>NW_020271173.1:285562-989353 GCF_002803265.2 Melanaphis sacchari | reverse complement strand
GTTACGGTATTAAGGTTCTCGTCATCAAATAACAGACGCAATTAATTTGTTCATATCTGGCATATATGGCATCACACCTAAAACAGCCAAAGAGGCATTTAAGTTTGAAAATGTTTATATACATCAGACAAAATAGAGGATATTTAATCAATTTAAATATTTTCTTTTAACTTAGTATAGTTATGTACCTACAACCTTAAATTCAATATAATATGCTAAATATCGAAATATGGTTAAACGTTTTCTGGTTTGAATAAATTTTCAAAATGACTAATCCATATCATATTTTGTATCAAATATTGGTATTGATGTTTTAGAAACAACTATTTTCAAATTGGAAAAGCCTGGAAACATTTCTACAACACTCACTAAGTAGCCATTCCATACTCAAAACTACTTGAAAGACTAATAATTCGTATTTATCTTGGTTCTAAACTTCAAATTGAGATAGTAAATATTGACAAAAATATAATATATAATATGAAAATACCTATGAGAGAAAGGAAGGTCGAATAGGAATGCATTTACATCAAGGTTTTTTATAGTAACCATTCTCATTTGTACTCATCTGTAGATAACAATTACATGAAGGGAAGAGTAAAATTTACTTTTACTATGTAACCTTCATTTGTATGGTTCGTTGAAGTTACTCAATATAACATTGTGATTTTACAATGGTCGTTCACGCAAAGCGGAAACAAATAATTATGATAATGAAATATTCTTTATATGAATGGACTGGTATGTAATATTTAAGCGATATTGTTTTGCAGCACACCATGCTATATGTACTTGTCTGATACAAGATAGCAAAGCGCTAAGTGTTTATCTTATGCAAAAATATTTTCTTAATCGTACAATCAGCACAAAGGGTTGACATTTATTTTAAGAATTTATGTTTCTGCGAAAATTGAAAAATGCATGAGTTAGGTCTCAGATTTTACCAGGTTATGTGGTTTACGGCGAAGTATAAGATGGTAGGTTACGGTGTTGCAATATAAATGTATTTGAGCGTATGTACTAAATGTACGTTCATGTTAACGACAATTCTTTAAGGGAGGTGCGATGCGACAAACAAATCCCAACACCAGCAAATTTCCTTGCAACTGGCTGCGGCGGCCAGTTACTCATTGTTTCTAATAAGGTCGTTTGTATGAACCTGCAAGGTTGCGGCGTGCCATTATCTGCGCTGCGGAGCGCTTTATCGATGTAATGTATTCGGCGCGTGTACTCGTTGTCTGTCATGCGAATGCGTCGATAACCAGTCGTTCCGCAAAGATCGACGTGTACGATTCTGGGATCGGACGAGTGTGGTCGAGCTTATGAGGCGAGCGGCCGCTTGCTTCTCTGGATACGCGACGAGCACCGTGAATAGAACATCTTGACGTCCAGCCTGGAACGTTTCTGCAGGTTTGCGGCGGCGGCGGCGGCGGCGAGGCGTGCCGGAACCGAGCGCGGCGGCCGTTGACGACGGTCACGTTGTTCGGGAGACGATGGTCGGCATGCCGGACGAGGTCCGACGGATCGGGCCGCCGCCCGGTCGTCCGGCGACGGTACGCCGCGTCGCGGTGATGATGATGATGGTGATGGTCGTGGTGGTGGACGGCGGCGTCGCGGTGACGGTGGTCGCCGACGTCGCGGTAATCTGCCGCCGCGGACTCACCGTCTTCGCGTCGCTCGCCGCACCGTCGCCGACGGCTCGGTGTCCGTGGCGAACCGGTGTTCGTGACGATTCCGCTCGAAGTATCTGTCGCCGCCGCCGATCGTCTCGTTCTTCTTGTACGCTGGCGGCGTCGTCCGGCGCCGCCGATCTCGGGTCGCGCGCGCGCCGCCCCGCCCTGCGCTCGGTACGACAGCGGCGGCCTGCGGCGCTCGCAGCTCGACTCGACGCGTCCGCCTGGCTGAGGTCGGTCGTGCGATCGACGCCATCCATGCCGCCGGCCGAGGCCGATACGCATGTTGTCGTTGTCGCGCTGGCGGCGGCGGCGGTCAGGCTGCCGCCGCGTCGCGTCCGATGGACGGTAGGTAGGTGGACGATGGTGGGCGACGACGCGGCCGTGTACGAAAACGGTTCGTTGCCGTTGTGCGCGTGGGCAAAGAAGTCTGGCGATGACGACGACGGCAGCGGCGGCGGCGGCGGCGACGACGACGACGACGGCGGTTGACGGGCGAGTTCGGCCGCCGCCGCCTGCTGTTGTTGTTGTTGTTGTTGGTGGTGGTGGTGCTGCTGCTGCTGCAGTTTCCGGACGATCCGGTCGACCTTGTGGCCGCGGACCGGGCGCGGCGGGGAAGCGGAGGCGCCGCTGTAGTCGAGCGGACCGCCGACCGAATACTTGAAGTACTCGTCGCGCGGCGACGACTCGATGATCGGCGACAGCTGTTTTTTCGCCCGGATCGGCGCCGGGGGCGGCGACGGGCCCGGCGTCAACGCGGACGGTTCCGCGGACCGATCCACGGCCACCGCGGCCGGACGCTTCTTGATCTTCGTCTTGATCCGCTGGATGGTGCCGAACAACGATATCGAACGTTTCGCGTCGTCGCCGCCGGACGCCAGGGGCTTGTTCCGGTCGCCCGCGTCGCTAACGCTCCTGGTCAACTTGCCGCCACCCGACGGCGCGGTCGACCGTCTTTTCGGCGGTGCCGCCGCGGTCGTCAGGTCCGTCGACGACCGATACTGTTGACCGCCGTGCCGCTGATCTTCCCACGTCGGCTGCTCCCTCTTCCTGATCCGGTTCTTCGGCCTGTCCAGCGACATGTACGACGACAGTTTACCTTTATTATATAGGCACGACCCAACAGACGACAATTAATTTAAAACATGTTTATTATACACGAAAATATTAATCATTAATTGTAAACCATCGTTAATTTATATGGTACTTTTCTACCCGGAAGTATTGCGTTGTATTGATATTCCAGAACAGAGACTGCAATATAAATATTCGAAGAACTTGGCAAGGATTTTTTTTTTTATTAAATCCTTAAAAGGATATTCTAGTTTTTTTTCTTGTTTATTTTACATGCGTATACACACAGATGAAAAATTGCGCTTGTTTACTCTTTCTATTGATTCTATTTGTACACCTATAGTATTATAGTTGCGTTTTTATCTACTCGGTAAGATATTAAATAAAAACTCGCTCAAAATATTTGTCTAGACATTGTATGCCGCCATTTTTGAGAGTTAATAAGTAATTTTTTACTTAAGGGATAGATTACACGACAAAAATGTATTTAGATAGAGATGATTTTTGAAATGTATTGAAATCTAATTTAACTAAGTACAACTTAGCTACTACTTGAATATGATTGAAACACAGTCATAAGTCGTAACCAAAAATAACGTGAAAAATAATTCAACTTCATCAAATCTTTTTGTTTAAAATTTTCTAAAATGTATGGCTATTATAATTAATTTCTATCATTGGTAATATTATTGATCAATAGGTTTGAAATTAAAACTATTAGGTAGATACTGCAGATTGAGAGGTGTAGAATTTTACTAAGAATATTAGTACTTATATATTATAAGAATCTTAAATACTCATAAATTTAAATAATACGTTTTTAAATTTTATATAAGTATGTTATATAGTGATATGGTAATTATTTTTTTACTGTAAGATATTTTTTATTTATATAACCAAGAAAATAAAGTATTATATTAAGTTTTTACTATGGAAAATGTTTACAATTTATTTTAATGATGTTAAAAACAAGTTATAACATTTTATTTTTTTTTAAATTATTTTTTTAGGTGCATGAAAATTAATTTTTTATTAAAGTAGAAAAAAATAGATCTTCATATTATTTAAATTGTATTAAAAAATGTTCAGCAATTTTTATGATAAAAGTTTTTAAAACGAATTCTTGTGTAAATCATTTACTATTTTCTTCGATATATATTATATTTACAATCCATAATAAAAATTGAAAGAATTCCATAATTTATGGAGTATTTAAATTTTTTTTTAAATAATTATTTATACTTCTTTTAGTTTTTTGTTTACTTAAGTATTTTCAGAGTAACTTAAATTAAAATAATAGTAATGTATCTTAAGTTCATAAATTATTATTATTATCGGTAAATAGCATTTTTTAACAATATATACATTATAATATGTAATCTTAAGCATAGTTAAGATATTTCACTCAAGTATCATTATGCAATAAAATAATTTCAGTGATAAGTACATTTATTTTTATTTTAGGCTCTTTATTATTACGTTAAATTTTATATATTATACCTATATCCAATTATAATTATATCTAATAGCTACTGCAATTCATAAAAGGATGTTGCTATTAATAATGCTATGATTTTCGATATTAAATTTCGCATTTACCTTCAGAATTCCATTTTTTCGAGTCTGTCCCTCCAAAGCTGGTCTTTCGTTGAAGGGACCCTCCATCTGGTTTGCTCCTCTGCTGTCTTTTCGGCGGTGTATCCGAGTGCAGCGAGGCCACGCTGTCTGCCTGCTTAAGTACGCGGTCAGCTTCCAACGCAAGTTCACGCTTAGATGCTTTGATCTTTTCCCTGCGAACTGGCGTGGGCACCAAGTGGCCTTCACCATCTCCAGCTAAAGCTTCCACAATACTTGCTGCATCCGAGTTGCCTTATAAATAAATTAAAACAGTTAAAAACCACATATTATGTTTATAAAGAAGATATATTTTGGAATTCGTATCAAAAATTATATTTTTCAGTCGTATACACAAAAAGTTTTGCCAATTGACATTTTTTGTTTCGTGTTACATCAACAATCACGCAATAACCTCATTACTAGAAACACAAATTACGAATTACGAGTCCCGAAACCAAAATTATTCTAGTATTATAGAATTTTTAAGTTTGTAACCAAAAAACTAGATAATGTGAATTTAATTTTTTTAAATAATATTTGAAAAAGCTCGATATAATAATACATTTTTGTTGAATAATATTGACTACTCAAGCTGTTTTTTATTTTTCGTTTCGAGAAAAAAAAAATTATTGTGACATTTTTAGCTATTACTACTCATTCCCAGGTATAGTCGTTAACAAATAATTATTTTATAAATTATAACAAATAATTAGGTAAATATTTCTAGAATTTTGATTTTTAAATTTTATATTCTTGTGTATCATGTTTGCATAATTAATTAAGTATTATACTTTAAATACTTACAATCAGTGTTATTATAGAGATAATTATAGAAGGTACATACTACCTACTTATATCTAATATAAGTAGGTACAACTTAATTACCTATTACCTAGCTAAGATGATTCAAGCTATATGCAATTAGAACCATGATATCTATTTTTAATAAAATTCTATCTGAAAATATCTTGAATCGAATCTGTAAAACAATTACCCATACATGTACATAATATATTATATGATTTTTTTATCATAAATTTATTACTAACAATAAAGTGATTTTAAACGAATTATTTATAATTGTTTGTGTTAAGCCTGTTAAGGTATGGAAATAAATATATGACAATTATTAATTTGTCCGGAAATGTTTGCGGTTCTATTCTAAAAATGTTAGGAAATATTATTTATGACATTGGACGACGCCCCTTTTTTTGACCTTCTCCTGCACTAGTCTAATGGTGGACTTTATACCTCTTGGTGTGTCGCATTATCCATACAAACATGTTTATTCCATCATAGAGACTAAACTTCCATTCTTCTTTAAATCTTTATAATGTAGTGTCCTTATTCAGCTATTATACAATTTCAAATCGATTTTTCGACCTCTAGACAGATAAAATAATGTATTTTTTCATTTTAATCTCTGCAAGTGTCCTAAATACTTCTAATGATCTTGAGCACTTTTTATTGAACGAACTGAACGAAACTGTTTCTTTACTCTTCAATCTCGAGTTGTGCTTTTTAATTTTATTCAATATACGTTTACATTATAATGTTTTTTTAAAATTTGCTTTATTTATATAATATTTAATAACTAAGAATTTTTATATTGACTATTTCATATTCAAGTATTCAACTGCATTATAATTTAAGTTAAATAATAAACACATATATGTTATATGTCATAATATAGACTATGATGTTATTCGTAGTTCGTCATAAATAACATTTATTTTCAACATTAGTTATCTGAATGCTCGAATAGAAAGTCTAAAAAGGCATACCATTATATTAAATGATTGCTTTAGATAATATATTGCTTAAATATTATTATTAATTTGTCCATTCTTAAAAATTTAATTTATTTTTTGTTTTAACCATTAATAATTATACATTTTAGTTTTTACTATGTAACATGACTTGTGATGAGTACCTATATTATAAAGGTTGATAAAAACTATATATAAACATAAAATCCATATATATTTTAAATTTTATAATAATTAATTATGAAATAAATTTTTATTTATTGATTTTTTTTCTTCAAAATCATCAATCAACGCCTACTTGATAGTGTAGTGGCTTCGTAATTTGTACTAAATACATACGCACGTCACACATATTATACAATCCATACCTAAGTTTTATTTTCGTAATAAAAATTAAAAACTCTTTTGTTTCCACTAATCGCGTCTCACATACACATCAACACACGCACAAACTTACAATTTAGTATTGTATTCTTCCATTCATAATATATTGTCGGTTTTAATATCTTTGCATATGTCCTTGGTTTTTTTTTACTTTATTCTTCAAGAGCATTTCTTCTGAATTTTTTTACAAAATGTATAACTACAGTCAAGCTATATTTAAAAAAAAACTTATAGGTGTATTTATATACTAAATATGTAAATATTTTTTTAATTGTTGTTAAAATGACCGTATTTATGTTTTAAACCCTTGTCATATCGTCTATTTTATTAAAGTGGGTATGTCATCATCATTCATTCTATCGTAACACAATGTGCACATCTAGCAGGAGTTTTCAGAGTGCGTTCTGAAATGACCTTTATTTAATGTCCCAAGTGCATTCAGAATGAGGTATCACCCAAGTGTATCTCTAAAAAAGGTCAAATTTTTTTATACAGCCCGTGTGCGTCCCAGATGATTTAGAGTTGCCCAGGGACCATGATAAACATATAATTAATTATTTTGACTTACACTTATTTTTTACATTCTAGCTGAGTGTAGTGACTTTTTATATTTTTTTTTTTTTTTTAGTATTTTGTTCACTGTTTTGAGTTAACATGTCAATCATGTCATCTATATAAATGATATTTGTTGAAAATTAAAAATACAAAACCGTCTTAGTGACACTTATTGATCGTAAATGAGTAACAAAATGTATAGTATTTATCCTCAATGTAACAGCTGTTATAGTGAAAATTACATTTTTAATATTATAGTTTTAAATTTAAACTATAATAGTCAATCGTTGAATTTGTATCTTAAACATTTTTGGTCGATTAATTTATCTCAATTATGTTACTATAACCGCTGACCAAAAATGCAATCAGGCCATTCGATATTATATGTCAATAATACTACAGACGCACTTAGGCAATCGAATATAATTTGTCCATAAAACCCGCAGGCGTATTCAGGCTATGAAAACGGTAAAGATTTTAAACTGGACACGCTCGGGATATTTCCTCATGTGGTCACCGTATTTCAAAAAGGCCAGGGACCATAAATCCGTGTTCGAGATAAAAAAATAACATGATGTACATAATACAGAAATAAATTATACATAATATCCTTTTTCTACAGTAATTTGCATTAACACGCTTTGCACGTATAGAATTATGACTGTACGCGGACATATCTATTATAGCTTATATAATATTTTGTGTTCAAAGTATAATATATTATGTGTATATATATTTGTTTTTATAAAATTATTTAAATTCTATCAGAAAATCCGCAATGTATGTACTTATAATAACTGCATATTTCAAAGTGGGCGGAGGCTTACCTATGCTTTCCTAAATGGAAATTTGTGAGCTTCATTATTTCGACATTATTTTCCGCCGGCTCGTGAAAGATTGAACCGTGTGGGGAGGAGGCGTAAACTCGCATATTTTAATAATATGTCGGGTTAGGTACAACAATAAACCATACGGACCTCGGCAATCTCGACACTGACCATATCGTGTTACAATAATATATAGCCTGGCCCAATCCAATGTTTATCTATGGTACCTATACCTACGTGAAACTGCGTTACATGCACGAGAACAGCGTAATTATTGACGTTCACAGAAATATAGACAACAAATAGATAGTTATGAAAATATTATGTTATTGTATAAAACAGGAAGAGGCGAATTTTAATGTGCGTACCGATTTTTTTGATTCGTACGTCCCGGTTGAACGACACTCTTGGCCTTTGCGACGAGTCGGACTTTTGCGAGTCCGATCTGTACACGTCCAGCATGTTTATGGAGTTTAGCTCGGGATCTGTGAACAAAACGAGTGCATAAACATATTGTAGTTATGTGTATAGAGATATGTGTTAAAGTAATTAAAATATTAAATTCGCTGTCATGCGCGTTGGTGTGTGTGTGTGTGTGTGTGCACTGTGTGTGTTGCGTGTGGTCGTCGGACGCACACGCGCACGCGACGAATAAACATAATGTAAATAACATGAAATACATTATTTTTGTAATAACGACGGCAACAACAACAACAACAACAACAACCATAACAATAACAACAATGCAATTTGGAAAAATAAAAAAAAAATAATAAAAAACTAATAGCCTGCGGATCCAAACTTGTGCGTGTAAAAAAAAAGCTTTTAAAATGAAACGAAATAACAATGATAACTTAGTATAATAATAATATTGTCTTTTATATCCGAGAGGAATATTAACGCCGTTCGAGTCTCCATATAACAGCGGGGCATCTACCATAACATTACAGAGGAGAACGCATCAATCAGTCGACAAAGTATTGACTACGCGAGTTAATAAACCGTATAAGTATACATTGGTTAATATTCTCCAATATCGATCTGTCTAATAATAACGACACTATTAGTCGTTTTACACCGCGTAAACTTCAAACTTTTTGAGAGTTAAACGATATTTACAAGCGCGTTGTAAGCTCAACTCTGCGAATACAATTCGAGAAAACTTTTCGCCCGCCGCCTTTGCACAATAACAACACAATATACGAACGACAGCGTTACCTACATCGAGTCGGCTATTTCGTCGTCTCTATTTATTTTTCAAATATTTTATTTTTATTTTTTATTTTTTATTTTTGATCGATCCGCTCGCCCAACTCTGCGGCGACTGCAGCGGCGGCGGCGTTGAGGTAGGAGTGCGCGCGCGATCGTTGCGTCACTGGCCATGTAGGGTAACCCGGGTATCGGAGCCCGAGGACCGCGTGGCCCACACGAAACTACGGCGCCCACACTGCCCAATATTATATGCGGCACGTATGCGTGTGCGCCGCCGCGTGCCTATGCATTATATTACGATTGTAACGCGTCTTCTCGGCTGACGGACACGGCGGCTTTTCGCATATCAATAAATTTCACATTCAGCGGTCAGGTATACCTACATAATGTGGGTCTTTGAAAATATTATGTTCTCGCGATATCTTAAGTCGTTATAAAAAACAACGTTTTCGAACGTTTCTGAAGACGTTTATACCTTATTTTTCGAGTCAGTTTTACTATTATTTATTCCCACGACAACTTTAATAATTATTTCTTATCTATTCAAAAGCAGAGTATTTTCCGGAGAGCTGTACTTTGCATAAAAATCGAATTTTGAACGAGTAGTTAAAGTAAAAAAAATAACAGCGATACCGTTATGATTAGAGTGTAAAAAATATTTATTTTTTTTTTTTCTATTGTTTTATAACGATTTAATATTACCAGGTAAAAAAATGAATATTTTAAGTAACGTTAACAGTTTTTGAAATAACGAGTGTTTAACGTCCGTTAAATTACCTGGTGTGATGTGTGAATTTATTTATACCTACTATATTTATTAATATTATATTTTCAAGGAGGGAATAGTAAAAGTATCTTGTTTTTATTGCAGTAACAATAAGATGTTCGATAGTGAACACATTTTTGCCGGAGGCGAATGAATAAAATATGGTTGCATAAAAGATTGCGAACATATTTTTCCGCCGTATTTTTATTCGTAGAAAATCAGTCCACCCTATTATAATATTTTGATGTCGTATGCGTATAATAAACGCTATACGTCATGTTAATATTATAATTTGTAACATTATATACAAGCAAAGGAACAAACGCTAAACGCGTTTCTAAAACGGAATCGCGCATATTATTTCGTATTTATAGTAGATATTATCGACCGAAGTCGTTAGTAGACGTTATAAACAGCATTATACACGTTTACCACACATTATAATATTATTATTAATAATATACTATATTGTGTAGCGTGTAAAGTTTCGTGTTCGTTATTAATTATTATTTATTAGTAACATCTTGCCGTTAATAACTCCGTGACTGTGGTAATAGTAAATAATAAATATACGCTTTTATCACTTGATCATATATTTTATTGTTATCAATATCAACTTAACTAAATAAATGAATAATTAAAAACTATACAAGAAAAAATGTCGAAAACATGATTTGTTGTCTTTTTGATTGATGAACAATTTATATTTTATGCGTTCAACGCGTAATATTGTTCCCTTTTATGTCCCCGCGTACAGAAGTGACATCCCCATACACTTCCTCGTTAGCCTGTATCTGAGCGTACGTATAGACACGATTTAATTCATAATTAATATTTTGACAGTGTTAATTATTTCAATTATACACTGCACAGGACATCGTTCGATTGTTATAAGTGTATATATAATATTGACATATCGTATGTATGATATAGCGCACGCGTAGGTCTTTCAATAATACAATAACACTGTACTCATTGATATCCTTTACAGGTGTGTGTGTGTCAAGTTTATATATTATTTATAAGTATATCATAGGTATATGTGTATACGGCAGCGTTTCCGGCGAATATGACAAACAGCTGCTACAAAACGAATTTTGGCCGTCAAGGTCACAGGCGATAACACGCGAAAACAAGAATCTATTAAATTCGCCCACTCGGACCAAAGCTCTAGCGTGTTATATAGCACTACGGTTTGCGAGTGATGTGTGATTACCTATAGTAACTAAATAGTATTACAATACGTTTATAAACCTATATACAAGTTATTAGTACCTATACCTTGTTATTAGTAATTGTATAACTAAGTAGATATAAGAGAAATATGCATATTGTATATAGGTATATACGGGCATCACTCGTCGTAGTTCTATATATGAACATATATTACAAAGGTAATTCTGGAAGGGGCGAGTAGGATACCTTGCTCCGATAACCGTTTGTGCAAGGAGGTACCTCGGCGTTTATTTAAGAAACATGATAAAAGCCAATAATTAGTTTTAAAATCATTTTTTCGAGTGAAATAATGAAAAAAGGTAATAACACTGTTATAATTTACAATAGGTATATCCATTAGAACATATTAGATTACGTCGTGTCCTATCACTCCTCAGTAACTATAGCTAATCCATCAAAAGACAAAACGAATTGTACCTACTTCGTAACATCGAATAACATGACCCGAATAAAAATCAGTAGACTTCCCTATACAACTGATTGATCTGATGAATTTATATTATATGAAGTAATATTATTTTCATTATTTTACTTGTAATTTGTTCGAAAACTCAATGATTTTTAAAAAATTGAATTCTCAGACTATATAATTGAATGACAAATCTATAACTGTGATAATATAATTAACGATTTCACTGTGAAAATTAATATTTCGAGTTACAAAACTTTTTTTTAATCAACAAAGTTTATAGTATTAAATAAATATTTGAAAGTAGGACAAATTATATTTATACTTCTGATCCCGCATAGCCTCACCCGTGATAAAAAAAAAAAAAAAAAAAAAAAAAAATAATGCCTGTGGATTAATCCGTCCTAAATTTTGTTAAAAATAAATTACACGGATTTTTAACACATTAATTTTAGTGGTTTAGACCAATTATAAAAAATACGGGTCTAATATTACATCCAATCATAATAACTATTTAATTTTTATAACCAATAACAACCCTATAATAAAAACAAAAAAGTAATTGAACAATCCCTGTGCGAGTCTTTCATTAAAAAAAAAAAATCCTTTTTAATACGCCCTTACACAGTAGCACGAAAGCAAGTACTATGAAAATGTCAAGTTTCTAGCTTTCACGATTTGAATGTAATGTGTTTACGAATCTGCAGTCATTTAGGACTTCTTCTTTTATATGTGTACATATAATTATATTTTTAAGGCGTTACCTATTATAACAATATCGTACCATTATTCATATTAAACACATATAGATGGTTTTTTTTTTTTTAAATATTTTTTTGTGGGAGCAATTAAAGTTCTATCAATCGTGGATGTCAAGTGTCTTAAATACGAACATTTTGCACTGCGCGGTATTCCCTACGATCATAGTTTATCGTGTGGGCACACGCAGAACGTCGACCTGCAACAGGATTCCCTTTCAGTTTGGAGTTTCTCACTCTCTAGACAACAGTTACTCGTTCGAATTTTGGGGGCAAGAAATCATCTATTCTCCGGTCGACAGACGTCGATTATATTACACGCGTATACTGTTGTTGTTACCTACTATAGTACCTATTATATTATCGTTGTCGGACCATACAATGGCTGAATGGGTGCATCCCGGTGACTGGTGCACCGCGAATGCCGCCGTGATTGATTGCCAAAAGATATGCGTACGTATAATATACAAGTGTGAGTTCCACCCGCGCAACGTGTGTGTGTGTGTGTGTGTGTGTGTGCGTGTGCGCGACATTTGCGGGGGGCGGATCGTAGGAACGATTTTCGGCACACGATGCGTTTTAAACGACCGGACGCGTCTAATCGCTTATTATTCGCCAATCATAATACTCTTCTATATGGGCACGAAGCAAACGATGGGTGCTGAGTAATGTCGTAGTTACATTACTGCGGACACACATAATATTATACACGCAGGTGCGTGCGTGCCTGATATTCCGTCGTCGGATCGTGAACTCGGCGCTCACGAGTTTTTAGTGGACCCGAGGAGAAAACATAATATTGTGACATCACACTGCGGCGGTCAGTGACACCTCGCAGCCCTCGAGCCTTCAGTAAGTAATGACCGAAAAATGACAGATCGCACTTTATTAAAATATTATATTGTAAAAGTGTACGCTTCAGGGTACCTACTTCAAACGTTTAATTCACTCAGCACGGGTTGCATGAAAAATTAATTAATTTAATGGTTCAATAAAATTTAACGAGCCAACCGTGTTTAAGGGACTGTTGAACTCTCTATCGATTCGTTAAATTAGTAATTAGTGATTGTTCGTGCGATCCGGCATCAGTAAAATAATGTATGCATAAAAAAAAGGCCATAAGTTTTCGTCATTATTTAGAATATTATTGAGCTAATTTCGTAGAATAATTATTTTTTGTTTAATATTTAGTATTTAAAATAAATAGTTTATTTATAAATTAATGATTTTGCTTAAATTAAAAACAAAAAATACATTATGTTTTGTTAAGTTGGAAAATATAAGGTATGCTTTAACAATTGCAAAATGGAATCTACGTAAATTAATTATGTTATTGCGTATCTTAGATTCGTTATTTTTTTAAACCTCCAATGTTGAATGTAATATTTCTATTGTTTTATAGTTTTATAAGTTCTAACTTATAACTATTCATAGCCAATCACTCTATCATATTAATATTATTACCCTGTTACTATGAGTGACGTACTATATTAATAATTAATTATACTAAACAATAGGTTACTAAATTTAAAATGCTTAATATTTAATAAAAACATCATATAAGTATATAGTAAGATCACTAAAATATAGTATAATTCTGAATTCAACGTCAAAAATAAAATAGTTGCTATAAATTGTTATTTATTAAGCAAACGTGAATTAATTATCTTATATTTTACTAATATAGGTAGGTTAGTTTATTCCTACACGTATTTTATATAGTTGTAGTTATCAATCAAATATCAAAATATTATACATAATGCAACGCATTATTTTTCCAGTAGATTTTTCGATATTATAAATAGGTATGTCAATATGTGATTAGTTTTAAGCTTTGTATTTTTTAACACAATAAGGTATCAACTATATATTTCAAACTATTGATTAAATAACTATTTTATTCATAGAGTTATGAATATTAAAATATCGTTGTATACTAGTTGAATTTCAATTTAAAAATCTACATGACGCCACGGTGGTTAAACATAAAATCGATTAAGAGGTTTTTATGAAATAATTAAATGAAATTGCAAATTATTCAATTTAACTGTAAAATAGAAGTTGTTTTTATAAATCTATTAGCGACTTCAGAGTGAATAAAAAATAATCACTTTTAATTAAACAAAAAGTATGTTATTTGTTCGTTTATAAATAAACATTTATACTTGTAATTATACTGTTATAATATTATACATTATTTATGGTGTACACTGAAAACAATAAACATATATTATTATTATGTCATTTTAAATCCAATTTACAGTATGCGAATAGATTTTGAGGATAAAACACTTGTGCGCAAAAGTATGTTGTTTGAACACAGACGGCAATATTATAGTTAACGAAACACTAACAGATGGGCTAAATAAATATAATCCATAAAACCAACTACCTAATATATCATTTTCGCTCTGTTGTTTAGTGAACATTAATCGAACAGTAGAGAAATACGAAGTAATGCGAAAGAAAAACTCTTGGAAGTACATATTATCATTGAAACTAAAAAAGCGATGCTCAAGTAAGTATGAATTATAAATTATTGTATTTTTGTACGTGTTTTTATGGTATAAAAAGTAGCAGTGCACTAGATAGAAAAAATAAAACATATTATTTGTTACCTGTTGACTAAATCGGTCACAAAAGAACGACTATAATCATTCAAGGTTTCGTACCAAATTTGGGGACACATTTTTTTTCCTTCGACATTTGTCATACGTGTCATGACATAATCCTGTATGGTGTTCTTTGTTGCATATTAAGTTGGTTTGCTTCTGGCGTACTGCATACGTTAGCTTGCAGTGGTGTATAGTAACCATAGTGTATAATATGCAAACGTGGATTAGTAGTTATATAGGTACTATAGGTATAATATAGGTACTAAGTACTTATATAGGTATTATATATTTATAATGTATTTACCGTCGGATTTCGGACAAACGTGTTCATACAAATGACAAGTTATCGTAATTTATCATGAATTCTCCCGAACGCTTTATTTAAAATCTTACATTAAAACGTATACATATTTTTCTATTTTTTTCTAAAATTGACTATTTAAACAATATTAAAAGCTGTAGATATTATAGATAAAAAAAATTACATGTAATTATGATACAATAGTTAAAATGTCGGTTTTATATCTTGCACGTGGAATAGCAGGTTTACACAACATAATATTATATACCTAACTTGAAAATTGAAATGTATTCAGTATCAGTAGGCGCAGTTTCTCAAATAAATTATCCTACATAGCTATATTTTATGTATATAGTTTACACTTTACACTATCACGGTCCATCAGTAGGCAGGTTAGCAGGCATATAGCTGTGATTTTTACAGATTCCTAAATTGTCGAAAAAACCCCTTTAACTATTTCACGCTGCCCGAATACTGTTTTATAATAATTATAGGTTCATATTAAACGTGCGTATACGGCAGCTATATAATAATATTATGGTTTTGCGTTATCTTCACGATGGATTTAAATTACATTGAATACACGCCTAACGCGTTGATGATCCAGTAGATAACATCTTCGGCCTTGGTGTAACTGCATAATATAATGCATTAATATATTATATTAGAATATAATATGTTTATATATAAAGTGCAGAGAGAGAAAGAGAGAATTAGAGGAGGGATAATAAAAATAACGTAATTTTCCTTGTCCTGGTACAATTTGTTTTATACGACAAAATAATAATTATATTATTATATGATAATAATGATAATAATAAGACTATTAAATTTGTCCACCTCTCGCGGCCTACCCAACGGAAACCGTTGATTGCAGACGGATGGGCGTTTATGAATGTCATGCGTGCGCGTATTATGTATAGCCATTTTATGAGTGCACGTATGACGGGCCTGTTGCACGTTTAAGACAAAGATGCACACATAAGTAATATGAAAATATATTCTACTGCAATGACACGGGATTCGTCCCTGAAAACTGCAGCAGCACGGTTATCCCACATTTTGTACGCTATCGATAATTCACGTGGGTTAAGGTTTTAGTTCTGATCGACGACCGCAACAGCTGATATACGTATAATATATGTGTTGGGTGTACTGTAAAAATATGTACATAGTATTATACATTGTACTAATACTACTAACTACCTATATATTATACGCGGAACTATATCAACATTGCGTCTGTTGTGATATTCTTACGAAACTATCGATAATATGCGCGGTATATTTGAAGTAAGATATCATATATATATATATACATTATACATACGTTTATTATAATATGATATTGTCGTCACACGTACAAAAAATATATACATAAGTATGTTGCGTACTATGAGTACCTAGTACCTACGTACATATTATAGGTCGTAGCCTACTCGTATAGTTAGAAAAAACTATTTTGTCAAACCATAAAAGTTCAGGATATTATATTATGTTATTGTATTCTCGTATAGTCGTATTCGACCCAATAATAACTTTATACATTATTTAAGGTAAATTATTATAGTACATTTAAAGAAAAAAAAACCTTCTGCGATACCCGTAAATAACGTGTAAGTAATAGAGATATAAGATGGATTAGTTTTTTAACTATTCGCTGAATTATAGCCATTTACTTTTAAATGATTTCCTATTTTATAATAATTCTTGTTTTTTCAATTATTCTATGTTTGGTTAGGTCAACATTAGTAGACAAACCTAACCTAACCCAATCTGATACATTTGTAATTTCACCTGTTTGTGATCCACGTAACATGATTAATACTGTGCAATCAATTATGTACATTAGCAATTACGATTTATAACAGTCATGTATTATATTATTATAGAAAATCAAGTTTGTATTAAATTGTTTTATTCAAGAATACAATCGTCCTTTCTTTTTTAATGCCTTGAATTATGGTGGTGATTCTTCATTCTTCAATATACTTTTTCTAGTAAATAATGAGTTATTGTTATATAGACATTAGACACTTTATAAGAATACTTTTTTCAAATAAAATTATTTTATTCACTTAATAGTACAACAGTCCGTAAGTGCAATATGATACAATATTTTTCCTCATAAAAACAAATTTCTTTTTTTTGTAATACATAGCAGTATACAATATCCATTACGAATAAAATAATTCTAAGATATGAAAGTTCTTATGATTAAATTGTATTTAATACTGCATTAAAATCGAAATTCGTTATTAACTGTATTGTATATTTTCATTAATACATTTTATAGATATGTGTCTACTAACAGTTATGTTTAAATATTTTTTGCTGAAAAATATTCGTGAAAGATTGAATAACATCAGTAATTTGATTATTCGTACATTAACACAGTAACACTAAACTAATCTCTCTTGATATTTTCTTTAGTAGATATTTTTATAACGTATAATGTATGCATTAGTTACACAGTACAATAGATATCTGTTTAATTGGAAATCAAGAATCGATGAAGCCATTGAGTAGTGGTACACCGTATGTATATCATGATTCATGTATATCAGACATGAGTTCTTTATTTAATAATACATATTGGCACTTAAAAGTTATAATTTATGAGTCTAGTTAAGACTTTTATTGATAAAAATTATCGATAAAAGTAGTAGTAATGTATGAGTATAAGTTGCTATACATTTTATTTGATGCATATATTCATGTACCGTAAAGGAAATTGTATGGTAAAAAAAAAAAAAAAATAATGGTAGGCCGCACGCCTGGTCGAAAATATTTTTTTTCTAGTCCAAGTTCGGTAGCTTTAGGCCGTTCAAGGTCGGCGTAGGTACCTACTCAAAATCTAAATAATGAAAACATTACTACACTCCATTACTCGACTGCAAAACACACGGCTTGTGATAGGTATAATATGTGCACGCAAATTGACGCTAGTGGGCGTGACAGGTGTAGGTAGACGATCGGGCATGTTACAATAATTATATTGCAATAAAATACAATATTATACGAATGTGCGCATATAGTTTTCCACGAGGGAGACGATCAACTTCAGCTGTATGTATAGTTCTATAATATGACTGTAAAATACAGGCCTAACGCCTGTGGTATAGGCACACTGTAGAACAAACGCCTCCGCACTTTAATGTATTATACATGATGACGACCGTGACAAGGGCATATATAAAATATTATATAAAAATTAAAATATAAACTATATACATATATTCATGTGTGTATGTATGTGTGCGTAAAATGTATATTTCATATGTCTATTCGATTTATTTAATAATTATGACTATGATGATAGTATTATGTTGTGTTGCTACTGTTTACAATCTTTCCAACGTTATTATTATCATGCACAATATGAGTTTATATTTCCTCAGAGAACGCAATATAAGTAAACGCAATTCGATTAATTTTCACTGCTGTTGAAGCTTATACTAACCTTCCTACATTACATATTTCAAAACAATACTAAGTGATTTCCAAGGCCCGTAATCAACGTGTCACAATATGTTATAGAAAAAATAATATTTTAATTTAATTATACTTATTAAAAATTATTACATGAATTTTGATTTTTTTCATTAAAATATATATTATATAAATGTATTTATTCTTGATATATTATATTATAGATTTTGGAGCAAAAATCCTCATTAGTTCAAAATATAAATTGATTAACAAAATGACTTAAAAGTGAAACAAAAAAAAATAAAAATAAAAATATATATACATTTAAGTTACACAATTATTTTTCTTAGTAACAAACGTACAATCAACAAACACTATTCAAACTTGCATGTTTATATCATTAAATAGTGTTGTTAAAATGTGTAGGGGTGTAACAAACTATCAAACACTATAACTATTTAAGCTTTCTATCTATTTATCTGCATCAAATATCAGCATTTCCTCGGTACACAAGTACATAACAAATACAAATAGCCATTATTATAATTAAAAATCTAAACTTGAAATCATATATATAATCTGAGAAATGAACTCTTTTCACTAAATAATGAAACTAGGCAATATCTTTTTTGGTATTTTGTTATTAATTAGTAAAATATTATTGAAAACGCATTTTAGATTTGTACGAGTTTTTATTCAGATAATAAAAATATTTTGAACGATTAAGAATAGAAAAATGTTATTCATAATAACTTATATTTTATATAGTTATATTATTATATATTATTATTTTATATTATTTTTGTTAACTTATATTTTTTAAATGAGAAATAACTTTTTATCCTGTAAATTGTTAAGCAAATGACTATTTTGTAAATTTTGATATATCTTAAGTGTTTACAATAGATGCCCTGCCCTATCCAGTTCTATCATTAAATTGTATGAGCTATAAACTATAAAATATATAACATAAAATTTAGCTCATAATATATTACGTTATACTACAGGTTTAGTAGGTCTTATATGTGGTTAAACTGACATAAAATCAAGTTCTTCCCTCCCCAAGTTACGCTCATACTCGAAATGCTTAGATAAGCAAATATTTTAACTACTGAAGATTTTATAACAAATGTAACTACAACCACCATAATACCATATAAATCTACTAAAATTTACCTAGGTACCTTATATACAATTTCAGACTTTACAAATTTTAATCAATCTAGTTTACTGATTAAAGTATATTGTTCAACATATTTATTAAAATTAATATTATGAAATACATAACTTATTTAAAGCTTTCAAATACTTACCAATATTTAATATAAAAATGAGTTAAAATAAACATTACCAACCTAATATTTTATAAGTTTGTGAAATAAGAATATAGGATTTAAATTTTAAATTCTAAAACTATTTGTACGTGACTAAACTAATAAAATAAATAATAATATGTTTTTCTACATCATAAAATATTAAGTAAGTAATGACACAATACGTTTTATTACTACAATAATTAAAAAAAAAAAATTCATTCCTCAATAGGGATAAACATCAATAAGCTGATTGGTTTATATAGTAATAAAATGTTTTATATTCCATCAATAATGCTTTGTAGAATTTATTTGATGTAGGTAATATTACTTTTAAAACAATAATATCATTAATAGGTCACCACAAATTTCATAACTTTCTCAAAAATTTCTAAATACAAAAGCGTATTATAGCTAAGTTAATTCAATAAAAGTTGCTCGGGATTTAACAAATATTATTCAAAAGTAAATATTACTTAATATTTATAGATAATAATTGATATGACATTTTTTTATTTTATAGTAGTATTTTTCAATATTATGTATATTATTTTCTTATTTGAAGCTTAGAATTTAGAAAATAATAAGTTACCAAATGATGAACAAAATTTAAATGTTGCATTATTGAATCACTATAGTCATTCTAATAACGGAATAAAAATATTCATAGTGTACAAAAATAACAATGCCTTATATTTATTTACTAACTTAAAGGTACAATAATATTGTACATATGAGTATTTTCAGAATTCTGCGACATTATTATAATAATTTATGATGGACTGTGCCGGAGGTCTAACGGATTCCTTTACTAGTAGTTTTATCACAATTTCGAGTGTGTGTGATAAGTTCAAATGGTATGTGCAATAATGAAGACAACAATTAGTTAAAATTCAGAAAGTGTCTATCGTTAAAATGTTAACTATTAGCAAACTCGCATCATAACTCATTTATTTTACAAACATGCCGTTTTGGCAAATATGTTTTCTATTTAGGCATTGTCATCATTATTATGTACTTATTTTTCACTGGCAAGTACAAAGATGCAAAATCACTATCTATCCTAATAAACAGTATTATAGGCACCTGTACACTGGAAAATGCGTTCTATTTATAGGTAAATTATTATTTGCTTTGTATAACAAAATGTTGTGGATCCGCGCGACTTCGAGATATCATAATTACATTATAAACACGTGCAAGATTATATTATATAAAAAAAAAAAGTATACATAAATACATTATATACACATTATATTTGTAGTACCGTTAACATTGTGTAGGTTTGTCGGAGACCCATATTGATTTACATAAACGCTAAAAGATAAACTCGATCCTACGAAATGCACGCCCACCCTGCTAATTAATGTGTTTCGCAGTAGTACGTAGCGCTTTATAGTGATGTCATATAATATTAAATATAATAAAACTAGCTAAAGCTGAGTAGATTGTCGAATAGAATGAGAATCGAGCAAACATAGTAAACAAGGAAAAATTACTTATTTATTTATACATACATAAAAATGTGTTTAGTATGTTCATTTTTTTTTAATTTGTCAAAATTATGATTTATAACCATTTTTACATAGCTGTATTCTTGCGTATGGTTATCAAATAAGTAAATAGGTCATAGTAGATACATATTGGTTTTAAGTTTAACGTAGTATCTATTTCAATGTTCATAATATAAGCTTTAATATTAAAAAAAAAAAAAAACATAATTCCTACAATATTATAATATATAGCAATATACTTTAAAAAAATGTCTACAAAATGCATGTTTTGATTAAAAAGAATGCTTTCATACTTTTCATAAAATAATTGATAATATTAATAACAAAAAAGTCTAAATTTAAATTTATAATACGCGTGTAAAACAGTTTTTAATAGTTGATTTAAAGATATAAAGTTATTATAGGTTATATAATAATAAAATTTATACTATTACATAAACAATTTAATACTAAGAATAGTTATAGTATTTTAATTATTTTTAAATAAAATTCATAAAAAATATAAAGAAATGTATGTCGACTAAAATGTATCATTTTTTACTACATAAAATAACTACGGTTTTATATCTTTATAATTTAATTTATAAAAAGCTATAAACTGACCCAGTTTAATATTAAAAACAATGAAAATAAAGAACCTCATGAATTTATCTAGATTTTATGTATACACGTATAATTGTTTAATAAATTGTAATTTATTTTATTGCGAATAAAGGAAATACTATATCGTTTATTTTTTCTTCTTTAGTGTTGTTTAATTATTTTTATTTTCATTTCAGGAAAATTTGCTCTTTCAATTTTACACTTCAAAATAATTTTTCATTATTTTAGATAAAATATTCTATAATATTTAACATTTAACACTATTTTTCACAAGTATTCATAATCTACATGTCTAATATTATAGTGTAAATTGGACAGAAACTATTTCCTAATTTCCTTATATTGTTTGACAAATTACTATAAATATTTATTTTTATACAATTTTCTGTATGTCATCATTTTTTTTTTTCATTTTCAATACTTTAAGTCATTGTTTTAAATATTCTTAACGATTTTCTGTATGATATCTGGTTAATCGGGCTTATAGTGTCTTTCCTAATGTCACTATTCGAAGGGCATTAGAGGACAATAAAATACGATCTATTGTATTTTAGTTAAATGTTTATCTATTATCTTATGTATTCAGTATGTATTGTAAAAAAAAAAAAAAAAATGAGACAATCGACCATTTAAAGCAAACTTCCAGATTGTTTTGTTTCCATTATAACTGAAATATTATTAGCATAAAACTAATCGTGCTTGATTTGAATCAATAATTGGTCGATCCTCCAATTATATCAATTTCATGTGAATTTAATGTATTATTATACTAAAAAACGTCTAAGAATTTTGTAGACCTTGAAAAATTATATATTGTATTTTTTCTATTTCATATTAACAAGACCAGTATAATTTTACGTTAGACGCTAATTGGCAGATCAACATTATCATATTCCTTTAGGGCATGTATATAAGAACTATGGATGCTAAATAATATATACTCACTCATATGATCAGCTTTTTGATCGTTGTTACTTGTTATGAGACTAACGTGTTAACTACATAGAAATGTTTACTTGCGTTTTGTTAAAACATTGAAACGGATACACCGATTCGAGCCAGTTATGAGCTATTAAATATAATTTTATTTTTTAAGGTCGTTAAGTGAATACTTAAGAGTTAAAAATGTTAAAAAATACTATTAACTAATGAATTGATAAAAAAAAATTATTTATGTAAGCAATTATGTCTTAAAAATATATTTTCAAAATACTTAATAGTAAATAATAAAAAAAGTTTAATTTTCTATAAAATAATATAAAGCTAATTTTTTTTTTTTAAATGTATTTATTTTAAATAAATCTGGTACTTATCATATAAATAGTCCTCATAAGTTTTAGAACTTATGAGTCTAATGATATATTATTATCGTAACTAATTTATTAATGTAATCTCTCAATTTAAATTTCAGGCATTCTTTTCATCTTCGCTCGCCCCATTTTCACTTTTAAACTATTTTATAATTAGAATGTTTATAGTAAATACTCTATAAATAATGTTTGTCATTTACATATTTAATTTCACGTTAATAATCCAAGAAATTATTTAGAAACTGAATTAAAATGTTTCAAATCTATATTAAATCAAATAAAATAGAATAGAATATAACCAATTACTTCTGTTCATTTAAAAATTTAAAATCGTATAAAGTTAATCTATACTATATGTATAGATGTAAAACTTATGTATACAATCTCAAGTGACTATTAATTAATATAAAATACATAAGCATCTAATTTAATAGATAAATTGTATTTCTCAAATGGTTTTCATAATATTATTGTGATAATTACGCGTTATTGCACCTAACGTTTTCTTTTTTCTTAGTACCCTCATTCGAAGAGAATCAATGCAGTTTATTACTATGGCACGATCATAATGTTATAGTTAATAATTATATATCTACTACCTACACATATTTCTGGTTTCTAGTAATAATGACTTTAGGTTACATAATAATAATGTAGTAAGTAGTTATTATTTTATACTAAAAAAAATATTTATATAATTCAATAATTGATATAACTTAGAAAAAAAATTCACTTTTAAATAACATTATTAATTTATTTTTATTTAACGTTTACTTAACTATATCTATTTCATTTTCAGATATCATACAAATTATTTATTATACTTTATAAATCATAATTTGTTCTTATTTAAATATATTATATTTTGTAACTATACATAATATAGGTATTTATTTATAAAATTATAAGATAATCAAACACTTATGAAAAATATACTTAAAACCCTGTGTAATTTATTATAATATTTTTAATAGAGTAGCTTGAGATAATGAGATAATATTAATATTATGTTCACAATTTCACATAAGTTATCACCATTGGAATCACTATTATAGTTAATACAATCAAAATAGAAAATTTTATAATTTACGTAAATTATAATTATTTACTGAGAATACTATTAGAAAATTGTATATGAATATAGTAGTTAGTAAAAATGTAAAAATATAATACTCATGGATAATAAGTAATAAAATGTAATAAGCAATTTTTATTTTATAATACGTATCATAGTAAATAACTGGCGCGATAATCACGTGGCATTCGTTTTGATTTAAGTACAATATGATATAATAATTTAAAGTATATTTTCTACAAACAATAGTATCATATCAAACATACAAGCTAGAAACCGGAAAAAAAACGTTTCGTCCAACTATCCATTTATAGTAATAATGTAATATCATGTTCATGTTTAATGTGAGTATGTATGGTAATAATATGCAGATGCGTAGCAGTGACAAAATTGTACACTTGTGGGTACTACTCGTAAATTAATAATGTTGGTACATAGTACAAAATATTTGAATATTTGTGTTTAATTTTCAAGTTAATGTCCTGTAGTGTGATTACGAGAGTTCGAAGTATATTTTTGTACACATTAAAGAGATAATGATCATGGAGATCTTTCACTGGTTGATAAATGTTCTCGGACCGTATTTGTGCTTTAAAGTCCGGCGCAATACAACGTTAATGTTGGGTAGAAATCAAAACTTTTCTGACTAAAAGTACAAAAGTTCCAATTAAAATTAATGAATTCAATTGTTTCTGTGGTTTTATCAAAAGTATAATTAAGAGGAAGTTAAGGAGTTTTGATACTCAGAAGTACAAACAAGTTGTATTATTATTGTTTTCATTTTTAGTCACGTTTTAAAAACCTACTAAAATGGTGTATGATTAAAGAACTTTAAGTACTTATATAATCATTAATAAATATAGATAATAGGTAGTTGGTATATGAAACAGAAAAAAAATGTATTGCTAAATTTACAAGAATTATTTAATATATAATATATTTATGGAATTCAGTTCTAATCAAATTTTTAATTTAAACAATTAAGAAAATATACATAAAAACAATAGTCTACTAAAAGTATTTCAGTAAACATACGGCTCAATTGACTTTCAACTGTCAAAGTTTTATTTTTACTTGAAATTAAATTATCCTTAACCTTATTTTATAATAAATGATTATATATTTTATACTTGTTTATACCGATCTGGTAACCATGAAATAGTAAGATTTCTGTTCAAAATATTTTTGAACACCTTTATTTTATACTAAATTTCTATGAAACATGTAAAAACACTAAAAAAAAAATGTCCCCCAATAAGTTGATAAAAATTAAATTCAGTTAAAAATTACGAACTGTCGACTGGTAATAATTTTTGTTGAAAAACAATCCTTCGTCGTGACCCGCTTCTGCCACGAACACTTAGATAAACGTACGTATGAAAATCTATATTTTTCACGAAACAATATAGTATAATATACTTCTATTTTAATGTTATATATTATATCATGCTGGGATGGAATAACGTCGTGACCTTTCTTATACCACGTGCGCACATATATAAGTAATATATATTATTATTATAATACTCCCGAGATTCGGATCAACTCGTACATAGCCCGTCCCGTCCTATATAATTGATTTGCCATTATTCTAGATGAGATATATTATATTTGTATAGGTACCTACAACTATAGCTCATAGCTGTACCTATGTGTATTTGTTTGACGGTCAAAAGTGGCGCAGAGGCGTTGTGCACGGAATAAACCGCTCGTCCGCACGGGAGGCGGTTGCACCTACGCTTCATCAGTGTGTACCTATATAACGTGCATATATATACTTCATAAATATTATAGTGCACAACAATATTCGGACATCCGTCGGTCTATAATTCGATTCGTTCACCAATACGGTGTTTTTATTTTATTGTTCTCCGTATCGTATAGAAAATGTCACTTATCTCGACAGCCAATTAATAATATAATGTGTGTATATATCCGTTTTTAAAATCTTTATGGCCCACGTCGTATGTGGTGTACTGATGTGTCACGTATCGAAAATATAATATTTTAAGACTAACGTCATTCTTTATACCTGTATACTGATTATATTACATCTCGTATATTGTATTGATGCATTTTACATCAATGCAATGCGTTATATTGAATACTTAAATATGATTATTTTCGGACAACATTTTAAAAAAAGGTCCACCACAAAGGGGACCCGAATACCATCAATCATCGTTCTATGACAGACGCTTAAAAACGTCAAATAGTAAGTTAATTTTCCGTTCATCAATGCGGCATAATAGTGTGGTCCGGCGTAAAGAGTTTATATTTTATTTGGCGATTGATGTTGTCCGCTCGATACGATCTTTTACGTCAATAACAATTAATATTTCATGTATACGTACACACATATACATAAATACACAATGTATATTATTTGACGTAAATAACTAAATCGTCGTGTACCTATATATATATTTATATACACACTGACAAGTCTTAACACTCTAAGCCTACGCAAACATATAATACTATGTAATACAATGTGAGTCCGGTACATGGTTACGATTTTATCATTCATATATTAAAGATATTAATCTGTTTTTACAAATATGATCATCGTTATCGTTTTTTTTTTCCACTGGACATTCAACATTGAATGCAATTAACATACAAATGTAATTTCCTCGGAACAAAAAGTGTGCATACAATTTATTTATTATTTTAACACCTTATATATTTTTTTGTTTAGGTCAACGTGGGCAATTATTCATTTGGGGTTTTTACTGATGACTTAAGAACTGAGTAAAAGTATGAAAAATCTAATGAGAAAATCTTTACCATAATTATAGGGTTTAAAATAAATAAAGATGTAATTTACTGTTTGCTACGCACTGTATTTCTATTAATATTGCATAGCTAACATAAAACTAATATAGAAATCAGAAAACTCTATTCATAACTCAGTTATCAGAAACCTATAGATTGACAAAAAAATAAAAATAAGTATTGGAAATAAGAAAAATATTCTAATCCATAAAAGTATTTATCTATATAAATTTATTTTAGTGGGGTTTTTATCTACTCAAAGATGTAAGAAATAAATAAGAATACATTTTTTTTGAAAATCACAATTATTCAAATTATGTGTCGTAGGTCCAAGAGGCGTAGCAATCGTTAGTCAAGTTGAGATACAAAATAGGAAAAAATTAATATTTTACAGTGTTACGATGATTAAAACGATAAATAAATAAACTTTTAAAAATACAAATGTTATCTCTTCTCGTAATTTATAATTTAAGAGCCGGAACAAATTGTTAGGAGACAAAAAAACAGTGTAAGTTATGTAATGCTATTAGACTAATACATTTAGCATTATTAACATTAAGTTTTTATTAAAATATGTTGACCAAAATTTTCTGGTTTAAAGTAATAAACAAAAAACAATAGACATGAATAATGTAATAAATTTACAATCCCGGTAATCACTTAAGAACAAAGCTCTCATTATAAATTCATAGAATCATATAAAGCAAAAAATATTGCAGGGCCTATTATTCTGATAAAAAAAGCAAATAATAATGAAAGAGATGAGTATTAATTTTTATTGAATAACAAGACATTTATTCTTTCTACATCCATTGCATATGCAGTGTTTGTTTAAACATTTTTTGGCCAATGAAAACCTGCTGGCAAAACTTTTATTGATAATCTTGATGTGGGTATACTCGAATAGGTCATTCAACTTGTCATTCATCGAGTATACACATTATCTTAAAATTTAAACGTGGGTATATAAGACACATATCGTCAACCGTCCATTGTATCTTTGTAATAACTGTATAAACTATTTGGCCCGAAATAAATAGGATGTATATATAAATATATTGCAAGGATGTTTATCATTTACTTAAAAAGGATCAAAATGAACACATATACTATGTTATGTAAATCTATAATCATGATTAATTTTTTTTGAAAACTATGTAATAAATAATATGAATATGAATATATTTAATTATTTTTTATGTTTCTATAATTTCTACAAGCTATCAAACAATGTTTTTAAAAATTAATAATAGTTCAAAGAAATTTTTTTACAGTACAATATTATGTACAAGTTTTGTTGTTAAGAGTTTTTAACAAATAATGTATAATATAGATTATTAAAATCAACATGCTTAAAATTTAATTAGAATTCAGCTTAACTATATATAACAGAGATATTAATTCGAGGATGAGATTTTAATAAACCAATATACCAATAAATATATGTTTTTAAATTGAATGGATTAATTTTTTTTTTCATTTCATTGTTTACAAAACTTTGTTTAAAATATAAATATACAAATAATAACAAAAATATTATTTATTTTAATTAAAAATCGAAAATTAAAATTTATTTTACAAAATCTCTCTTTATAAATTCCTAATTAAACTTTTAAAACCTTTGTATCTATGTTGTCGGTACTAATATACTTATAACCACGCAGATTTACTTTTAATTCAAATTAATTTTAACAAGTTTTTAGATAAAACCTTTATCATGCTTAAATATTATAAATCTTTACAATGGTAGTTAGTTACAAAAATATCATAAATTTATTAATAACTAATATGTTAAAAAATAAGCGAATGATTTAAAAAAAGTTTGCGGTATAATCAATTGATTAACACGGTTAAAAGTGTATGACTCTTAAAAAAATAATTAGATAAATCATTCAATCATACGAAAGATAACTTGTGCGTTAATATTTGAAAGATAATTACAATGTTTATTGTATACGTTGGATATAAAATAATTATTAAAGAATTTAGTAAAGTGTTTAAAAATCCACAAATGCAATGTTTTAAATACTACACTGCGTATCGTATCTATACAATTTTGTGTTAGATGATTATAGTTCAAATTGATTATTTAAAAATGAATAGGATTTTAATGAAATGCGCCAAACTTTATAATAAAGCACTGTATATTATAACGTAGATAATAATTTAATACTAGACAAATAAACGTTATCCAAACTATAAATCTCTAATCCTGATCCTCGAGAGCTGAATTATTAGAAATACAAATAACCTTTCATATATTATTGTCATATTATAGCAGCTGCAGGTATTCATAAACAAACGGCCGGCCGAATGTGGTAGTTTCGTAGCCGAACGAAGTGGAAAATATTCGTATCCACAGCAGTAATTACCGCGGTGGTTTGTGGGTAGGTAATTAAATTAAATCACCACAAACCGTGCCAACAATTTGCAAATGTTCAAATGCTATTCTACTATACTCCATCGTAGGACGCGTGTAAGTAGGCAGGTGGGTAGGTCGTACAATGAATGTACAATATACATAAATATAATAATATGTATAAAGGTACCTAGGTTGCAGTGTGGCGTGGTCAAAAGCTTCATAATATCATACGATAGGGTTACGGTCCAAAAAACTTAACACTCACCATGGTCTCTTAGAAACATTTAAAAATCGAACGTGAACCCACGCCGAGCCTTTTAGTCATTTTCTTCGAATTGGCACACGAACAATTGTAGAAATGAAAAAAAAAAAAAACCCCGAGAAAATATCGTGCAAAAACGGCGATGCACCGCGAAAACTGTACGCGCACGTATCAAATATAATAATAATTGCACTCGCACCGAAACTGCGCGCGCGCCGACTGCACCAGACCGCGGACCGGTCGTATTGAAACTGGTTCGCCGTTGCCTGGGCGCGTTTGAACCGACCGCGTGTGGCCCTACTCCGGCACCACGGCGACCACTACCTCTATATTATTAATAATAATAATATTATCACGACAATATCATTGTTTTAACAACGATATTGTCCGCGCGCACTGTTTTACAATAATAATAATAATAATATGAATTATAATCGTATATTGACGCGCGTAATACGTAGTCGGATAACGATATTATCGTTATTCGTGTTCGAGTATAATTTTGGAATAGAGGTATACGCGTACCCCGAAAAGGGTAAAATGGTCAAATAGTACTTTTTTTTTTGTCGGATTTCGCCCGGGGCAGCAAAACGTTATAATCGAATTATTGTACCCCGGTTCAAGAAAGTTTAACGTACGAATTGCATTAATTCCTTAACAAAAAAACTTAGTACCTATGTCTACTAGCGAATAATAACAGACGATGGCGGAGAGAATAATTATTCGTATTTTTTCTAATATAACAATTAGATATAGTAACGATTCACTATTATAAACTATTATATTCACTATAATATTATATACTTAAAGCCCATATTATATTCAAATTCATGAGATGTTTTTTTACTACCTTTACTTGTGGAGTCTCCTTTGGAGATACAAGCTACTGTTATTTTAAATTACAATACCTTATTTATAAATCAATGGATAATTTTTCTAAATATTTTGTAGTATTAAGATCGATATTTTCACACATAGTTTTTGAGTTGTTTAACTTTGCAAGCGTAGGATACGAATTCCATAATAATTTGTTTGGAAGATATAAGGACAAGGTTAGGTTGACAAATTGACAAGATTAATATTTAATAATTAATATTAATCTATCAAAATCATTATTATTTATAAAAATAGTTAAAGTATATTACATCTATTTTATACTTGAAATTAGATTTAAGGATAAGTCTTTAGTATTAACTTTTTAATAATTAGGAAACTACTTATTAGAATTTTAAATTAGGCGATTCAAAGTTTAAAAAAAAATATATATACACTAAATAAATAAAATTATTATAATATTGGATAGATATACCTATTACCTAGTATTTATTATACGCAAACTATTTAAATGGAAAACTTTATACCATATGAATTTATATTATCATCAGGTACTATCCATAGTTTATTACTCAAAAAATAACTAGTTTGAATTTTGATTTTTTGTACGTCAAATTTTTCAGCACCGAATTATCTGCTAAAAAATGTACTATACAAAATGGGAATTTCATTCAATTGAAAAATAGAAGTTTATATAGTTAAAGAATACTCCTTAAGTAATACAAAAAATGCCTATACTGTGAAAATATGGTCTTTAAGTATATTTAAAAATTCTAAAAATCAGAGTTTATAAAAAATTACAAGTAAAGGAAAAATTGAGAGTGAGTATGCCTGTAGGTGAATTACTTTATATACATGAACTATGATGGTTTATAGGTACATAAATACATCATATATATTACAGTTACATGACAATAATAAATATGCGTTATCATAATATTGTATCATTATAATATTTTCAATTAAGTTTCGAAATTCAAACGCCAAACGGGCGGCACACGATTAATTTATCAATGCTGTGGCAAATTAATAACAGTGAAATTGCAAAAAAATTAATATTTCCCTTAACCGCCGCATACGAACAAAAACGAGATTACACGGCACGAACTATAGCAATTGTTTAAGCTATTTTTTTTATATTTTAAACGTGGAGGAAGTGTATAACAATTAACAAATACATCTGGAACCTTTGTTAGTATACAAATTAATGTTTCAATTTTTTTTTTTTTTTTTTACATGGTTTTTTGATATGTTGATAAATTTTCGAGATTTTTTCCTCCTCTCTTCGACCCATTAATTAATTATTTAACTGCACACATGAATGTGAAATGTATATTATATGTTATTAGTAATTTAACATTTTAATCGTGATATTAATTAAAAATTAATATTTTCCTAAATATCTGTTTATAATTTATACAATAAATATTATCATTTTTTGAGTTTCACATGATCAACAGTTTTTAAAATCACACAGACGAAATATATTCGTATCTACTTGAAATTATGCATAATGATAAATAGTGTACAAATTTTCAATATACCTACTACTGCAATATTTAATACCTAAACTTCTCTTCAACACGCGTTACAGTTCTCACGACTTAAATAGGTAAATAATATATGATAATATTTGCCATTAGTTATATAATTGCTAAGGCTAAGTACGCGTGTACCCAATAAAACCTTTTAGTTTTTGCTATCTTGCGGTATTTTTCTATTAAAAGTGTGTTTTGTTGTATAATGCTTTCAAATATTAAAACATTAAATATATTAAATAAGTTTAAAATTTTAATAATTTATAGATTATCGGTAAATAAGAGATAATAACAGTAATAATAATGTGGTTCTTAGATTATTTTTAATGTGCTGCACTTGTAAACTTTAATCTCAAAAAATAAAACAATATATTTGTAAAACAAATTAATACTCAATATTTACAGACTTTTTGTTCGGAATTAAAAAAATCAAACAAGTTTGTAAAAACCATAAAAATATTTAAACTTTAAACCCAAAACCTGATGTTATTTTTTTCACTTAATGATAGTTAAATAAAAATTAAATACCTAACAATCTAACTAGTGGTATTTACAATAAATGAAATTTATGTTTTATTTATGTTTTACAAAAAAAATATTTGTTTAAAAAAAAGTTTCGTAAAACTTATTGAAATATTCTTTACAACAACTTTAAACATAAATATCATACGAGTAGTTAAACAATTTAAACCAAACATTAAAACATTTAAAAGGTTATCTAGACAGAAGATAAACTACTTGTAGAACAAATAATAGTAATTATTTATAAGGTTTTAGTCTTAGAAAATGATTCTAAAATATTTTTCATTTTAACTACAAAACTATGTTTTATACGATTCATATATTCACAAAATATAGGTATTATGATAAATAATAAACTGTTTTAAATTTACTATTTAAACTTATTTTCTCTGTATAAAAAACACCTTTAGTGCTAACTTATAGCTAATAGAGTTATATTTTAATATATAATTATTAATTATGTAATTCAAACTCACCTTCTTTTAAAAAAATAAACATTTAAAATGATCTAATAGTCTCTCTTACTCTCTTAAATTTATTATTATAAGGTTATAACTATAATAATTATATGTGCTTATGATAATTATAAAAATACTATGTAATTATAAATATTAACAATAATAAAAAATATGTATCTTTATTATTATTGTCTCTTCATAATAAATAATAACAACTACCCTAACGCCTTAATCAAACCATACATTATATAAAGTAATACACTTAATGAAAAAACAAAAAAAAATTCCAATACAAGATATGTTTTTAAATTTATTAAAATGAAATTATTATTAATTATTAATTGTTTTTCAAATTATTTATTTATTTTATGAACATGAATGTATAATAATCATTTATAGTATAAACTGTAAGTCTGTACACATTTATGTATATAATATAAACTATATATATATTTTAAATATACTTAATGAATAATGTAAGGTTATCAAAAATAATCATTTCGAAATTAATTGGTACGGGCTTGAAATACTTTGTGTTATTTTAAAATTAAAAACAACTGCATATTAATAACACTTTTTACGATTTAATATATACAATTCCTATGACAATATACATCTAGAGCATTTTTACATAAGTGGTTTATTATGATTTTTACATTTAGAGCAAATTTATATAAGTGGTTTATTATGATTTTTATATTTATCAAAGTATAAAAGTATAAATTCAAGATATTATTAATTATCATTTGAAGTGTGTTCATTATTCTTCTGAATAAAAATATAAAATACTAATGAAATAGACTTGCACGAGTCTTCCGTGTTCTAATAAGGCATCAACCTCCGGTATTTAGATACTAGACAACAATAGAATAATATGAAATGATTAATAATCAATACCTTATCAAACCAGGGGTGGTATAAACCTACATTTGACTGTTTATATACTTTTCATCAACAAAATCATCTTTCTTATTGGTATATTATATAAAGTTCTATTTCAAAAATAATCAAAAGTTAATCCTCATGAACCCAAAGTCTCACATTTACCTTTGATTCAAAATATATAATTTTTACAATATACTTACCAGGCTCTATGATTCACCAAATGCTTCATTTGTTATCAAACTTCTGCACCAACACTTTTTAAAACATATTAATTTTTTTAATATATTATAAAGTTATAAAATTATAAAAAGTATGTTATATTATATTTCGTTATATTTGGTGGTTGAACTTATATTATTCTAATTTCATTTAAATAGTATTAATTGGTATAAAACAATACATTTAAAAATATTATATTGTTTTGTGGACAAGTGTGGAGTTTAATCAGTTTACCTTCATAATAGTAATATACTATAATATAGTATAGTATCACAATTGAATTTTCGTATGAATTGTTAACGATGGCGTTGGCGCTATTCGGCGGGCGTTGCTAATATAATATAGTTTTTTGCATGTATGTGTTTGAAATATTACGTAGTAAATTACATCAAAAAGTAATAATTGAACTTCTACCTCGAATATGTAGGATGTTGTTGTCAAAATGTTACCCATTAATTTTATTTATTTTTAATTTTTGTATTCTATATTATAATGTTGTGTATTAATTACAACTATACCTACTTGAGTATCGTAAAGTCATAATACACAATACGGGTATACTGCTATTACCTAGATAGGTGGAAACATACGTGGGTGGAAACCAATAATGTAGTTATTAAAAATATTACTATAATGAATGAATAATAAAATGTGTAAATTAACATTTGATATAATATACTCATTTTTATTGAGTTAAAAATAATTATACTTTTTACTTCGTTATCAAATAACGGTAAAACTATAGTTTTATGTTTATTATTATTTATTATATAATAAATAATAAAGTAGTAACTTACACATAATATTATATTTTATTGAATACATTGTATATAAAAATCTTATATGAATACAATACAATAATTTTGGCTATTTTAAAATCTAATATAAGAATATTTGTTATTGAGATAAAATATATTATTAGCTTAATAGGACTGCTTAGGTACTAGCAAAATTAACTATGAATAGTAGTCATAATGGTATTATGTTAAATTATAGTACCTAATGCTAGTATGAAAGTTTGCTTAAATTTAATACTACGAATTATTTTGTTAATCATGCATAAAATATGAATTTAGGTATTTAAAAATGCGTGTCACTTAAAAACGTAAAAAAATATTTTTTAATATTTTATCAAAATAATAACAAATAATTATATAAAATCAATATACTTATTATGTTTATAAGCCTCCAATAATGTTCTATATTTTTTTATTTTAAGCTTTGGTGATTCGTAAAGGTTTAATAAAATAACGAATTATATTTTTATTTATTAAAAAAGTTTTACCTCTGTAAAACTGTTTTATAATAAGCTATTATAATATTATTCAGCTAATTAAATTAAATAAATCAAGAATGAATAAAAACAAATATACCCATGCGACCATGTATTTAATTTTAATAATAGACTGAAGTATACTTCTGTACTAAAAATATTTATTTTTTTTTTATTTTTATTTTTAATTGCTATATGCGAGAACATATTGTATTAATATGGTTTTTTTTTTACTTTAAGTGCCTAATATAAATAATTCTTTAAAGGAATAGTACCCATTTAAACCAGTATCACTATGCAAAATTCCCTGTGTTGTAAATGAATTCGTAAGTTCAAAAATATTATAATTATTTTAAACAATATTTTTAATTGTTAAATAATATCTTGATATTTTATGTTTAGAGAATATGCATAAGTAATATTTTGGAATTTTTTAAATAGAAATATTAATGTATTATAATATATTTGTGTATACTAATAGATGGCCGATTAGTGAACGTAAACACATATAATTATTATATAAATACAAATATTGATTTTATTATTATTATTAAATAATAAAGCATTTATTTGACACAGCATTGCGTTGTAACGCGGAGTCCTTCAAGGTGCGTTTATTTCTGACGAACTTTCGCAACTATCATAAATTCATAACAGTAGGTACTCAAACATTATTTTATGTTCATCAAAATACCGACAACGTTCGGATCGGCTGCGCCTAGAACCAAACGATACAGCGTAACAACGGATTAATACGCATTACAGTTACCTTTCATCGAAATGTTAATAGTTAATACCTACCAAGTATTATGTATACCTGACGGATGACGAGCTATAAACGAATCTACGATGATCAACAATAATAATATTTTATGTCTTGATATATTTATCTTTTTAGTGTTGAACTAAAAATGACAATTTTTTTATTTTTTTTAATTTTCCAGACATACCGCTATATTTATATATATATATATATAAATTGTATGACACGTAATATAGAAATTAAATAAGTTCTTATTTGATATTTCTATAAATAACGATCCATCGACTGTAGACGTGTATGAATTTATATAGCATAAAGTCTTACAAAAAACTTGTCAACGATAATATGAAAACATATAATTATGTGATTTTGTGTATTTTATATTATCGTGTCGCTCAGTCCGTATTCTTTGGGAAGCAAATGACACGTGTCGTCGGGCTGGAGGTGATCGGCAAGACTCGTTTCGCTACCTACTGCAAAACACTGATGTTTAATATGTACTCGTCAATGGTGTTGATTATAGGTCGACATTCGCTGTCGGCATTCTCGAAACTCTAAGACGCGAAAACGACGCGATTATGAATCGGATAGTTTAAAGACAGCCGCACGTGGAGAACACGGAAGCGATGACAGTTTCATAATACCGCCCGACTGAAAATTACCGAGTAACAATAGTATTTAATAACAAGGGTTCTAGATTAGGAGGTACCTATCTGTAAAATAAATATTAAAACGTGATTTTTAGTATGATTTTTCCCAACCGAACCATATGTGCTTTGTCCGTCCTAATGTAATACCAAGAGAAATTTTAATACACAATAAGTGAAACGGACAAACATGTTTCTATCTTTGGTAGATGATCAATTAAATATAATTTCGTAACAATGTATAACAAACTTGGACAAATCACCTAGAGGCTTATTTCTATGATTACTGTGAGTAACTAGTGTTACGTTACATAGGAGTTGAAACTTTATTTTGATATAATATATTATTATTGACAACTTTTATTGCTGTAAATATGAATAATTCAAATATTTTATCATAATTTATTTAATATGATTCAGTTATGAAAACCAAAGAATTCGCATCTGTCCCATAATAGGTTTTGATTGTGTTTAAGTGAATCTTGTAATTTAGTACCTAAGTAATAATAATATATAGGTGTATTACGTTTGAATTCAATAAAACATTAATGTAAATACTAGTAAATTGATTCTTCTTTTTTTACATATTTTCGGCATCAGCAACAGCATTAATTATTTATATCCGTGTTTAATGTTTATAATACATGGTTTGCATTAAATCAGTTGATAGAACTCTATTTCATTGATAATAGTATATATAAAATGTATTACTTTATTTATTTCTGTTGTAATAGGCGCGAGGATTTCTTGAAGAGTTTACGATAATTATAATATTTTATTAGTTTAAATACTCGTACGATGGATTCCCGAAATATTCTAAAATAATAATATGTCTGAGTATGGCCGTGATGATTATTTCGCAAGCTCGATATGAGGTTCTTACTTAGCCATATATTTGTATTATTATTAGATATAAATATTTTTTTATTTCAGTAACTTAAATTATTCTTTGACAAAAATACCACATATAACTGATAATTCAATATATTATCATCGCTGTATACCATAGAATAAAATGATTAGGTACATGATATTATAAACAGCTTAAAACTTATTTATGATTTGAAAATGTTATTATGTAAATAAAAAATAATTGTTTATGTAATAGAATAAAGTAATTAATTCTGATGATTTATATAATATTTTGTATAACATAATTTAAATAAGTTATATGATAGTTCTTAACTCAATATTAATTTTATTAATATTTAGACTTCAAATAATTATTAAAAAAAAGCTTTAAATATTATTTTTGTAGGTTACTTTTAATTTTTTATAAAAACAGCACATGGAAAACTTTTTATTACATTTTCAAGCTTTTACTTAAAGGATAAAATGTTTACTAATATAAATCTCATTTTAAATTCACAACTATTTTAAAGACCTATACTTTGGTTGTAATTAATCTGATTTATAAAAAATCGTAATATTGCTAAGTATAGAAAATTATAATACATAGATAATAGATATATAGTAAGTAAATAAAAGTAGAATTTTTCTACGATTAATATTTTTTAAATTATAATTAACTCAATTCTCTGAAAGACAATTATTATTATTTAACATTAGAAATATCTGAATTATTCGAAATTTTGACTTTAAACTTGTATACAAAAATAATGTTGAACATATTATATTTTAGGTATTTTTTGGGATTAAGTACTGTAAAAATAAATAAGAGAACCTTGTATAACATTTTATAATTTTTCAATATTCTTTGAAATGTTCATAAATATCGAAAAAGAGAGCCAAAATATTTTGAAAATTATCTAAAATGATACAATAGTATAAACTATAAGTACTGAGTAAAAATTTCTTGTATCTACAATTATTTTTTCTTGAATTAAAAAGTATATCTAATTATACTACTAAAGAATAATTTTCAATAGACAATATTGAAGATTAGAGCAAATTTCTGCTTCTAAACATAAGCATGAATAAGAAAAACAGACACATTATTGTAATACAAATATATTCTTCGCTAACTCGCTCCAATTAGAATGTAAAATAAATGAAAAATTATACACAACATAGAGTTATATAAAAAATTAATACCATAAGTAGTACTAAATATTTAAAAGTTAACAATACCGATAATTTAAATTACTTAATATTTTATAATTAATGAGTTAAAGTTAATTTTATAAATTTTAATGAAAAAATATAAGTATTATTTTTTATATCTTTAAACTTAATCCTATTGATTCGAATTAAATATCACTTAAAAAGCTTTTTTTTTTATTTTATGTTTTATAGAAAAAGTATGGAATATATTTTATAAGTATACTATACACTGTTCGTGTAAAAATGTTTTCAATTGCTTTTACTAAGAGCGTGCTCTCAAAAGTTTCATAATGTCATACTTTTTTTATTAGTTTCTCTGATCGTATAGAAAAATTATCGAATTTTATTAAAATAAAATTTAGAATTTTAAAATTAGTTTTAATATTATTTTACTTTTGATAAATTTCATCAATTTAGAGTTCGGTTAGATATCGTATATTATACTATACGTATACTATGGTGATCAATTTTGAATTATAAATATTTGTTTTTATAGTATTAAAACTGCACATTATTTATACAACAGTAGTATAGGTTTAGACTGCTAAAAGTGTTTTTATGTAGTTTTTGTAGAATTTACGTTATGCGCTGCAACATATCGATTATCTTTGCTTTTACCGGAGTCTAACGAGCCGAAACCGTGTATGTTAAAATTTTTAGTTTAATAGAATAGATACCTAAGGTTATATATTATTTTAAATCTCATCTAAGTATCATAATGTCATAATATCATAATATCAATATAATGTCACTGTGTAGTGTGTATAATAATCGCGTGACGCATACATTTATTAGGTTTTATTAAATACGTTGCCTATAAATGCTATTTACGTATAAACTAGCAATAATTTCGACAACGAACATTCCTCGAGTTGAGAAAAAAGCGTGAAACCCCACTAAAAGTATTTAAATGAGCTTTTAGTTTTTTTTTTTTTTTTTATATTACATTTAAGCATTTTAAGCCATATTAACTCTACAAGGTCGCACAAAAATAAGATACATTTTAACGGTCTATAAACACTAAACTGACCAATATCGTGCAAGTCGTTTAATTTAAAGTTTAAAGGTCTATTAAATTAACGTTTATGTATACTTTACTATTTTTCCAATCCAAACTATGCGTACATAAATAATGTATGTAGTGTAATTTATATTGCTTTTCTTCTTACAATAAAAATATAAAGGTTTATGGTTAAAAAAAAAAATAACAATTCGTTCAATACTCATTGCATTAATAGTTTTATTAAAGTAGATATTCTTTCGTTTTACGATACGTATGAAGTCAAATATCATAATCATTTTGGTATCATTCATTTAAAAGAATAATTAATAAACACTTTGACATCACAAATAATACAACAAAAATAGTAACACCATCTTTATCGGCAATCAATTTGTACACCAAATGTACATTCTTCAAACTATAAATGTGTAAAAAACCTACAAAATTTCTAAAAAATTGGCGTATGGAATTCTGTAGTGCAACCAAGAGGGGACTTTGCGCCACCCGAATACGATTTAACTCCCGCAAAGACAATTATTATTAACTACGAAAAAATTTTTTTCGTGTAGCAGATCAAAATTAAAACGGTTGAGGTAATACGTAAAACGGTGATGGATATGTAGGTACATAGAATTCTGCAGATTGAACCGTTTCTGTGATCGGCACACTCGGATATACCTACGTAATGTGACGACACTGCACGCGCAAAGGATAAAAACAATAATTATGCGTTTAGTCTTTGGCGAGAGTTTAAAACGACTGGTTTCGGGGGGTTGCAAGGAAAAATCCTCAACTGGTCATTTTCAGTTTTGGCGGGGACCAGCACAACTCGGCCAGAACCGAACGGATCAGTACGCGGTACGTACATGGTATAATAATATAATATGTATTTTAGCGTACGTACCGCATGCGTACATCACGATGATATTTTAATATTATACACACATACATCGGCGGCCCGATATTTGCGTGGGTCGGAGTGGTCGGACCTGGTTATTTTGACGCTGCTCGTGAAGGTACACCGAACGGCGCGGCTTGTGATACGATAAAATACCGTTACCCCCACATGTGCCGCAACCACCCGACTTGCGGCCTCGCCGAGTGCGTACCAGTTGGTCGGCCTACGCGCCACACGTCGCCGCGATGCGTCCTATACACGCACGAATTATGCGGGCTGCGGCGCGCCGCCTGGCTGGACGCTCATCGCGGCCGTCGAAAATAGGCCGCCGCCGCGAAATGGGTCACGGTGTCGCCGGCAGAAACGGTCGCCAAGGGTCGGTGGTGCGCCCGGGAACCGGGATCACTGGGTCACCCGGTGGGGGGGTACGACGCTGAGTCGTCCGCGGCTGGTTTCGAGGCTGAACGGTGCGCGCGCAACCCCCAGCGGCGGCGACGGCGGAAATTATCGATCCCTCCCCGATGTGACCTTGTCCGTAGCCGCCGACGTACACCATAAACCGTGCATTACCATTACTGTACCTACTACATTACGCGCGGCGCAAAGATTCCAAGACGGATTTATTGCGCGGATACTCCGGATGAGACAAACGCGTACTATATTAATACCACGATACTGCACCTGGCTGTACGTATCCCGTCTGCGATATATTTTATTTTACCCTGAGACACTCGCCTGATACATCACAATATTACCATTTTTCGTGTTAAGCTGTACGGTGTTTTTGACCGGATAACTACTATATAATAGGTACCTAAATAATTAATAACTATTTTTTAACTCCTATCGAAACACACACGTTTGTGTTTTATGTAGGTACCTACCTGTTTATTACATTCTACGTTACGTATTACGAACGTATTTATTGTGATTATAAGTACCTACCTATACCATTTACAACGATTTGGTTTTCATAACTTCGATTAATTATAACATCATCGAAAAATTACATATTGGCACACTAAACTAAGATAAAAAATAGACAAATGGCAACTCCGTTCCATGTCCGTGTGTCCACTTCCAATTCAAACATCACACAAAGATACCTATATAGATATGTGCGTATACGAAAATTATAAATATTATTAATATAATGCCACTTGTCTGCGTGGTTTTACGCATTTAAGATCCCTTTTTGATTCTGCTGTTATATTTCGCCAATTTTTTGCGTCGTTTTAAGTTCAATATATTTACAATGAATAATGACTGAAATATCGTTATACCCGCGCATGTTCACTCCATTTGGCTTCTGTTTTCAATACACTGAATAATACTTCAATATTAATCGTCTACGTTAAAGTTTAATTCTCGACCATAAGTATGTATTATGTATATAAGTATTCATTAGTGTTCGGATTTGTATGCATTTACACATTTTTACTTTTTAGCTCTTGATTGTATACTATATTATGCTAAGTAAGCACAAAATAATATGTTTCACGAAGGCGTGATTAAAAATTCTGAATTAAGAATTCCTTTAAAGCATGTCAGTGCATATTTCAACATTTTACAATTGTTAAACCGTATTTCAAAGTTTTAAAGTCGTATTCGGTTTTTACGATATTTTATAATTTTCTAACTAAAGTAAAATCAGCGTATAATTACAATAAAATAAAAATATAGATTTAAATATAGACTGGCGGAAACTTCTATAGTAGGAGAATTAAAAAAAAAAGATAAATTCAAAGTTTATACTTATTAATTATTTTTTTAATTTAATTCTTCTTTTTAAAAATTATAAATAAGTACACAATAAAAAAAAAAAAAAAAACAAATAAATATTTTTGTATAATTGCTATAATGAAAAAAAACAAAATCCATACTTTTTTTAAATATTGTTTATACCAACATTTTGGGCTTGGGCCATTTTTTTTATGCATAAATGCATATTTTTAAGAATACATATATATTTTTATACGATACTATTGTATACATTAATTATCCAAGAGAATGTTATTCCCACACTTGTTGTCTTAGTTATAACATAAGATATTATAACTTAAAAAAAAATCCGTTTTACTTTGTTATTTTAAACCTTTAAATTTAAAATTAACTAAATATTATGAACTTAAAAAAGTAAGAATAATTTTTATAATTTATGATTTAATTTATAATTATTTTTTTCTTTATAATATATTGACTATATTTAAAATTATACGTCATAAATCATTAATGACAAATTGTAGGTTACTTAATTTTATTTTTGTTTTCAAATTGATACAATATTATACTTAAGAAAATACATGAGATGATTAAACACATAATATATTATTTAATTCAAACTTAATTAGGTATAAGAGTAATAAATAACACAGTTTGTTGTCGCTTAAATATTCACATAATTAATATTTATAACTTAAACAAGTTCAAATGGCGTTAAGTTTAATAATTGTTTGCTAAATATTTTGTAGAATAGTAAAACTTTAAACTTTAAAAGCATGAATTAATTACTAATAAAATATAAGTATATGGTCTACATATCCAACACATTGTTATTGTACATTTTTACGTAAATAGTACATGCCTTATGATTTTAAAACTTAGTAGTGAATATAGACAATTATACAATCTACAGAGATTATTATTATGTTTAAATTAAGAAAAATTATAAAAACTGTCAAAATCTAAAAATGAATTAATATCAACTTATGATTGAAAACTGATTCTGTATATATAATGTATATTATATATTTATATATATATTATATAAGGTACTTATTCTTTATAAATTAAATTTTAAAAATGGTATACTGTCACTGTCTCATTAAAAAATGCAAGTCATGCATTTTATAAAAAATGGTTGAAACATAGATAACAAAATATAATGAATTTTGTCACTAAAAATGATTTAAAAGCTTTTACAAGTTGTTGCAAATATAAAATAAACATAATAAATTACTGTCATATTTATTTAACTTATGTCAATACATAAATTAAGAAAAATTGGGAATAATTAAAAATTTTAAATGTTTACAAAAGATAAATATAGTAATACATTTACAAGCAAATATCTAATTATGTTGACATAGTATTTTATGAATTAATTCTAAAAAATAGTAAAATATATTTAACTATAAGTTTAATGATAAAATTCGTTTTATTAGTTACTACGTCATATTTGGACATTTAATAAATATTATTATTATAAATTATTTAAATTCTCAATTAAATATCTACTTACTATCCAATTTTTCATTTTTTATAAAAATAATACTTCTCTTTAAAATTTTTATCTCATTTGAGATGAATTAAGTAAAAATAAAAATTAATTTTATTAATATTTTGGATTTTATTTCATATTTTATGTTTAATAATATTTAAACAGCTTAAATTATTTTTTAATTTGTTAAAATAATGTAACTTTTTTTTTTGTTAATTATTACAGTTATAAAACTATAATTATATGCAGAATTTATGAGGATGAATAAACTACTTCTCCAAAATTTGATTTATTTTATATCAGAATACGCCAAATAGTATTTTGCTTCGAAATATAAAATTAAAAATATATTTTATTGTATAAGAAAGCAAAAAACTTAAAAAAATTATATCAAAATAGAAAAATTATTATTCTTTTAGACAACTCTTTTGATTTTATTTTTTTTATAATCATGTAAAAAAATATTTTTAAAAACGTTAAAAGTTTTCAAGATAATGAATGATTCATGATAAAAAAAAAATCACTATTTATTATACGACTATTGATTATGTATACAATAGTTATGAACTTGTAATGTGGTATAAGTAAATTTTTTTTTATTCTTTCAGTTAAATAAAAATTATTTTTTTATGTGGTTCAAAACATCATACATATATATTATAATTATATTTAATGATATTGGCGATTCCACAATTTTTCATTGAATCGAATGATAATTTTTTTACGTAAAATCTACATAAAGAATCTATGGTTAACTAGAATCCTTCATAAGTTTAATATACTAATGATGTAGATTTATAACATTTTAGACTTGTGCCATATTTTTAATACAAAGTATAATTTAATACATGTTACTTGTACGTGGTAATACATTCACAGAGCTCTGAAAGTGTTTTTAAAATTTTCCGAAATTTCGGAGATGCTTAAAGCCGCTGCAGCTTAACCCGAAGTAGCCCCTCATCACATCACGCTGATTCATGGATAAAATAATCTAAATAGCTTTTAATTACTAAAGAAACTTTTAGTTTTTTTTCTATAAATAATAATAAAAAATGTATTGCCTAATCAAAATTATTAAAAATGTTTAAAACATCCCACATAAGGTTTCTGTACAAATATTATAAAAATACATAGGACATTTTAAGTTTAAATCGTTACAAAATCGTTTTCAAAATCAAATTCACAAAAATTTACAGACTAAGAGTATTTTATATTATATAATTTATCAAATTTTCAACTCGTATAGGTAACGTTTAAAAATGTTATTTAATGTTTTTCTTAAATAGTTCACATAAAATTAAAAACCTAAAAATGTATAATCACAATTATTTTTAGTGGATATTTAAGATTCAAATATTGACAAAATCGTAATAATAAATAACGATATTAGTTGTTTATTATTTTTTTATAATTGAAAAATATTATTTGTTGGGACTTAAATTTTAATGTATTTGGATTCAACTATATGCAATGATATTTTCAAAATATGTAAATTAATATCTAATTTTAAGATATTATTTATTTAATATTTGTAGTTTATACTATGAACTTATATTCACTCTGTTTTACAGTGGGGTGGTATTGGTTCAAAAATTAATAACAATAATATTAAAATATGGTATAAAATACCAATATACTCAATAATATAGGCTGATAAACCGTTTCCGTTCAGAATCTATCTTCGTTAACTATTAATAATGATACATAATTGAATTTAAATAACACATTCATTATAGTGAGATCACAATGTATTTCTTTTCGATACAGTAGATCGTTACCCACTAGTCAATCTTTTTCAGTTTTAAGACAAACGATCACCTGGCCGTGAGGTTACACATTTTTTCCATCACGACAATATGATTAATAACTGACGACTGATACTATTTAATTAATTGATTTAAACAAATCAAAGACTAATAATAGGTACTAAATAATTAGTAAATTATTAGTTATAACTAGTTTATACTCGTATAAATATATGATAAAAATCGTACCATAGCATGATCAAAAATAGATTACTAAGAAAATGTTGTATTTAATTTCTTTAATAATTATTCCACTCGAAATAACCTTATAATAGCTAATAATCAGTCGTTTTTGAGCAATATTTAAATAAATATAGGGTATTTGATTATATGAGAAAATAGTACATCGAAGGTTATATTTTCTTAATTACAGTACTATTTTGTTTTTACATTTTAATTTTTTCCTAATTCATTTTCATGTGCGATAGCTACTTACTCTAACAATAATAGAATACTTAAATAATTCCTATAAACTACTAATTTTAAATTTTAGATCTATACACTTTTTTTGGTGCTAAGCTATTTAGTAAATTATTCTTTTTATAATTATTTATTATACTATAAACTGTAAATAGATATTATTAGTCCGGATTTTTAAGTAAAAATCTATTTTTTATTACGTATTTAACGTGTCTATGTCATTGGAATAATAATTGTAATTATGTTTCATAACTAGTAGAATCTATAAAAAAAATAAAGGGTTTTTGCATATTTCATTGATTCATTCTCGGAAAATAAAATTAATTTAACTTAACCCAACCTAAACAAGAGCGAAAAAATGTGATTTGAAAAATATTAAATCATTCTATTCCAAAACGCAGGAAAATAAATCAGTTAGTAAGTACCTGCATTTTTTTTTTTTTTTTATGGTAATTGATGAATCGTTTTCAAATTTTTCCAATACATTTTTAAGCTGTCAAAATGAGTTTATATAAAAAAAACAGGATCCAGCTAAATTATCCATGTTGACAATACAGGAGTAGGGTTAATGACACACCAAGTAAAATACTTTAAACGCTTCCGAAGCTTTTTAATAATTTTTTTTTAAATTGAAACTTAATTTGTTTACTGCGGAATGTATTTTTCTCCCTAACTTTTCTTGCAATTCTATTTAGCGTACGATCAATACAAGTTACGCGTATCATATTATATAGAATACTTTCAAATAATCATCAGTTTTCACCATTTATGGAAATGTATCTATTAACATCAATTATAATATGTTTTTTTCATTTTTACCAAGTGGTCATAACATTTTTAAAGTATAATTCATAAAACGCGCCATAGTGGGATGATGTGTATAATATGAATTATATTATGTATTTATGTTTATGGTTAGATTTCGTGCAGATAATGAAAACCAACAATTTATCATAGTAAGTTACCTAGTAATAATAACTAAATATTATAGCTTAATTAAATGCTCAAAAATATTTTCTTATATAAACCAATACAGCGAAAATATATTAAAATATTCTATAATATTTGTATGTACCATAAATTAGAATATTTCGAAATATTCTTTAAATTCAAAATTAACTCTAACACTCAAAAACAACTTTTTTTATATAGATTCTACTAGTTATAAAATTCAAACACTTCTTACACTGAATATGTCCATTAAAAATGTTCTCACATAAAAATCTGAACTAAAGTCATGTCATTGAATTTACTTAAGCATGTGATTAAAATGCCAACTATATACATATGTAACGTACGATTACCTATACTAGATTGGTTAAGTTATCATTTATTATACATTTAAAATACTTCTTGTTAAAACCGTTTAATCTAATTTTGTCAAAGTTTTTTTTTATTGATAATATGTGTGTACCATTGCACCAATCTATTTAGTTGATTTTGAATTGAATTTTAGACACACATTCAAAATACTAGATATAAATTATTAACATGTATTTATAATTTGAGCTTTGGATTATTCTTATTAATTTAATATAATACTTGACTATATTATTTTCAAAATCGCAAAGACAATTTAATATACTTATACTAGTATCAAAGTATTAAAATAAATTAAATGATTTACAATTTATTTCATTTTAATTAATAATCTAGAATCTAAGTGTATATACAAATAAGCATACAAAAATGTTAAATTCCTTGTATTATGTTGTTATAATGAAGTATATGACTTACAATCTATATGAAATTAAATTACCAATATCAAGTAATAATAAAGTAGGTAGTTATTTGTATAAGCTAATAACTAAATAATTCATGGTTAAATATTTTCTTAATTTACGTAATTATTATTTATACTTCTTTATTGTATTCAGACTTAATTTCACTTGCTATTTATTAAAACTGTAAAAAAATAATGAATTAAAAAAAAAAAAAAATGTCTAAGTTAGAAAAACAATACAAATTTATTTTAAATATTTACTCTTAGTAAAATAAAAGTTGTGCAAATTATAAAAGTTATATTTTTATATAAGTATTGAATAGGTATTTTGGTTTTAAAACCTATTGAAAAAGTATTGATTAATCATTATATCAGTTATCGTCATCTATATTTATAATTCTAATTAAATGTAGAATTGTTTTTTTAATAAATTAATATATCATTCAATATTTTATTATATTCTATAGTATATAAAATCATTAGTATTTATATTATTTGATTTCAGAAATCACAAGAGTTGTACACCCAGTAGAAAAACCAAGGTTGTAAAATGATCAACATAAAATAATATATTTAATATGATTAACAAAAAACACATGCAAAGGGTAAATAAAATAATTTTTTCGTACCTATTTAAAATTTACATTTTATACGTTTTTATAGTACAATATATCTATGTGACTATGTATAACTATAAAATAGTGTTTTGATCAAAATAATTAAATAAAACTTTGATAAAATAGTTGCATCATTTGCAGCACTTAAGTATTGTTAAGTTTTATTTCATCAGACGTCATGAGGTGTCGTTAAAAATTAAGAAAAAATGTATATTTATCCATACGTTTTAACTTAAAGCTAAAATAGTAGGTAGATACAATACCTATAATAATATTGTTAGTGGTGTTAAAATGTTTCATTGTTTGAGTTATAAAAGACAAAAACACCATAGAAAGGTACAATGTTATCAACACAATAAATCGATTATAGTACTATACTCTTAATACTAAATTTATTTGTTTTATATTTAATCAATAAATGATTAAACAGAAAGATTTTAGTATAGACGTATAGTGTACCTATAGATCGTGAGTTTGAATAGATACAAATTGGAAAACACATAGTCTTTCTAAAAAATGTCATCTTCAATTTCCACTGTTAATATCAGTCTATATGAATATGAAACTACGTAAATATAATATTATTTTAAACTTAAAATAAATCACGTATAAAAACATAACAAAATAAAAATCATATTTGCAAAAAACTATACGCAGAGGTTCTCCGTTAAAAAAAATACTTTAAAAAAGCAAGAAGAACAAATCTGATATTGACACATTTTTCTGTTGCTTTTCAAATAAAAATTACGGATGTGTCACTCTTATTCTTGCTGACACGCGAGACATTTCTATGTAAACACCCACAAAATGAATTTTATGCAATATATTTTCTATATCCTATATCATCTTATATGTAAAATATATTATATACATGTGATATGTATACGAGTATTCTATTTCAAAAAAAAAAAAAAAATTAAAAAATTGAATAGTTTGTAAAAATAAAAAACTTCACGTAATGTTAAATTTTGTTTTAATTTTGTCCTATCTATTGTAAAGTGAATTATGTCCTTAAAAAGTTTAAAACTACATTAAAAACGCAATGAAACTCAGAATAAGAAACATAAGTCTGTTCCACAATAATAAAAAAAATCATTCCGCTTACACATACACACACGCACACACACAGACACATTGACACATATTATTATACTACTATGAGTACAGCTCATAATGCATGTTTAAAACGTATATTAAATATTACATATAGGTTGATTCAACTCAAGTATATTTACCCACCATTATTTTCGTTAAAAATGAATTCATTCAAATTTTGATTTTTAGAATTTTTAATTATACTTAAGGACTATATTATTCTCAAATATTTAGATTATTTACAATATTTAAGGACTATCCTGTTGTCAAACAAACTTTATTTTTCAAATAATTAAAATCAACTTTTTTGTTTCTGTAAGTTTTTAAGCGGATAATTTTTCAAAATTTTAATGTGGGTATCTAAATCTAAATTTAAACGAGTAATCTTTAAAAATGGCATTACAAAAATATAAAATAGACGTAATCCTCTAGCATTTGTTAGATTCGGAAAATGTTTACGAATTACAAAATGTCAATAGATTAGTTTTAATAATAAATTATAATTTTGAAATCGTAATATGCAGCCCCGATATTGCTTACTCTCTAATCATTTTATTATCATTAATACACAAAGTAAAATAATCCGAAAATCACTCGTCCAATATCGCTTCAAATCGCGTAGGTGTACCTATTTAATAATTTACAGATCCTCGTTTGAAAAAATAAGTCGCTATTGTCGTAGGACGCTTCTTAAATGGTATGCGATATCTGTGCGTTTGAAAACGTGGCACTTGAGCGTACTTGATAGAAAAAAAAAAAAATTCGAATTCGAATTCGAATGAACAAACCATTTAAGAGAAAATCGGGGATGAGCTTACTCTGCTGTACATCGCCTTATCCACGTACACATACATGCATATACGTGGATAAGATACACCACACGATAATAATAATACTGCAGGCGCCGAGAAAGAGTACCTACGCATTTTCGCTACAGGGGTCGCGAGCTGCAGCCCGCGTATATACGTGAGGCGTTGGCGACGTTTCGCGAATGAGCTTTTCACAATAAACGGCACCCGCCGAGCGCATCGGCCAAAGCGCGCGCGCACGGTTTAGTGTTGTATCGGCTTCGCCGGTGGTATATTATACGTTACCATTGCGCCGTTCAGTCGTCAAGTCAACGTCATCTGCTCGTGCGATAACCATAATATACAATTATTAATATATTCGACGCGATATCCGCCGACTTCCGACAGACATTAATATATTTCGTTTTCTTTAAATTTCTTTGTCTATTTCATTTTTGTACGTTAATTAATCCGCACGAATTCCGGTATACGTCGACGGAACTCGTTCGAGTATAATATTATATACGTTTGGATTAACTAGATTAACAATCGCGAGCAATTTTAGCCCTGTAAATCGTATATTGTTGTTGTGAACAAATATTAAAATATTATAATTCACAATATTTATTTTAACGAGTACGACTCTGCGCTTTTTGTCCCGAGAAATCGTTATATATAAATATATATATATATATATAACCTATCTATAATTAATACTATATTATTGTTTTTAATTCATTTTTCATTTTTTCATAATTTTTTTTTTTTTTTTTTTTAATTTTAATTTTCTATATCACTTGTTATATAAAATGTCCGCCATGGGTTTTTGCTGTTGTTACAAACAGGCAGATATGATGAAGTGCGTCGACACAATTGTGGACAAGTGTACGGACCCAGGATGTAAGTATATAAATACAACTCCTTATTCATTATATAAAAAAAAATTAAAATCTCCTATTATTATTATTATTTATTTTTTTTTTTTTTGCCGACGAACTATCCAATGTGATTAATAATATATTTTAGTCTCGTACCTACTCTTGCTTTCATATCATAGAAGAAACTTGAAAATTACGTTTGATCAAATAAAATCAGGGTGTAAATCAAGCTTTCCCTTAAATGCCGTAGTAATTTCTTTTAAGTGTACATATTCCATTCACTGAAATCACATAAATCTTGTTAGAATACTATTACTCACAAAATCTCATATTTTAAATCAATTATATATAATAAACACTTGATGCTTTTTAATTTAAAACAATTTTAACATAAGCAATACCTATACCTAATGTAAGTTAATAGATAAACACTGATATTATCTTAATATTTAATATAAAAAACAACTTTATTGATATTACCAATACTTGATAAATATACACGAGTATAAACATATTTTCCACTACTCAAATTTTATTTAAAACCGATGTTTTACTATACAAATGAGTTTATAAAAATTATTTTTTAAGTCAATAAGTTGTCATCGCAATATTGGAATAATGACATATTTATATACTAAATTATAATTCAATACAAAATCAGTATGTCCATTTTAATATTAACATCAATAATATAATGTTAATTGACCTTAACATATAATTACAAAAACTATACATGCTAGACATATAAAACTTTTTAAGCACTTTGACTGTGGTTTAAAATAATTAGCTATATTTAAAAAAATAAAAAACTCCAATAATTGTATTAAACTTAATATTTTTACTAAACATTTAGCTCAAGATGGACGAAAAATTCTAAGCTTACTAAAAAAAAATATGTTGTAATAATTATTGTATAGTACCTATACCTATGTGTTTTTATTTTTATAACCATAAATTTCAAACACTTTTTTTTCATTTTATCATGACTATAAAATTTTTTAGGTATTATTAACATCTGCAATAGCTTAATAACTGATTTGGAAATTATATTTAAAGATTAAACGTTTTTATTATTGTGAATAATACGCAACTATTGTGATACACAGTTTATTTTCTACATATATTTCACTTGATAATAATTTTTTTTTAATTTATTTGAATTGTCAAACTAAAAAAAATTAATATTTTTATTTAAATTTCTTTATTTTATAATTTAAAAAAAAATTATAATTTGATTTTTTTCAAAGTCAATAAGGGTGAAACAAACCGCATAATTCTACTTTCCATAAATATTTCTTCTAATATTTAATTTTCTGCATATTTCTATTCTATAGATAGAAATGAGTAAATTATTGATGGAGTCCAAAATCGTCACTCACAAAAAAATATAAAAGAGATTAATAATAATATGTAATAATCGTATATGTCTAAGGTTTTTACCGTTGATTATTCAATATTAATATCAGGTATTCTTTCATGTATGAAAACAAAAAAATAATACAATTAATTTTACATTGTAAATCACTATTTATTGAAATTATAGTATGGCCATACTGGCAATAGCAGCAAAAACTGCACCTGGCCATTATTCTACCTGTGCCTACCTATAATATTAATTTATCATACAGGTCAAGGACGCGACTTGTTAATGTGACAATATAACCATTTAGCCATCACACCAAATAAGACGTGTTTTCTATGTATATGTGAACAATACGTGTATCAATGTATATAGTAGTTAGTAAATACAAAATACATCTGATTGACGTGCAGTATTTAGGGATATGTGCGGTACTCGTTGTCACATATCATAGCCCAACCATAACCCAAGCAAATTGTGTCTTTATATATACAGAGACAAACCTTCTTACCTCCAATGTTTTAATTAATGGTAAATGTAATACAAACATGTTGGTGTTTATAACTTGTATTTATATATTTAAAAACCATATTCAAAAAAACTTGAATTTTTTTATGTGATATTACTGTATTAGGAGTGTGGCAATGTAGACATATTTTTTTAAATGTAAACCACCCTTTTTATTGATAATTATTATTGATTATTGTTTTTGAAAACTTTAATGTATTTAAATCAATATTTGTTTTAATGTATTTTCTGAGTTTATAAGTCTTAAGTACATAAGGTGTAAGGATAATAATAATTAATAGAGTCCATTATAATAGGTTTAATAGATATAAGGGCTTTACTGATTTTAAAATCATAGTAATTTATTTAAATTTATTAAAATTACGTCCGACAAGAATAGATTTCTATGGCTTATATTTTCAATGTTGTTTACATTCCCTTATAAGTTGTTATAGTAAACTCCGTTCAGACTCATTGACCTCATATTTCAGTACATCCATTTATCATTGTTTTAAAAAATAAAATAATAAGAGAGATACGCATCTGAATTCTAAATTTAAAAATAACCACGTAATTTATGAAGTATAAATAAAAATATATTTCTACAAGTATTATATAAAACGTTTACTTCAGTTGTGTCTTATTAAAATAGAATATCTTTTTTTTGATTACTTAAAACATGATACATTTTTCAATTAAATTTAGATTTTAGAATTTATATTATACTATTAATTTTAAATGCCACCAGTCACAATCTGGGTACCTAAATCGTTGGAAACATAGTATTAAAATTTAAAACTACTTCTGTATTATTTAGATACCATTATCAATACTCTGTAGTCAACACCTACCATATTATCTAATCTAAAAATGACATCTGCAGATATAAAAAAGCTAATTTTACCCCTACTCCATGTATGAGTATATACGTATATTTTTGTTTTTATATTTATTAAATATTCTTTTTTCACAATTTTTTTCACGGTTCGCAAAAATTTTTAAATGTTAAATAACGACACAAAACTTACACAAACGCCAATCAGAGGCATCTGCCAAAATATTATATTCAATATATTCATTAGTTATAGATTTATCAAAAGAATAAGGATACCCTTTTTAATACAATATTTACAAATAAAAGTGAGGAAACCATAATTTCAATAAATATTCATTGTGTTAGTTAGCTTAAATATAAAAATAAATATAAGTATTTTATTTTTGCTGGTAATTTAGAAATTAATTAAATACGTTTTAAAAAATGATTGGCATAATTTTTATAATACTGGAAATGCAGGTATTGTATTATTATAATATTGTTTATTGAATTTTGAGAGAACAATCTATATTTATACGTTATAAAATATAATAATATTTATTACTACCAAATGACCATTTAAATTTTTAAAATTATTAATAATTAATATTTATAAGACTATAATTATACACTTATACAATTATAATAATACAATATTTATTTAATTATCTAGACATACCACCTAAAATTTACAATAAATAAATGTAATTAAGAATCTGTACAGTGTATACTTATTGATTATTTAAATGAAAATAAATGCTACTTATAATAGTGTTAAAAAAGAGTAGTCGTAGTATTATAATAATACCCATATTAGACATTTATAAAGTTCATACGTTTTCAAGTTGTTTTATTTAAAGAATAGTAAAATCCTGTATAACTTTCTTGAGGTAAACTAGGTCCTAGGTTTAAAAAAATTAAGATAAACTGAATCCCCTTCAAAAAAAAAAAAAAAAATAAAAAAAAAATAGTACTATTATACGTGTACGTTTTTCTTCTTATTTTTATACCTAGGGTTAAATCTATCTGTGTTAAACATGCGTGACTAAATATATGTTTTTTTTTTTTATTTTGTCAATTTTTCTTTTAATATAACCATTTCAATTCATAATCATGGATTCCATAATCCTCCGCTATTTTAGTTAGTATTAAATATTAATTGTTTTATAACCTAGGTACTTGCATGGATTAAATATTATTATATAGTTTTAAAATTTTAACTTTTCCCTCCCTTATATTTCTGCGGGCGCCCTTGTTCATAATGTTTCCATATTTATGAACAAAAATTATGTCACAATAATTTATTTTTTATTATGTTCAGGTTAAAAATGCATTTGAAATGTTATTAACAAATTTCAGTTACATCTAATATATTTTTATTTTATATTTAATTTTTTTTTTTTTTTTTGTCTCTTGTTTTCTTCTGTTTAATAACTTATTTCCTGTGTTTTTTTTGTGTTTGTATTTATTTAAATGTCTTTAAATAGATTCTTAAGCGTGTAGATGCTTAGATGAAAACAATAAATTTAACATTCTATTTAGTTTCTAATGAAATGATTCGCAGCTATTTATTGCCGCCTTCAACTCAATTCAAACATTAAGACGGAATAATTCCTTCGGATCAATATAATTTATTTCAAAATCATTATTTAAATACGCTAATATTTTGTTCTTATAGGTATTGTATTACCATAATAAATTCTAAAAAGCACTAATCATTGATTAATTTTATTAGGCTTAGGAAAGTAAACCTAAGAATTATTATTTATATACTATAATAATATTAAGTATATATAAAAAAAAAATTAAATTATATAATAATTATCCAGATTCACTTTACTTTACACATCTAATTATTTGAAACTCAAATTACCTAGCATTTTTTTTTTTTTTTTTTAATAACTATATATCTACTTACCTGATCTGTGTACATACATTATATTATAAATTTAATTTTTTTTGGAAATATCACTTAATTCATGAGTTTTTTTACAAAAAATTATTTATTTTATGGTTCACTAAAATATAATAGATTAATCATGAATCAAAAAATTAATATTTAAAGCACTTACTAGATTGATTCATTAAACGTTCAGTGGTTGTTAATGACGTCTATCATTAGTGTTATTATAATAAATATTTAAACAATTCTTACAATTAAATGTCTTAATTTTATGTTTATATTATATTATAATTTATAATCATTTTAAAAATAATACATAATAAAATATTCAATACATAAACTATAAGATATGTTTTCAATTGGCCTCTACATGATTGAATTATAACTGTAGTAATGCTAAATGTGTGCTAAATGTCGCCATACGTATACAATTATTATTCATAAAATAATTATAATTTATGGTAATATCATTAATTCATTTGATTATTATCAATAATTCGGACATGTCAGCCTAATATTAATTAAATTAAAACACTTGAAACATAATAAAAATACGTCGTGAAAATTAATATAAGACAATTAATTATCATGTATCATAAATCATTATATTATCGTTTATACCACATAGACGTTATAAGACATTTTGGTCACGTCATATCACATACGTTATATCATAGAATGTTTTTGAAAATTAAAAAACTTCAAAGAACCACGTGTATTCGATTATAGTAAAACAATTGTAACTATAAAATTGATACGTATATTATCAAATTACTTTTATGGCTTTACCTTACGTACCTACTTAAATCTAAATTATGTTAATTTAAGTTTTAAAATTTTTACTGATCAGTTTACAGATTAGATAAAAATATTGGGATTTCATTTATTCCGTTACACTTGAATTTTAAAAGGTATACGGATTCTGCCAGTATTGATCTCGTCACCTAATCTAACAGGAAAAAATTAATCTACTCGAACAAAAATTATATTTTGATTTTTCTTAGGTATACAACTTTATTTTAAATTACATTATACTAAATAGATAGGTACATCATTTTGTTTGTAATACCTGTATAAAAATATCGTGCATAAAATTTCTTCTGACATATTGACTTGTTAACTCAGTAATTTTATTGATGATAATATCTAACGTAAAGAACAGCGCATAAAACAATTAATATCAGTTGTCCTATACTAATTAGGTTGATACATGATATTATCATCTGTTTTACAAATATGGTTTATTCATTTTTTTTTTTTTTTTTTTGCTGCATTTTATTTATAATTTATCTATTTTTACGTAAGTACCTACCTATATATTCGAGTTGCTATTTCCAAAAATATTATTCACATTTTTAAGTTGAATATACATTTATTTTTAATAAAGTTAATAAGGAATTATATAAGATGATTTTCTAGTTTCTACAAATGAAAATTGGTAGGTGGTGAAATTGATATAGGTTGATATATTGTTTTTAGACAACCCGTACTCTGCCAGAAATCGATGATATGTTGACAGAATCGATAGGTCCCCACAAATGTTATTGATTGGCTGCACTATTGGTGTCTACTACCCCATGCTACTGTGATTTTTACGATTTACAACCTTATAAGTAGTGGGTTTCCCAGTAACTTATGAGCCTGATATCTGTCTCATATTGTACTGACGAGGTACGATGACTGACGACTATCGTTATTTGGTATTTCTTAACAGCATTAATATGATGACCATAATAATAATAATAATAATAATAAACGGAACAAACATTTTCGGCTTAGCTCTAAAAGTTTGTTTAGTAATATTTTTATATTTTGAAGATGTTATGAATACAATTTGGCTCGTATCGTATGCTTGTTAAACGATGTACATAGTCGGGGGAGCCAAAGGATGACAGACGACAGTGGGCTCTTATTTTAAGTCTTAGTGTAATTGTAATTATATATTTACAGGTGTAACTGTCAAAATATGTCAATAGGTATAAAGTATATATACGTATACCATATTATACGGAATGTTACATATTTCTTACGTTTATCATTATCATTCGTCGGTATGGTTGTCAGTCGACACTCGATGCTCGTTCCACATAAACCGTTCATTAAGTTATAAATAACTTATAATTATGTATACAACTTTAAAAAAAAAAAATAAGGAAAATATTATTTTTATCTTTTTGCGTATAGGTTTTTTTTTTTTTTTAATGCCATTATCATTACAATATGAAATTATCTAACAGGATTAAAACGGGTTTGTCGGGTCAACGAGACATGGTCCTCAAAAAAGGGACAAACTTGTTTCAAATATAAATTCTGTATTGGCTGAACCTTTTATTAATAATTAGATATTTATAAAATTAGGAATAGGTTACAGTGGTTACACGTATAATTGAAAGATAGGTATAATACCTAACAACATTAATAGACAAAACTAAAAATCTATAGAAGACTTAGTTAAGAGTAACCTTTTATTCGATTTATACACTTTTTAACCGAGTAGGATAATAGTATTTTTATCAACAATTAAAAGCCATTTCACAGTCAAAAAAAAAAAATGAATTTTTTGAAAATTATATCACATAATATATATTATAATGTCAAATATTGACCGTTAGTTGGTTATCGACTTATCGTTTTAAAATTATGATAAAACCTACTTTGTAAAATATTTCGAAGCTAAATATTTATTTAATGTATTCTTTTTTTTGTTATTTATTTCCAGTTATGAAGGGATATTTTACTTTTGATCTAAAATATCAACTAAATACAATTTGCTACCAGAAGGCAAAAACTATTATCGAAGTTAAAAACTGAAACATTTTTACATTTTTTTTTTTTTTTTTGCTTCAAAAGTTGATGACAGACAAACAATCAAATCATTCAACATTAATAATGAAAAAAAACATATCGTTGCAAACTACATATTTGCTCTTCTCAGTTCTCAGAATCTTAAGTTATAGAATAATGTTTTATATACCTAGACTAGATATAACAATAAAATTTAAATTACTTTTAATAGATAGATACTTCTTAAAATTATAATTAATAATACCTGCATAATTAGTTATACATAAAATATTCAATGATAAAATAGTTTTTGTTTTATGGTGAAATGTATTCAAATTTCGTATCTCAAAAAATACCGGCCAATTTCAAAAGTTTCAAAAGTAGGATTTTAAAAATTAGACGGGACAAGTACCTACACCAATTATTGCAACCCTCCCCAGTTCCCTCCAAGATCCAAGTAACACCAACGATAGCTATTAGCATTATATTATATTAATTTTTATTTTTACTAAATAATTACTTTTACTTCATGGAACAAAAATTTTCAATGTTATTAAGCTACATGTTATCGTTTCGTTATCACTAAAAAATCCTTGTCAGTTGTTAAAAATGACTAACTGGAATCAGGAAATACAGGATAAAATAATATAGATTTAATTATTTATTTTTGTCTTCTTAGTTTTTAGTGTTTTACTCTTTATACTTATCTTATATTGAGTATTAACTTAATAATTATTTCAATATTCTATCTTGTGTCTGGATTCGCTTAATCATTCTGAATATTTGTCGTCAATTTATTTTTTTATTTATCTAGTTATCATAAGAATATCTCATAACGTGTTAACGAGTTATTATTCTATTACATAATATTACTAGTCTGCTAATTTCACGAGCCACTTTAAATTTGTTTAAGCATTTCAGAATTAAATTTGTTTTTTTACACAAATAGCAATGTGTGTTGGTGAGTTTAATTGAATAGTTTATACTAAAATCATATCCGCATTTGCTTAGAACTGTTCATATTGAAAATCTTGAGCTAGTAAAAGGGTGTTTCCAAGGTCACTAACCAACATATATTTTCTAATACAAAATGAATTTTCCAATATCAAATTGTTTTAATCTTAGAATCACTAATACACGAATAAATTGAATTTGATTTATAGAAATTGATGAATATATATGATATTATGTTTTATTTTACTAGGTTGCTTATCTCGTATGCGCCCTCGCTATAAACGTCTTGTTGATAACATCTTCCCATCAGTTCCTCAGGTAACTTACTTTATATTTATTTAAGATATCTTTATACAAGATGGCAATTTAATTAATTATGTTGTAATCTAGGATGGTTTGGTGAAAAATAATATGGAAAAGTTAACATTCTATGCTTTATCATCACCAGAAAAATTAGATCGTATTGGCGAATATCTATTTCAGAAAGCTAGTAGAGACATCTCTCGCAAGAGAAATGAGTAAGATTTATCAAAAATAAAAAAAATCAAGCCAATTCTTAAATATTTTCTATTTTAGGTTTGTAATGATTGCTATGGAAGCTATGGACCAGCTTCTTGTAGCATGTCATGCTCAAACTTTAAATTTATTTGTTGAAAGCTACTTACGCATTGTGCAAAAGCTACTTGAATCATCAGAACCCAGTTTACAAATACTAGCCACACAATCGGTACCAAAATATATTCAAGTTTTTAGTTAAATAAAATGAATACTAATTAACAGCAGTTATTTTGTTTATAGTTTGTACGGTTTTCTAATATTGAAGAAGATACACCATCATATCATAGGAGATATGATTTTTTTGTTTCCAAATTTTCTTCCATGTGTCATAACAACAATCCAAATTTAGTCACTATGGAAATGATTCGAATGGCAGGCATAAAAGGCATTCAAGTAAAATTTAAATTAAATATTTTCTATTATATCTTTAATTTAAATAAAATATACATTATTTTTCTTATTAAGGGAGTTATTAGAAAAACTGTTTCTGATGATTTGGTTGAAAATATCTGGGAACCTGTTCACATGGACAAAATTGTTCCATCTTTATTATTTAATATGCATACAATGAAGTAAGTGTTATATTATTATTTAAGTCACTTAATAGTAATTATGTTGATTATTATCTATCTTGTTGTATATTGTGCTTTATAAACTATGTTGTGTTTTTGTATATTTTTCCAACCTTTATGATAAATTATAGATGATAATGATTACAAAATCAGAGTCATCAGTTTTGAGTGTGTATGCAGCTAACAAAAGTATACCCACTCACCTTAAAAAAATATTCATGTTCTATTCAATAAATATACTTATAAAATATGTATAAAAATATTTAAAAAATTTAGTAATTGTTATATTCCACAGAACCTAATTATTATTGTTTATACATATGCTTCCCCAGTAATTTATACCTACCCCCTTCGAGGGCACATGCAGTTATTAATATATGATACTTGGTAATCTATCTGAGTGCCTCTGTTTAAGAATTAATTTTATTAATTAGTTTAATTAAATTGTGTTTGTATTGTAAACTTACTTTATTAATAATACTTAACATAAAATTTTAGATCAAAAACTGAATTAATGGTTGAAAGTGGAATTTCAGAAGAGGTCAATGATAAAACTGATTCATTTTCTTTAGCAGAATCTTGTTTAAGAGAGTTAATTGGACGTGCATCGTTTGGTCATGTTAAAAGTGTCATTCGTCCTGTCCTAAAGTAATAAACAAACTTTTAATTTAAGAAATTGTTATAATATATTTTTTTTATTTTTTAGACATTTAGACGCTCATCATATGTGGGTGCCAAATGTATTTGCTACTCAGTGTTTCCGTATCTTAATGTTTTCTATTCAATCTCAATATTCATATGCTGTAGTGGAAACACTGATGACTCATTTAGACGAAAACAGCAACGCATCTCCAAAAATCCGAACTAGTATTGCAGACGTGCTATCAAAAATTATTGCTATTGCAGCTAATGAAAGTGTTGGACCAACAGTATTAGAAATAATAAATTCTCTGCTAACAAATCTCCGTACATCAGTTACTAGACGTCCACCATCTAATACTGGTCTATCTGAATCTGATGGTGAAAATGAATATAGAGAAGCACTTATACACGCACTTGGAGAATTTGCTGCACATTTGCCTGATTATCAGAAAATTGAAATTATGATGTTCATTATGTCCAAAGTACCACAGTTTAAATCTTCAAATAATCCTAATGATCTCCATGTACAAAGAATGTGTTTAAAATCTCTTTTGATGGTATTTATTCATTTTATATTTTGTTTATTCTATTTATTATAATTTAAATTCAATGTTATTAAAAGAATTGTATTATTATGTAGGTAAGCACCAAGTATAGTTCAGTACAAATGAATGCTACTTTTCCTCAGTCATTTTTGGATTTATTGCTAAAAACATTAACTGCTTCTGAGGATGAAATTCGCTTCATTGTTCTACGTATATTACACACACTTTTAGACAGGCACAATAATGCACCTAAGCTATCTAAAGCTACGTAAGTTTTTAATCGAAAATATTTTAACTTATTTACTATAAATTATAATAAAAATATTTTTTACAGGGTAAATATCTCCAAATCTGACATAAATCTAGAGAAATGTTCTCGTAGTGATACAATATTTATACGAAAACATGCTCAAGATATTTATGTATCTATATATGAAAGCTTAGAAATGACTAACAATACTGTTGATAATGTTGAGGCTGTATATACGACTTTGGCCTTAATATGTATTGAACTATTGTCTGAGGAAACGGTTTTGGATTTTATCAGACTGATTTTAAGTATACAGGAGTTAGCCATTACTAACGCTGTACTTTCAACTCAGCAGAAATTCCATTTACATGCATTGGTTATTAGTATTATGCTTTTAGTAGCTGTTGTGACTGATTTACATCCACTCAAAGACTATGTGGAAAAAGTAATAAATATAAAAATAAATAACAAGACAATAGTGTAATATGTATAACATCAACAAAATTTATTTTTCAGATAATTGAACAAAGAAAATTGTTAAATGCTACTCATTTGTTACCAGAAATAAGTATTCATAACGAAGTTAAATCTGCCAGTCTTTTGCCAGCTGGAGTTTTAATTGAAGAGCCAGAATTAACTGAAGCTTTAAAAGCGTCGGGCATTGAAATTACAAGTTTGTTTTCATGTAATATACACTTAACTAAAATTGTGAAGTTATTACTTATTACTGAATGTGTTTTTGAAATTTACTTTTCAAATCAGTTTTTTGGAAATGTGAAATATTTTTAATACATTTATAAATTTGTATTTTAAAAACAGTATCTAACATTCAAAAATTAAATTATCCTAGTTAATTTTAAGTTTTTTAAAAAAAAGTTTTTATATTTTTATTTTTCAAAAACACTTGATTATTTTTTATTTATGGTGTTTTATTTATTGAATATTTTATTAAAAATGTAAAATATTTTTTGTTGAATAAGAAATAAGATAAAAAGTGATAATACATATTTAAGTATATATTTATTTAGTATATAATACATTTAAATAAAACATTTTTTTTCTTTTGAAAGCTCAAATATTAATGACTTATATCCAATAAACACTATTCCATTTACTTTGTAAAATATTTTTGGTCTTTATTATTTTAACAATCATCTTTTACTATATTTATAGGTGAAACTGGTCCAGTACTAACACATAGACGTAGCTGGGTTGAAAACACTAATATATCAACGAAAGGAAGCTTTACTGATTTGAGTAATTTAGATTTAGATAGTGTCAATTCCACTCCAGCAATGCAAAGAGTCAGTATTAATTTTAAATTGTGATGTATAATTAAAACATATTTTTTTTTATTTATAATGTACATATATTGAGATTGAATTATATTTTCTTTAGCGTTTTTCTCCAAATGAAGACCTGTCATTTGAAGCCATGAAACGTTCACTGTTGGACAACCCTGCGATCAAGGTAGAACAGAACACCAGACAAACTCAACTGTGTGATATGTTCAGAAATACATCCTTCCAAGATTTAGTAGCAATTTCTACTGCATCAAAAGTAATTCAGCTTATTATCATGCAAACCATGTTTATAAACTCATACATCAAATTTTTGTATTCAGGATGAAGAAACATTGCATACGAAAATAACTGATGTGTTCAATAAAGTCGATATATCGAACAAACTATCAACTGTGGAAACTCCTAACCAGCCCAAACCCATTTATGAGACACTATTCCCAGAATTATTTGCATTTTAAAAAAATTTTAAAATTATATTTTATTGACATATTTATAGGAATGTTTTAAGGTTGAGTATTCTTAAATTAAAGTGGATTACATTTTATTGTTGTTATATTATAATACATATTAGACCAAACTGTTAGTATGTATTCATTTTTAATTATAAGTCATTGGTATTGTTACCAACGTGATGTTTCATTTAAAAATATATTTTTATTTATTTTGGTGTTTTTAATTTTGTGTAAATTTTTTCAATGTGTGAACAAAATGATAAACTCTGCCATTAAAATATATAATTTTAATAAAACAATTCTTAAGAAGGCCTAATCTAAAAAGAATATTTGTGATCTTTCATGAATTTTGAAAATTTAGTATTTGCAAAATATTTACAGACATCCCACCCCTCTCTCTTATTTTTTATAAACAGTAAAGTAGTACTTGATAATTTTATTGTTAGTAGATACCTTATAATATAATTTTATCTTTTGGTGATTTTTCTCTACTTTTCTTTTCTATTCAAACATATTAATATTTTTTTTTTTTAAATCATATAAAATCTTCAAGTTCTGGTGTTAATAATCTAGTCTTGTGTGTTTGTTTTGAGTCCGATAAATTGGTCAAGACAATCAAGTCATTGTTGTAGATTGGAGATTAAATGGAAAAATTAAAATTCTATTAACACTTGAAACCTAACTCGAACGGTCTGTACAGTGAGTCGTTTACTTAATAATAGGCAAAAATGCAGGCACTTTCTGGTTACATTTTGCAATAAACCATACGAATGAATAAATATTGTAACTACCTATTTCAATGATGAAAAATTACTCTATTGGACAAGACTGAGTGCTTTGTAAAATTGCTGGATTTTAATCATTTTTTTTTTTTTTTTAAGAAGATTTATTTAGGTTGTATTTAACCCTGATTTTATAATTTATTTTAAATAACACCAAAAATATTTTTGTAACTAAGAATGTGTCTGCTTTATTTATTTAAAATTTTGATTTATCACAAGTGTAGTTGGAATACTACTGAAAGGTGGCTTATTTAACTTCATTTTTATTTTTACTACAAGTTCTTCTAGAAACTCCTCAGCACTATTTTTTCTCTTATTTTTCCCCGATTCTCACATTACACCAGTCATTGCTATTTTCATCTCCTATCAATATTTAACATATCCTCTATTATAAATCCCATATAATTGGGTCAATAGAATGGGTGTTGGTTTTGATTTTCCATTTTGGAATTTTTATTTGATACTATTCTGTTATATTTTTATTGCTAATGGATTTTCTACATTCTCGTTATTGTTCATGTGGCAAATGTGTAAGTTAATTAAGTCTTGTACTTTTAATTTAATATTTGTTCTTTTGTTTTTCTTAACAAGTTTGATTTAAATGGGTTTAATAGACAAGTTTATTGATCATTTTAATACATAATGACATTTTATCTTCTTTTTGTTTTTTATTACCAGATGACAATAATTTATATAGGCTAGTAAAATGTCTTTTTTGATGTGACAATAATTCATTTCTGATTAAATTTTTTTCAATAGAAAAATAATTTAATATTTTTACGATTAATTATATTTAATGAAATTATTGCATTATTTAGTTAGAATTAAAATACATTAATGCTCTACAAAGTGCAAAGTCGTTTTTAATTATTTAATTTTGTTCATATGTAAAAAAGAAAACTGATACATGATTTACTTTGTGAAATTGAGTTTTATTGTTGATATTTATACTCAAATCCATGAGAAAATAATACTATTTTGCACATATAGACTAACGGCAATGACCGCTATAACCAATGTCAACGTTATAGACATGTGAAAATGGTGAAGTAATGCTAATTTGGAAGCGTTTGGTTACCCAGGTATGTTCTTTTAAGGGCCAAAATATATTTGACTTTCTTAATCGAGCTGAACTTCAACTCTACTGATCAGAAAAAACCAACAGATTTAGGTTTTTGAGTCATAATTAATTATTAATAGAAATTATATTTTTAAACTTTTAAAGACTGAATTTAAATTTTTTTATTTTTATATCATACTTGATTTCATATAATTTTAGGTTAAACCTATAAAACATAATATTTAGATAATTGAGAAATATATAACTTAGAATCAAATATTTATGCTCCAAATTACTTTGTCGTTGAAATAATAACAATGTAACAATACCACAGATATTATTTATTTGTGATTTAATAAATAAACTACACAAATTGTTTTACATTTACATAGTCTGTTTATTTTAATCATTACAGCTGACTATTTTGAATTTATATTACCTATATATTAAAAAAAAAAAAAAAAACATATATAATACAAAAAGTTTGAAGAATTAACTTTTCCATGTGTTCTTTTCGTAATCCCAATTTGAGGACAAACCATCAACTGGGTCAACTCGTAAATCAATCATACGTTTCAATTGGGCTTGACGGTGCTCAAGAGACAATGATGGATCATCAGCAGTGTTAGTCACTAGAAATAATTATCAATATAAATGTTATAATAATATTAAACATCAGTGATTTTAATTATAAAAATAATAAGAATGAAAATACTTACAGTATTTACGGACACCGACAAAAGAAAAAACGGCAATAGCTACCCACACCATGACCCATCCAAATATAGCTTTCCATTCACCAGTTGGTGCATCTACCTCAACTAATGTCTGGCAAAAACTTGCTCTATACAATTTTTTCTTTTCTTCTAGAGTTAATTTTTTCCAGTCTCCCTTTTCTTTTTCCCGCAGAGCCTAGTAATAAAAAGAAAAAAAATACATATACCCATTGTTTACTCATTGTTTGATAATCATTTCTATCAGATATTATTAGGCATTGGTAAAATATATGACCTACTGATGCCCTTAATATATTATATTATCAGTAATTTACAGACACAAAAATTTAATAAATTTAATTATGTTTTGTCATTCTTAACATTTTATTCATTATAGATAATTAATATTGGTAACAAGCAAATATTATGAATAATGCTATTAAAATCGATAAAAATTATTATTGTGCAAAAATAACGAACACAGCACATTGGCCAATCTGTTTGGATGACAACATTTTCCTTCTATTCGAATAGATCTAAGATTATTAAAATTAAAATACCTACTTTAAAAAAAGTTTATTTGATTTTCTATACTTAAGGTTGTTGACAAAATACTTTCCAATATTATACATTTTAAACATGTTATTAAATGAAATTAAAATAACTAAAATTATCTAAGAAAAACATAGTATCTTTAGCTAATATGACAACCACAATTAAATATTATTGTACAGCAGATGTAGCTGAGTTAACTTATTAACTATATGAAAACACAAAACAATAATCTTTATTTGATTGTTAGCATAATTTTAACATACTCTCCCAAACAGTCAATTGTATTCGCTCAAATGGTACCTATATAATGAAACTCGGTTGAACGGTTTAACTATTAAAAATTTAAAAAAAAAAATTTGAAGCAACCAATGCTCAACATAGAGCACTAGGATAATAGTAAGTAAAATTCAGCAGAAATGAACACAATTTTATTAAATGTTCAATATTTGTGGAATACACAAATGTTATAACCTAAGAATATGTGATGTAATAGTAAATCAAATGTAAGTGAACCTCATTAATATTGCACAACGGAGGAAACCTATAATAAGAACAAATTATGTACATGGATATCATACCAATATTTCGGGTGTGTTCTTCATAAATCTAACACTGGGGAAAGGGAAGGTGATGGTGTCGAAGTATTGTGGTTCGCCATTCAGACCATAACCGACAATGTCGCGACCGACGGTCTTGTCTTCGCGCACTTGCATCACACCCTGTACAGGGGGCTTCGGCTCGGCTTGGAATACGGCCGCCGTCGAGCTGTTGGCCGCCAGTTTGTTGTACGCGGGCGAGCGCGCTAAGAACGAACGGACTATCGCACGAGAATACATCTGAAACAACAACATGACATACAATATTAATGTAGGACAATTTATGTAGCATTTCGAATCTGTTTCAGGAATCATTAGTTCTACTCACTTTTGTTGTTTGTAGTTACGATCGATCAACTAACAGCTAAGGCACTGTATTGGCGAAATTGTCCAAGAGGTTAAAAGGTAAAAAAACGAACTCGGAAAATTATTACTGCGATATTATAATCGTCAAGGTCTTGAAAATCAAATATCACATGTTAATTGTTATGATAACTCACGCAGTGTTGTAAGCGCTATAAGAAAATCAATAACTCCATTGGCCATACTGTATCCGTCGTTTCCCGGGTCATTCCGTTTTTAAAACTATAGGCGAGTGGATGCCGCTCTCTATGTCAAACGGGTCACTGTAATGGATATTGTTAAATTTGAATTCAATGATATATCATTGTTCACAAAAAATGATTTGAAGTAGACTGTCAGTCAGCCTACAACAGTTTAAAGTAAAAGTACATATTATATTTCATGTTAAAAGATTATTGATATCACTATTAAAATAATTTATTATACTATTGGTATTACAGTAAGTTGATTTGTTTTTTTTTTTTTTTTGAAAACATTGCATTTATTATATTATTTGTATTTAATTATTAAAATAACGTATTATGTTTATAGTGTTTAAATCATATTATATTATTGTCGTTAACTTTTGAAATAATACTTTCTTATCATAAAACAGTGTGAATACGTTTATATGATATAATGGTATGTATAATATATTTAAATGAGTCTACATATTTTGAAAATGTCATTGCACATAATGAAATTCATAATAATGTATGTAGAAGTTTTGAGCTTCAACGTATAATGTTTTTGATTTAAAAAAAAATAATTAATATCGCAATATTCATAGTTTAAATACCTATATAGGTATGCGATTCCGTCCAAATTTAAACTTAAAATGTTTATAAAAAAAAAAATGTGCTTATATGTATATATATATTTTTTTAATTTTTGATTTCTGTATTAATTGTTTAGTAAGAAACTTTATACTAAATTTTCAAGTTTAAGCTATAAAAATTGCACATTTTATATGTTTTAACTGTATGTATCTAGTAGATTATAATTATAAATTATAGGTACTGGCTGCTATAGATTATATATTTTTTTTAAATTATTATTATTATAGTATTTACTATTTTATTTACATATCTACCTGTCACTTTAGAAATATTCAGATATTTCATCAGACTTGTAGTGAAGTACCTTTGTTTGATTGTTTGATAGTAATAATTTTAATAGATTCTTGTAAACAGTATTTTTGTCAAATAATGAATTCATTAGCGGTGAGTGTGCACGCAACGAGTTACATTTTGATTTTCCTGATATTTGTATACTTTGTGTTATAAACTTATACATAAATGTTTATAATTTTAGATAAGCGAACAAGATAAAGAAGAATTTGAGACTTATTTGGACCAAAATGGTATTTTGGATAAACTAACCGATATACTAATCATGTTGCATAGCGAACAAGAAGTACCTTTAGATCCCATCGAGTAAGAATAAAATTTACTTTTTTATTAGAAAGAAATTAAAATGGCTATAAAAGAAAAAATAAATTTCTCTAAAAGCTAAGTTTTTGTTGAACGGATTATATTAAATGCGTTATTCATATGTGATATAATGAGACTTTTTATAGTAATTTTAGTAGGTACGTGTTTTCAAGTACACGTAACTACAGTTTTTGCTCTGTAATTCTGCAAAGTATATAAATTCAAATTATTGTACCCACAATTAATTGTAAGCACCTATTATACAAACTTTCAACTGTAAAAGTGCACTTAAGATTTTTTAATTGGTAAATGTTCTATATATTATATTATATTATTCAATTTTTTATTTCATACTTTCTTTGTTGATTTTATTTTAATGGTTTTCGTTAATATTTCATACTTAAAATTGGAGATTTTAACATTATTTTGTATTTTTACCATTTTACTCGTATATACTGAAATTTAACGCTAATATATATGTAAATATGAAATAATAATAATAATAATATAATATTTTTATTACGTATAATGTACTTATTGTAAATTTATAATGTACTGTATTATAACTAATAAATCTGAATTCTTGGTTAAAACGAGAAAAGATAAAAATGTGTAAACTTTAAAACTGCTTCTAGTATTATAATAATTAATTATCTATTATAATATATATTGTGTACGTACAAGTATTATGCAAGTAAATTTTCGATGCAATATTTGTTTTTGGGTATCAATAATTAATATGAGTCTAAATATTTTTACTTTGTCATTATTGTATATATTTATAAAAATATAAGATAATTATTTAAACAGGTAATCGGATATTTCAAACTTCTTTCTTTTGTCGAAAACTGTAGGTTTTTTTGCGTACAAATGTCATGGTTTTCCTAATTTTTTCTTAATTATTTTGAAAATTACTTACAGTAATGTTCTTACATTTAAAGTTTTAACCAACAAAAATTGAATTCATTAATTGTTACTAGAAAATTGACAAAATTGAAGAATATTTCTTCTACAATAAAAAATATTTTCACAATATTAAACATAACATTGTAAAATCAATATTTATACATTCATCACTTTAATCAGAATCTATAATAGATTAAAAATACATTTAAACAATTTTACGAATTAAGTGTCAAAAATATTTAAGAATCTGAAATCCCTCTGCATAGTAAAAATTTTCTCGCCACCCATATACACAAAAAATTATTATTTACAAAAAGTTTAAATGCCATTATTTAGTATTTAATTTGTACAAATTTGTAATATATAATTATACATTTGTATGTATATATATCATGTATAATATACACATAACACACCTCGATTGTTCGGGTATTTACATATTCAAGATAAATATACACATATAGGTACACATAAAATATGGACCTCGTTTATTGAGTTGAATAAAGCAAATAGAATATTTATTTTATTTTTTCTTTATTTTATATTTGTTAAATTATATCTTTTACATTATGATTTTTACAACCCCTGTAAATAATACGTTTAAATTCTCCAAAGAATATACAACTTCGACCATAAGTTAGACTAACGTTGTAAAAAAGTGTATATTACCTACAATTTTTGTTATAAATGTCAGAGATGTATTTATGATGATCGCTAAGGGGACTACATTTCTCTCCTATAAATGACTGGGAACTTAATATATTTTTTTTATGCATTGGTATTGCAATATTTTCATTTTTACCAAGTATTTAAAATTCGTATTCCTTACTATTTTATTGTTAGAAAAAATGAACCAAAAGTTTTCACCATAAATATTAATAGCCTATAATGTATAATATATACCTAGTATATATTATACCTAATATTCCTACATCTTATTTGGTAACAAACTAATAAAGTAATTAATATCAAATTTTATATCAATGCATACATTGGCTTAATAGACATACCATGATTATATTTTTAACTTATTGGTAACTTGACGTAATAAATAATTTTTAAATTAAAAAATGTGACTACTTGCCTCCTTTCCCGTATTACTGAAATAAAGTTGAATAGTGGATATTCTCCCCTTTTGTATGTAGTGTATAAATGTAAATAAATAATTTTAACCTATGCGTTTTTTTCTATTTTTTGAATGAATTTATAGATACGTGAGGAAGAAAATATATGTAGACAACCCAGACGTTGAGGAAATTAAGGAATTGAAGACCCAGATCCAAAACGCCGCTATTGAATTAGCCGAGCTTCAGAGGACCAGGGATGAACTCAAAATTCGCCTGGAACAATTTCAAAGTGAATCGCAACTGGAGGTCGAGAATTATGAGGATGAAGCGATCAAAGTAGTAGACAACGATGAATATGTTGATTGAAAATTCGAAAATCAGGTCATCAGTTTCCTGTTGAATTTTATTAAATAAATAATAACTAAATAATTAATAATGAATTCATTACAACTGCGAGAAACCTAAAATCGTCTGTTTAATTATCTACATTTATAACAAATTATTCACTATAATATAACTAAAATCCTAATCATTTTTACCGTAATTTATTTTTAGTTTTTCCCGATTACTAAGAAAGTTATGAAAAGTTTTTAATTTATAATATAGTGAAACCCTAATAATATATCTACCATAATAAGTTACATTCACACATCATTGTATAATATCAATATTTTTTTTAGCTCAGTTTATAGTTGTACAGATTAAAATCTAAAATTGTCATGAAAATAAATATTTATGATATATCACACTGCAGAGGTAAATTCAAATTGAGCTCGTACATATTATATTAAGCTTTCAGTTCACAATGGCAGTATTGATCGAGAAATACTTAAATCATTTAAAAACTATATTGTGGAGGTATACATTTTAAATGAGAACTTCCCTCCTTTTTTACTATAAAATTTTTAGTAGATAATTTTAAAAAAAATTCCATGTTGGTACCTAATTCTAAATTTTAACGAAACATTTTACAATTGTTAAAATACTTATATTAAGAAAAATAATCCTTAAAATGGTTTTAAAAATTATAAAATAGACACAATATCATATCTTGTATTAATTCTACTTGGAACATTTAAATAAATTATAAATATTGATTGATTAATACTACAAGTAAGTACTTACTAAGATTTTCAAATCACTATAGCCTTCATGGCCTATATACTTCAAACTTATTATCATCATAGGTATCTATAGTTCTTTTGAACATAAACTTAAATGATTCAAAAACTACTCGTTCAAGCTTTAATTTTAATACATTGACATTTTCAGAAAAATTATCTGCTAAATAATTTACAGTAAAAGAGAGATATTATTTGAAAACAGAAGTTAGTATATCCACAAAACACTTTTTAAGTAGATCAGAGAAAATACTAGTTCGTTCATTTTTAGGACAGATACTTATGCGGATAATATTTAAAATTACTCCTACACAACAAGTATTTATTTTACTTAAAACTTTTAATGCATTTTCTTAACTAATTTAGAGCGTAGGTACTTATAGTAGTTTGTAAAGTAACAATTCACAATTAATTATTTGTGTACCATCATCATTTTCAAGAAAATAAGCACTACTAGAATCCATAAAATAAAATAAATATTTAAGTAGATAATTATCAGCACAAAAAAAAAAAAAAAATACAAAGTTGATATTTTGTGCTATAGAATTTTTAATTGTCATAAAAACTGTTTTCATAAAAATAAAAATAAAATTTTTTTGTTATAGACGTATTCAGTTTTATCCATACGCAATCGTTAAAAAAAACACACATCGTACAACGGTATATTATTATTATTTAAAATATACCGTGTCTGATACTTACGCAAACAACAGCAGCGTTTATAATATAATATGTGTATTATGCATAATACTATACAATAAGTATATTATATAGGTAGGTGTATCATCATCTTGAAATTAATTAGGTACGGAATCGTCCATGTATGGCGTGCATAACTATATATCATTTTTCAAATAGGTTATTAATTATTATGCATGTCGGTACAGCCTGTATTACAAACATAAGTTGTAGATAATATAATATTATAAGTACTTTAATAGACACGCGTTTATATTATAATACAAACAACATTATATAGTATATGTATAATGTATATTGTATTATACAACGAAATGCACTAATATATTTAAAAAAATAAAATAATACGCAATTCAATTGATACTTATTATACAAACTATGATATTACAATATGTTGTATAATATTATGATGTTTGTATAAGTTTTTCTAACGAAATAGGTACACGTAGAAATAATATACATGTATAATGTATATTATTATAACTATGTTATTATTCAAAAATACATTCATCATTTGACTCGGAAAACCGCATCACCGCAATCCTACTCGGACATAAAACAAATGCATTAAAATGTATCATTACACAAGTACCTACGTGTCGTACGTAAATATTGAAATGCAAACCATACGAATAAAGTATTTTTTTAAACGACACAAAATACATACCTATATATTATGTCGTATTACAATAACAACAATATCCAGTTAATTGCTTATACGACTTGCGTCAAACTATAGGCTACGTCGTTTCGATGATTAAGTAATATATTATTATTATACTCACTTGCACGAGTACAAAACAATGAAATTGTCAACCGCGCCATCCGTAGTTAACGACAACATCTCTCGTGGATCCATTCGAGACATTTTTTTCATTAATCACACGGGCACTGCAGGGTTTTCAGTTTTCAAAATTATTTCCTAACAAACATTTTTCGTCTGTACACAAAATGCATAAAATATAATACAGTCTTAATGAGAGCACTATAAAATTTTCTGGTTGAATATAACAAATCACGCTAATTGATGGCAGCGTAGGTAATCGTACGGTACAGTAATGTATTACCTACTCTGCTGGCAGCTACCCAGACACCTATCAACCGATGACAGTTATTATTTTGCATATTAAAGTAGGTAATTAATACGTAACATAATTATAATTATCTTTGAAGTCGCATCGTTATAATTTTATAATTATAAAAACGAATTTATGACGTTCTGCATATTTATTAAAAACTCGTTATTCCGTTTATAATATAGCAATTAATATGGACGGTATTTAAATCGATTTTCACTAAAAGGAATTCACGAGCCATACTTGAACGTCGACAGCGGCATACGTTTTCTCATTGTTCTGTAATGAGAATTTTTGCTTCTCCGTTAGTTTGATTGTTTTTTTTTTTAATTATTCCTACCTAGTGTATTCAAGACATGACGTGTACTTCCACAATGAGTTATATATGTGGTTTATATTATATAAAATATATAACATTATTACCTAATAATTAACAAATAAAAATATTTTGTTATAGTATCGATGAAACATTTTGATCGAATTGGTAGTGCTAACATAGGATGATATCATATAAGTAAGTCATTTAATTTTAGTAGTTTATGAAATAGTCTTAATTGCTTATGAAATATGTATCGCACAAAAAATAAGTCAGTCTACACCCACAGACAAAAGTTGACAAACTGTAAATTTGTATACGAAACAGATACAGATAACAATATTTCTGTGTTGTAGCATTTTTATTTTGTTTTAAACCATTATAGTCTTAAAATATAAATATAACGGGTTTTAAAACAATAATAACTTTTTTGTATGAACACTAGTAATGGTACCAAAACAATAACGACACACGAACACTTTGTCACATAACTAATAATGTCTTTCTATTATCGCGTTTAAATTTCATTTTTTTTTTTTTATCTTCATTACTGTAAATTAAGTGGTTCACTTTCATGCAAAACTGTTTTTCTATATTTTTTTATTACGGAACAAACATGATGATACCGACTTGGGAGAATTACAGTTGTTAAAATACTCCGAGCTAGTATTTAAATATATTTAAAAACTAATTAAAAGTATTTTAAAAGTGATCCGATGTCACTACCAACAAAGGTTGTTGAGTGATAACGAGATCGTATAAAAAAATGATATACCATGCGGGACAAAGTTATATAAATAGGTACTATATTTACCAAACTTTTATTCTACATGAAGACAATTTTATCTGTGTACTAATGCTTTCAAACAAATGGAAGAGGAAAAAATGAATCTTTACGAATGAGTGATTCGGATTGCTATTAAGTTATCGAAAAAAAACGTTACAATATAAAAGTTCTTCTCTATATATTGTGAGTATTTTGTAAAACTACTGTGAGTATTGTCTCCGTAAGTTTGTCCCATGTAATAAATTACACAATGTGAACTTGAGCGTTTAATAAATCAAACGTGAAACCAGTATCTTCTTCACACTCCATACAACCACAGCCCAGAACAAAGTCCAAAATACGACTTAGGAGTTATACATGGCAAATTAGATTGAGGAATTAATTTATTCGCATGCGTAAGGTTTAATCGACGGAAAACTAAAGTAAAAGATAAACAAAGAACATCCAACGTAGGTAATCGGCTGCTATCGTACATAATATATTATACAGAATAATAAGTATACATGAATACATTTTTAACAAGAATAAAATATAGTTTACACGAAGGGAAAACACACAACGCAAATTGTAGGTTTTATCATTTTTTTTATAACGTTAAAGTCGTACATTGATTTTATAATATTATGCAGTGCTTGAACTGGAGAGGGACCTTTATTTTTTTATACTTTTGCATGTCCCGCCTAATTTCATTTCCAATTCGAGCACTGATAATATTTCATCTCGTGTATTATGTACTTATCTAAAACAGTATATTTTGTGTACAACAATAAAATAATAAAAATAATTTAAAAATAATTAAAATACACATTAATATTCAATGCACTCAATTATAACATGATAACATAGTAAAATTCAACTTTTGAGACTAGAATATTTTGGTTCTAATTCTAAATAGTAAATACATTTATATAATATTAGGCCGTACAATCGTATACAAATGAATTTCTACAGACATTATGTATATTTATATCGAATATCGATGACGGCCTATAACTAAGCAATAATACTAATAACAGTAATAATTAAAACCTAAATAATAATATAATATTTTATATAAATATGTTTTGAAAATATTATTTAAATTCGAAATATCTAAAATAAATTAATAAAATATATAATATTTAATTCAAAATGTATTTGTATTATTTAATAATTTAATATAATATAATATAATAATAATATATTGTCAATAAGTTATGAGACGGAAGTACTCGGTTAATCCGTAAGAGTAATTTTTTTTCTAATATCACGTAATATTATTGTAAAATTTAAATTAGGTACATACATATATAAATAGTATTATGGAATATAATATAATAATATTATATGAAAACCGCGTTTTACTATGTCGATCTGTAAATATAAGTAGAGTTTATTGGTGGTTAAATATAAGTAGTAAATTACGTCAGAATCGAAACCATAAGCCGATCACTGGGAGGATACGGCGAAAGTGCAACGGGGAGGGAGCTTGGGTTTTTGCGTTCATATTTTAAGCTGCATAAACAGAGTGCTAAGTCGAGGAAGGTGTCGATGGCAATAACGTCTGTTGCAAGTTCGCTTTCCGGCAGTTCCACAACCATTTTATAATCCTGGCGTTTCGCTCGACGATAGACGGCAGTTCTGATGAGGACGATCCGCCACCGGATTTCCCGGCATAACCACCAATCGGTCCGCCCGTTCCTGCCTCACAACCATCGGCGTCTCCTCGAACACCACCGCCTACCCAAAGTCCGTCAGTGTTTGCGTTGTTGTTGTTGCTGCCGCCGCTCACCGAGCCCACCGAGCTGTTAGAGTCGCCGAAACATACCTGTGAACCCGTCTCTGAATCGGTTTTTATGATCCACCTATGGAAAGAAAACATACACACGTTATTATAATATATTACAATATACAGCTATACAAATTAATTCATCAAGCATGCCACCCACATTGTTTTCGTTAATAATGATTGTTTTTTTTAATTCATCATCAGAATTTCAAAGATAATAATAATCTGATAAACAGTAAGAAATTCTGTATTCATACGGGATGTAGATGTTTGTAATTTGCATTGCCATAGGATACAACAATTGAATTAATTATATTAATAATATATATTTAGTTATTATGATAGTATATCTTTATATCATATAATATTGTTATTAAATTTTGATTTTTGAGTCAATTCTGATTTACTGTGTACTTATGTGAATTAAAAATACCTAGATTAAAATTAATCTTATATTTTGAAAATGTCATTATACAAATATAATTTAGTAATTAATACAAAAATTTAATATTTACTCCCAAATATACTAACTAGGTTCACTTTTTTTACTAGAATAGATAGTGAAGTTGAAAATTGAAACATTTTTTACTTAATAATTCGTGTATACATGCACAAAACAAAAAAAAATATAGGTACACCACAATAATCTGAATTTCCGCAGTTTTATATTTTAGAAACAGCAGGAACAAAATTTTGAATAAATTCATTATTAAAGAAAAATAGAAGTGAGTATGTTAAGTGAATCACTATATATAACTACCATGTATTATAGTTCGCAATATTATAATGGACTACTAAAAATGGTTTAACAATTAAAATGAAACGTTAATATGATAAAATGGACGAAATAAAACGAATAATAAAAAAATAAAAATAAATGCAAAGGAGACATCACAAAAAAATAACGAGTTTAGTGAAAAGTTTTGCGTACGTCAACCTTTTATTAAAAAAATCATTGAAAAACTATATATTAAGTATAAGAATGTTAGCTCATCATGTATATAGTATTATGTTACGCGCCATTCAGACTTTTTAAAAAAAGTCATAGTCTGTCAACAAGGGTATAATGGTACAGCGAATTCATCTTAATACAAAAATTAAATCAAAAGATTTCTCCAGAAATGAAAAAAAAACTTTTATTCTTGTTCACTCTAAAAAAAATAATTGAAAAAATGAAAAGTACACAAAATACTTGATCATGAGTTGAGAATCGATGTGTATGAGCACTTTGGTGCACATAATTATTACATTATACTGCGTACGTAGATATCATCATAGTGTAATAAATAATTTTAATAACAATTTGCATATAATTATATTATCCATATCAAAATATGAAAAAAATATTAGAACCTATATAGACAACTGTGCCAAGAGTATAATTCATTTCCGACTAACTTAATTTATTTCATGTATTTGAAATATTATACCTACAGAAAACACTATTTCACTACACCTAAATAGGTATCTACTATATTCGTCCGGTAAATATTTAAAAAGCTTACATAGAACGAATTATTTTAATATAAATGTTAATGTTGATTTAATGAAAAATTATGCAATTATTTGTCAATGTCAGAAATCTAATACAAGTATCGACTATAAACTTATGAATGTATCCTCATATTTAATTATTTAAATATGATCATTGAGTACATAACTCAGTAGTATGATATATATATATATATATATAATGATTGTATTCATTATTATATTTAGAGGCGATAACCGTTCAATCAGCAAACGACACAGCTCTCATAAATAGATGTATAGTTAACCGAATTTGTATTTTAATATAATGCATTTAATCTACTGACAAGAAGACACGCGTATGCTTTTGTCCAGTCGGGTCTGCTACAAATGTGTGTGGCATTATACTCAGCACTCACTAGACACAAAATCCTGTGTACGTCTATGCGCCCTCTTTCTTAGACGTACGTCAATAACAACAGATAAAGTGTGTTCAGACATAAATACCAAATTTAAATCAAGTAAAAACTAGATTTTTCGTTGAATAAACTATTAATACCTAGCATATTATTTGCCATTTTACGCATCAATAGAGCATCTTTATTTTTTATGAATGTGCCGATGGTGGTAGGTCGATCCGCCAACTAACCTAGTCTAGATATTATAATATAGTCAATAGCAATTAAATACCAAATCTTTCAGACTCGAATTTCATTCTTTTTTTTTCACTCAACGATAACTGAACCAACGGGCACGATTATGCGTGCAACGTGCGCCCGCGATTTGAATTCAATATTATAATATTTTAGGTACCACCAATTATTATTATTATTATTATTGCAGTAATTACGATGACGAACTAACGCTTTATTTTCGAATACAATAATATAATACATCACGGTCCATGGTACGTCGAAAGCGCATCAGCCATCAAAAATTCACGATCTACAGCAACAAAATCGTCTGTTTACGTAATAGTGTTCGTGACGCGAATAAATAATAATGAACATCGATCTACCTTCGTAGACCGTAAGACGTTTGAAAGCAAAGATAAAACGGGTAAACAACTTCCGAGTGAAACCGATTCACGTGGTATAGATATTTTAGACATTAACGCGTATACTTGCCTATGTAAATAATACGCAGAACGGAGTTTCTGATTTTAAAATAATATATAGCTGGGCGTGACTGCGCAATGAGTACTTATGATTAAATGTACGGGGCGCAAAAAAAATCATATATTTTCGTTACAGAGTTTGAAAGTTTGAGACGAAAAATCTTTGACTAGGTACGTGTATTATTAAGTTTAACGATTATAATACTTACGAAATTACAAAACGTATAAACAATATAAGCTGCCTAAATATAGTTAGATAAGTGCATATACCTACTATACTAAACCTGATTCATCCCGTGTTCAATAATTATAATCTATAAATACATTTTAAAAATGAATTAGAATAAATATTAAATATAACTAGTTTTAGTACAGATAGATAGATTATCTAAGTACTAATCTATTGATTTTATGAAAATAAAGTTGGTAATTAGATTATGCCTAATTACATGATATTATCTAGGATATATTGAAATAGTTTTTTAAACAACCGTTAACTCTCTATCGTTTCTATGATATTCATAGTATACGTTATAAATACGTGAAATTTAAAAATATCTAATTTGATATTTTTTATCAATTTTGTTAAGCCAGACTAGTTAAAATTGATTGTTATTGAATTATTTGTTTTATTAAGTAGGTACTTAAAGAATCAAATTAATTTAAACCATATTATTTGTTTACTTGCTATGCAGTTGTGTTGTATTGAAGATTTATATTTATTGAAAGTATTTCATTCGTTCTAAATTTAATCATAAAGAAGAATGAATTCCAAATAAATCAAATACAAAAATAAATAATAAATACATATTGTGTGTGTGAGTGTTTGATGAATTGTCCAAAGCACTCCATAACGTGGAGTAAGAAATAAATAAATATGAATATAATGGTATTATACAAAATAAGATTTCAATTCAGCTAAATAAAAATGAAATATTTTAACAAGAATTTATGAACTGTGCGCGATCGTGACAGAAAGAAGGATAATATAAAAATGCAATTTGTTATTATATTAATATTATTATACCAACATTAAATATGATAAAATATACATGATTAATAATTCTATAAAAACGTTAAAACAAAAATAATATGCTTTAATGCGTATGTATGATTTTGAAAGTAACTCAAAAAAATAATTTTAATTAATTTAAATTTAATTAAAATACAATTTTATTATTGAAAAAAAATTAGTTGAGGTACATTAATCATTGGGTAATTATTCAGTTTACTTGCATCATAAACAAATTTTATTCATTTCTATAGCATAGTATACAGCCTTGATGATACGAACTTTCTATAGCCCAAACTTCAATACCCGCCAACGATGTATTTGAAAGTTCTATTATCCGAATGTATTACCTTGTATACCGATTTTTTCATTTTTGTGACAGTTTATTATGAGTAATGAGTAATGACTAATGAATATATAACATACATATTGATATTATACATTTATACATTTATACATATAATAAGGTAGATTGATAAATTTTTCAAAAAAAAATATAATCATAGATGTAATAATATGTAACCTTTAATAGTTTTTTATTCATGTAATAACAATAAATATAATATAATACTTTAGTATTACATATTAGATATAAAATTGCATTTAAAATTTTAAAAAAATGACCAGCATCTGAACTTCTATTTATCCGAATTAAATATGATCTCAATTAATTCCGATAATCAAAGTTCTACTGTATTTTCAAATATCATGAATATGAAATCATCTATCTTATTAATGGTTCCTTTTTTTTGTCACTAACTAATTATATGACTACTTAACTAGCAATTTACCATCGTTTAGGTATCTTGCAAATAATTTTACTTAATTTTAATTATTTTTAATCAAACTGTTCAACATTATGTACATAAAGGTATATATTATTTAAATTGAACGCATGTAACTAACATTAATTAAATTTATACATCTACTTAATACATACGACCTACCCATTAACAAAGTTCAAAATATCTTTGAAAATTCATCAATAGTTTTAAAATAAACGTTAAGTTTAATAAGTATTCAGAATTATTTGAAAACTAATGATGCATATATTTAATTTGATCTATATAGTACTTTTTCTAAGTCTCAGGTTATAGAATATAAACTTTAATAATGATTTAAATAGAATATTTTCTTTCTTTTTTAACAAAATGAGTATTATGAGGGTTTCTTGTTACGTAACCGTGTTGTATTAAATGTATTTATAATATCACTGCGCAGTTGCATACACTTTATATATATATATACATAACATATTATACGGTTATTCGGCTACGTACATTTCTAACTGTTAAATATTTCTAGATTAATCATTATGTTTACATAGTCATACGTCAGTGCCTATTGATTTCTTGACTATTTCTCTAATAAATAATGATATGTAAGTATGCACCTTAAAGCTGACATCACAAGAAACGACAAAAGGGTCTGTTTACACAATCGATAAATTATATTATATTATTTATGCATATAATGTATATCGTACATACATGTTATAATATATTCGGATACGCAAGCGTTATAATATATTTACTAGTTATTAATATAGCTAGGTACGATAATAAAATAGTAGGTAATATACTAATATACTATATACTATCTACAATACCTTCTGAAACATCGTAGAAAAATTATCTATTATTATAGTTAATTTTTCTTATTACTATTTATAATTAAATTATCGGGTTTTTTAGACTTAGTAAAACTAGTAATTACTAATAAGTCTCTGTAAATATGATGGGGTGGCAATGAAATTAATTAGGAAAATAAAATTATTCAAAAATTAAATAATAATAGCGTTATGATTAAAGAAGAAATAAGAAGAGAGAAAATATGTTAAATACTGATCATTGAAGAGTTAAAAAGAGACAACAGGTATAGACAAGTTATGATAAAAATATTAGTAAGTTAAAGAGAAGATGAAATATCACTATTCGTGTGGATATGTTGAGAGTGCAGAAGGGAGGAGTCATCTAACAAGAGTTTAAAGAAATTAAAAGAAAGTTAGATGTAGCCAAAAGGGGATAGAAAAAGGGTATTATGTGTTTTTTTAAAGTATTTAATTATAACAGTTGTCATTATTGTTTGTATTAATATTTAATACTGTATTTTTTCTCATACTACGTGTCAAAATATTATAGAGTAGATATTGGCAATAATATATATATATAATATTATCATGCTCTAAAATAAAAAAATGTAATAAAAGTATTTTGAAATGAATAATAATTGTTTGAATAATACAAATATAAATAATAGAAAGGCACCACATTATAATGGATAATGAATTTTTCTCGAAATAATACTCAGCAACTAAAGCTATAGCTGCGGACAAGGCGATGAGGCATCGTCCCGTACCTAATCGAAACAAAAGGAGTTATATCATTATGACGGAATACTCTATTGTGGTTAAAAAAGACATTATCACTTTTATATTTATACATAGATATTCATTAAACACTATACAATATACGTATACTCGTGTTTTGCATATTTTATATATTTATATAATACGTTGAAAGAAAATTATAAAAGCATACGAATCGAGAGTGTACGTTTTCATAACATTAGCAAGCAGCGTGAACATATACTTACATTATAAGGTTTCGGATAAATTTTTGTTAACATTACAGTAAAAATTATAAAAGAAAAGAATAGCACCGCCGATAAATATTCAATAAGAATTTATATCAGCTTTCAAATCATGTTTGTCTAAGACACCTTTGATACGAGAAACATGTGAAAAACCTAATTTTATATTACGTTGACGGTTACGATAACTAAACTATATAGTCACACAGAATAACAGTTGAGTACTTGACACGGCGCATCGTTTCGTTTGCAATCGTAATATACTATTCTACATTATCTCTCAGTGAAGTTAACTATCTTACTTTTAAATATGTTTTAGATAATAGTAGACTTATGTATTAATGTATCGAAAAAAGTTAGAAAGAATCACAAATTTCATTGATATCAATTATCAACCAATTTTTGTAAGTTGTATTTTGTAGATGAGAAAATAATTTAAGAACGGTCGAATTGACAATATTGTCATATTAAAAATGACAGAAAGTTTTAATAGCAATGACAAGTATTAACCGATTCTCATACTAATAAAAAACCTTGGATTTGTATTTATTGACATTTTCACTACTCGTTATTGACAAATTAATTATTTTATAATTAAACCATCGATTTCGATTAAAGCGAGGAATAGTAATTGGTGTTGTGCAAGATACGGTAAAAGCGTATAAATCTGTACAGGTTTCTAAACGATGGAAAATAATTGAAAACCTTACACGTACGTTAAGTAAAATTAAAATGTTGTTCTAGTCATGAAAATATTTGTATAGTAATTAAACCTGTATTACGTCACAACAAGATTACTGAGTATTGAAATTGTAATATGATATTTTAATTTATTAAAATAATAATATTGTTATTTTTTAAGCTTAATGTCAATAATAAATCAATCATAAATATACTACGTAAAAACTATAATTTTTTTGATTTTGGAATTGTTTTATATTCTATTTAGAATATATCATTATGTATAAATAGTTATATAGTTTCATAAAGTGTATTGATGTATTTAAAATAGAGAAAGTTTTTTCCAGGAAAAAGTATTTCATTTTCTCTCAACCTACGGGGCATGTACACATTACTGGAGAGACGCAAGACTTGAAAATCTTCAAAGAGGACGTAAAATATGCAATTTATAATTATTGCGAAATATCTACAAGTAATGCAGATAATCATAATACATATATATATATATATACTAGACTAACAGCTATTATATATAAAAGAAAAAAATGTAAGGCTGGAGTAGTAAGAATAATGAAATCAAAATTTAATTGAAAGATTTTGACGATTCAAGAAAGGTTTGGATAATAGTTTAACAAGTTGTTTTAGAGATATTAATATCATGACCGTATATTCGTTTATTTTTGCTTTTAATTGGTTATAAGTTGGATGTTTACTTGTCTCAGTTGAATTTATCTCCGGGCAACATCATATAATATTACTAGTTGTATCTTATATGTTTATAATATATATATCATGTACTGCTGTCATATGACAGAGCGGTGCATCTTTAATAACTTTGGGTTTGCGGTAAGTTTTAAGTGTAATTTAATAGGTAGGTACATGGTAATAATAATAAAACTGTCATAACACGTGTCTGTAATGTAGGCATACATAAACATTAAAGATTTTGTAATCCAGCGTAATTTAAAGTTAGAATATCGTCGCTTTTAAGTTTTAACAGAAACAAAAACTGAGATCAAAACATTTGTAATTATAAACATCACGTCGAGATACGTACACGTAGTAGTTTCAAGGTTTACGGTTTTATATTTTTCCGGGATGGTTTGGGTTTTATAAAGACGCATGGATTTGCAGAGCATTTTAAAATTAAACACCTTCAATATTATTTATTATAAATTGCAAAACATAATAATATATTTAAATATATAATATATATATAGGTACTGTAATATATTTTAAGAAATTCTTTGAGTTACATCACAAACACAAACACATGTAATTAAATTTACTTTTTTTCATCACAAAGGTTTTAAGGTTTAGCGAACTCATATTTTAATACTAATATCTTTATTTTTCATACATAAATATTACACAATAATATGAAAATAAACGTATGAATTAAAACTCTGCAGAATCCTTATAGGGTATATCACGATGTGCGTATAAAAATATTTACGATATTGCTTATAGACATGATGGTATAAATCTGTGTACAACACGATAACATACTTACAGTGTTGCATATCTAGGGCAAATGTGTGTGGGGGGAGAGGGGGGTGGGTGCTATACAGACGTATATATATATATATATAACTCCCCGCAGCAGTCACAAACCAACAGCTCGCCATGAGTTACTGAGTCCAAATGGTTTAGTAAATTACTCGAAATACCGCTGGGGGCTTTTCCAGCTCCCGCGGCTATACAATAGAGTAATAAATGAAAACTAATTTTAGCGTCCCGCGGAGAATTTTTCTCTTGCTACACCATTGCGATAAACTCGCGTTTCCTACTGCAGTTTTAATATCATATAGTGAGCTGCTGGCACGCTACATCATCGCATAATATTATTATTGAATAACTGTGTCTGAAGCACTCACTTGTACTCTTCGGGATCGAGGCCCAGATGACCGAAAAAATTCTCCAACTGACTGGGATCGTATTCGTGTCTATCGTCGGCCTTAGCCACCGCCGTCGGCAATAGACTTAGCAAATTTGGCGCCCGGTGACCCACGTCCGACTTGCTACGCAATATCGGCCGGCCGCGGAACTCGTCGGTCGCCGTCGGCAACTGATGTCGACGTAATGGAACAGCGGGCGGCGACGACGGTTCTTGTCCGGCGATCGCCGCTTCAGCGGTCTGTGCACGCCAGCGGCCATGCGACACGGTAGACTTGACGGGCGATGCGGACGAGCGCGGAGAAACGCCACCGACATTGTCGTCATTTTCCTCTTCGATCGAACTTCCGGTCCCTCCGTGAGCCTTTCGAAGGAAAAAAACACGCACTCATATATATCATGACTTATATTATCATAAATTACACTTATATACGCATAAGGTGCACCGTATTTCTATAGCAATATATATATATATATTCTATTCATGTGTGTGTATTTTATTTCCGTTCTAAAAATTGCACACGACAGCTATTATACAGAATTATTATGATATATATATATTGTAAGATCTATGGACATTTTTATAGGGTTTATTTTTTACAAAATACGCGTATAACGTATCGAAAAACCCGTCGCATCAAATAAAAAACATCACACGTGGCATAACATTAATATGTTTGTAGTAAATCATATACATAATACATTAGTTTAGATTTTTTCCATTGTTTTTATTTTTGTTACGTTTTAAAATTTCGTAGACATATGTACTCATCTTTAATTATATTATATCAATATGTACTGCTAAATGTATATTATATACATATGCTGAAGTTATAAAACTGTATATATTATGTGGATTACCGCATGCGATGATTATTATTCAATTATGTATAACAGGTAGTATATAACGACAACTTTATAAACTACATTAATTAATGACAAATATCAAAGCATATAGAAGTTTCTTTCACAGAAAAATATAGCATGAATATTCAATAATATTATACATAATGTAATTCGTTAAAAATGTATTATTACTCGAATAAATATAAATATATAATTAAAAATGAAAATTGTTTAAAATATTTTTGAACGTTTGGGTGTTAATTTAAATTCTGACAAATAATTTTACTTAAATTTTTTCAACCCCAAAACAATTTAAAATAATCAAACTAAAACAAACAAATATAATATTCAAATATTTACACAATATACGCAATACGTATAACTTATATATTATAATATTATATTGTATGCTCTGTGGCTATTTTCATAATCAACAGTTGTATAATTTATATCTAGTAAATTACACGATGTAACAAGACAATACTATAAATTTCAAGATTAAAAATTATTTAAGTAGGTATTTGGTACTATACAATAATACATTAAAAACACAGAATTTTATTTATTTATACCTCATAATTAAAAATGCCAATTAAATATAAATTGCACTCGTCTGTTGTTAAAAAATAAGAGTCCATAAAAAAATTAGAAACTATTTTGGAGTAGTTTCTATATTAATGATGTACAGGTATATTAGTTATATAAAAGCCAATATTATATCATATATGCAATTCTATAATTGATTGATTATTTATGGTATTTTTGAATTTATATTAACTAATATAATTAAATTAAATTAACTATAGTCTGTAATTAAGGACAAATTTCTAATGAAATTGAAATTTGAAAGGAGAATTCATAACATACTATTATTAATACGTACACTTAACCAACATATACTAATCTATACGTATTATATGTTTCCTTCAGATGAAATATACACATAGTTTAAAATCTTTGAAAATAAAAAAAAGAACGAGAGTAACAGATGATACAGAACGTGTATCAAGTTTTTTTTTATGAAAATAAATTTGAATTGGACAATAAAAAAAAGTAATAATCCAAACATTCTAAACCAGTAATATGACATAATCCTAGGATTCCTAGTACGACAACGGATAATAATTACAGTCGTGTGTGTGTATGAATGAAATATAGTTAAAGAAGTATAAATGTGAATGTACTTATATTAAACACACACACACACACATATATATATATACGTTATAAAATAAGTGGATAAAAATGTCTCTTACAGACTGTTGCCATCTGGCATCCGTTTTATAACTGGTTAGGCTCAATGAATCCGGGAAAGAGGTTACGTTGGTGACCGCGTCCGTTTCGTCTTGTCTGGACTTGTTTCCAAATCTGCAGGGAAAGAAAATTATGGTAGATAAAATAAGGTAATGATCACAAAAAAATTAAAACATAAGTTTTGTTTTATTTATTTTTAGCCGTAAGTTTAATTATTTAAATATTTATTAAATTATATTGCATCTAATATGCATAATATGGTTTTAATTGTTTTCGATAAAAATGTTGATTTATAGAAACGTTTAAATTTATAATTTCATCCAATTTTGAAGTTTGAACTAGAAATTTTCATAAAAAAAAGAATTATTCTCATATAGTTTTTAGATTTTTTTGGTTTCGGTAGTATGATGAACATAATATTAAATCAAAAATATAGCTATAAAAATTGTATATTTTATACGTTTTGAACTGCAAAACAATTTAAAACTTTGACAAAGTATGTCAAAACATAAACTTCAAATACTTAAAAAAATAAATTATGTCTATGTATTGTAAATATTTTTACATATTCATAAAAAAAACTTATATAGAATATTGTAATAAGCTTTCACGTTTTTATCAACATTTATAGAAAACTTATTAAGATTTAGAAAAAATGTCATATACCTACGGTTATACCCTTTTTACTTATCAAAAAATATTTAAAATCCTTTGAGAATAAATAGTAATTTTATGAACGAATATGCAGTATTGTAGATATTTGAACTACAAACGTTCATAAAAAATTAATTTGACTTTCAGATAGAAGTGTTTTCTTTGATGTAGATTTAAAAAATTTACGAATTTACAAAGAACCTTTTATTAAATATTAGATGTGAGTATAAAAACGTTTATTATTTTCTAACTACAAAATAATTTGAAAATTTTCGAAATTTTACGAATTTTGTCGTAATTTTAAATTAAAATTTTTTTATTGGTAACCACGTATAACTTACAAAGAATTATCCAGCATTTTTAACCAGCAATTAATTTTTTATCAACATTAATGATCAAAAAAAAAAAAAAAAAAAAAAAATGGAAATTTTTAATATCTATAAAAATGAGTGAATATATTTCATAATATTAGAAAGACTTGAGTATATTAGAAAAATATAATAATATAAAGCAAATAATGAGTGTCGAATGAGTTTGAACACAAAATAAGTTAGCCGACATAAATTTAAAGATGCATATTTTACATAAAACTATGTTGATAAAAAACGGGGTGTAGATTACAATTACCTATTTACTCAGATAAAGATTTGGGTGCAGTTTACAATCAACACTAAGAACATAATCGGAGAGTTCAGGAGCATACAAGCAGGGTCGGACTGAACAGATGGGATACCGAGTTTCCCGGTGAGCCGCTTGTACTCGTAGGGACTTTTTTTTTAGGTTACACAATTTTTAATCGACACAATTTCACAAAAGAGCTTAAACTTTAAAAAATTACTTAATGTGTATTAATGTGTATTTTGAAGTCTAAAAATATGTATTTTGAATAAAAATTATAACATTTCTTTGTACCAACCAATTTTTAATTTTTTTAATTTTTAATAATGATTTTAAGTGTTCAAATTCTCAAAATAATATACTATCATTTTATATGAAAATTATGTTTTTTCGAGGTTGTTTTTATAGGTTTTCTTAAGTGGGCCGATTTTTTTATTTTACCGGTAGTAATTTTTGATTCTGTCCGGTCCTGCATACAAAGCCATATAAATTAATGTTCTAAAGAATTATTGTTGTGTAGCGTGTAAACTGTAGCCTTACCCTTGAGGAGATGGTATGTTGCAGTAGGTTTCGAATATATCATCGTCGCCATCATCGTTATCATCGTCTCCTACAGTCACAGATCCCGAAGACGCTGAACGACGGCAACGTCGGATCGGGTCGGCTGCCACTGCCGGCGTTGACACATCCGTAATCGTTTCTGTGGCCGTTGTGACATCAGTGAGATCCGGAAGTGATTTGTGGCAAGCGGTTGATGCTCCGCAACAACAGGGTTGATGCTGTTGCTGCTGTTGGTTATGCGATACCGATCGGCGGTACTGCACGGGAGGGGGAACGATGACATCGTCGAGGAACACCTATTCACAATAAAGAGCACGATTCTTAATTTTAAGTTTACCCTTAAAACTTCTTTAATATTAACTATATTCAACACTTAAAATGTATTGTGTATATATATATGTAAACTTGATACATTTCTCTTGAATTTCTTTTACTGCAGGGTAACAATTTATAGTAGATATCTATACTTATGAAATAATATCAGGTGATTAGTCCCCTCCCCACTAATAATTTTACTGTATGGATATTACAAATTTTAAAATGTTTACTAAAGATGGTTTTTCGATATTTTCATGACTACAAATGTTTTATTTTCATAAGTTCTACCCTTTCTCCCGCACATCTGCTCAGTATAATAATCCAACACTAATATACTGTATTAATTTTAATTAATGTAATGTCCTTTTGGAAAAAGTAATAACTAATAAGTATATTGTATTATATTACTTACATTTATGTTGTTTCATTTATTGTTTTATATTTATATATATAGTAACCAACAAGTATCAGTCGAAATTTTTGAAAAAAAAATTGGCTGTCAATCAGATTTTGACCGTAACCTACACCTATTATCCTATTCATATATTATAATATTATATACTACCACGGCACTTTGCCATGTGGTGTGAAAACAAAATAAATCGACCGAAGTGCAACAATGTGCAGATGTCATTATTTCGTACTCCATTGTTTGATATAGAATTTTTTTGCTGCGAGATTTTATTAAATTCGCGCATCAGTTGTTTTGACTTTTCACGCAATATTTTTTTTTATGCTTATAAAATATCCAGACGGTCAGCTAAAATGAAATAGGTCGTCTGGCATTGTAAAGTTACATGACTTAAAAAAAAAAAATTAAATTAAAAAAATTGAGCTATATCATTGATTTTAGAATATATTCTTAAATCAATGGCTATAATAATACTTAAGTATACGATGTACATACCTATACAAGAAATCATTACATTTTAACCGTATGAAATTTAACAGAAATACATTTGTTTTTTATAAAATATACATAAATAAATTATTATTTAAAATAGTTGCAATTAAATAGTAAAATTACACTTATATTTCGCGCTAATATCTAATAAATAATAAGTCATGAGTTATTTCATTAAGAATTTAAACAATTATATAAAATATTAAAATACTGCGGAATACTTACCGAAGTTGCTTCGAATAAGTTTTCTTTAGAGTCAGCATTCAATAGACGTCTGAGATCGTTTTGTAGTTGTTGTGAGTCCGCTGTGGACTTTCTTTGACATCCAGCTACTAGTCGAGGGCTTTTAGGTGGCGGCAGACAAGTAAAGCTTCCACTCGACCAATTACAGCAGTTACCTACGCAGACGTTTTTTATATAATATAATAAGTCACTAATTGATTAATTCCTTTAAATTCGGCTATACATTTTAGTTTATCAAATTAATCTAGTTATAAGTTTTCACAACAAATTTAAATATATTATGTCACGAAAACAAACCATTTATTACGTAATTTTTGTAAACATGATTTATGTTTTAAATGCATCTTTATATTAGCAATTCAAAATTGTATCTAGATTAAACGCGTTACTCATGAAAATCATTTTAAAACAAAATATGAAAATTACATAAGTTAAAAATTTAATTTTAAATATTTTTATTTTATACTTTATCTTAGAAGTGATTATTAATAAATAATAATAATTATATATTATATATTAATTTAGGTATACCTATAAATTACTTGAATTCATTATTAAAATAAAAATGTATTTATTTAACGTAATCGGAAATTTAAAAAATATTAAAACTATAGATTTGATTGATATATATTCAACGTAATAATTGGAAAACGATGAAGGATTGTACCTTTATAATTATAACAACCGGAAGCTATGTCATGTGATGATGAACCCTTGTCGGAAGAACCGCTGCTTCGGAGACTCCTTCTGAGTTCTTGTTTCCTGTCGAGCACTGTTTCCGATTTGACGTAAAGCGATTTTGTCTCTTGTAATAGTTCTACGGCACTCTTTCGTTTCGCTGAAATCAAAAATATAAAATATTAACTCTGTCTGAAAAATAAAACTCATGAATCAGTTCTCGCCAATAATATTGGTATGCACCGTTATTTAATACACTAAATATAATAAAAAAACTATAGTATATAATATATTTAGTACCTATTATAGTATTATGTAATATTATGTACAGGTACACAGTTTTTTGGATCACTGCTCATTGAGTAGCGATACTTTACACATTATGCATTATGTTTATATAAACTACACTGCAGTGTTCCGACTTCCTTCCTGTTTTATGTTTTGAATACATTTTTTTGTATTGTATACTACTATAATTTTTTGATAAATTATTCTAATGTTTCCATATTCAGTGTTGCAGCACGAGCCATATCGATTTCCTATGTCAACGACATAAACAAGCGGACATCACATTACGATTACACAAGTGTAAATCGATAGACCGTGAACTCCAGGTATTTTGGACCATCCAACTGGAAAACAATACTTAACGTAAATGCTTAATTTTGAGCACTTCCTCTCTGGTTGGGAAAACGAAGCAGCTGATCGGAAGCTATACGTGAATTAAAGTGATTTTTTTTCAAATTGCTTGTTCCATCCGCTATTAGTGAAAGTGATATCGTTTATTGAACCGTTAGAAATTGAATAAACCACATTTTGTGGTTTATCGTGTCCACAGTGAAAAATCGAAGATTGAATTTCACCGGGAATAAGTGTTTTTAATGTTCATTAAAATTTGAAGACGAAATATGTTAAACCCATGAATCATTTTGTAAGCATATAGGCTAACAATAATCTCCACTCAATATTATTTTTATCCCATAAATATACTGATTAATTAAATAAAATTTAATTCTAATACATCCATTACAATCATCTAGATTCTAGATAACTAGAACTTTTATAAATTTAAAATTATTTTGAATTAATATGTTATGTTTTTTAAGGTTATCGGAACTGGCTAATTATTAAGGGAAAAAATTCAGTTGATTTTTAGTTACATTATACGCTAAGACATAAAAGACATAATTGCACTTCGTAAATTGTCGAATTTTAATTATTTATTGTTTTAAAAGAGGATAATTTTATTCAGGATATTCAGATTGTATACAATAGTTTTAATTTTTATTAAAATTAAATAGTATTAGAAAAATATTATTTTTACGAATAAATAAAATTGTTATTAAAAACAAATGAATACAAAAATCGTAATGTAGTTAAATTTATTGTTTTCAGTATTGTATGGTATACATTTTTCAAATTTCTATTTTAGAATTAAAAAATTATTTTTAAATATTCAAAAGTTGAAAAAATCTAATTTTGATAAGTCTTTTAAAGTAAATATGTTTATACACGTCATATTTAAAAAATGTTTTATACTTAATTTTGATAACTCATATTAACCTATTCATTTTTCCCGCGAGTCTCCTTTACCTATCCTGTAGATATAAGAAATGAATACATAATTAGAGACCGTGTAAACGTGTCTTTGAACGTTATTGCAAAATGCAATTATTAGAGTATTATAGGTACTATCTAATCATAGTCATTACAGTAGTATTATTAATAATATATTTTCACCCATTTCTAAGTCGGGCAATTAAGTCGCTGACATTTAAGAGTTATATTTTCACAAGCAATAAGTACCTACACTTAAAAATAGTATATCAATATTTACTTTGAAATAAGCAATAAACGAAACATAACGACTATTATATTTCATTTTTAGTTATTTCTTTCTATTGAACAAATGGCTATTTGTTATCTGATATTTATCTGTAACTTTTTCTCATACCACACTTAAATAGTAATTTATTAATGCACTGTACTACACGCTCAAGTTATTGAAGTAATACCAATAACCTTTTAGAAAATTATGAGAAAGGAATCAAAATTATTGGGTGCAACACGATTGCGAACGTTTTACCTATTTCATAGTACAATTGCAAACGAATGCCGCTTATCAAAAAATTAATCTTTTTAGCCAAAAAACAAACGATTGCGAATGTTTTTAGAGACTACGTTGCCAATTTTATAATTCTTGAATATGTTTTATTTTGTTCGAGAATTCAATTAAATTTTTTTTTAAATAAAAATTATTCGATATTAATAATACAATATTATACATTACAGCTACGTTACAAACTAAAATAAAACTATATAAAATAATATGAAGTGTTTAAAATGTTGATAAATTAAAATAATGTCGGAGTATAAATATTAATAATACTGTTACATAATGTATAAACTAAAAAAAAAAAATAATAATAATGAAAAATTAACAGTTTTTAAATTTTTTTTTTTAAAATATTTTCTTAGTTAGGAATTTCCATTTTTTTGTAAATATAAAATTAGATCCTTGTGGATTTTATAAATTATAATTATTATAATTTTTAATGTAAATTCAATTTTAGATTTATCTTTTTTGTCAATAGGGTTATGTAAATTGTTTTGACAGCATAATAGCAGAAAACCCTTATATCTACTATTTAATTATTTTAAAAATTATTATTTAAAAACTTGTAATTGACTAACATAAAATCTGGTAAAAACACACGATTAAAGGTAAGTAAAAATGTTTGCAAACGTGTTACCGGGAAAAGGTCCGTTCGCAATCTTTTATCACCCAAATTATTAGTTTGTTAGGATTCTAATTTATATATTATAAGTTATAACTAATTATGAAAATGAAACATTTAATTTGCGACTAACATTGCTTGTAATCGAAATTTCGATTATATTGCACTGGTTTTGTTTTACTTGCAAACTCGAAGTTACACAATGGTATACTTAACACGCATTAGACTTATTGATTAAAACGCATTCCCCATGTAGCTTAGTATGTCCTATACCTTTGCTCGGCTAGTGTATTATTAGTATACATATCCATTTTGATAGCGGATTATTCAATCCGTTCGTTAAATTATGGTAGTTACGATGGAGGAGGGATGAAGAGCATAGATTAGAAAAACGTGAGCATGTAAACAACAGAGGTACAAATGATATAATAGAAAATAACAATTAAAACGATATTATTTATATATATATATATATATATATATATATATATATATATACCTCTACGGCTTTACGTTATAACGACGTTAAGATAATAACATCACATAATATATTATTATGATAATCTCACCAGTGCATTGTGGCCGGTACGACGACGCCTGTCCTTTTTCCGTCCGAAGAATGGCGTTCGTGACGTTTAGCGTTTTTAAAGGTTGTCCGGGTTGCTGGCGTACGTAACTGCTGCAAGCTGACGACAACGTTGCCATGTCACTGGCTTAAACGGAATGCCGGATGCATCGCCGCCGGACTTGTGACCTGGAACAATGCACACATGACGATGTAATAATAATAATATAACCAAAAACGAACGTGTTAATTCCAGATCGAAAAAGAGAACGCACCCTCCTGCGTGCCATGTCATAATAACGTAATATAATATATAATGCGATGGCCCGCAGTGTATCGTAAACGTACTTGTGCACGTTAACGTCGTATACGCGGGAGGTTGGGTATTAAATATTATTATTATTATTATTATTATTAACATTATATTATATAAGAACGGACGACTATGGAATGGACAGTACAACGAGGTATACATATAATTTATGGGTGTATCGTATATAATGTACCTTGGTACGATTCATTTTTGTTTTTCCGTTTTCGTGATTGTATGACGTTGCTTAAAAAATAATATTTTTATTCTTTATCGTATTAAATACATTTAAACGCAATTGTTCGTTGGTAAAAATGTGTTATTCTTCTATTTTTTTATAATATATAATACACACAACCCTTATTTATTTTTTTAAAAAGGTATTTTGTTTGTTCTCGTTGTACGTCTTTCCAATTTCCGGGCACCGAAATTTTACTCGCAGTCACATATATATGTACTATGTAGGCACAATGTACCTATTATATGTCAAAGACTCAACAAACATTGAATATGTCTATATCATGGTAGGTACCTATACTTATTTACAACCGGTATGAAACAGCTATCGTATAGGCTGTTTTATAATAATTGAAAGCTCAATACCAAATTTTGAATATATTATTAATGGTTGAATTTCGTCCAATAACAAATCTAGTACAGTGCTAAATTATTATTATTATTATTATTATTATTATTATTATAGTGGAAAATTATTTTGGTCTCAATTACGTGTTATTTTTCGGACTCGATTAGGTTATTTTTCGACCGAATTAAGTATGAATTCGGATCCACGAGATTAAACTACAAGACACACAAGCATATACGTACGTTATATATATATAAATAGTATATATAATATATACACATTTTAGTATGATACACATAATGATGATAATGTAAGCACTTGTAATACACCGGATGGCGATACCCATTATCTTAACTCCGGTATTATCACATTTTGTGCAAGTAACTCTACACAGTCTATACCGATTTATTTTTTCTCTAAGCCCGAATAGAGATGAAATTTTATATTATGTTTATTACTTATTGAGTGGTTACAGTTTTAGAAGCTGATCATTCGATGGGTGGCCATGCTATAACATCATAATCTTATTCTGAATTGGACACACTCGGTGTACATCGCGTACGCCGCAGCATAGATCGATTAATATATAGTATTATTATACACGGTAACTGTTTTATTATACGTAGGTAGGTACCTGCACAACGCGTCACACGGAAATTATGATCGAACGGACCGGCTCGACGGCGACCGCGATCATCTATGGGAACCGAATAACCGCGTGATAGAAAGGTCGTAGTAATGAATGAACGTGTAAGATGATGATGAAGGGCAGGGAAATACCGCTTTAGACGACTATCACACGGTATTGTGCACAGCGTGCTTTTAACCCGTTCACCGATTGTGAACAATAATATTATTCATCACACACGGCATCAGACGGCATGCAGTACACAAACCTGTCTGGATATATATATATAATATACACGTCAATGGCCTCTTGTACGAGGTGATTCACTATTTTTTTCTATAATAATTAATTTACACAAATTTTGACAAGCGATTTCTTTTATTTTAAAAGGCTACATTTCCAAAATTGTTAAGATTTTTTTAAACCATTTAAGGAGTGTCGTGTGGTGAGTCAAATTGTTTTTTTAAATGATAACCAACTATGAATGATTTTTTTTTTTTTTTTGAACATTTTGACTTTATTAAATTTAAAATTTGAATGAATCGTTTCCGAATAATTAAAATGTAAATACGAATATATATATATATATATATATATATATATGTATAATATAACATAAATAGGCAATAAGTATAATATTATAATAATTAGAGATGGTTTTACAAAAATATAAAATAGATTCAATATTTATTTTTTTCGGATGATTTTTAAAAATTATAAAATACTAATGAATTAATATCAAGTATTACTATTTTCAAATCATTATATATAGCGTCCAAACCGTATAGCTACACATCTCTCGCCTCATATCACCATCTCAATCCCTGTCTCTCGTATAATCAATCAAGTACGACAACTCTTAAAAAGTCATACGCATTACGCATATTCATATTTTATTAATAATTATGTATTCTGTATGAGTGTGGCACATTATGTGTCATCAGCGATCTGCCTCTACGGGGCTGATCTGCGTAGTTTTCCATCCATACATTTGTATAGTGCGTATATATAATGCACTATGCACTTGAACAACAATAGAGTACTACGATACAAAACAGAAGTGAAGAGTCGACTAGCTTGATTAAATTATTTTAATTAATTTTTTCATAGGTAGGTACTAGGTATATATAATTTTTCTAAATGTGTAAAAAAAATTGAAAATGCATATTTTTTTTCAGAAAATGATACTATTTTTAGTGGTAGCCTTCAGTTATTCGTTTCATAATTTGAAAATTGTAAAAATAATATAAAACAAATTTATAGTATAACGTTTTAGCAATCAATTGAAATAATATATCTGATCAAAATATCTTTTTTTTAAATTCTTGTAAGAACAATTTCTTATTAAATATTATTAAATTAATATTTATATAAATAGTAATTTAACTATACTAACTAATATTTTACGTCATTTTAGCTATTTAAATATGACTTGTACTTTTATTTGAGTACAGAAAGACATAATTTTTTAATTCATTAGTGATATATTCAAGTTTTTTTTAATAATAGTAAAGCAAGTATATCAATCGTCGTATGGAATACAACAAATATAAGTACACTGTACATTTCATTATTTACAATCACAAAAGATAAAAAATTGTTTTTGATAATATTTATTTTATTATTACAAAACAATATTTAAAAAAAATTATTTTATTAGAATCAGATTATTATTTTAATAAAAATAAGTAAAAAAAATCAGTTAAAAAGATATTAAATCCCAAGATAATTTTGGTATAAGATATTTTGACAAAGATATTAAGACTTAAAGCTTAAAATTGTATTTATATAACAAATATACTCAATTTCTTCGCTTGTTCCTTATAAATTATAATTAATTATCTTTAATAATAAAGAACAATTAATTATACAACTTATACTGAAAATTATATTATTTTTTTAAAAGTATTCAACTCCAAAGTTAAATTAAAAAATAGTAGGTAATAGTTATTAAAAAAAAGAACACAACTTAATATAAATGTATCAAATAAAAGTTAAATACTATAACTTTATCTAAAAATATATTTTATCTGATTTGAATATTTCTAGACAAGTATGGTTTTGTTTGAAAAAACGGACTATCTGACGTTAAAAATGAATTTGTTCGTATATATAACTTTAAAAAAATACAAAACCAATGCTTCACTTATTATTTACGTGCCTTATCTCGTCCAAACGATCCTTTTATGTCAATTATTCAAGTATCTTTTATTGATTTTATTGTTTAAAATGATAACTTATATATTATATGATTTCGACGAGTTTTTGAAAACTGTATGGTTTTATACTTTTTATTTCTGAGTATTATTTCACTGCACAGCACACGACTTTATTCAACAAGTAATGACACGTGTTTGTTATTTCAACATTAAGGCCGTCGCTAAATTCATTGACGTGTATATACAAAAAAAGATTATACTTAAGGTTTAACGGTGGCTTGGAAGTCGTATGATAGGATTATTGTATGGACTGTATACATAAGTATATACTGTTTTATTGAGGGAACATAATGGTAATCAAGTATCATTCACAAAAGCCATTGAAAAACAACTTTCCTCCTTCACAGATAATTTTAATCTGCTTTATATCTTTATTTGTGCATAAATAAATATATAATTCAGTTATTGAATAATAAATAAATACATTTTTGAAACCTCTGCATTTTTTAAAAATCTTTATTTAATTCAATTTATTTTAATTAAAAAAATTACGGGTAATAATTGAATACCATTTGAAAAAATTATAATATAATACTTACAGTGATCAATTTTTTGGTCTGCGCCTCCGACAAAAAAAAATATTTATGCTACGGCCTCCATGAAAGTTATAAAATATAAATTAAATATTTGATTTTATATAATTATTTAATTATATTGATAAATGAAATAGTAACTTATTTTGTGTATTAAAAATAACTAATGTGAACAATTTTCGTTTCTGAAGTTGATACTTCAGTTGATAAATTTAATAATACAATTGAGAAGTTCATTAATGATATTTCAAAAATCTCTACCTTTTTCAATTATCAAGTAAAAATATCAAAAAAACTTAAATTTTGGTAAACAAAAAGATTTTTTGTTTTGATTTATAATTGATATAAATTATATATAAGAAAGCAAAAGGGTCATTTTGATTTTAAATTGAAAAGTTTCTATATTAATTATAGAAATATATAAAATTCATTGATAAAAAATCATGTAACTTATACCAGTATTACAATAATGAATTTATTTTATTTAAAAATAACCTAGAAATTAAAATATTAAACTACATATACCTTCTACCAAAAAAGGAGAACCTCCAATTCATTAATTCATTGTGTTGAAAGTAATTCCATTAAAACTATATTGACTAAAAAACAGACATTTTAAATGAATTTAATATTATTTTGCTTAATTATGGTAAATATATTTTGGATTACATTTTAAAAATAATTTTGATAAATTGAGTTGGAATCTCATGAATAATAATTACCACATAAGTCACTCATTACTTCTCGGCTCCATAAATCTATTGGAAATTTCCAACTTATTAAAAAAAAAACTCATAAATCCTTTTTTTATATTAATGGTTTGTTTATAACTTTATTTCAAAACAAACAACAGACTCTATCTTTACTTCACTCTTTATTATTTTTAGTAGAGCACTAATTACTGAAAAATATCCTTCTAGCTATAAGATAGCTATTATTATTCCATTGTTAAAAACTGGAAATTGCGAGCAATGTGGTAATTACAGATCTATTGCGTAAAATTGAATTGTATCAACAGTTTTTGAAAAATTTGTAAAATCAAAACTAATGTCGTCTTTAGACAAACATGATTTTCTTTCATCTAATCAATTTGGTTTTCGTTTGAATATATCTATCATTGATCTTTTACTCGTAACTAAAACTTCATATTTCATGCATAATAATTTAGATAAAAAATATGAAGTCTTAGGTATTTTCTTAGATTTAAAAAAAGCATTTGACTTTGTAAACCACGACTTACTATTCAATAAATTGTATTTTTGCAGTATAAAGGAAATTGCTCTTAATTTATTTAAATCATTTATTACTAATAGACCCCAACTAGTAAAACTTAATGGTACACCAAGTGATTTTATAACAAATGGTTTTTCTGTACCATGAGGTACAGTATTTGGCCCGGTTTTATTTATTATTTACACCAACAGACTTTCAAATTTAAGCCTTAATGCCTGTATACCATGTTATGATGATTATACTGTTATTCTAGTTAAAAGCCTAAATTATGATAATTTATAAAAGGAAGTTAATTTTTGTTCAACATCAATAAAAATTGGTAATATAATAATAATAATAATTTACAGTTAATTTTAGCCAAATCTAAGCATATTATTGTTTTTAATATTACGAATTTCTTCATAATATTGTTATATAAGTCCTGATTTTTCGTCATGGTATATTCATTTAATTGTAAATATCTAAATTATACTCGTGTGTGGATATCTTTGGAAATAATTAATTGCGTTAAGTATCTTGGTATATATTTTGACTATAGACTAAAATCTGTTGGATATATTTCTTATATAAACAATCTCATTAAAATTATTTATTTAGTTTTTGCACAATAATTTTTTTCTTGTGGTATCTAGATAATGAGGCTGCACATACTCTTCCTACATCGATGTTCTATTTAATACTATAAATTTCTTAATTAAAATTATTCTTAATAAACTTAGATTATATTCTTCTAACTTAATTAATTTTGAGTTTAAGGTTTCTAATATTATTCAAACTTATGAACTACTTATTTAATTACACATGTATAAAAGTAATAATAGTAAATTCTGTGAATTTCAACTTGCTCATTATTATAATTCAGAATTAAAAATGATTATAATTTAATTGTACCATTTAACGAATCTAATTTCAGAATGTGTTTTAATGTTTATTTAAACATATATTATAATACTAAGCTTACTAGTTTAGTCGTTAGTTAAATTAATCATAAATTGTACATATACAGTGTATTCACAATAAGAGTTACCACTCAATATTTCAGTTGAATAATCTTTTATTAAAATGGGATTTTTGGGGGTACCAAAATACACATTTTCAGATAAATTTAAAATGTTTAACTTTTTCTGTACACACAAGCGAAATAAAATTGGCTTTTTCAATAGATTTGGGTAGAGTACTTTTTTAAAACCATTTTGTACAAAAAGTTTTGTTTTAATTACGAAATTGGTAATATAAATTTAACGTTAAAAGTTAGTATTGACGAATAATCTATTTTTGACGAAATCTTAACTATGTTCAACTTATATTCAAAAATCAGAATAATATTACTGATTTTATTAAATAACTGTAGACAGATAAGACATAAATAAACACTTATTTGTTTTTATATTTTTACGCCGTATACTTGCACTTATTAACTCCAGTAAATTATTATTGAACAAACTTCTAATTATTTTTTAAAATGTTTTAGCTATATTGGACAAAATATTTTTTGATTTTCCGGTATAACTAAAACTAATTATTATGTAGTAAACATAATATTATGTGGGAAAATGCGCGCGTGCAGCACAATATCACGGTTGTCGTTGCCTCCGGTGCGCAATTCTCGTGTTTAATACACGTTTAATACACCTATTACATTATACGTGTTGTATGATAGATACGTACGTCCTAGTGGCCCAGTTATTTTACGCAGGTAGAAAATGGCATAGTTTTTTTGAGGGGTGGTACACATAATTATATTTTACTGTATAAACAATATCTATAGAGTAATTCAGTGATTCAACTCATTGGCTAAGGGTGGAATTATTGTTATTATTATTCGTGTAAAATTATTATAAAATAGCATTATAGCATTGGCGGTGGAGATTGGCATTTAAAAACGAACGGCGTGATCGTAACAACTACGACGACATCGTGTTCTAGACATCACATTTCTATTACGAATTTTTTCAACTAAACTGTATAATATGAATATATTTATGCTTCGTGAGATAAAAAATTTCCAGTGGTGGTAATTTTATAGTCATTGTGAAATATCACCGTATACAAAGCCGGCAGCAACTTTTCTACAGGTATACAAAGTAATTCACCAAGCATGCTTCTTACCCTCTTTTTTCTTTAATAATGTTGTTATTAAATATCTAGTTTTTAGAATTTCTAAATATATTTAAAGATCATAGATTAAAATTTTTAAGATTTTTATACTATTTAAGGAATGTTTAGCGGAGATACAAACTTTTGTCTTTCAAACAAGAATCCCTTTATTTTATTATAAATTATAAAGGGAATATTTATTTATTTTTTTTAATGTACTTAATTCAAACTTTATGACATGATCTAACTTTAAATTATCAAGCGAATAATGTTTCTAAAAACACCATCGTATCAGAATCAAAATTCGAAAGAGTATTTTTTGAGATACACTCTTTGTAAATACTAATAATAGTTCTACGATAATGGGTTTGGAAAACATGAGAGCAATGAACGTTATGGTGATTTGAAAGTTTTACTAATTCATATTAATTTAAAAAAATCATTAAGATTTTTAAAAATAACCTATGTTTAGTATTACACTTATTTCATTTTTTTGTAAAACTATTTTTAAGGATTATTAATTTTACCATAAATATTTTGATAACTGGAAAACTACTCGTTCGATTTTTTAGTTAAATAATCAATATTAAATTTTCACTGTTCATTATAGGTATATTAAATAATTTACAATAAAAAAGAAAATCTTCATTTGAAAACAAGTTTGAATATCCACAGGACACTCCTTAATAGAAGTAAAAAAAAATTCAAGAATTTGAATATATGATCTTTGAATGCATTTAAAAGTTCTAAAATTTAAAATTTTTATTAGTGCATTATTTAAGAAAAAACTAAAATGAACATATGGTTGGTAAACCACCCTGTATAACATTATATAATAATATACACACCTCCGTCATGGTCGTGAAACGTCGTGCGGCGGCAGATGTACCGACGGCGGCAATCATTATTTCAGCCCACCGATTTCGAAATCGGGTCGAAAGCGCATCGTTTTACTCAGTTTTAGATAACAACATCAACAACAAATCAACGGTCACACCGCAGCGACCTTTACTAACCGTCTTTCACCAACCCACGTGTACTGTTCCGTCAGCGTTAGACGAGCCGTCACGGCGGTGGGCGAAACGCCGCCGCGATCGTAGACCTGCACGACGACAGACACGAACGGAACTACAATATTATTATTATTATTATAATACCAGATACTCATTACCTTGTACCTTATATTATATACTATCTGTCTTACCACCGTCGCGATCAGATGTACACTATCATAATCAGCATTTTTCTAGTAGGAATCGCTTTGCGATACATACACTTATATACCTCCTTATATACGAGTATACCTACTATAAAAGTATAAAATATAAAACCTTCAAACTTTTCGAATATCCTGTGTACTATAAACTCACATCGCTATATTGGGTGAGGATTTCTTGTCGTTATTTTCGGAGTGCATGAAAAGAGGAAACAGCGCCTGCCATAAATCATAATATTATTATAAATATCTTTACATTTCATCGTGGTATTGTCATTATCGTCGTTCTTGTTACTTCTCTAACGATAAATTATAAAAAATTAAATCATACCTGTATAAAATAATAAAATAATAAAATAATAAAAGACTTTATAATATACCGTCATACTTCGTTTTTATGCTTGTTCTAAGAACGGAAAACAAACAAAATCACTTTAGAAGATACTAGGATTGGTAAAAACCAATGATAACAATTTCAAATCGATGCGAAGCACTTAATTTTTACAAACACTTGTGTGTAATATCCATAATATTACCACTGAACATAATAAATAAAAGTGTCGTTTTATTATTATATGATATAATTTTCAAAAATTATACGTTTTTTTAACGTCTAAATAGTCACTGATAACTAAATAGACACTATAAGTACCTATAATTAATATATTTCTCAATAGATAATCAACAAGATTTCGTCATAGTACCTGTTCTAATTTGGTATTAAATTAATTATTTAGAGTTATAAATAAATAATATTAAAATCGAATTACTTTATCATTAAAGCTGATTATTTTAACAGTGGATACACATTATTTCAAAAAGTATAAACTTTTATCGATTTATTTTATATTGTTTGTTAGTTGGTTAAAATACTATTAAATTTTAATTTTAAAAGGCAATCTACATTTTTCTAATTTATAATTTGAAGTATAATACTTTAATCACAATGAATGTTCATTGTTCATTATTAAAAAAATTTCCTATAAGGCTGTATAAAAACATAAATATATTTTTATTATATAACTAACATTTAATTAACGTTTTTTGTTGGTATTTTTCTTCTTTTTTTTTAATGAAATAATATAAAAGCTTATAAATTATAAAAAAAATATTATTAACTAAATAATCGAAAAAAAATGTTTGGTAACAGTCTAGTTTTGCTATATTATAAAATATATTAGTTCTATTCATACAAAATGTATTATTCATTAAAATATACATAACATTATTTAACTAAAAACAATTAGCTAAATTAAAATAAAATAAATAACAAAATATGGAGGTTCAAAGCTAAAAAAATACTGTCTACCAAATGTAAAAACATTATTCAAAATATATTTAATGATAATCATAAAATAGTAATTACACTTTTTTTTATTACTATTTAAATATATGTAGAAATTGTTGTTTGATATTTCACCCTTTTGGAGTGATACCACTGGGCGCCTACCCTAAACCCACGTCTCCCGACACATTCTCTATTGCATTTCAATTATAAATTATATTTATTTTTACAAATTTAAAATTTTCTATTTTAAACTACTTTTCTTTTGGCAATTTGTTATTAATAGTTTTATTTAACACAAAAATGAATGAACAAGTAATTACTAAATATATTAGTATTATAATGTTATTTTATTGTTTTAAAATAATTTAGAAATATACCTGTATCACATTGAGCACAACATTGTAAGACAAGATCATTTATACATGTAAAAAAACAGTCTTGTGGTAAGCATTTTTAAATAATTCAACAAATTTTATATTATAAATTAGATAAGTAATCTAAACAGTACAAATATACAAATACTGTATAAAAAAGTCATATATAATGAATAATGTGTCAGTAAAATTAAATAATATAGTTTTACCTTCTAACTACTTTTGTAAATAATTATAAACTATAATAAACCTACTATAAATGTGATGAATATTATTTTACTATAATGTTCGATGAAGCATTAAAATGATTTCGTGGTTTAATAGGTAGAATATATTGATAAACAGACCTTTAGAGAAAGTGTATCAAACTAATTTTACGTAGAACAAAATGTAAGTATAACAATAGTAATTTTTTAAGGTTATTGATTATTTCACTCCATAAAAGAGTAAAATGAAACTTATTATCGTTAATAATTAAGCAATAAAATAGTATGAAAGAAATAATTTAACACGTATTTCTAACTTAAAGTTCCAACGTTATTTAAAAAAGTTTAAAGGAATACTGTTCACTGACTTAACTAAATCAAAAATCTTTGCATAAAATTAAAGTGGAATTGTGTTTTAGGGATTTATAGTTGACTTTACAATATTGATTAACTTTATAAGAAATAATATTATTTCTACAATATATAGAAATACATACAATAGAATTGTATAATGCGTTTATGTTTCCCTACATGTTTTCTATTTTGATAACTGAAGGAAAACAATGACTTATACACATCATCCACCCAATAATTCAATCTATGCCTAGTGTATCAATTGATTCGATGTGATTTACACAATACTGTATTAAGATTAAAGAGATTTCAATGTACCTCTATCAAAATACGGTATCTAGGGTATATTTATGTAGTTTGAACTAAATTCCTTTTAAGCGCAACAAAAATAGTCGCGCATCGATTTATATCCCTAGCATATAAAATACGTCACGAGTAAATAAGAGTGTAAACAAACGCTAATATAACTGAAATATGACCTATAGAGTATATAGTGTGTACGTCATTCTAGCTTTTACTATTATTTCGATTACAGTAAATTAAATATAACACCAACATTATTACATACATTTTAAACTTATTACAGCTGTTGGGTTTTATCCAATCGACTAAATATAAATATGGATATAATATAAATTAAATTATTTAAAAACCATACGTCAGAAGAATGTTCTTAATTAAATATCCGTAGTTAAATTCTAATATTGTAAGCTTCAATCAACAAACAGCTACTCAGTACTTAATACAATAGCATTGTATTATTGCTTATTTATATTATTAATTGAGTAATACGAATAATATTGTGCATAAATTATATAGATATCCTATAAAAATCTAAAAAATTCAAATTTAAAAAAAAAAACAACAACAGAATTTCTTGGTACTTTATAATTTGTAATTATAAGACTACCAATATATTACACATACAATGATATTAAACCCAAACAAAATAGTAAAAATAAAATTACAATATTTTTACCTGCAAAATTCTGAACAGGTTCTTAGATTAATGAAAGGATTAAGGTTGCAAAAACGCTCGTTTAATTTTCAAATTCTTAACCATGAATTTATTTTAACAGTTAGTTGTCGTCAATAATTGTCTGTACAATTTTACAGAAAAAAAAATACAAAAAAATGCTATTTAGTGTAGAATATTATCTACGTTCTCATTATCATCTCCTAGCTTGACTTGTTGTATTTTATGATGATTATTGGATTATACTTATCAAAATTTTCTAGGTAATATTGACATGCACATAGGTAAAAACGCTAAAAACTTAAAATATGTAGAAGATTGCAGACAAAATGTATACTTATATATTTCTGTAACTAAATACATAATATACCTCACTAGAATTCAAAATTAGAATAAAAAACATATTAAGTCTCAAAAGGATATATATAATACGTGGTAATATGTTACATTATGTATAAATATAATAATTGATATGCCGATAACTATCACTAAATGTTATTAAGATTTATAGTGTAGGAACGTGGTATGTAGTATATATGCGCATATTATTCATGAGATAGTACAAAAACAACTAAAATAAAACTTATTTAAAATAATTAATTTTTTTTTTTATGCTTTATTTTAGATAAACATTGACTCTGTAATTGTATTACAGCTTAAACTACTTGAAGTACAGGTAAATTACGAGAAAAAATCTTTTTATAAACACATAGTTAGAACTAATTAACATAGAATTATGGAATGAAACTTATTTTATAATATTCCATCGGGTAGGACAAATGCTTTGCAGACAAGGTATGATAGTTTCTATTATGGTACAATCGCCGTAATTATTCAAATAACCTTAGTGTGTAGAACATCTCAATAATACAATAATAAATAATGTAAAAATTGTAAAAATTGTTAAATTAAATATTATGTACTGATCAATAAATATTCAAAAAATAAGATCAAATAAAAAAATAAAAAGTTTTGTTTGTTTAATTTTAAAAATGTCTAATTTTATTTATGGAACTAAATAATTTAAGTAGTTAATAAATTTGTAGTTACTTGATTATTTTTATAGCTACACTATATGTTAAAATTTTCATAACAAGACATTTTAATAGAAACTTAATCAACGGCATATCTACAATATTAAATATATTTATAGATATTTATAAAAAATATTCCATGGTGAAAAAACACCTAATTTTAATTAATTATATTTAAATTTAAATTAAATGATAGTACTTATTTCGTGTATATAATATATATAATATACATACACATTTAAAGGTATTTAATTTCAACAAACATTTACTTAAAATAATTATAGACCTAAAGAAAAAATAATAATTATAAAGTAAATAGATATATTAACAAAGCCCATTTGAAAATAAAACACATTGTGAAGTTAAATGCAAAAATATCAAAAGACAATAATATATTTATAATACAATAAATGCTTTATTACAAAAATCAAAATAAGTTTAACAACCTCATGTTATTTATATATATCTAGTTATTTTATTTTTACTCAATATTTTAGCATAAAAATTTAAATAGTTATTTTATATTTAATGCAGTTAATTTAAAATATTTTAAAACAAATAGCAAACGTATTTAATACATATAAAGGCCTTATCTTATCAACAATGAAACAACCATAATAATATTCAATTCCATACTTGTTATACTTTTTAACCAATTAATTACGTTATGTAATTTATATGTTTATACAACATACAAGAATATAAAATATATATTATTATGTAATAAACATAGGAGCTGTTAAGTGTTTTAGTAAGCTCTTTAAATTATCTTTACAAATATACATAATAAATAGTTTTATAGTCACTGAGTTGAGATAATTTTTTTCATACTAGCACATTAATTTCTTGGATGACCGAATCCATATTACGTTCAATTCCACCACACATTTTGCGTATGAGATATTTTTCTATAAGGAAATAACCGATTTTTTTCTATATAGTTTTAACAATTTGCAAAACGACACCGATGCCGACGTGAAGTAAAATGAGTTTCCGGTGGCAACGAACCTAGCTGTTTAATGTTGATAAAAATATATTCAATACCATTCAATAATATTTCTAGTGTAAATTGAAAATTTTTTCATATTTAAAAAAAAGTAAAAATGAAATGAAAACTAATAAGATATATTATTCTTATTTGTGGAAATTCTGCATTTAATTTCAATCAATGTTATGCTAAAGAAATTAAATTAAGCGCTTATACCATAATATTATATTACAACGCATTACTTATTTATAAAAATAAATAAAAACGTATGCGTTAAGTTTCTTCCGATTATTGTGATCCGATAAGAAGATAATATAAATTATAATGTTTCATTATTTTTAATCTAAATTTTCAGTTATTTTGATTCTACATATAAAATATTGGTAGGCTAAGTATTTCAAGCATTATTAAGAATGAAACAATAGTGTAATATACTCGAAGATTCGTGCTAGAAAATTACATAGTATTAGCAGATAGAGTGTAGAACGTAGGTACATATCTGTTATGTATGACGGTTGAAAACATAATAAAGAAAACTTTATAGTAGATTGATTATAGCCTAGCTGCGTCATTTCTATGTCAGATTTCACAAAAGTAATTTTAGTCACATTTTTATTAAGTACATACGTACATACTACAAGTAATAAGAAATAATGTAAGTACTACACACGTTATATATTATTACTGATAATATATAACGTGTGTAGTATGATAATTTATCACAAAAGTCCAAATTTTAAGTACCTGTATATTATTAAATAATTATTTGTTCAAGTTTCATTGATTCAATTTAAAAACTACATCCACAAATTTCGGAAATTATTAAACATTAATACATTTCTTTTCAATTAATTTTATATATTTTAAAATATTTAATATGTATAGTATTATAAAAGTATAATATTTGTCACTTTTTAATTGAAAATTACGTTAATTTACATTTTAAAAAACTTATTATGGTTAATTTATTAATATCCTGTATTCTATAGTAATGAGTGTAGTAAACAATTTATTTGTTTTAAAATAAAAATAAATGTTTTATTGATATACCTATACGTTATCACATTAAAATTATTGGAGAAATTCTAGTGTAAATGATTTACGATTAATCTAAAAATTAATGCATTTTTTTTTTTAAATATATTTATTTCTATCCAAAATATTCTAATTAACCATAATAATATATAACTTATACACTAAAATAATCGAATAAATTGATAATATACAATAATATAATATGAATTATCATTTATATATATAAGCATAATATAAATTGTGAATAAAAAGTAATATTATTTATTATTTCTATGAACGTTATTTATATTGGATATATAATTTTATAAAGATGTATAAGATATATCTACCGTTTGCATATAATATATATAGTTTGACTAAGACTATAGCGGTCGTGAAAATTAATGGAAAGTAAGCTTTTTTATGATATCAATTTAAATAACAATATAATATATATACTTGTATCTTTCGGATGCAATAACAAATGTACCATCGTTCACGGTAAAAATTTATCGTGTTGAGAACCGTTACGTGCGCCAATGCGCCATGCTATAACGTTTCGATTGAACAAACTGCGAACAAAGATATTATTACCATACAAAACAACGCGTCCCATTAACAAGCACACATTATGCGCGTCCAGTACCGTGTATAATTAATTAAGACGAGTACTAATGATCTTCAACGAACATTTGAACTACATGATACGATAATAACAAAATAAACACATATGCGTGTACAACAAATATGTATATAATTTATATATTATACTTAACTATAATTTTTCAGTGTTATTTGAATAACGGACAACTCTGGGAATTAATCATCAACCGTATCAAAATAGTGTTATTGATCCAATTTACTGCATCATGTAACTTTGAAAAAAAAATTAAACGGCGTTTGAGCTAGGCAACTGTAGTACGCATAATTCGTCCAATAAATAGATAGATAGGTACTAACATTGATTTTAGAATATACTATTCTAAAATCAATAGTAGGTACTAGGTGTTTTGAACAAAATAAAATGTATGCAATATAATAATATAGTAACCACTATTTTTTTATATGTTGATAGTAAACAACAAATTTATTGAATTTTAAATTTTTAGTAAACTAATAAATAATTATCAAAATAAATTCAAAAATTAATGTGATCAAGCAACATTTATATGAGTGTATCGATAAAAAATAAATTGTAGCTATTTTATTGATTATAAGATTTCTAATAAAGTACCTATACGTTATCCTATTAACAATAATGCATTATTATAAGAAAAATATAGCTTGTATTGTATTAAACGGTGTTTATCACCTATTGATACTCAGTTAAACTAATAATAATGTATTTAGCTTCTAAATACATTAAAATATGGAAATAATTGAAAAAAAAGGAATATTATATTATAATATTGGAGCATATACTGATATGACTATAATTACAGCTAAAAGTACACTTTCATACTTAGATCAAAAAAATTCTCCATTTTCTGATTTGAATACAATAGAAACACTTAAAAAAAACTTTCTCATTTATATCATAATTTTTTTTTTTTTTTATGTAATAATATAGTTAAGATCTAAATCTAAAACGTATAATATAATATATAGCCAACCACTATATTAACTAATAATAGTTAAAATAAATAATAATATAGTTAAAATATAATTATTACGACTTATATGTTTGCTTGAATTTGCTGAACTACAAAAATGAAAGAGCAAAAAGACAAAAGAATTTTTTGTTTGGTATATTTCTGTTATACGTATTGTCAAGAGCATTATATTATGAAATCATATCTACATAAGCATAATTTATATCTTGTGAAGTTGAAAAAAAATCAAGTACAGCAATTTCTAACATATCCTCCGGGTTTATTATGAATAGAAATAATTGAAATTAAAAAAGTAGTGCAAAACTAGTAAGTATCTATATTCTATATATATGTGTGTGTGTGTGTGTGTGACTTAATTAATAATTTACAATCAACAACAAAAATATCATAAATAATACAATGACACAAACAATCAATAATTGAACTTTTGGGTTTAAATTCTAATTACTTTAGTAACCCAAACTTCTAATCAATATGAATAAAATATCTTAAATATCACAATATTATAGATATTTTCAGCACATAAAAATTAGATATGAATTCTATAGTTGTTTGTTGTTAATTTTTTTTTTTTCATGATTATTCGTTAACACCAACAGATAAAACAAATTATAGAATAGTTAGTTTTTTATTTTGTTAACATTTTCAATCCATGAAAATAATTTCATTCTAATAGACATGGTATATACAAAATAACTTAAATACATTATTTGAATATATGACGAAATTTAAAAAAATTAAATTAAATTAATATGATTTTCTATTATTTGAATAACATTATTTAAAATTGTACTCAATTTTGAAAGAATAACGCGTGCTCAAGAACTAATTTGAATGTAAATGTTTGATTTTAATATACCTACTTATTATACGAATTAAACTTGAATAGAATTAATTAATAAAAGCTATAAGTATAATTAAATATTATAAAAATTGTATACCTATTACCAATATACAATGCCTAGAATATTCAATATTTATCATAATATATTTAAATATGTATGCAAATTAAAACATTTAGATTATACTACACATAATGTTTGAGATTAACAGATTAAAAAAAAAAACTCAATTTTCAATAGACCAAAATACAAAATACAGACCAACGCAGAGCACAATGCACGTCTTTTATTTTCTAATTATTTTTCTCGGAGCAGATGCACTTGAAATGGTATAGATGGATAGCTAATACGAAGATAAACGGAAATTATTAACACACAAACGATTTCAAAGTATAATAGTTCTGTTATGAATTCTTTGTTACTACCTTTGTGTAATGGATAAGAAGGAAGAAAGAAGAAAATGTGACGAAAATATTTTAATTCAATGTTGAATACTCGCACGGCTTGTGTAGTAGGTGTTGGTTGATAAAGTATCTAAAATGAGAGGGGAAAGCAGAAATATTTTATAAAAAAGACCACGGAGTTTTCTTACCAGAACTACGTCAATCTTTCTTATACAGTGCATATCTAATAAACACTAGTTTAGAATTCACCTACCTAATTATTAATAGAAAATAAAAATTCAAGATAATTTTGACGATTTATTTTGTGTTTAAAAATAAATAGTACAGCAATAAATTGTGTGGCAGTAATTAGGTTGATTATTGATTATTTCATAATAATATGCATCTTGTGTTGAATCAAAGGAAGAATAATGTTTCATCACCTAATATCTTCTCAACAGTGATTTAACCAAAATTCAAAATTAATATTTTAATTACAGTAAAACAGTGACCCAAATTTTAATTTGTTTTAAAACGTATGTGAAAAATACTACACTTTCGCAGACGTAACAATTTTTTTGATGGCCAACAAATTTCTTAATTAAGCAACTAAAACAATAATTGAATGTAATATATTTAAACTATAACAACAATATAACATCCGAAAAAACAAGAACTATTTTTTACACATCGCGACGGTATAATAAATATCCGTTGCGGAATAACGGGGCCTCGTCGCGCCATAGACAATAATGCACTATCTAAAATATGTACAAGAACAAATGCAAACAATATTCGAATCTCTAATTATTTTTTGAAATTTATTCACATTAGATGGATTTTTAAAAATATCTAAAGTGAAAAAAATATTATTTAATTTACTAACTACTAACACTTTCATTTACATTATACCTATACAGTTTTATAATTTATGTGTATGATGCATATAAATGAAATTATTAATATTACATACGAGTATATGTATATATATATATATATATTTTATAGCTGAATTTATTTCTTTATAATTAATCTTTTTTTGTATTATAATAATTTAAATTATTCGTGCCATTTTAAAATACATAAAAATATACTAAAAATATTGCATAATTATTTTAATTATTTGTATTTGTTATAATGTATTATTACAGTGGCGCTACAACATTCATCACATTATTTTAAAATATAAAAAATGCTAATTTATTATCAAAAAAAATTTGTTCGAATTTTCGTTATTTTTTACTACAAAAATATGTCTTCCTAGGTAATCATAACCTTTAGAATTTTTTCTCATAACAATTTTACAGAATTTAATTGTATAAAACTCGGTCAGTTTAATAGTTAGTCAATTCATCAAACGATTTAAGTGCAAACAAAAATAATTATTAGTTGACTCGAATACTCGATATATTTTGATCAGATATTGAACAAAAAACTATCTAATTCATATATTTCTTTAGTATATTCGCTGTAATATATTATGAAGGTTAAATATATGACTTTTAATGTGTAATCTAAACTACACACAAAATTATACATATAAATATAAGCCTTTAATACCATGTTGTTTGGCAATAATTTATCACGTTTAAATGTAATAAATGTATATCTTACCAATTGAGTATTTGAAGTGTTTTAATGTATAAATTATTGCTAAGAATGTGTACGATACTATAAAAATATAGCTAACCAATTAAAAAATTATTCTTTCTTTCACTGTATCATTATAAAATATCTAATCTATAAACTGATTGATTGATAATGATTATATATTAATACAAGTTAGTAGTACGGCTGATTATTCTTATAGGGACATTAGATTTTCATCAAAAGCACCACTAAAGTCAACGGAAAAACTCATACATGTCATTGCTTTCACTGGTTTGGTTCCCTCTCCCGCGGCCATTGAAGCTGTGTTTTACATTATTTGAACACGTCCAATACACCGGAACGATATAGTCAGTTTTGCGCATTGTTCTAGGATTTTTAATGACCGGAACATTATAATATATCCGACGGCCGATAATTATACTGGTCGTTTTTAATCTATCTCCACACTTTATTATTCCCTGTTTGTTGTCGTACACTCATAGGTATATGTACATTGTACATGTTTTCATACAAATATAGGTACCTATATCTATTATGGTTCAACTGTCCTCTCACGAATCGTGTCACGGACACTGAAGGTGTTGCTGTGTTATAGAAATCTCGATGCTGACAAAGATCAGCACAAATTCGTTATAATGGCGCATATAAAACGCATTATATTTCATCATTCTATTACAGTTGTCGTTACGTATACCTTTTGGATAATATACAACAATATAATAATGTATAATAATGTGTCGACAATTAGTTTCGGTCGAATTCGTCTAGCAAATCATCAAGCTGTATATTTTTGGTACAGTTGTAAAATATAGTAACTATAAACTATTTACGCATTTGTATGGTCTACACACTACAATGATGATCAAGCACCTCGCAGTTAATGTTATCTTATGAATAAATAACATATGACTAACATAGTAAAATGATTAATTTACTAGGTACCTATTCATTCGTTTGTACTAACTAATTAATATGGCATATTTTCTTAGTAATAATGATAAACATTAAACATACTATAAATCATTTATTTATTATCTACTGTTTATTAAATTATTAAATAAACATACAAATTTTAAAACAATTAAAATATACGGCAAAAAAATTAAATTCATATTGTTTACACGAAGTAACTTTTATTTTCTGTATAGAGTGATTCACTAAGCATGCTCACCCCTATTTTTCCTTTAATAATGAATTTAGTCAAATTTTGGTTTTAGAAGTTTTAAGAATACTTAAAGGTAACTTTTTTAAATTCTTAAAATTCTTTTTATATTACTTAAGCAGTGTATACCTAAATGTAAATGTAAATTATTGTACATGATTAACCTTCTACTCGTTAGAATTTTGAATTTAATAAACAAAATTTTTCAGATAAATTATTTACTAAGTATTTTGTAATAGAAAAAGTGATTCCTAATTTTAAAAAATACAATTTTATATTTTTACAGAATATTTCTTAAGTTGTTTTTAAATTAAAACAATACATTTTAATAGTACCTAATCATTAATTTTTATAAGTAAATTATTATTTTTTATAATATAAAAATTAAACTACCAATCTTTTATAAACACTAATTTGTAAAATCAAATAGAATGTGCTTACTATTACATAAAAAATTCATTATTAACTCACAAGAGCTATACATAGAACATCTAGAAGAAGTGAAAGGTTCTTTCTTTCGATTTTTTAATTTTTTTCCAGTACAAATAAGTCATTTTGTATACGATTTTTAATCGGAAAATAAATATAAATTCTCTATTAAAAAGGGATTCCTTTAAAAAATATATTTTATAAAGAAAATATTGTGAATGATAAATCATATTACTATATTATATTATGACTTGGTTCAAAAAAAGTATGAAATTAGTACCCAAAAATTTAACATAAAATATAACTTTATAGTATACAAATATATATATCAATATTCCAAAGACAAGTTGCATAAACAATCGTTAATTATTTAACGAATCAATAGTAAGTTAATAGTCACTTATACAGTTAAACATGGTTTAGTGGATTAAACCATTCCATTAAATTCATTAGTATTTTTACAACTTGTTATAAAAATAGTAAAAACATATTTAACTAATAAACAATTAATACAATTAAATTACAAACATTTTATAAATGCAAAAACTTCGTTGTTAAAATGTATATAATCCCTCCCCCCATATTTTATTTATTGCATACAATAATACATGGTAACCAATGCATTATATATATATATTAATCTTAAAGTTAATATAGGTGTAATTACTTAGTTTTACCTGTTAAAGTTGCCTTGATTCTCTAATCTTCCTTGATCAACAAATTTTCGTTTACTTTACTTATTTTCTTGCCAAACTTATATAACTAAAAAAAATATATAAATGCATCATTAGCAGATATTTATTAAAATTATTGCTTTTGTTTATATGATTGTAGTAAAATATCTGAAATATTCTAACAAAATAATAATTTTTTTTCTTCATTTATAAAAGCTATAATAGTACATATGTAGTATCATATATTTTTTAGTACTATTTATACATGACAGAACACTAAAATTATAAATTAAAAAAGGATAAAATAATTTTTAAAAATAAGATCATTGTTTTACCTGTAATGTTTAAGTATATTAGTATTTATTAATTTCATAAATAATATGAAAATCAAATAAATAAAAACTAAGTATAGATATTTTATTTTTTAGTATACCAAAATAAAAAAAATAATCGATGTACTAAGTACTTAATAACAACCAATTAACTAAAAGAAACGGTTAGCAGCATCACATGTGCAAAACATCCCCATTAAAAAATAAATAACTCTGGGAGGGAGGTGGCAGCGCAGCTTTCATTTTGCTCTAACAACAAAATCAATAAAGCTTTAGGGCGCGGCAAGGTCACTGTTTACGTATATCCACCACCATCTCCATCATTGTATGATTGATGAAGATATATTAATATTGCCATTTTATATTCAATCAAATTTCATTATATAATTTGATTATAATATGAATTAATAAACTATATCTTAATATGATTGGTGATTTTTATTATTACTTTCAATGGTTTTAAGTGCCTATTTTTTCTAACAAACAATAAAACAATAGTTTATAAAATAAATAAATATATTAATTGTTAAAAGAAAAATAATTATCAATCTTTTGATTTTTTATATATTTGTTATAATTTACTTTAAAACCATACAACAACATACCAGGTATATACTTTAGACATTTTATTTAAATATTTAATAATTCAATAAACTTTTCTTATTGTCAGATAAGAATAAAAAATGTAAGATACATAATTTATGAAGCATTTGTAATTTGTAATAAAATTAATCAATAATAAAATATTTTTGAAAAAAACCATCGAAATTGTTTTGTTGTATGGTATATTTTAATTACACTTTATCATTGAGTATGTTACTGTAATAATGGATGTGTTCGATTAAATCCAATGATAGTCGATAAATAATTGCATTCGGAATACAATTCTTAACAAAAACACAGTGGGTTAGCCTCTATTTCTAAGAATACTTAAAATTTATTTATATTACTATTAGTATCTAATTTTTAATTAGTAATTACTAATAGTAATAGGTACGATAATTCAAATTATTTTTCCCAAATACATTGAATATTAAATTAATAATTATTACTAAAGTATTATTTAGAGAACGGTCATACCGGTATGTGTTTCTCTGTCTTATAAACATACAATAAGGTAAATTTAAGTTCAGCAAACCCAATTTTGTGTTTTTAGCTAAAAATAAATTGATCTATTATAAAAGTTAAAATATACAACTAATTTTACATTGGTTTATTACGATATTTTAATTTTTAAGTGAGTTATTATAAAATTTAAAGTATTACATTTAGCATATGTTACTATGGTATATACATTATGAAGATGGAGACAACACCTGTAAGTTGCGGGGGTGTGACTTATAATTCAATACCAACCTACCGTATAATTTTATAAATTGGTTCGTGGTTATAAATTATAGCTTAAAATTAGTCTAATATTTAGAAAATTATATTGGGTGTAAAAATATAGAGAAACGTCATATATATATTTACTGACTTGGCCACGCGATGCTGTAACTGTTATAATCCATTAATTAACGCTATACTAAACTATTTAATAAGTTCTTAAACGTTAACATGAAAATTTGATTTCATAAATAAGATGGATAATGTTAATATTTAATTATTTTTAATAATTATTTTTATTATTTTAAATTATAAAAATGTATAATTTTATCTATGTTATCTATCTTCAGCCCATCATCCGTTATCAATTGTTTCCAAAAAATCAAAATTATTAATAATACTTTAGAATTATTTTTAGAGTTATAAATTATAATTATAATATAACTTCAGGCGCACTGTCCCAAAATCAAACCGTTTATTTTTGTCCTCTCTCTCTCACTCTATCTTTCATACATCTCTATTACACATATTTAATCGAGATAATATGAATTATTCTATTTTTTAATTTTTAAGCTAAACCAAATCACACACATCAGCAAAATAAAAAACGGTTGTGTAGTTTTGAAGTGCATTGCAAGCAAACCTGTTGCACGTTTAATCTTTATATATATATATATATATATATATATTATGTGTGTGTGTGTGTGTGTGTGTGTGTGTGTGTGTGTATACATACACCATAATATATACCTAAATAAAATTGGATACAACTAAAAAGTAGTAGGAAGTATTTATTTCACGGTAATCATTTAAATATAAATCTTTAATATTTTATATTAATTAAAATAAATATAATTCCTTAAAAATTATTTTAATATTTATAATTATTAAAATTAGGTCGTACATTTTTCTCATTGTCAAAAATGCTATATAATGTATAAAATATGATTGATTATCAATTTAAATTTACACAAATCAGAACCTATAAGTTATAACTGAATTCGCTGTTATTATCTTGTCCCTTAATAGTCTTAAAAGTTAGTTTACGTTTACATTTTTTGTTATACAATTCTACACAAATGTACGGAACATAATGTACATTCGATATATTGATTTTTCCATATGAGATTTTTAATTCATATGTCTCAAATCCCATCAAATAGTGTTAATTTTAAAAAAGTGTCCCATAACTATTTGAAAATTTATTCAGTAAATTTAAAAAAAATTGAGATTTTTAATATTTAATTTTTAAAAAAACCTTGTTATAATACTATAACATATAACACTGTAGATTTATTAATAACATTTAAATGTATAAATGTAATTAATTATTCAATTAAACGTCATGAAAACTAGTATTATACTTAAATTAAAAGCATTAAAACTCCATGATGAGGGCGTGAAAGACAAAGTTAAGATTTATGTCCAATACTGCTTTAGTTTTAATTTATTGATCAATTCATGTTAAACCCATAACATTAAATTATATCATTTGTACTCCAATAATTATTGTTAATATTAACGTAAAAATATCAATATAATATAAACATAAGCACCCTTATTTTTACCTTTCATAATAAATAAATTTAAATACAGATTTTTAGAATTTTTAAGTACAATTAAAGACCGTACTTTTAAATTTTTGAAACTGTTTGTACTGTTTACAGGGTTCTTGTGGTGATTAAATATCTGTTTATCAAATAAGAACCTCTCTTAAAAACTGTTAATTATTAAGTGGTTAATTTTTTCTTGATTGTTGATATATCTTATTAAAAATTTGAAAAAACAGTTTTTTCAGTTATTCAAATAATTTATACGATTACATAACTACTTGTCCAATTTGTGCTAGCCTCTTTACACTTTTACACCTTTTAAGAAAGGTAAATAAAATAAACATAACTCAAATAACAGTAAAACAATATTTACTAAATTATGAAATTAATATACCTTTTATTTTTTTAATTTATCAATACAATTATACAATTACAATCAACACTTATACTTATTAATTTATGCACACACAACAAAGTCAATCCTCTTAATATTCTTTTTGACGACATAGTAAATCTTAGCAATGTTTTTAAGCTACATAAAATACATGTCAAGTTCAAATATATAAGTTTATTAATGTCATTTGTCAACTACATTATAAACCTTTTTAAAAATAAAACAAATTATTCAAAAACTATTCACTAGAAAATATTTTCAGCAAATTTAATTTATGAATTTTAGTATACTAATAGAAAAGTTACTTTTAAATAAATTTTTATAATTTATTCAGAATTTTTAAGTCTAATTATTAAAATGCTTAGTATAAATACTTTTAAGATCTCAATATCTATAGCATTTAAAAATTGTTAATATTTAGTTTACAAATCACAAATATACTATATAATATAAATTTAGAATTAGGTATAATCTACAAAGTATATTATTAATTTATTTACTTGTTAAACTGTGATAATATCATAATAATATCTTCTACCAATTAAATAATTTTACACGACAAATGACAGAGCAACCATCACGCAACGTCACAATCACGATTTATTTATATACAAATATCTTAAATCATGGTAACAATCAAAATATTTATAACTTTTATCGTATGTAATAGAGTTATTGGTAACATACTGATAACTATTTTTTTTCAATTTTCATAATTTTTTTCTTAACATAAAATTAAATGTATATTATGCAAAAAATTATTTGAGTGATGGTGGAGAAGATATTATTGCCCACATTTCCATCCCCCTCTCAAATATACCACTAGGTATTTCAAGCATTCAACCAGAATGTATTAAGATTAACAAAAAATTGTTAGAAACCTTACAAAATTATTAATAATTCTAAATATTTGGCAGCTAACAATTATAAAGATCTTCAAGACTATCAAAAAATATAAAACACGAATTTTTGTGGTACTTTTATTTTAAACTAACTACGATTATAATTAATAGTAGCCCATTAGGTAACCCCTTTTATATAACACCTGCAGGATATTAACATGTTTCCATGGAAATAAAAACTTAAATAAACAATGCATAAAAATTTTGTAAAATTTAATAATTGTTTTTACACTATAATTTTGAACATGATTAATAATACCAAATAATAACTTAATTGTTTATATTTTTTTTCGTTAATATACTATTGTAGCCTTCTTTTTTCTATTTCCAAATAAATAGCATTTATATACTATGATGTAAAATCTTAAATCGATAATAATATGTAATAATGTTGATTGTTTTCGGCAAGTTCAATGTCGTTTCTCACACATGAATTTTTATTTTGTATATTGTTACATAGGTACGTAATATTTACCAAAATAACCTGTTTGGTTGCCACCAACCCACCAACGAATTCACTATATAGCATTACACATAAATATCAGTTTCAGATTTTAAACTAGAAACAAGAAAAAATGTATTATTTGATATATTATAGTTAAATCTACGACTCTAATTTAAATGTTAAAATTATGTATTTTATCATTTGAGAATAAATTAATTCATAGTATTCAAACACTCATAATTTCGAGAATATTTTATTAATTAAATCATTAAATAAATCAATAAAAACCAAATAAGTGCTTATAAAAGCATATAAAACACACACACACACATATAAATATATTTATTTTTAAAGGTCTAAAATAATTTCTTAGAAAGTATCTGGACATTAAGATATAGTCAACAAAACCACACTTAAATGATTAAGACTTTTATCTATTATAGAGTACCAGTGACGCACATGAAGCGATGTATGTTGGTCGAAACCTCAATCAAAATAGTGGATAGTGGATGGGTGTCAAATAAATTTACTGATTGATTACTTCATTATGTGATAAACTAATAACTATTTTGAATTTAAAAAACAAAATTAATTTAATTTTAAAAACTTTAAATTCCTCTAACAAAAAATTAGTATTTATCAATGTTAAATATCTTGTATTAAAGCTTAAAAGTTTTATTCGCCAATCGAAAATCATATTAAATATAATCAATTGCCGCTAAATAACATATTCAAGTTCAATCACAGTCCCTATACTTCTTCGTTTACTTTCATAAACTGTGATGGTATATCTTGTTTCAATAATTTGTTATTTAATTACCCAAATCTCTCTTTTTTAACATGATAAATTAAAATTTCTTGTTCTTTTATTTACACCAATATTCCGTACACCAATACTCTTTTCTCTACTAGTGTAATACTGTCGTGTTCAAATTAAATCTACTCTATATTTTATTCTTCAGATAACTTACAAAATGTAATGTAACTATAAGCTTTATTACCTGCATAGTACGTTCGTTATTTAAAATTTACGTTCACCAATATAAATAATAATAGATGAATCGAGATGATTTTTGTAAAAAAAAATAAATGTCACTTATCAAAATAGAGTTATTACTTATTACATTCCTTAAATATTAAATCCTGCAATAGCTTTTTATTTTTTTTTTTTTAACAAAAGTTATCTATATGCTAAAAAAATGTAATAAATAATATCTAGTCGTTAACACTACTTACTATTTTCATATTTATCAACATAATAATAAATCTAAAATGAATAATAACTATGTTATAATTATAGGTACCAAACTATCAACGTCTCTTCGTATAGGTATATACTATATACTATATATTACGTAGAATTCGGCGACTAAGTTAAAAATAAGATATATTGTACGTATTGTAGGTACTTGCTATAACTAGTAGGTACACTTCATTACTTGGTTTCGAATATATGTAAATGAAATATTTAAACTAGGTAATGCACCAAATCGATATTCATATTATACTACAAAAATAATATTAAAATATATCATTATTTATAAATAATAATAATACATAAAATACGTAAATATTGTAGAACTCACGTTCGGGCTGCAGCTTTTTAAAATTTGAAATCTAATCGGAAAACTAGGCACTCGAAGAAGAGTATATCAGTAACGCACTCGTCACAACTAACCGTTCGGATACCAACCACAGTCTAGCCGCGGAAAACGTTGGAAAACAACTGCCGGCCGCCGGGAGTGAGTCGTGCCGCTGCCCGCGCAGCCAAAGCGATGACGTCGCGAGAGACCGTTGTGGAACGGCTCACGGGGCACGGATGCGCGCCTCACACAACCGGTCGGTCACCTCAGTACTGCCAACCGGCAAGATAATGCCGAGATAAATTGCGCGATTTAATTCGCTCACCATTATCATCGTCGGTCGACAGATTATTATATTAGTTAGGTAGGTACCAAAAGGCAAAAACCAGGATTATGTGTAATATTAATATAGGTATCTCGGACTTATCAATATTATTATTTATTCATTCATTATAATATTTAATAAATCAGCTTGGCGGTTGATACTTGATAGTTTATATGCACTGTAATATCTATCTAGTATATTCTGTATTTAATGTTTTAAATTTTATAACATAACATATTGTGGATACCGCTCTGCAGTAAAAGTTAGTGTAGGTGTACAGTAGGTCACTGTAATAGATGTGTTAAATTTGAATTCAACAACATATCATTGTACACGAAAAATGATTCCGAGCAGAAACGGTCTATCAGCCTATATTATCAAGTGATATGTTTTTTTCAATAAAGTTATAAAAGTTATTTATTTTAATTTTAATATTTTTGGTAAGTTGATAAACTTTTTTTTTGAAAAATATGAAATTATTAAAATAAAATATATTTATACCACATTTAACCTATAAGACACAAAATGTAATAACATATATTATCTCAATAAATACCGACATACCGTACATCAGTAAAAATAGATTCATAACGTCTATAAATGGATGATGTTTTAAAATAAATCAAAAATATTATTGTGTATTATAAAATTCATAATAATATAAAATACATAACAGTTTAAGTTTTCATAAATAATGTTTTTAAATCATAACAAAATAAATAACATGGTATCGTTGTTTATTGTTTACACAAGGAATTATATCCAAACTGAAAATTAACATTTCTATAAAAAATAATTGTGTTTTTACATTTTTTTTAGATATTATAGTACCAATATAAATTCTAACGAGGAATTTTTAAATTTTCAAAATTTAGATACAAAAAGAAAAGTTTTTATACATTTTTAACTACAAAAAGTAATTTTACATTGTTTGCGATTTTGACGAATTTCGTTAAAATTTTAACTTCAAATTCATATAAAAACAATTTGTACTTATATATTTTTAAAAAATGTATACAGATATAAGAATAATTTTTGTAGGATCCTGTATTAAATTTTTAAGAATTTTCACTCAGCGAACAATTTTTTAACAATATTTATAAAAATAAAAACCAATAAAAAATTAAATTGCCATGCCTAACCTATAAATAACTAAAAAAAAGTTTAAAATGTTATCGTATAATAAAAATGATTAGCATGTTAAACTTTTAGAAAAAATTTCAAGAATCTATTGTCATTTTATTTTATTTTTTTTTTTTTGAAATACTCGTACAATAAAATATCAAAAAAAATCGAGAAGAAATAATTATTTTATAGATGAATATCAAATGTAGTAAACATTTGAACTTATCAGTAAATAGGTACTGATTAACATTAATTTAACTTTCTGAAAATGTTTTTTTCATAAATAAGTTAAAAAACCAATAAGTTATTTTGTACCTATTATATTTTTAAAACTTAAGTATAAAAACATAATTTTTTATGAATTTTTAACAACAACAAAATTAGTACATTTTCACGATTTTTATGAATTTTATCAAAATTGTATATTAAATTGTTTATAAAAAATATTGTGACTAAATATTTTCAAAATTGTTTAATTGAGATACTAATAACTTATTAAGAGTTTTATATTAAATTTTCAAGTATTTTTACCCAGCAAATTTTTAATTGACATTAATTATAAATAAATAAACAAAACAATATTTAAAATTGTATTTTTAATGAAAACTACAGTGTAAACATTTTGTGAAAATTTAAAGAAGCTACGATTATTCGTTTTCGAGTTACATAAATAAAAAAAAAACAAAATCGATTTTATAGAAAATTAAATTTGCGTAAAAATTCCCGTTTTTCCTTACTTTTTTGTTTATTTATTTCCAATTATAAAAATAAATACTTAAAAAAATTTAATTTCACCACTCTAAAATACAAACTAAATCCATTACCAAGAACTAAAAACCAACTCCAATTTTGAAGATCGAAGCATTTTATCTAATTGTATCATGTACTCATCCACAAAAAAAAAATACGTGTTGAAATCAATACATTCATACATTCATTATCGCTCTGCTCATAATCTAAAATAAGTTTACATAAATATTCCCATTTTCTTTTAGTTTTATTTTTGTTTTTATTATTAAAAAGAGTTTTTTTATACTTTTAACCTATCATAGTACTAATTAGATTTAATTTTCTACTAGTTTCTACGTTCTAGACTTAAAGTTGATATTTGAAGCATTTTTACTTTCTTCAAGGTAAGGATGGACAAAAAAACATACATTGTAAAATCAATAAAATCATTGCTCCATTTAGAATTTTATAAATACATAATCATATATAAAAGTGTTACGTCTCTACAAATAACAATTTTGAATTACTACAAAATAACTAAATTCCTTGTTCTTTATTAAAGTAGCAAATGTTGTCGAAATTTAAACTTCAAGTATCTATAAGAAGAAAATTGTAAATCGTATATTTTGTCCAATTTTAAATTATTAACAGCAAATAAAAAAATAAAACATACATGACTGCATAAATATATTGTAATATTTATTAGCTTTTATATTTAGAGCTTCAGATAGATTTTTGTGATTCTAAAAGAAAATAAACTTATGTTTATATTTTCCTGTATAAATTATATTTTTATGTATTTAAATATTTAATCTCCAGGTTTTAAGAAGAAGTCGAGTATATTACTATAAAATTACATTGGTTGTTTATAAAATAAATAAATAACAGTAGCGTTCTATATTAAACATTGTTGGTATAATTTTCACATGTTAGCATGTACCTACATTAATTCAATAACTTTTAGTATAATTTGTTTGTTTTGCTCGCATGATATTTTTATAGTGAATATTACTAGTAACTAGTAAGTATTTAATATTTTAGTATTCATATCAATAAAAAAATAAAATATATTATCCAAATATTGTAATATTGGATATAAAATTGTTTTATCTTGTGATAATTAAACATTGAAAATCGATTTTTTTTTTTTTTTTTTGTACCGACATTTAAAATTATTTCAAAAACTACTTCACATTTTATAATTTACATTATTAATAAATTCATGCTATTATGCATTACACTAGAAAATGTCTATGGTTCAAATTTCAAAGTGGCATAAAAAACTTTTTAATTAACTATGTGGAATCGTTTTGGTTATTACAGGTCAATCCGGGTTTCATCAGTGTTCTCACTTCTCAGAAAAATATACTGAACCGAAGACTACTCGAATTCTTTCTATGTTATACTTCAAATTCAAATGCAAAGGTCATAAAGAATTTTTTGTGAGTTTTTGTAGTCGATTTATAATATGGTGTATTTTACATATTGCATCTTTGACTAATATGTTTGTCTTTGTATATATCTATTTCAAATTATATTTGTTTCATGTTTAACCTAACGAAAAAAAAAATAGTAGGTACTTACAAAATAAGTTCCGTCATAATATCGGTGCAACGTGATTGCGTTTCAATATATATATATTATAATATATATATAACATACACATATATTCTAACAATTTTCCAATACTTTTTTTAAAATACAGTCGGGTAGGTATCAAAGATTTCGAGTCATAAAAATTTAAATTAATCAAGTTAAAATTTTTTTAATAATATCATAATTATGAATCACAATTTTGTGGCATAAAATGTTGATCTCATTACATTCAAATATTCTAGCATAAATATTTTATTCTGTTTTTTATTTTGTCCATGTTTGCATTATAAACGATCAATTAAAATCGAGAATAGAATCAATGTTTATATCGATCATATATTATTGAAAATCTTAAAGTTCAAGTTAAGAAGATAAAGAATTTGTTTGAAAATCGTTTTTCATGGAAATAGAAGAGAAAATGTAAAAATAAAAATTTCTGATGTGGTCTGGCAAAATGTGATTATCGGTGTATTTTAGCCTTTAGGAGTAATACTTTCTAGTAATTAATCTTAAAATTATAAAATGATTTTTAAATTAATTATTTTTTTTTTTTTTTTACACTAAAAGATAATTTTTATGAAATTAGAACAAAAAGGGGCAGACTTCAAAAACTCTTCAATGTACAAAAATATATTTATCCTGGCTAATGAGATACTACCGGTATGAATTTATTTAAGAGAAGAGGTAAGAAAATTATCTAATAGGGTGGGCCAATAGAGTACGACAAGTGTACCTACGTGAAATACATTATGTAAAACCATTTGATGTAAATACAAATATTTAGTCGACTTTGCTACTTAAAGTGCCATAATTATGGTGTATGTGAAATAAAAAATTAATGTGATTCTATTTTTGTGCTTAACATTACTTTTTAGTTATAATTTATCAAAATGACTATAATTTAATAATAAATAGGTAATATTAAGTCAAACTACTTTAAGATAATTATATTAATTATTTATTGTAGGTATCTAACTGGATAATAGATTTTTAAACGATTAATAAATAACTAATATTTGAAGCAGTCTATTTTAAATTTTTTATGATTATTTAAGTTCTTCAATAAGATGTGTTATTTAATTTTTTAAATATTCTACATACAATGCCCAAATCTGTATATAATATTTGAACAATGTTGACTTATTCTAACTTTACTCGTAAGATACTAGTTTTTTTTTTTTTGTTTTTTTTAATATAAATTGTTCATGACAAGGTCATCTAACTTATTGATAATATTTTAAAATGTTTAACATCTTACGATTGATAATGCATAATTATTTACAATTATTTGTAACAAACATATTCGTATACACTACACAGTCTCTGATACAATCCAGTTGTACGTTACATTTATAAATTATATAGTAATATTATTGTATTAAATTAATAATAAAGTTATATTATTTTATCATTGTGTTAATTAAATACTTAAATCTCAAGTCTATTCAAGCTTCAATTTCATAATTTATTATAGAATAAAGGTAATAGTAGATAATATTGGTAGTGTAACAAGCTTCGATTACCTATACATATTATATATACGTATATATATAACGAATATAAACAAACACGAAAACGTGTAGCAGACCAAAATTAATAAATAACCATAAGATATAATATGTTAAAATACAAAGAGACTATAATAGGCTATAGGCCTACAAGATGTTTATAAATTTTTCAGTTATATTTTATTATGTTGATTAACACGGGCTGAGATAGTGTTTTCGACACTACTCATAGACTCGTATCTTTACAGGGAACATCCAACGGGCGTATCCTGCTGATACAAAAAAATGTGTGGGAGCCGGGAGGTTAACCGACCGCAGAGCATATATAGATATTTTGAGGTCAAAATTTGTGCATTAGCCCTCCCCATATTTTATTATCATAATAAACAATATCATTATTTTTATTATTATTATTATTATTATTATTATTATTATTATTATATACATTAGCTAGTAAAATTGTCATTTGTCATATATGCATATTCTTGAATTATTATCCGTGACAATAGAACATTTTTTATTTCCAATACCCATGCATTGTGTTCATTAAATTGCTGACTATTTTCTACCATACTTAGATTTTCTTTTTCTATAAATTAGTATTTTGTAATAATATTAATAACCAAAGATACAGACTACTATACTCTAAGACACTATCTATAAAATAAAAGGGTTTATATAGGCATGTCTACACCAAACTTTCAAAATTTCACGACAACACCATTAATATTAAAATAATATAAACATTTTAATAAATAAGTTTCCCATCGAACTTCACGTATCTAGTTAGGCTAATATATTATAAATAATGTTATCATGGTTAAAATATTTTTTTCTTTATAGGTTACCAATATTGTAGACCTTCCAGACCTGATACAAATTTAAAAAAAAACGTTTAGCTTGCTGTGTTAAAGGTAGAAATTCTCTGGACCTCGAATTCAGTAAAGAGCTATAAATTAGTAAAATACATTAAATATTTTTACTAGTAATATGAATTAAAGTTTTAATTACCTCTGGTGACATTTCCCCGTTCTGTCGTTGTGCCTGCGTAAAATTCATTTCCGTGAATTTCGATAAATAATCTCTTATACCAATTTCATCGTCAGCTCTATATAAAATTATAATTATTAATACTTAAATTATTTCAATTTAATAGTTATAAATTATCCGTGTCTGTGAAGGGTCGTAATTGTTATATAAATGCACTGGGGACATATTTGAATAACTGAATGGTGACGGCCGTGGCAAAGATGAAATGACATCAACGAATCACTATAAAATAATAAAATATATTAAATATTTTTAGAAGTGATATAAATTAAAGATTTATCTTTTATGACATATCCCGGCTCCGTCGTTGTGCCCATTTTTCTGTTATATCTATAAACGCTGGTATTTGTATGTATGATGAACTTGTCATCGGTGTACACAACCAGCAAAAGCTCGTCAATTGCTTCTGACGTAAATCCATTACAACGGAATGTTCACATATTCTCCTCAGCTAACTACTTTATAAAAGCTTATTCGACAACTTCTGCTATATTGCTATCCGAAAAAATTGCTGTTGCCGAGGTCTTAAACACCTTATTCTCTATTGAATCGGGTACATATAGACGACTGTAAGTCGCCTCGAACTTTAAATTAAATTTAATTGTTTGTTTTTGGATACATATTTTCAATAACTTCTTTAACTCGGGTTCGAGCGAGCAAAGAAAATCGATATAATTTTGAATCAGGTTGATATTTTTAATGTAATACCACACGATTTTCCTGCTTGCAGACGAGGAAATTTCTATGAAACAAAGAGGGGGAATGGACTAGATTCATTCGCATCTTCTTTGCCCTAACAACTGACACGGTATTCGAGATAGATATATGTTTTGATACGTTTAGATTACGTCAAACATTTTGAAATTAAACTTGGTACAAACGTATAAGTATTTGAATAACGTGATGTGGTTGATGGCAAATAATAATATTTAAAATAATAATAAAAATATAAGATAACACTAATAAATTGATAATTGATAACTGATAGAGGGTACAGTCAAGGTGGATATATAGAGGTGTAAACAATTCGATTAAAAGTTGATTGAAAAATGTACACCACTTGTGATTTCCACCGGATGTCTACCCCGGCTGCCTACCCGATGAAGGCTCATAATGTTCATATTTCTATACGAAAATGCAATACTCGATGCTTGCAAAGCCATAAAAAAAATAATATAACAATTATATTTAAATAATGAATTACTTGGATGAATTTTGATTAACATAAATATATAACCTTGGGTACAATGATAATATGATAAGTGATAACTGATAACAATGTGATAACTTATAGAGGGTAATGTGGACGGCGGTGGCGCCGGCTGAAGGACAAGGGATGAGGGGATGAGGAATGAGGTATCAGAATCGGTTATTTCATGCTCTTTCAACAATGTGGGTTACGGAAACAATTTCCTGCGTAATGGACATTTTTGCCCAATTCTTCTTCAATACGAAGTATTTGGTTGTACTTGGCAAGACGTTCAGAACGGCAAGGAGCTCCAGCTTTGATCTAAAATTATTATTATCATTCACTATTCACATATTAAAAATATTCAAATATAAAGGATAGTATACTTTTAGATTCTAACAGTATTATAACTTTTAAAATAAATATTTAAAAACTTATTCGTTCATTAATCGATCAAACAATGAAATCAGCAATAAATTACTATTACTATATTATAGTTTACAAATTATTTATCAATAATAATTACCAAGATTAAAATCAATATATGTATACTATGTATAGATTGTTTAAAAATTACACATTTGTCAAAGCAGCGGATTAATTATTACAATAACAGTGATAAAAACTGATGTTTACCTAACCCTAATATTTCTTTCAATAACTTAGAAAAATTTAACACTTAAAATATGAAGATAAAAAGGATGAAAATTTTGAGAATTATCTAGAATTTTAAATATGAATACAATGTGATTTTTATTTTTTGAATAATTTACTTGAAAAATCAACACAACATTAATTTATAATGCAGTAATTTATTTTATTTTTATTTTTAATTATACCATTCAAATCTCAAATAAAGTAAACAAAGCAAGAAAGTTTTTCTATTTTCAGTTTCTGTATTTAACATTTTTCAAAACAATTGGTTATAAATACTCAATTAAATAGAAGCAACTTCTTCCACTAAAGCAATGGAAATCGGATCTGAAGTATACCACACTCTTAAAAATGTTATCAAGGTAAATTATTTAGATTGGACACTATAAAAGCTTTTAATAAAAGTGGTTTTTTCCAAATATTTTTATTGACAAAATAGATTTATACTTAATTTCAATTAAAAACTATTGAAAAAATAAATACAAAGGAAATATAGTAATTAGAATGAATGTTATTACTTCTGGGTTTTATTTAAAAGCCATTAAGTTTCAAATATTATTTTTTTTTTAACATATTTAATTATATAATATACATTTATAATATAATTATTATAATTTTAATAACTTAAATAATAATTGCAATGATGGAAAGTACAACTTGAATTTTAAAAATAAATTTAACAACAAAGACAAAAGCCAAATCATCTCATCTGAAGCTTTAACAAGTTGAATTAATGTTTAAAAATTTACTTGTCCGGTACTCAATCCAACAACTAAATCAGCAATGAATGTATCTTCAGTTTCACCTGAACGATGAGATACCATTGTACCCCATCCATTCTTCTTTGCTAACAAATGTGCATCAATAGATTCAGTAACTGTACCAATCTGATTAACTTTAAGCAACAAACAGTTGCAAGATTTCTTTTGTATTGCTTCGGCAATACGTTTTGGATTGGTCACCGTCAAATCATCACCAACAATCTATAATATCGAAAATTAAAATAGAAATATTAAATATAAAAATCCACAAGGATCAATTGATAAAAATCATAAAGATTTTGATATTTTTCTAAAAAGGTACTCATATAAATATACTGCGATTAATCACTTCGTTTATAAATTTAAATTGAATAATAAAAGTTTTACATTTAAATTTCCAACTAAATCTTTTGTGGGTTATTTGGGAACAACTTATTTTAATTCTATGTCTTTTAAATAAAAAATAAAAAATTATCCGGAAATGAAAATATAAATATAAAATAACTTATAAAGTTTTGGAATTAAATGTCGTACATTAATGAAAACCCATTATGATATTTATTTTTTTGTTATGCAACCTAAAGAAAATTTAAAATTATTTTGATTGCAATATAAGCCATATTATTCATATTAACTTTTATTTTATCAAAATAAACATATTATGTTAATAATATTATTTTTATGTAAGTAGTAATAATCATAATTCCTTCAATACAAAATGTTCAAGTACACAAGAGATATGACAATAAATAATTATAATCTAGAATAATACTCAATCAATAAAATTGTTTGATTGATTTTTCTAAATAAAAATAAAGTCATGAAATAATGAAAAAATTAAGTATAGTTTTTACTTAGGGAACGAACTATATAAATTTGTGTTAACTACTGTTAATTCGCTCAACTTACTTTAGAATATGTTATTCTATGCTTTGATTTTGCGGACAACTAAAAATGACTGATTCCAAATCAAAGATAACGTTATGTGATAGAAACAGTGTATGGTTTTTACTACTTTTTCAGACAACAAAGACTGCTTTTTGAGAAATCAATTTATAAAAACACAAATATATTAAAAAACAATAAGAACTTAAAAACTCAAACTTTAAAATTATAGACTTTTAAACAATGATTTTTACCTACTCAGTAATATCTATTTTAAGGAAAAAACAATTTCTAAAACATATATTCAAATGAAATAAGGTATTAAAATACTACAATTTAAAAATGCTTTAAACTCACTATAAAATTAAAATTGAAAAAAAAACTACCAATAATCAACAAAGCTAAATGACAATTATACGACAGTTACAATACATACCAATGTAATGAACTCTTAAAAATTATAAAGAAACGAGATTTAATTTTTTTAAATATAAATAACTAATTTAATAACAAATATACCTGGATGTCAGTAGATGCAGTAAGTGCAGTCCATGCTTCCCAATGATCTTGATCAAATGGATCTTCAATTGAAACTATTGGAAACTCTTTAATGAATTCTTTGTACAAGTTTGTCAACGCTTCAGTTGAGATGATTTGACTTTTGTCTTTGCTTTCAGACTTATTTTTGAAATCCAAGTCGTACTTTCCATCACTGAAATTATTATTGAAGTAATTCAAATTATAATAATCATATTCTACACAATTAAAGATATGAAAATATTAAACAAATTAATTAATTTACACATAGAATTCAGAAGCAGCAACATCCATTCCAATTACAACTTTTCCTTTGTATCCAGCCTTTTCAATAGCTGTTCCAATTAAGCGTAAACCTTCTTTATTTTCCATTATATTTGGAGCAAAACCACCTTCATCACCTACCGATGTAGCGCTTAAACCATATTTTTCCTTGATAACATTTTTTAGAGTGTGGTATACTTCTGAACCAATTTTCATAGCTTCCGTGAAAGAACATGCTCCTATTAATAAACATTTATTTAATATAAAGTTTAACACAGAAATTAAAAATTAAATATTTTCAAATAATTAAATACATGTGGTTCAATTAAAAAAAGTAGAGTATTTTAATTTATTAACAAGTTTAGTTAACTAATTGAAAAAATAGACTTTGATGCTCAGTATTATTATATTACTATTTCAGTTCATTACCAGTAGGCAAAATCATGAACTCTTGCATAGTCAACTTATTTCCTGCATGTGACCCACCATTGATAACATTAAAAGCTGGAACAGGCAAAATAATTTCTTTGTTTCCAGCTAAGTCAGCAATATGTCTAAAAATATCATAATGATTGAGACGAGATTTTAATACAATTGAATGTGTATATATTTACTTGTAAAGAGGAATGCCTTTTTTAAAAGCACCTGCTTTAGCTACAGCTAATGAAACTCCCAGAATAGCATTAGCACCAAGCTTGGATTTATTTGGAGTTCCATCCAATTTTAACATAATATCATCAATAGCTCTTTGTTCAGTAACTATGAGTCCCTATAGAAAAAATAAATTATAATATAATTTGTTATTATATCTTGAATCTTAATTATTAATAGTGAAATTAGAATTATTATATTTTACATCCTGATAATGTACTTATATCACAATGATGTAGTCGTAATTTGAGATTTTTGTTATTAAATTAATAGTCAAAATTTTATAAAATCATTTTGATTTTTTTTCGTATTTGATAACCAAATCTGAATACTAGAATTTTTTATGAAATATTTATTTTCTTGATATGAATTAATGTTAAAAATATTTCATTTTATATTCTTGAGTTATCTTCTAGTAATAGATGTATGGAACAAAGAATGTATATGCCTCAGGATTGGAATTTAGGGATTACATGTATATAGTCTTTAAAAAAGGAGACATGAAGAAGGTAACAAATTATAGTGGAATCTTGCTATTGGATATGGCATACAAAGTGTTTTCTATAACGATTAAGAGACTTGAAATATATTCAGTAGACATAGTAGTATTGGAGAGTATTATTGTGACTTTAAAAAAAAAAAGTTCACGAAACATGACAGATCATATTCATACACCACAAAGACAATTTATGAAAATGTACTACAAGTATAATAACCTGACGCATTGTCCCCAATGCTGTTTAATGTAGGTCTGGAATAGGTGGTGAGAGAAATACCAAACCTGAAATTAATAAAAATAATAGGACCCTGTAAATTGCTCGCCTATGCAGATGATATAATTTTACTAGAACACTCCAAAAACGATGTTAAGAAGAGCTAATAAAACCCAGCTGCAATAGGGGCCAAGTAATAAACAAAAACAAGACAAAATATATGGTGATGACTAAAAATGCAACTGTAAAGGATAATATATGCATCGGAGGGCTTGCGTTCGAGCAGGTAGAGGACTTCAAGTACTTGGGAGTCAACATAAACGAAAAGAACAATATGCATAATACAATTAAGACGAGACTGAATGCGGAAAATAGATGTTAATTTACAATTAAAGAAATGTTTTCCTCTGAGTTACTGTCCATACGTATAAAGGAACGTCTATATTGTGCCGTGCGTACTTGAGACCCATAGTACCATACGCATGCAAGACTTAGTTTAGCACTCGGGGAGATGAAGAAAGGCTACAAAGTTTCAAGAGAAAAATACTGAGGAAGATAAATGGAGCGGTATATAATGACTTGGAAAGTCTCCAAAAAAGAACAAATGAAAATCAGCAACAGCTGTACAAGAAGCCAAGTCAGAAAAAGGCTAGAATGGGCTGGACATGTCTGGTGAGCAGAAGGATTACTCATAAAGAAAATCACTGAAAGCAAGTTTAACGGGGAATAGACTAATAGGTAGACCACGGCAGAGCTGGTAGGATGCAGTTAAGAAAAATCTGAAGCAAGCCAGTCCATTGCTAGATATAGAATTAATGGCATTGTATAGGAAATGATGGAAAATCGTGTTGGAAGCGGTGATGGTTCTAAATGGATCGTTATAAGACTTAAAATAAAAATAAGATTCTTGAGTTATACCCAAGTTTTTAATTTTTATTTTCTATGTAACTGCATATTAATTTTTTTTTACTTTCATGATTCCTATATTTTATATTTTATAACACATATTTAAATATTAAATTTATTAATATTTTCTTCATCGATGTTTTTATTTGACTTAGTAGATATAATTAAAACTGTCGGTTTAATTTATTGTCTCTAAACTATGTTTTTTCAAGAAATGCTTGAAGATCACCGATTAAATTAGTTTTCTGTTAATGAATTTTATTTATGAATAGATAATTTTTAAGACATAAAATGATCAATAATGTCAATACACTGCCATTCGAGAATTCAAATATTTAAATGCATACTTGATTACATTTTAGAACTACAAGTTCTCTGCCTTACTATTATGAAGTATGAATGATAACATTTTTGTTAGCAAGTAAAAAACTATACTATTTAATATAAAGCTTTTAAATAATTGAAACCGTATAGTCATACAATATTGTATAATATAATAAACAATTTCAATTATTTTTGACATTTTAATACGTTTGTGATCTTTTAAAATAATTTAAGTTGAATATACCCAGAACCTTATTATTAAAATGTACTTTAGTACCTATTATTATAAAATCAGCGATAAGAAACAATTTTCAATGTTTGTAATTTCTGTACAAATAAGAATTTAATTAAGTATTTACTATTTAATATCAACTGGATTTTTTTCTAGACAAAATAAACATTATTCCTGTTTTATTATTATTATTATTATTATCATTATTATTAAATTAATTGCATTTTAATTATATTAAATTATATTTCTTTACAAAAAACATTAATTTAAATTATTAACTCAGCTATTATTAAGAAGTCATAGTTATATGTCAGTTTAATAATTAATTTTCAATTACCTTTTTTATAAGTGCAGGTGCAATTACGTTGTTGATATTTCTAACTGCAGTATCTATTCCTTTTCCGAGATAATTGCTCTTATCATTATCACGAAGTTCTAATGCCTCATATATTCCAGTACTAGCACCGGACGGTACTGCTGCCCGGAACACTGGCCCGTTTTCAATGGTCAAATCAACCTAATTATTGAATGAATCATTTAGTATATTTATTTTGGTAACAAAACTATAAAAATAAATACTTACTTCGACAGTGGGATTACCCCTTGAGTCAAAAATTGGTCGACCTACAATCTTTGATATTTTGTGACAATAAGATCGGTTGCTGTAAAAATTAAATGATTGATTAATTATTGTTTAAAAATGTTTTAGATGTTCTGACTATTAATCAAGTACATGTTTATATGACAATATCAGAATGGTCAAATTGGTATGTACTGATATAAATTATAAAATTAAGCGTTGTCACAAAAAGTTATGAAAATGATAAATATAATTTTTATATCAATTCAATGAACTTTTTAGCTTAACATGGGTGTAGATAAAAGAAACTGTAAAAATAATAATGACCCCATCAACAGACTTGATTAGCTAATAATAAATGTCATTAAATTACCTACAAGAAAACAAAGAATCATATTTATTTACAATACATAAAATATAATATAGGTTGGTTTAATAATACATTCTAACTATATATCATTAATAATTTGGTCTCGTAAACATATTTTTCTAATAGTTTAACAAATAATAGACACTCCTACATAGTTGAAATCATTATTTTAATGCAAATTAATTAAATTAACACTAATAAAGTCATTATAATGACAAATCACAGTATCTCTATTATTGTAACTAATAACTTGTAAATAATTAAGTATATCTAATAAATAAATAACTAAATACCTAGAAAATTAATTTAACTGATATTTTTACTCATTTAGTGTATAAATTAAGTGTTATGAGAGTGGGATAATCTTAATATTAGGACCTAGGATTAATATGGATTGTGATTTTTGGTGAATCCCGTGTATTTAGTCACGGAATGTTGTGCTTACTATTTGAAAATCATGAATAACCTTGTGCAATGATGGTATAAACTCTGGCTTGACTAGGTACCTAATGGATGTTTTATTAAAAACATATAGTTTTAGTTCGACTCATAATTGAGTTTTGCAAAATAGTTTAGCGCTAAAATAGACAAAAAAAAAGCTTTGGACATTACAATGATAAGGATCTAAGTCTATATTATAGAAAATTTATTTGTGAAAATGATTATTTTACAAAAAAAATATTTCTTATTTTAAAATTTAATCTCTTTAACCTCCATCTACTAACTACAATAGCAAACGGCATAGCGGAATAAGTTGTTTTGTATGCGTGACTGGTCATGACTAATAATCTTAACTTGCACAAAGTATAGATGTAATGGACAAAGTAGGAAACCAACTCATTTTTAAACGATGCCTGAACATTTAAGGCAATGTAAAAATGATCATTTTAATACTCAAATTTTTAATACTTTGGCCAGACATTATACAAGATTGCCCACGCAAAGAGTTGGTACCCTGCCCGGATTCAAGCGGACAAAGTGAATTAACTATTGCAAAGCACTGTGAACATTTATTTCGAATGGTATTTATGTGACAATAACACTACAAAATTATAATTACATATTTTATTCGTTTGATATCTATCTAATTGTACGCAAAGTTACACAACGACGACTGCCGAAAATAAGAACCGATCCGTAATCACAACGTTAAAGTGATTATTATGTATAATATATATTGCGCGAACACTTGCTATCTAGAATCTAGATAATATTTCATAATCTAATCTATTTACGACATTGCAGGATCGCTGTAGTCTGTCATTACTTACTACTACAGGGCTCGGAAGTTTTAGGAGCTAAAAAAAACAAAATATGCATATAAATTTGCACGAAAAATCAATAAAATATGCTAAAATATTAGCAAAAATTAACAAAAGATGCAAAATAGGTATGCATTTTCAATTTTTAATTTTTTAACTCACTATTGTACAGCTTAGATTTCTAGCTTGGTCTGCTATAAATTAAGAGCATATAGAACAATATACGATTCCTACAACTTCCAAACCTTACTCATTAGTTTATAATATTAACTGCTAGGCCAGGGTATACACGGCGTATTCCACCGTGTTTTCCGACACCAGTATAGCTCAACCTCATTCAAAACAATATAAAATTAGTAGTTGGCGTTTTTATTATTCCGGCATTTATCCGCCAAAATGCAAGCCGACCAGCGTTTTCCGTCGCGAATGAAAATCCGGCGTATTCAATTGTCGTGTATAGCTACTTGGATAGGTATAAGACAATGAATCTTGAACTCGGCGGAAAACGCCGCGGATTACGCCGTGTATAGCCCAGGCCTTAAGCGTGTAGTGATGTTTTTTTTTCTTTTGACCAACTTTTTTTACTATTTTCTTATGTAAAATGGAAAAAAATTTAAAAAAATTTAAAAAATTTACAGCTAAACAAAAACACAAGTACTGTATTTTTAAATTAAATAAAATATGATGAATTAATTTGAATTAATTAAATTTATGTGATCAATGTCAAAATAAAAGAAAGCATTATAAAAATATTAGGTTGTAAAACCAATACTTTAGTCAAAATTGAACTCTCGCTGTCGAGTTGTTAGACATACAAACCCAGCCTGATGGCAATTAACAAATTCATAATAGTCTACAAAGATCGCCTTTACTTTTTTTATAATTTTACTTATTCACAATGTCATGAACACTATTAATAAATTTTTGTGAATTTTATTAATAGATGGTCAATTAAAACACATATATTTTGATACAATTTGTTAGTCTTAAATATTAAAAAATTGCTATACGATTATGCAAGTAAAGCGAGCTATTTTTTATAGGTATTAATACTGCAATCTATAAATATTTGATTTTGGCCAGTTATTTATTTGGTGGGTTTATGAAACATCTGAAATGATGCCCCTAGATTGGACAGTCTTAGTACTATCAAAGATAATTTATTAAATTGTTCGAATACTTAGTACTTACTTGCCACAAGCAACGTTGCGCCGATGGAATGCCGTGATCGTCGGACAAATCGAGCGGAAATAAGCTGGTGAATATGGAACATTCACGGACATTGATCGACGGATTAAATTAACGGTTGGCTGTAGTGCTGCCAAACATAGTGATCTAAAAATTGGACAAAAATTCTTAAAATATCGTATTTTTTCAAAATATTTGTCTATAAGAATTTCCTATAAGATTGTATTTTCACTAAAAAAATCTAAGACACGTACACAATTTATTCCATTTACAAATTAAATATCGACTCATATGAACAATTCGAAATCTTGAAGCACAAATCTTCTAAATAAATTATCTGGTTCAACTAATTAAATACTAGCACTACTAGCGGAAATATTTTGAATAATTTTTTTATTGATATTTCTGAACATTTTAAGATGTTTACCACGAAATACGAATATTCATGATCTAAGACAAGGTTCTTCAAACTTTTTTATCTGAGGACCACATAAAATAAAAAAAACTTTTAGCGGGCCAAAATGTATGAACACATTTAATTTTCATATATAATTAATAAATTACAGCCAATACAACTAATAATTGCTCATGCGCGTGATAACGACTATGGAAACTATACATATTTTTAGAATATTTGCCGTTATTCGGCAGGCCGGTGAAAACTTATTCGGGGGCTGCATCCGATCCGCGAGCCGTAGTTTGGAGACCCCTGATCTAAGATATATAATTACATATTATAATTTCTTAAGCGTGTTTATGATACGCCATACACGTAATGGCGATTAAGATTATATTATATATATAACATATATGTCTTCCGTAAGTTTGTAAAATCGTAAAAATTATGAACTTCAAATGTTTATAACAAAAGTTTAAAGTTTCTGTATAATCTGTTTGTAGAAAAAAAAGATTCAATACCATTTAACCAGTAAATTGCCTAGTTATATTGAAACCTTTATCTATTGCTGTCTATGACATCTACTCTGTAATACAAACTACTCGCTAGGATAGATTCAAACTTAACACTCATGGTCTACTCTATATAGATGTAATGAAATTGAAAAGATAAAAATAATTTATTTTTATTCAAATAATTCATAGGTAGGTAAGTACATACTTATTCATCACGATATTTGATCGCCCGAGTGGCAAAATATTTGTGTTTAATAAAGACATTTTCTTACAAGCGTTGAACATGGCTTGACGTATTTGATTCATTGAATTAAAAAATAATAATAATAAGATAAAGTCAATAAATTAAAAATTATTCTTATTATAAGAAAACTTGTGTAAAATGTGTGTAAATTTAAAAATCGGTAATAATATATACAATTATCCATGGTAACAAAAAAATATTATAATTTTAAAGTATTTATACAACACTTTTTTTAAAGGACTTTATATATTGCCGGAACTTGTTTGAGAAAATAAAAAGTATTTTGAAATTTAGGTTTAATGATAATTAAGTTGTCCATTGTTAATCTGAATTTGTTTTCCACTATAATCTTTTGATTAAATTTAAATTTTCTAAAAAACCATATTAAAGACTATTAAACTCTAAATTAGCTATTTAGTGATTAAATTCCTACACAAGAGTAGTAGATAAACAATTACATACGTTAGTTCCTAAAAATTTGATGTATAAATTCTTATACGAATATAAAAATGAGATATGTAAGTTCCTACACAGTAAAAAAGAGGTACCTATGTATATTAGTTCTTACACGATAGACACAAGTACTTGGAAGTACTGCAGTACACAATATCATGTAAGTTCCTATTTGGCGAAAAAAATTAGTAAAAAAAAGTTCAAATATACATTAAATAATATAGATTTCATAAATAAATAGGTAATAATAATACAACTATGTTAAATTTTTAAGTTTCAGAAATAAACCTCAAAATTTAAAATAAAATCGCATTATACGACTTTCATTATCTACCTTGCCCGAGCCGTTCAAGACACCAACCCACCACTTCGCTATTTGTTTTGTTAAAGGTATACATAATTTCTTTTTCCCCAGTGAGCGGCTGTCCGGGGTTACGCAACGACTGTATTAAGTTTGCTTGGTTTTTATTGTGCGTTCTATTTTGTTAAATTATTATTCAATGTTATTAAGACGAAGCATACCCATATGTTCCTCGAGTTCTTTATTTATTCTTTTTTTTTCTGTCTTTATTATCTATTCTCAATTACCTATTTATCAGAACCAATTATAATATTAAGTATAAATAAAAATAAAATGTGCGACGCGGGTCGGATTTATGTCCGGCTGCGATCGGTCCGGCTTCAAATTACATCAAGGACATCCGTTTTTGGTTCTCGAGTCAGTTCTTGTGTGAGGTGTGAACGCGGAACAGTTTTGCCGCCAATAAGCTTGGCTCGGAACACCACAAGTGTAGCGGATATCGAAGCTCCCGGCAAGCTCCCCCTCCGCCGTCCAACGTCAGATCACCAGGCCGCCAGCCATCTCGTCGGCTGAGTCCTTTTAACTTTTTCCAACGGTTGAACCGAACGCAACGTCGCGCTCTTTCACCGCCCGTACGTGCCACCGCCAAACCTTGTGTGATCACAAGGTGCAAATTCGTGCCCGTCCGCTGTCGCTGCCAGGTCAGATCGTATCCGTAACCTTATACGTGTTCCGTAAACTGTATAGATACTAAATACTTATATGTTAAGTCTCTAATTTTTGCGGAAATAGCATTTGGGCCGTTTAGCGTTATACATATATATTAGTTATACATAGATATTATTAGGTACCTATTATGGGCGCTCACATATTATTTCCTAATTATCTGTTTCGTATAGTTATAATAAAATATATCTTGTATATATCTTGTACGTTCGGTGCAGCCATAAATATTGAATAAATCGGAGTTAAATTTATTCGTTTGTTTGTGCAACCCCTCCTGCTCCCGTCCACCACACAAAACGCGAGTCGTTGCCGACAAACGCATAATCGCAGGCCCGTACTAGTCCACCGGAACACCGGGAGTTTTCCCGGTGCGCCCCATAATCAATTAGTATCCCTCTCCCCCTTATTTTCATATTATTATAATATTTTTTATAGCATACCTATTTTATATGTGTGTATAAACAAATTATATGTTTAGTAATCATTACATCATTACATGCATGGGTAGGCACATTTATATTGTAAATAATTGTTTTGTTACCTATCATTTATAATATTATAAATTATAGAACCATAGAGGTGACTTGTGAAATTTAAACACTGAAATTGTTGTTAGACATGTAGATACATTGATAATTGCTTTTATTTCGGTTTATCTTTCATTTTTTTTATTTATTATATTTTTTTTTTTTTACATTACCATTTTAAAACTATGGAAAATAATATCGTCTCATTTATTCGTAAACCATATCGGGCATCGATGCGGTAGTCGTCATACGAGATATTTACGATTTACTTTCTGTAAGTATATATAAAATTATTTAAGAGATCGTTTTAATAAAATATGCTATTTTTGCCGTGTACTAATCCAAAATATATGAAAAATATGGTACCTAGTACCTACCTGAACTTCCTAATTGTATTTTAGTAAAATTATCTACCTAAGCTAAAAATCAGAAGTTAAATACCTATTGTTAATAAAAGATATTAAATTTTAATTTCTTATAAATACTAAAAAGTAGATATTAATCTAGCATGAAGGTAAGGCGACTCAGGCGGTCGCCTAGGGCACCATTCTCATGGCACGCCAAAATTTCCTTTAAAGTTTTATGCATTATATCAATAATATTATTTTTTTGAAAATATAAAATAGGTACCTATAACTTTGCACTGAAATGTTGATAACTATGATTATTTCATTTAGCAATAGATTAAAATAATAAAACTATTGAAGTATATTTTAAGTACATATGTCATATATGTTATGGTTTAAAGTAGAATGTTTATGGTATACATACATTTGTATTTCAAAAAATGTTATTTTTATTTTTGACTGCGTGAAAAATGTGTTGCAAATCATTGTAATTAATTAGCATAACGTGGAACACATTTGGAGAAAATACGACAAAGTTATGATACCAATGTGAACTGGGCACCATGAACTATGTTTGATATTTGTGGTCATCAAACTTTGTTACAAATTCCAATACCCGTGCTACAAATAATTTGTAAAATCTTGGTCAAAGTTTGGACTTGATCACACAAAGTTGGAATGCCAACTTCACACATTTTATTTAATGCCTATTGTTTGTAAATATTTAATATCTAACTTTCTTAGAATTCATAGCTGTAATGTGTGAACAAATTCCGCACGATACTACTGCACTGTCTTATGAAAATTTTTTTAGGTACTTTAAAGTATATAATATTTTGCATTTAAATTCAACTAACTTTTTTAGTTGGCATGTATTGATAGATATCTATTCTTTGTTATAGATATTAAAATATTCATTATTATGAGCTATAGCCTATAGGGTACTGAATTCAATTTTAATCAGTATTAGATAAATAATAATATAATTTCAATTCACTGGTTCTTTTTTTTTATTTTTCATTGATATCATATGATCTTACAATGATATTATTTCTATACAAAATTAAATTGTCTACATAAAGTTTAAATTATTGGTTGAACATTTTACAAATACATTTCATAGTTAATTGCCAGATTGTGGATTACGGAAATTTTTTCCAGCATACTTAGCATTGCTACCCAATTCTTCTTCAATACGAAGTATTTGGTTATATTTGGCAAGACGTTCAGAACGGCAAGGAGCTCCAGTCTTAATCTAAAATTATTATTTACTTAATTGTGAACAACACAAATATAAAGGATAGTATTGTCAAATTCTGACAATATAAAATTTATTGTTAATATATATTAAAAACTTACTTGTCCAGTACTCAATCCAACAACTAAATCAGCAATAAATGTATCTTCAGTTTCACCTGAACGATGAGATACCATTGTACCCCATCCATTCTTCTTAGCTAACAAATGTGCATCAATGGATTCAGTAACAGTACCAATTTGGTTAACTTTAAGCAACAAGCAGTTGCAAGATTTCTTTTCTATTGCTTCAGCAATACGTGTTGGATTGGTTACAGTTAAATCATCACCAACAATCTTTAATATTCACAATTTAAAATGTATTTAATATTGTAAAATAATAAATATTATAAAACCTAAACATTAATACTCTATTAGATAACAAATGAAAAGATTAATTCATCAGATATAGAATAAGGTGTAGAAATTGCTGCCATTAATTTTTTTAAGTAAATAGTTGTTTTTCCATAAATCTTATGTAGATATACATTTTTTCTAACATTTAAACTTATTAAGAACACTATAACTTAACCCTAGTTTATTTTAAACTAAAAATATAGTTAAAAAAGAATAATTTTGAGCTAAAGAAAATAAGTTTATTCTAATTTACATAAATTATTTCAAGGGTGTTCATATATTTTAAATATTATAAAGTAGTTGGTATTTAAGTTTGTCGTGTAACTTATTTAAATGTGCATAATTTTAGTTCTCAGACCGTATCATCTTAAGTTTATGTTTAGTATTTATAACTGAAATATTGAATAGGACATTGTTTTTATTTGCTGATTAACTATCATGATTTCATGATATGAAAATAATGATATAATTTATTAATATTATTTTGTTTGATAATACAGAAATTTAAACACTTGTTTAAAGTTAGTCAACTACATATAACTTAATAGTGCTCTAGTGTCAGAAGACAAATATTTATTACTGACTAATTTTGAGCTTAAATATTTTTATTATTTATAAATGTAAATTACAATTATAAGAAAAAAACTAAGAAATGATTTAAAAATTAAAAATATTATTGACAAATTTGTACAAAAATCTAGAAATGAATTTATTTTTAATTCATTCTTTTTTACTTTATAATAATAACGAATCATGATTTATTTATTTCATTTTTACAATGCTGCTATTATTTATACATTGATATGTCGATATTATGTATTAAAATAATAATTTTTGTTTTTAATTGATTTCATATTGGGCAAGAACATAACCAGAGTTGGAAACAAACCTGTTGGGTAATAAAAGATCCTTTATTTTGAAAATCAGATTGCAATATCTCAAATATCTTTAATGTTGTATTTTAAATCTTATTTTAAATTAAATTAACTAGTGGCTGAAAAATATGGGGAGGAGGCTTTAAAAGAAAAAATGTAGTGTTCACAAATTAAAAATTATCAAGTATTTCAAGATCTATTTTTATTTTTAATATGAATAACTAATTTGATAACAAATATACCTGGATGTCAGTAGATGCAGTAAGTGCAGTCCATGCTTCCCAATGATCTTGATCAAATGGATCTTCAATTGAAACTATTGGAAACTCTTTAATGAAATTTTTGTACAAGTCTGTCAAAGCTTCAGTTGAGATAATTTGACTTTTATCTTTGCTTTCAGACTTATTTTTGAAATCCAAGTCGTACTTTCCATCACTGAAATTATTATTGAAGTAATTCAAATTATAATAATCATATTCTACACAATTAAAGATATGAAAATATTAAACAAATTAATTAATTTACACATAGAATTCAGAAGCAGCAACATCCATTCCAATTACAACTTTTCCTTTGTATCCAGCCTTTTCAATAGCTGTTTCAATTAAGTGTAAACCTTCTTTATTTTCAAGAATATTTGGAGCAAAACCACCTTCATCACCAACTGCTGTGGCGTCTAATCCAAATTTACCTTTGATAACATTTTTTAGAGTGTGGTATACTTCTGATCCAATTTTCATAGCTTCAGTGAAAGAACTTGCTCCTATTTATAAACACATTTATTTAATATAAAGTTTAACACAGAAATTAAAAATTAAATATTTTCAAATGATTAGATACATGTGGTTCAATTAAAAAAAGTAGAGTATTTTAATTTATTAACAAGTTTAGTTAACTAATTGAAAAAATATACTTTATTGCTCAGTATTATTATATTACTATTTCAGTTCATTACCAGTAGGTAAAATCATAAATTCTTGCATAGCCAACTTATTTCCTGCATGTGACCCACCATTGATAACATTAAAAGCTGGAACAGGTAAAATAATTTCTGTATTTCCAGCTAAGTCGGCAATATGTCTAAAAATATCATAATGATTGAGACGAGATTTTAATACAATTGAATGTGTATATATTTACTTGTAAAGAGGAATGCCTTTTCTAAAAGCACCTGCTTTAGCTACAGCTAATGAAACTCCCAGAATAGCATTAGCACCAAGCTTGGATTTATTTGGAGTTCCATCCAATTTTAACATAATATCATCAATAGCTCTTTGTTCAGTAACTATGAGTCCCTATAGAAAAAATAAATTATAATATAATTTGTTATTATATCTTGAATCTTAATTTTTTATAATAAAATCAGAATAATTATTTTTTACACTCTGAGTGTATTTGTATCACAATGATGTAGTCGTAATTTTAGATTTTAGTTATTAAATAATATTTCAATTATTTTTGACATTTTAATACGTTTGTGTTCTTTTAAAATAATCTTAAGTTTAATACTCCCCAAATTTTGTTAATAAATTATACTTTATTATCATAAATTCACAAAGAAATAATTTTCAATGTTTGCAATTACTGTACAAATATGAATTTAATAATTTAATATTAACCATATTTTTTTCTAAACAAAATAAACATTATATTTGTTTTTTATTATTATTGTTATTATTAAATTAATTGCATTTTAATTATATTAAATTATATTTCTTTAGAAAAAATACTTATTTAAATTTACTCAGCTATTATTAAGAAGTTATTATTGTATGTTAGTTTAATAATAAATTTTTAATTACAGCTTTTATAAGAGCCGGTGCAATGACATCGTTAATGTTGTTAACAGCAGTTTTTACTCCTTTTCCGAGATAATTGCTCTTATCATTATCACGAAGTTCTAATGCCTCATATATTCCAGTACTAGCACCGGACGGTACTGCTGCACGGAAAACTGGTCCATTATCAATGGTCAAGTCAACCTAATTATTAAATAAATCATTTAGTATGTTTAGTTTGGTAACAGAGTTATAAAAATAAATGCTTACTTCGACAGTAGGATTACCCCTGGAGTCAAAAATTGAACGAGCTACAATCTTTGAAATAGGCATATTTTCGTTACAAGAAAATTGATTGCTGTTGGAAGTTTGCAAATGCCTAAAAACATAAATTAAATGATTGATTAATTATCATTTAAAAAATGTGTTAAGTGCTCAAATTGTTAATCAATTACATATTTATATGTCAATATCACAATGGTTAAATTTCTATACACTGGTATAAATTATAATATTAAATTATGACACAAAAAGTTATGAAAGTGATAAATATAATTTTAATTTTATATTATAAATCATTAATTAATAATAATCAAAATAGGTGTTTAACCCTTATTGAAAATTATAAAATGCTGCTAAGAAGATTAAATTTAAATTATATGTTAAACAAAATATGATAAATCTAATTTAGTAACCAAAAAAAAAAAATAAAAAAATAAAAATAAAGGATTATTAATAGGAAAAGGAAACATACAAACCTAGAAAGTATTAATTTTAAATGAGAATGTTGTTTGAAGTTCAATATATATTTTTTACAAAAAGGTACCATCATAAATAAATTTTGAATTCTGAGGACAAAATAATGAGAATTATATACATTAATATTTTATAGGATTAAAAACAGTTCATGTCTTAAAAATTATAATATAAAATATAGAACATACCCAATTCATAGGCAAGAGTTGTAATAATTGGTATATTTTGTAAACATATTGCATATTTAAGAATAATTTAATACTTTATACTTTATAACAAATGTTTTTTTATTTTTGTTTATTCTAAATATCAATTTATTATTTTAATAATTAAATAAAATCTTATAATAGTTATGAATAAAACAGTTTATTATTTTGTGTTTCTTCTAGCAATAAAATCTCTTATAACATTTCTAAAATTAAGAATATATTTTTTTTTCAAATAAATAGATTTGATATTATTATGTTATAATTTATGATACAAATATCCTATACTGGTTTTTTGTTAACATTTGAAAACATATTATTATAATTATTGTAGGTATAACGACAACATAATTTTAGTTATAACCTATCATTTATCATTCATATTTATTAAGCAAATTGATTTCTTTACCATCATTCATGCAGAATAAATATAAATTTAAATTAAATTAAAATATAAATGTTGATTTTATTAAACCAAACCATTATTATTTAATCATATTAAAAATAGTAGAGTACTGGAGGACCTTAAGGGTCTCATAGCAATCACTATTGTTTATGAAAATAAAATATTCAATTATTCAATAGAAACATAGACAAATACATAATAACACCTTGCACTCAAATAGGTTTTAATTTGCATTTTTTTTCCTTTTATTTTGTACAATGCTATCCTTGCTAAAAATTTGTTTCATGCTCCCTTGATGCAGAATAATGCATTTTTTTGTTTTTTTTAACCTCATTTTTTTTAACATTTTAAGTCATTTTTTCATCTTTAAGGGCATTCTTTGTACTTTTTATACAATGTGAGGCATTTTTCACAAATTATAGATTTTAGAGCAAATGTTACACAAAATATGTTACGCAAATATTTTTAATATAATTTTTTTTTTATTTATATTTTACTTTTTAATTTATTTTTAATATTGAAATTTATTTATAAATTATTTAAATGCTTCTACTATTACACCCATTATTATACCCATATCTCTAATAAAAATTATTATTCATAAATAAGTTTCTTCACTTACTTAATTAGTATTTTAGATAACTTTTTAGGTCATTTTTGTGTGTTTTTTAAGTCATCAACATCTTAACTCTAGTAATCACTAATCACCATGTAAAAATATCAAATACAAAAAATATTAACACAATAATATAAATATAATTGGCAGTTAATGAAAATCAAAAATTTAAACTACAATTGAATCAAGGTTGAAACTAATAACCTTGAATCACCTTGTTTTTCTACCTGTAACTATACTACTCAACAAAATTATCAAATATAATTAAACTAATTATATGAAAATTCAAACTTTAGAATTACAACATTCTAAATAATTAAGATTTAAGCTATAAATGTAATCAAAAATAAACACAAAAAATAAAGAACTATACTATAATACATATAATATAGGTTGGTTTAATAATACCTTATGTCATCGAAATATAAATATATTAAGTCTCATACCGGTACATATCTCTACAAAAAATATACAACCTAATTACCCAACATAGCTTAAGTTGAAATCAATTTAATCACAAACAAATTAAATCAATATTAATAAACACACTGTGAGAACATAGGTATCACAGTAATATCTATTATGGTAACTGGTAACTGGTATGTGCAAAAAAAAACATTAGTGCAAAATTAAGAGATATTTTTAATTTTTTATTCATTCAATGTGTAAAGTTAAGTTAGTGCCAGTGGCATATTTAGGTTTTTGTCATGGAAAGGGATATGACTTTATAAATGAAGATATCAATGAGAATATTGTACAATATATTATAATTTATAATATTTTAATTCTTGCAAATTTAATTAATTATTGATAAAAAAAAGAAAAGAAAAAATAATAATTTTTTAAGTAATATGATAACTATAATTATTTGTGTGTATACAGCCTATGGATGGGATTTATCTCTGATCCCCCCGTTAGTGTCATGAGTGAGATAATTTAAAGATTATGATCTAAGGTTTACAGAGATCGTGGTGAATCCAAGGTATTTGGAGACGAAATATCATATTATACAAAAATATTGAATAACCTAGGAAATTAAATATCAATATGATATTAGACAATATTTGGACAAGATTGTAGTGATGAAGCTAAATTATGGATAATCTTAATGATATTAGAAGTAGTTTATTGATCTATTATAATATTCGGATACTTACTGGCGGATGGTAACACGCCAATGAATGAAGTGACATCAAGTATCGAACAGAAATTTAAAATGTTTATACTGTAAAGTACTAAGTATACCTGTATAATACTATAACATGGAAAATTAAGTAAAGGGAAAATACTCTGGCTATAGTCACGGACACGAAAAATTAGTGTTGATCTATACTCTTTAGGGAACAGAGAACGTCGACGACAGTCGACGGATAACAACGAATGGACTGTAATCACTAATCAGTGTAATCTGTATCAATATTCAAGAGTTGACTATAGTGCTGCCATATATGATAATATAAAAAATGAGAAAAAATTCTAAAAGATTATATTTTTAGCTTTTACCAAAAAAATCAGGATAGCCGATAGGTATATAACAATTTACAATATTGACGTCTGACGATAACAAATTCTAATTAGGACGAAATTACATATTTGAAGTTTACATTTTAAATTATGAATAACGATTTGCATTACTTTGTTATAGTTATAGTTCAAAAAATTATGATTGGGGCTTGAAACGTTCACATATATATTAAAATTAAATTATACACACAGATTCGTCAGAAACACAATAACACTTACAAATGCAATGTTTTCGACTAAAATTAATTCAATCTACTGTAGATACTACGAGCATAAAAATAAATTACTCTATTAGCAAAATCAAAAAACATATCATGATCATAAAATGGTCTCACGCTCAGAATTATTGTTCGTACCTTTACAATGATATATATATATATATATAAATATTATCATTGAATTTAAATTTTATACGTCCATTAAAATCAATAATCACCCGCTCGATACCTACTATATAGTCAATATTCAGTAGACTGGTACTCACTACCCAGGATTTAAGATAGTTATGTATAGAATATGCTTATCTATACACCTATGCAGTATGCATTATATTTTTCGTAATATGACGTCATGGTTAGCGCCAGCAGACAGCGCGGGCTGATAGTATCGTGATTCAGCACATTGATGATAATGATTAATGACTGTGCACACTGCACAGTGTACTGAAGTTGTGTACTTGTGTGAATTGCGCGAGTTTTCGAAGTTACTAGATACTTCTATTTAGTCTGCAATCTCCTTCCTTAGTTCCGTAGTTAGTCATTAATAATGACTCATATGAATTGGAGAAGTGTGAATGTTTAGTTGATATAAAGCGCACCAAATACAAATACACAATAGTGTTGAACGGATTCACTAGAAACCCGGAAGAGTGATTCGGAGTTCCTTGTTCGACGAGTTTCTTTGTTTTTGTTTTAAATTTGTAACTTTTTCGCTCGTGCCGTGATGGAATTCCCAAACTTAGGTCAGAACTGCAGCAAAGAGACGTGCAAACGTTTTGGTGAGTCAAGGATAATATTAAGGATTACACAATGCTTTGGTTTCATACATATCTACATCTTAGTTTGACCAGAATATCGGTCTTAATTTCTGTTAATTTCACTTATAAGTTTAGTTTTATCATTAATAATCATAATAAGCTCATCTTTTATTTATGGAATATAATGTTTGCCATCAATGTTAGGGTTAAAGTTATCAAAAATCCTTTACGTATTTCAACTTTGCAACCAAATGTCAATAAAAAATCAGCTACACATGCATATGTAACTTTTTAAAAACCATATCATTATATGTATATATATTATATTTGTTTTATTCAAAATAAGCGTAACAAATATCTTTCTAGAATATTACTTAAAAATATGAATTCATAAATTAGAAATTTGAAATTTAATATATATTTTTTTTTACCATTGTGCTACTTATTTTAGAGCATATCACTGCCTATAATCTATAGGTATTACATTGCAATCAGAAGTTTAAAACTATTAATTGTTAATTAAGTTTTTTATGATTTTGTATAAAATTTTTTTTTTTATTTTAGATTTCCTGCCAGTTAAATGTGATGCGTGTTCAGGTATATTTTGGTAAGTCATATTCTGGAAATGTTATAGATTTATTTCTTATTATCTGTGTATAATTTTAAAAGATGATTTATCTCTAATGCCACAGTTCCGATCACATGAGCTATAGTAGCCATCAATGTCAATCTGCTTACAAAAAAAATGTACAAGTACCCATGTGTCCTTTGTGTAACAAACCAGTACCAGTACCACGAGGTCAAGAACCAGATTTTACTGTTGGGCAACACATTGACAATGACTGTCGGTTTACTGAGGGTAGAAAGGTATTTATTTACAGTTCCTAACCCTCTTCTTCTACTAGAATTTCTACTCTTTAAGAGTTTTGGCCGCCAATACTACACTTTGCCAACTGTCTATCTTGAGTTGTCTCTTTCCAATCCTCAACTCCAAGGCTTTTTAAGTCTTCTACTATGTCAATCCATCTTTTCCTGGGTTTACCTCAGGATCTTTTACCTTGTGGTTTCCATTCCAATGCTACTTTAACTACTTTGTTCTTTTATCTTCTCACTACGTGATCTAACTGTTGTATTCTTTGACCCTTAATAAAGCTTCTTACTGGTGTTAGTTACAGTTGCTAACCATAATAAATTTAAATAAAATTAACAAATGATTGTATTTTTAGGTGTTCACAAATAGATGCATGGTAACAAAATGTCGAGGTAAGGAAGCTGTGCCTTTGGTTTGTAGTGAATGTCGTCAAAACCATTGTTTTAAACATCGTCATCCTTTAGATCATGGTTGCACTGGTAGTGCAAAATCTGTCCAAAGAAAAGTGACGTAAGTAGATACTTAATTTTATGCCATAAATAATAATTTTTTTTTAATTGTATACTTACTATTCACTTCTAGGGATGTTAAAAATTTATTTGGGACCAACGGACTAATAAAAAAAGCTTTTACTGCAACTGCAATACAGGGAAATATGGTAATTTGAAATTATATTATAATGATGGTTATACAATTTTATGTATTACGGTCAATATTAAAATAAAAAAATAAAAATAGTCACTTTACATTTTTTTAACTCCGCTTCTTTCAAAATTATTTTTCTTTTTATAAACTATGATTGCACTGTAGTTTTCTTTATGAATGTAAGACCATAGAACTAAAGAACAATTGTTTTTATTAAAAATGAGTTGTTGTTTTTAATTGAAACATAATTATTTTGAAATTACAGTTTTAATAATATTACTCAAGTATCTAAAGTGTACATTTTGATTGATACTTGTTATCGCCTCATTGTTGTGCTATATAAAATTTATCATCAAAAGTTTATTATCAATATTTCACTTTATCTTGATATCTTATATGTAGATTAATTTATTATGCTATTTAATAGAAAAAATATAATACAATATTTAAAATTGTAATTTAAAGTGTGTACCTGTATGATGAATATACATTTTGTGCATTGATTACAATTACTGTTAACCAAAACTTCTATTTAAGTCTAATTATATTACAAATATTGTTAGTTAATTTAAAAATATAGTTAAAAACTAATTCAAGTGAGCTATTTCCCGTAATATGTTATACTAGCATTTAATTTTTAAAATAAAAACTTATCGCTCAAAAAAATAAAATATTAAACATTTAATATGCCTATGACCACGTATCAACTATACTTGATAATTAACATGAATTTTTGTCATTTTTATATTAAATTATTATTTGATTGATTTATTCTAATACCTTGATAAAATAGTTTTTTTTAAGCAACATTCCAAATCAACCATAAACATGTTTAGGAATTTTTGAAAATTGTCTTATTATTTTTGTTTTAAAGTTAGCCGCCAGTGATTAATGATAAGTAATAACAAATAAATACATTTTATTTTGTTTTAATTATTTATTAATTTTCATGGTTATGCATTAAATAACAAATGTATAAATTAAACTATGTATTTTCCGTTAATTTTGACTCAAATAAGTAATAATTATAACATTACTTTTTGCATAATACCAAATATATAATATGTATAATTACTTTTTCAGAGTGAAGATGAAGCATTAGCTAGAGCCTTAGCTGAGTCTGAACGTTTGACAAACGAAAATACCACTAGTCCTCAACCAAGATGTACTGTTGCATAAAATTGTTAATTTTTATCAAATCAAGCACAAAATATATCATTTTTTATTAATGTTTTTAAAAATTATTATACATTCCAGACGTTTATCTTATGTACCATGATGAAATATTTTATTTATATGTTAATTTTGTGATAATGTATTTTAAGCAATACCATTTTAAATCAATTCACTTTGTAAAACTGAATAATCTGAAATAAACACTCCGTCCTTGTTGGTATTCATATTCTTATTTTAAATTACTTCAATTCAAGTTTACCATATTTTAAAAACAAATTATCTTGTTACTTTATTCATGTAAATACAGATTTCAATAATTGAATTTATAACATGGTGTTTTAATATATATATATAAATATGTGTATTTTTTTTTTTTTTACAAATATTAAATGGGCAATTAAATTTTATCTACTGTAAAAATGTATTGTATAGAACAGTTGTTAACGGTATCTTGATGTTAATAAATTTAATTAAACTTCCCTTTGAACGTTTTGAATAAAATAAGTTATAATCTTTTTTATGTTTTAAAAAATGAATATTACACAAGCCAAGCTGAGCAAATCTAAATTCAAAATTAACAAACCTTTGATAAGCGTATCCGAGATGTATGTTGGCTAAACTTAAGTAACACATACTTAGTGAAAAAAAAATATTCAAAAATGTAGGTACTACATAATATATTTATTAACTATACAATTTTGAATGTTTAGAATCCACTTCCATAAATATTATAAAATCACTTTCGAATATTTCGTTTTTGTACTTTATTTAAAAAAAAAAAAAAAACTTTTAACTTTTTTTTATATAAAAAGCTTGCAGTCAATAGAAAAAATAATAACCAATAACACTTAATACTTTAAAAAAAAAAAAAATTAAAATATGACTTGGTATTTTTCAAGAAATAGACATGGTAACTTGTTAAATCTATTTACTGGTGTCTAACCAATAATAATTTATAGAAATTTAACAAACTACAAGTTACTTTGTCTTAAATTTATCAAACTTAGGAGGTGATTTTTTTGATACTTTAAATAATTAACAAATAAGACAAAATTACAAAGACGTCAACCACATATATTTCACCTAAATTTATTGTGTTCATTATAAAATGTATAATTAAGATTTATACATTTTTTTCAATTATTAACATAGACTAATATGCTCTATTAAAAATTATATATAATAATAATTGTAATTCATGATAAATGTACAAGACAAGTATAATATTTACAGAACTCGTTGATTTGTTTTTTTTTTTTTTTTTGTAAAAACAAAAATTACATTTTGCAACTACAAATTAACACATAATGTCTATACTTAAGAGTTTATTCCTATAAAATAAATATTGTTATTAAAATATTATTTTTTTTTTTTTTTGTTATTTTTGGCTTTTAATTGTACTGTTGTATAATGTATAGACAAATGTATTATATAAGTAAATACAAATAAAATAATAATTCATTAAAAAAGGAAAGGAAAAATAATGCAAATTTGGGCTCTTCATTAACATGCTAATAAAGATTAAAGTAATTAAAAACATATTTAGCAATTTTGAGTAGATACTAATCTTTTTTAATAGTTTGTGGAGCTTCTGCAAGACCTTTGACCTAAAAAAAAAAAAAAAAAATAGGTGTTAAAAATATAACAAATTAATTAAAATATATATTTTAGTTTATATTATAGTTTACAACAGAAATAGTTTCAAGATTTAACATCAAAGGCAACATTTGTTTTAATTTTATTATTATGTTTTTATTTTTAAATTGTATAATATAGCAATAATTTAATTTTTGAAATTATGCATAAGATAATAAAAAAAGAAATAATATTCTTATGAAGGATCATACGAGGATAAAATTATATAAGCTAGGTAGATTTTTTTATGACAAAATAAATAATAATAAGAAAGGAACAAGAGTAAAAGGGTTAAAGAGGATATTATATTTGTTTGAATATACTTTCTTGAGAGGTATTATTATATAATTGAGATAAAGGAAAATAATAAAAAATTCTCTAATGACCAAAAGATCAACACTTTTTTCATATTATTAGTTTTTTGCCTATTTTTACAATATGATTCTGTTTTACTAAAATTACAAATTCTACACATAAAATAAATCATTTATTATATTAGATTGAATTAATTTAAGTATAATTAAATACTTAATTAAAGTTAAAAATTTTACTCTGAACCTTACATAAAGTTTTTTGATATTTATATTTTGAAAAAAGTTACTAAAATTTAACATTTTCAAAAAATATCAGGGTTTTACAAAATGATGGCTTTTTTTGCATATTTGTCTATAATCTGAAATCAGATTTTGAAACAGAAAATCGGATAAAGTAAAGGTGGAGGATTAAATGTGAAAAATTGTCAATACTTTTCAAATTAATTGGAAAAAGAAAACAGAAAATTACAAATAGTTATGTATACCTAATCAATTTTAGACAAAATCAATATAATTTTTTTGTTGTAATTAAAAATTAAATAACTATTAAAAATATGGGAAATATATATTATATACATATATTTTTATGAGCATTTGAAGTTCAATGTTGAGAAAATTTAATATTCAATGATAATATATATTTGATAAATAAATAAATAACATTTTAGGGGGTAATAGTACAGTCAGTAAGTAAACAGTTAAAAGCAATTTATATCATAAACCTATATATTATATATTATGGTGTGTTGGTATACTGGCACTAAGTTCAAAACAATCAGATATAAAATAATATTTATATGAATATTTAATGATACAATAATTAATAGAATAACATTCTTTATAATGTTTTTAGCAACAATTAGTTTAATTCTACTATGTTATTAACAGAAGTAGTAACATAAATATATTTGATAAATATTAAAAAATTATCTTTAGAAAAAGATATTAAAACAAACTAACTTCACTAGATTTTTTTTGTATACTATTATTGGTTTTATTCATTATTTCAACTACCGCCTATTACTATAAAATTTGTTTATTCTGTTGTCTAAACTGTTAAAACTTTGTTAACTGATTTTAGTGGTATCACAATTGATATTTGGTTAACAGACATTTAAAATTATTTTTATATTTACTATTAATTAAAATTATGAATCTTAGGAAATTATGTTTATCAAACAATGAAAAATTACCCTTGAATTCTTTTAAGAAAAGGGTTTACTTCAAAGTCACTATGAATTCAAAAACAGTCATAATATAATAAGAAACTATACTTTGAAAAAGATTCTAAAAAAAAAATAATATTATTTTATTTTATTTAATAAATTGATAATCACATCAGACAGTAGTTGAAATAATGGCAATTTAACAGTTGGTAATCGAGATAGTAAATGATCATCTAATGATCTGTCATTGAATTCTAATTAACAAAAAAATAACATCAGTATCAATAACCTAATTAACACAGCAAAGTCAAAACTATACAACAGAATGACTTCCTTGGATTTTATACATTAAGATAGAAATTGATAATAGTATTGATTTAGATCAAATTTTAAATAAAATATTATTAGGTACCTAGTATAATTTAAATGTTTTTTTTTAACTTAAATTACATTTACTATCAAAATTATGTAAGTATTTAAATGTGTTTACAAGTTATGATAATTAATTAGCTATTAATAATAATTAAACTGAGATGTATTATGAACTTTCACTTTTATACAATGACATTAAATTATATGAAAAATATTAATTTACCTTCAAACGATCAGCTGTCTTTAAAAAAGCTGGCAGTTGTTCCTGGCTTATATTAACTTCTCCTGCATACATAAATTCCAATATAGACTGCAAATGACTGAAGGGTACGTCTTTAAGTATTATGATCGGATGTTTTGATGGATTTTCCTAAACACATTTTTTAAATAAATGTAAATTATTCAATTTATAAGTTGGGTAAATAGGAAAACATACTTATACTAATATTCTTTATAATGTCTACTAAAACCCCATATCAATACGATTAAAATATCATAAAAATGATACTTTTTAAATTATAGTCAGTTTAAACATAAATTTAAATACTAGGATTCAAAAAGTCTTGTTATACTTAGAAAATATTTTTATGACAACTTAAATCAATTAACATACTACATACAACTATTGTTGTTTTATTTAATAGATCTTGGGTATCCATGAAAATACCTAATAATTAGATTTCAAATTTGAGTAATTTTTTATGTTTGTCAAAAATTGTTATTACTACTTGAAATAATTAATAGTAGAATAATATATGTACACAATTATTAAAAACAGAGATTATCAACAATGAATTCCAAAGATAAAAAGATAACCTAATAAATTATTTATAAAATAATTAATGATATTAACTATGATAGAAATAAAACTGATATAAGAAGAAAACCCAAAAGACCCTACTCTGATCAAGACAATTTGTAAGGAACTGTACAAAATCATCATAATACGAAATACATATTGACCATATTGTACAGTGTTGATGTTAATATCCATCAAATGCTATATAAATCTTTTTGATCGCAAACTGTTACAATATGGCAAAACATGTATAGAGATGGACATTAGACCACAAGAACAAAATTGAACTGGATTTCTTCATGACAATATTTTTCTGTAAAAGCAAGGCAGCTTTGCCTTAAACGACGGACTTACCTCTAACAATGCTTTAAAATAAGGACTGCAGGCTGATAGCACCATTTTGTGAGCCTTACACGTCTGCCCTTCGCAAGCAAGTGTTACATCCGTGAAGCTCTTCTCGTTCCTCAGGTGTTTGAAGGACGACACCATGTTGCTCTGATAATCGTTCCATTTCAGGAAATATTGCTGCTGATCTGCCATTATTACACGCTGGAAAACAATCAACCGCCGACAACCGGCACATCATTAGGGTCGGTGTCGTTCATTCCTCGACATCGTATCTGTGCACCATTATGATAATAATTACCTTATAACGATTCGAATCGTCGAAAACGCGTACGGTGGTGCAGTGATCAAAAGATCCGCGAGCTTGACAACAACTGAACTGATCGTCGCCGTTTGCAGACCTAAACGTCAATCAATGCACCAGGACATGTACGAACTTGAACTTGAATAATGGACGACGCGCGATAACGTAATATCCAAATCCGTCGGGGGCGCGCGCGACTGTGACGACGTTGGACTCGGACGTGCTCGTCTACTGCAGTACTGCGGTGATAAAAGCGTGTCAGAAACGACAGAAACACATAATAATAATTGAAATAATAAAATATTGTTTAGCACAATATTATTAAAATATTATGTCGGAGAGATAAACAAAACGCGAAAAACGTTGACCCGACGTGTTGACGAGCGCGTACGGGTGTCGGCGTCTGCGAGTGCGTGGGTCAGACGGTGCGTGTCTGCGGGTGCGCGCGCGTCATTTTCTTCCTTGGACGACGAATGGCCGACCGGTGCGGCGGTAGGTACGACATATTATGTTGTCGTGGACGGGGAAAGCGCGGCGGCTTCGTCGAGCCGGTCGAAAGCGCCCGCCACCGCAGGTAGCCGTCGCGGCGCGTACCCTTGGTGCGTTACGGCGCGACGGTGTGCGAAATCGTGACGGCCGACTACGCTTGTCTTTGGGGGGGCTACACTTTGGGGAAGGGGCCGTGACGACCGACCGAGTGTGGGTTCTCACTCGTCGGAACGCCGGCATTCGGCGAGGGTGCATTCAATCGGAGTCGCCGAGTTGGTTAGGAACAGCTCGGAGTTTCCCGGTGGAACGAATCATTCGTTTTTTCTTCGTAGTTTTCGGATGACTTTTCATGCGACGACGTCCGATTTTTCTTGTGGAAAATTGCATTATCGTCGTTGCGTTGGCAACACTGCGATGTTTATCACCGCGGTCTAATTTCTTTTTCAAATTTTTATAATTTTTATTTTAATTGTTCCATGCATACATCCCGCGACTTGGCATTTTTAATTTCTTATACATTGCCCGTTGATAAATATAAGGCGTAAGTACAAATTAAGTTCTTATTTATATTTTGCCGCGTGTCAAGCTATCGTCAAATTTGACCGCAGCCACACAAATTCAAAATGTTAAATTTTCCATACTCCCACGTGTTCTTTCCCTATCTATAGATTATTTGGAAAAACTCTGAACCTGAAAAACTGATATTATTATATTATACACGGATGCAATAGCTGACAACTGGTAATGAGGTCGTTAATTTCATTGAATTGCCAAAAGTATTTGAACTACTGGGATTAGCCCCTCACCTAGATAATGTATTCAAGACTGAATCCCTTCAAAAATAAAAAAATAAAATACCTATTTTACATACCTACCTAGATTAAATTTACATCAAATTATTATCTTAGATTCTAAATGTTCTGAATGAATAGATCAATGGTTTTACTTTGATTTATTTACACTGCGTAAACGTTTTCAGATAGAAATATTGGTCCAAAAAAATCTCCTACACCTTTAAATCAAAAATCACCTGACCATGATATTTTGAAAAAGTAATTTTTCGAAATGTTTGAAAATTTAGTTTAAAACTCAGGAAAATCTAATGAAAATTGGACTAACTGTTTTCTGTATTTATTAAAAGCGCTTATAGTTAGACTATTAAGATCAACGCCTCAACTGTTAATTATATAATAAGACAAAAATAATTAATTTTCCAATCATAACATTTATTGTTTTTTTATAATATTTTATATTTAATATTAAAACTTAAAAATAAAATGGTCTATACGTCTAGAGATTTGATATTTATACTTAAGTATAAACATTAAGTGTATATAAATAATAATATTGTTCATCGAATATTTATGAAACTATTAAAATATAGATAGAGAACTATTGAATTTTAAATATATGGTTTAAATTTTAATTACTCGTAGAACTAGGTACTATAGAACAAGGCTTTTTAACACAATAATTGAATTGGATACTTCTTATAAAATACATTTTAAAACATTTATTTGGCAATGGCTTAAATTTTTAATTTGTGAGCTCTTTTTTTTTATTAATTATTTCTTTCTATTAAAAACTTTTAGATGCATCACATTTTATAATTTATTTTTATTTATTAAATTTTTATCTTATAAATAGTTTACTCGTTCTGAATTTAGGTCGTATACTAAATTAATAATAAATATATATATTTAAAATATATTACACATGAATCATGATGGATTTTTATATTTTTTAAATTAAAATTCTTAATAATACTTATTACAGCGCATTTTGTATTGATTTTTTGAGATTTGAATGAATTTATAATAAGATTAATAACAAAATGATTTTTTAATACATTCAATTCATAGCTCTAATTACTCGTATTAGCATTTTTACTAACCATTTGTATAAATAAATCTTGTACAGAATTTGTTATGATGCTGATAACTTGCAAAATATAATTATATACAAATACATAACCAAGGTTCTGTATATGTATATAAATAATAGTAATATAATAAGGTATTTCGTTAACCATAGAAAACTGGTAACTATAGATAGAGATTGTATGTAATAATATTATAAATTAGCATAACATTATTAACATTAATATTTTATAATTAAACTAAAACTATTTTATTTGTATTCATTTTTAATTAACTTGTTGAAAATATGTTTAGTTTTTTTAAAGTAAAATTTAAAATAGACGGCATGAAAAGGCAAAAGATCCCCCTGTGTTTGCCTAAAAAATAATTGCACACATCCTTTTCAAAATTTAAAACGCAATTTGCACTAATGATATATTACATGTATATAAAATTGCATATATAATTTTAATACCATAATTATATCGTTCCACTCACTTGGTGTCTTTAGATTATTTTTAATAATAAATACAATTGGAACTTTGAACTTTTCAAATATTAGTATCTATTAGACTATTACCATCTACATGAAAAAAAAAACATAATAGTACAAATAATATAGTTGTCTTGTAACAGTAACACTAATAATAACTAAATATCAATTACTGAAGGATAAAAGTATGCATGTAATAATAACCATTATATGGTCATTAATGATTATTCTCGAATGTTGTGAATATGCTTACATAATCTACACATAGTCTAGAGACAGACATAATAGTTATTACTATTGACGATTATAATATTGTACTCATGATGTTGAATATGTGTTGGTCTTAGATTATATTAAATTTACTCTATCATAAATTATGTAGATACTAGAAGCGTTTGACTTTTTATACAAAATTATCTATTACTATTGTTTCATTGAAAAGTATAATTTAGTATTATATTTGTAGACAAAATTCACACTTTATACATACAGTATACGACATATGTATTTTTAATACATGTTTGAAATTTTTTAATAAAATTATACACAAATATACATTTATGTTCACAGGGCGTATTGGATAGGCAATTAAGGTACATCACTGTCATGGTTATTCGTTTTTTTTTTTTGGTATATTATTATCGTAATCGTACCCCGTGCGATTTATTTTAATTAATTTCATTATTTTTATAGACATTTTTAAATTTCAAATTTCAACAAAATTTCATAATTATATAAAAAAAATAAGGGCTTAAGTTATTTAATTGTATTTTAAAAAATAAATCTTGTATATTTAAAAGTTTAAAGTTTTCACATTTTCTAATGAATTGTTTCGGAAAAATTAATTCAACCTACTATATATTACTTATGGCAAAATAAATTGCTTTATATCAATATATCATAAAATATTCTTAGTAATATAGTCACATAAACTATTATCGTTCAAGATTGTTTTCGTTGGTAAATATTTATCATTGAATTAAAATTTAACATAATACTTAACAATGACAATATATACATTTGACACCAACTGTAGGTACAGCAGAGGATAATTATTTATACTTTCCCCCATTATTATAATAAGCTTAAATTTTAATTATTCCATGCAAATTTTAAATGTAAGATTTATTAATTAAGATGCAGTTAAATAAAAAAAATTAAATATATAAATATTTTTTCTCAAAAAAAATTTAATAGCCTTTGGTAAAATTGTTTTTATAAAAACTTTAATAAACATAAGCCAGTCGTTGCCTCAGCAAAAGTAAAAGAGACCTTTTTTAATATTAATAATAAAATATAATAAGTAATATTTTTTGTCATTTTATTTCTGATTTTTATGAATACAAACGTATAACTTCAGAAAATACTGTAGTTACACTTAAGTAATCAACTTTTTATTTTAACTCGTTTAATAAAAATCTTTAAGTTCTATACTAGGTAAATGTCACTTCATATTAAATGTATTGATGCCAAACTATCTTCAGTAGTGTTGGACATTTTTTTCAAGAATACAAATACATATCTCACCACTTAAGTACTCGCCCTCGGTGAAGAACATCCAAAAATTTAGCATTTTCGCCACACCTAATTATTATAAATAAAACACGGCATTTAATATATACAATATTTATATTAAAGTAAGATCGGCGCCATTACCTAATTAGTAAGTAATATACCAATTAATAATAATTTATTACTTGATAGTTATTTCTTTAGTAATAATTTACATAAGATATAAATCAATGTTAATGTATTAACTTTACATATATGGCGCAGAGTTCTATCAATTTATCGTATTAAATTTATTTTGTGACACTGGCGATAGTTTATCATCATGTCACAGATTATAAATCGTTTAAAAAAATAAATAAATAAACAAAATACGACAAATATACTCAAGTTTTAAATAGTAAATACGAAGCATTACGAGCATAAAACACATAAATAATACGAGCGTATGGTCATATTAGTTGAGTCATCAGCATCAGTTGTGTATTGAATTATATATTACGTGATGTACACTGTATACACTAAATAAAATTTAAAAAAAATATTTTCCTAACTCAAGTCCTACAAATAGCTAACCGATACCTTCACGTACTGTCCACGCGAAATTTAATAAGGCGGGAAAATAATTTAAAATGGCCAATTGTACAACTTCTTTGAGGTTAGATCAGTTCTCCTATCAGTTCATTTCCCGCTCATACTTATGTATTCTTTGTAACCATTATTATACTGTTTACTGCTTTACTAAGCTAGTGGCTAGTAAAAGTGTTAGTGTAGAATGTAAATGATGGTAAATTAGTATTTAATATATTTTATTAATTATTATTTAATATTCACTAATTACTATAGATTCTACTGATTCTAGTCATTGTCTAATTTACCAACTACTTGAACTACTCAAGTTTTTTAAATTTGATTTGATTTGAAGGTAAGTCATTGTACATTAGTTAATTGATAGTATTTTATTTCGTATGTTAAGTCAAATCGCTCCGACCGGCACAGACGACGATCATGTCCAATTACTCATTTCACTTTTTTATGTGTCTACTGTCACTCCACGTTTTTGATAATGATACTATTACCATACCATTTGGCTCTTAGTTTAATCCTATTATAAATCAATAACATTAATAGTATTTGCAGAAAAAACATATTTTGGCGATCTTGAAACTATAAATATGTACCTATGTGAATATGTAGGTTTATGTCATAATTTTTACAATTCAATAATATTTTATAATAGATTTTTTTTTATTTTAAATATGACCCAATTGCATAAAAATGAATACCTATGTGTTGATTAATTAGTGTTATAATTAGGTAGCAATGTACCTTTCATAACATTTTTCAAAAAGCTATTGTCTATAAGCTATTCTTGCTCGAAATAATTGAACGCTTATTAGGTAGGTACTCACAATTTATTATCATTTATTATAAATGACATAAAGAATTTAATCATTTTTATTCATTATGACTGAGGCTTATTCTTAGCTGAAGGTTAAATTTATTTTATTTTTAACTGTTATTAGGCGATGTGTTTTAATAATATTTAGTTATTGATAAAAACTTGCCTATTTTTTTTTTTTTTGCAAAATATTGGTTTCAATATTTAGTAGATTATTTTAACTATTAATTGTTTTTAAAATTATTTATAGTTATTTTTGTACAGGTAATTATTCATAAAAAAAATGGAGTATGAAAAAATGTTAACAAAAGGCGCTTTGAAGTCTATTATGAACAATGAAGATGTTAAAGATCCAGTCATGCAAGTTCTTGGTGTAAGGAAAATTACTGCTGCAGGTGCAAATGAAAGATATCGCTTACTTATTTCTGACGGTCATAATTTAAATTCTTTTGCAATGTTGGCTACTCAGTTAAATGGTATGGTGTCTTCCGGAGAACTTAATGAATTTTCCATCCTACAGATAAAACGTCATATAATCAGTAATTTAACCGACCGTTCAAAAGGAAGTAAACAAGTCATGATCCTAATAGATTTGGCTGTAATGGTGCCTGGTGATTTGGTGGGTTCAAAAATTGGCGATCCTAAGCCAATAATTGATAATTCTGGTCAAGTAGTTGAAAATGGTACTTCCGCTTCAGTTGACTCTACACCTCAATCTAATTCTTTGCCAAAACCACGTTCTGCCCAAGCAAGTGTTATAGATAATGGACTTCCTAGAGATATTGATGTTAACAATATTCATCCTATTAATTCACTAAGTCCATATCAAAATAAATGGACAATCAGGGCTAGAGTTGTAAACAAAGCTCCAATTCGTACCTGGAGTAATCAAAGAGGTGAAGGTAAACTTTTTAGCATGGATCTACTTGATGAAAGTGGTGAAATACGCGCAACTGCCTTTAACAACGAATGTGACAAATTCTTTGATATGGTTGAAGTAAACAAAGTATACTTTATCACTCGTGGTGCAATCAAAACAGCAAATAAAAAGTTTTCAAATTTAAATAATGATTATGAACTTACACTTTCTAGTGAAACGCAAATTTTCCCATGTCATGACTTTGATGATTCTCAATTGCCTGCTCTAAAATTTAATTTTGTTCCATTAAGTCAAGTTAAAGATGTTGATGTTGATGGTATAGTTGATGTCATAGGAGTTTGTCAAACTGTTGGAGAATTGACTAAGTTAATGTCAAAGACTACAAGAAAGGAATTAAAAAAAAGAGATGTGACTATTGTTGATCAGTCTTTAAGTTCAGTAACTATTACATTGTGGGATACTCAGGCAGAAGATTTTGATGGATCATTACAACCTGTAATTGCCATAAAAGGAAGCAGAATCAGAGAATTCATGGGTAGCAAATCATTGTCACTTTTAGGATCAACTGTAATGCAAATAAATCCTGACATAGAAGAAGCTCATCGCTTAAGAGGTTGGTATGATTCACTTCCTTCAAATGTAGAATTCAATAGTATTTCCACCCGTTCTGATGCTGGAGCAAATTCTCAGTTTCTTACTATTAAAGGAGCACAACTTGCTCAACTTGGTGGTGGCGATAAAGCTGATTATTATAGTATGTACTCGCATTTAATTTTTGTGAAATCTGAATCTGCTCTGTATAAAGCATGCCCAAAACCAGATTGTCAAAAAAAAGTTATTGATCGAAATGATGGAACATATCGCTGTGAAAAGTGTAATGATGAAACTGAAAACTTTAAGTACAGATTGATGCTTTCAGCACAACTAAGTGACTCGACTGGAAACCAATGGGTAACTATGTTCCAAGAAACTGCTGAAAATCTTTTGGGCACTACTAGTGCAGAATTGGGAAGGTTGATGGAAGAGTCTAAAGAAGAATACAGTGATGTTTTTCAAAAACAAATGTTTAAATTATTTGAAATTAGAGCTAGAGCTAAAATGGAGACATACAACAATGAGACTAGGTTAAAAGTATCTTTAGTCAATATAAAACCAATTAATTATAAGGTAGCTTCTTCAAAATTGATTGCTGATATTAAAAGATTGAGTGGGATTTCAACATCAGTTATGTAAAAACCTATCATTTTTATACTTTTGTTTCTAGTTAGTAAGTTTAAAGCTTAACATAATTAATATTATATAAGTATATTTATTACATTTTTTAATCTTTTATTGTTTAAAATAAGTTCATTTTTAATTACACAATGTTGAAGATCAATTGTATTATATTTAGCTTATAAAAATAAAAATGCTACTTTTATAATAATTTAGTTATGTGTATATAATATGTTGTATATTTGTGGTGTAAATACATTTTCAAAAAAAAAAAAAAATTAAAAAAAAATATTCATAGCAGTAAAAATAAAATTTAAATTATAGGAAGTTATAAAATGATAATCCCCACTTATTTGATACTAAATACTAGCCCAACAAATTGTTCATAATGCAATGTGACTACTCCATCTTGATCAGTATCAAATTGACGGAATGCTGTAGTTAAATTCTGAAAAATTAAAATGAAGTATACATATTAAAATTATTTGTTTAACTTTATTGGCAAGTTAACCCTTAGAAATAAATATAATTATAATTGCTATCAATTTGAATTAAATAATAATTAAGTAGATTTTGATAAATTATGAAATACATTTCCGTTTATCGAAAGAGTAAAGATATACTAATGTTTTGTATGTAATGAGTCATTACGAATGAGTAAAGACTAAGTAAGCCAAGTATGTGGTTCCAAATATATATATATATATTTGTGTTTAAATAAAAAGATATTAGCTAAATTTTATAATGAAATTTTCAAGATGTCTTATGAACATAATTTTAAATCAAGACAGTAAAATATATTGTATGAGATAACAAAACAGATGTTTTGTATTTTATACATGTTATAATTGGAACAACCAGAACCAGATAAACAAGGTATTAGCATTGATTATAGAATTTTTAACGTTTGATTACAGCTATAGATACTGTACAATTTAAATAATTCAATTCAATTATATTATTCAATGTTTGTACTAATTTATCATAATTATAAAACATAAAATCATGACCAAACAAGTGTAACCGGCCCTATGAAATTTTCTCAGTAACTTGCTGGTTTAATCTGGGCATATAAGCTACAATTTAACTATAACTGATACACTTACATTAAGCATAATGCAGCATTGTATGAAATCATCAAACAGTACAGTCCCTCTACCAAGTCTATCAAATTTTTGCAACATTGTGGCAACAGTAGCATCGCTTAAGTTGTATCCAAAAGTTTGTAATGCAGCTCGAAGTTCATTTCTGTCTATGTTCCCTGAATTATCTTTATCAAAGGAACGGAAACAATTTTGCCAGTCTACAATATACTTCCATAACGCACCAAAATCTTCGAATGATATAGTGCCTTTATTTGACTTATCAAACATGTCTATAAAAAATAAAATAAATGTTTATATAAAATATAATATATGTTAGATATGCAGTACGATTAAATTAAATTACATTATTGTTATTATTTATTTTAATGATTAAATGCACTTTCAGAATTGTGAGACCAATTGATTAATGTATACATAATACATATCTAAGTATATAAAGTAGACCAATTTTTCATAATCTTGTCTTACTGATTTGTAATGGCCATAATATCATACAATTTAGGATGGTCATGATGTTAAAGTATAATAGCTTTTAAGGATGCATAGCAGGAAGATTTCTAGAATCACGACATCTTCAGTATTCTCTATTCATGATTAATTCTCTTAATATTTGACCAATTTTCTTATAAAAAATTAGGTAAGTGCTAAGACAGTGATTTATATCATCATATAACTTATTGTTCATACATCATTAAGTTAACTCAACTTGGTATTTATATTGCTTAAAACGGGTTCTACTATTTATTAGAATAATGCTCAGCTTAAAAGACAGATTATATTTACCACATAATCAGTAATAGTTATTTGTGTTCAATGCCTCAATGAAACCACAGAATAATGATACCATGACTTAATTTTTCTTGCGAGTTTTTTTGTTTTTTGTTTTTTAAATTTATTTTGTTAATCAAAATTGAAATTATCATTATAATTTTACTGTAGATACAAAATAAAATATATTTTAAATATCAGACATTTATTGACTCACTCAACATTAAGCGAACCGTCTCTGGGTTGAAAGGTGACCACGTGCCATTGGATAGTGCGCTCTGTAATTCATTAGCTGTGATGGAACCACTATGGTCTTTATCCAATCTTTAAAATAAGGAAACATTAACATATATAACTTGATAAAAATTAATAAGTATTTAATGTAGATATTTTACTTTTGAAACATTTCCAACAAGAATGAAGAAGGAGGCATTCCACTTTGAGGTTGGGCCATTTCGAAACTTAATTTTTAATTTTGTAACACTTCTAATTGTTTAAAAATTTCGCGGTTATGAAAATTAATAAACGTCAGCAAATAAACGGTTGACTACCAGGCACTAACTAGTAAACAATTAAACGAGTCATAGAATAATACAACAACTAATGCTGAACAATAATAAATGAAATACCGAATAACAATTAAATTTCATCATTATTCATTATACTTTTTATTATCTAGTATCTACGTACAATGTGAACAAGTAGGCATATAAACATTATAAACACAATATTGATAAGCGATAACTTATTGACATAACAAAAAAATAGTATGACAAAAATAATAATAAAAAAATATGTATACAACAGTCCTCTCGATTATCACCGTACGACTTTTTGAGCGCATGCGCGATTACCCAGTCATTAATGTGATAAGCTGCGCTGTTCTAAAAATGGAAAGTTCGGTGTCCACACTCCATAGATTTATTTATTTTATTAGCTATAGAAAACAATCAACAATTATGTGACAGTAGTGGGAAGTAGAATGCCAGTGGATTTGTCGTGGTGAGGTAATAATGTTCCCTGAAGTGATTATTATGTACAGTTATTATTATTTAATCGTGTGACAAAATTAGATCCAATGTCCATTATTAGGTCATTGGGTCATTTTGCAAACTAGCTGAAATGACCAAGTGTATGATGTGTTTTAATTTGTTTTGTTTTTTTGGGCATCTTAAAGGTCGGAGTGGATATTCTACCATTGGCGGTCATTCCAGGTCATGTGTTAACATTATGGATAATAAGCCCAGCATGAAAGTAGAACTAGATTCATGTGAAAACTGTTCTAAACTATCGGATGGGGATGAAGATAAAACTGCAGCCACGGTGTCTCAGGCAGAGATTTGGCAGGAAGATAAAAAATTCACAGTACCTATATAAAATTCTTTCATAAAAATTACAAAAGTCATTATAGTATATTTAATATTTAGTTTTGAAAAATTAAATTCTATGTTTTTAGGTCTATAAAGTTGTAATTTGGTCTCGGAATGAATCTTGGCATGTTTTTAGACGTTATAATGAATTCTACAAACTTAATGAACTACTAAAGAAACAGGTAAAGTTACAGTTTTAATTTTGGTTGATTTATTGACTCATAGTTTTTATTTTGTAGGCGCCAGACTCAAACTTAAAAATACCAGGTAAGAAATTGTTTTGTAACAACATGGATCCTTCATTCATTGCCTCTCGCCGGGAAGGTCTTGATCAATTTGTACATCATTTAATGCATCAAAACAATTTACTAAGCATGTAAGCTTAACTAATTATTACTTTAAATTGTATTATAAAATTATATTTAAAAGTTAAAAAGAGGTAAACAAAGAATTTATGAGAATAACTTAATTAAACATTTTTTTCATGTGCTCTACTACTACTAGAATTTGAAATAATTAATACATTTTTATAATAAATAGTGCATGGTAAAACTTAAAATTAATGGTGTTCATGTGTGTGCAATAATACAATCATACTTTCTCATTAACTTTGTAAAAAGTTCCAAGCTTTTACTTAAATGAAATTGAGAAAACTAATTACCTAGATCTCAAAATGGTAAAAAATGATACTTAATTGTAATTTTAATACAGTTGATTTAACTTGATTTTTCTCTCTGGCTTGTGTTTTAATTACAAATATTTATTAATAAAAAAATGATAAAGAATAATATATTTTTGAGGGTTTGACATATCAGTTTTATATTTTTTTAATAATTGACTTAAAAATAAAAATTTAATTTTTTTAAACTTAAATGGTTATTAAATTGTTTTCAAACAATATTTTAATAAATTAATAAATTATATCCATAAAAATATTTTCTATATCATTTTTTAAATTGGTATTTCACTTAAAGGTTATTAAAAACAACAAAAATTAGTTTGTATGTTTATGCATTTTGTGTTGTTAGTTGGCCCAATAGAGAAAATTAACAGTGTGCTTAGTGATGGTACTAGAGTTTTTGGGGCTCTAGGCCAAATAAATCACAACCTTTATTGCAGGGTCTTTAAAACGCTACTTGTAGGGCCTAAATTAAAACTTTAAAGCGCGGAGCCCTAACCCTATTGCTCCCCTTTGCACTATCACTGGGTGTGCTGAAAAATGTATCTACTAAACTATGATGTTTTTTTTTTTTTTTTAAATTAATACTATTAAACAATTTTTTATTTTTATAGAAGTGAAGTCCGCACATTCTTTAACTTGGATACTAAAGTTAAGGAACCAGATAGACCAAACCTTTTTAAATGCTCTGGTACTATAAATTTAGGGCCTTCGGAAAGACCATCGTAAGTAATATAAATGTTATAATATACTTAAATGTAATAAACCTAATGAAAATATATGTTAAAATAACAAAAAAAAATCCATTACTTTTTTTATTAAATAGAAAATTTACAATTTGTAAAATATGTACAATAAGCAAATATGATATGTGATGTGGAGAATATTTACATGATAATAAGTATAAGAAGGGAGACTATTCAATGACAGAACCTTCAGTAAATTTTTTACTAATTTTTGTTATATTGTTCAAAAAATTAAATATGTTAAATTTATAATAGTAAAATTATTTATTAGGTATCTACTGAATAAGATATTATACAAAATATTAGTATATTTTGTACAAAAAATAGTGGTATTCGTTTAATATGTGACTTACCAGATCAATAATTAATTAAAAGTAGTCAAATTAAAAATCATAAAATTAGGTTATTATAATAGATTACGCACTACATTTAAAGTCAGTCAATAAAACATTAGTAAAAAAAATTACGAAACAAAATGTTATGAAATTATTTTATTTAAATTATGTTTGGATAATATATACACTTTTTGTGTGCCACTTAAGAAATTGTTTCTTGTTTGTTAATAAATCAGTACCATGCTTCAAAACCAATGAATTTATAATAAAATTATAAAAATAAGCAAGCATAAGTTGTCTGTGCCTACATAATATAGATAATCATTTTGATAGGTCAAATACTAAACGCAGTAATACAGTTAATTTTGTATAAATTGAACAAGACTATGTTTAATTTCTACCTAATCAATTGTAATAAAACTAGATCTCAATTTTAAAAATAAATTATTATAAAATCAGTGTTTTACACATGGAAACATTATAGTTGTATTAAATAAATATTTAGTGGGCATACATGTTTGGTGAGTATTTGAATATTTAAATGGACAGCTATGAAATAGAGACTTCATAAAATACAACTTAAGTGAAGGTCTAGTAAATGGTGGGAAAATCAAGTTTAATAAAGTCTAAAAATCTTGGGAGTATTAAACCAAGAAGAATTGGAATTTATTAAGAAACAAGGAAGGCATTGTAGCAACAGTTATGGTTTTTTAAAGCTTTAAAAAACAAATAAAACATAATATATTTATGAATTGTTTATGTAAAAAGTTAAATTAATTTTTTTATTTTAAATTCTAGCGCTAAACCATCAGATTTTGTATTTTTACGTATTATCGGAAAAGGCAGTTTTGGTAAAGTATACTTGGCCGAACACAAAACTGAATCCATTCATTTCGCTGTTAAGGTATTAGATAAAAAGCACATACTTGCAAGGAACGAAGTCAAGCATATCATGTGTGAACGCAATGTTCTACTAAAAAATATCAATCATCCATTTCTTGTTGGCCTTCACTACAGCTTCCAAACCAAAGATAAACTTTACTTTGTACTTGACTTTGTAAATGGTGGAGAAGTAAATAGATGCTTTCCATATTGTATCAGTCTAATTAATTTAATGATTTTTTTTTACTTTTCAGTTGTTTTATCACTTGCAAAAAGAAGTCAGATTCTCAGAAACCCGAGCTAAGTTCTATACAGCAGAAATAGCATCTGCCCTCGGATATCTCCACTCTAATGGTATTATTTATAGAGATCTCAAACCAGAAAACCTTTTACTTGACCAGGAAGGACATTTGGTTCTTACTGATTTTGGATTTTGTAAGGAGGGTCTTATTGGAACTGAAACTACTAATACATTTTGTGGAACTCCTGAATATCTTGCTCCTGAAATAATTAGGAAAGAAGTAATACTGAAAATTATTAAAATTGTGATAACTTAATACATTTAATATTTATTATTATTTTTAGGCATATGGCAGATCAGTTGACTGGTGGTGTCTTGGTGCAGTGTTATACGAAATGTTATTTGGACTCCCACCATTTTACAGTTTAAATGTGCAAGAAATGTATAATTTAGTTTTACATAGTAGATTAAAAATAAAAGGACCTGTTTCATCGCAATGTAAAAATTTATTGCACAAGGTTTAAAAAATATGCTTGAAATTAAAAAAAAAAAGTTATTAAAATTATGTCTAAATGCAAATTTCTGTTTCTAGTTATTGGAAAAAGAAAGCAATAAAAGAATTGGTAGCAATGTTCAAGATTTTAATGAAGTTAAAAAACATTCATTTTTTAAATCGATCAATTGGGATGATTTATTGAATAAACGTATTACACCTCCTTTTCAACCACAACTGGTAAATGTAGTTTATTATAAAATAATTATTTTAATATAGATATTTTTAAACAATGAACATATTAGATAAATATTTATTTAATTCATTTAGTGATAACTTTATAAGTGTGTAAGTTAATCATTAAATTTTGATGTCAATTTTTTTTATAGAATGGAACATGTGATTTGCAATATATCGATCCTCAGTTTACAAAAGAATCTGTCAGTTCATCCATGTCATCGTTTTGCGATGAAAAACTTTCTTCTAGTAAACATGACATAGATAATGTGTTTGCTGGTTTCTCCTACACTCCTCCATCTAGTTTAGATTAATAATAATTGTTCCTATCCTTAGTTAATTTTATTTATACTTGATTGACTTGTGGCTGGCTTACTAAGACTATCTACAACTTTTTACTATCTATACAAAAAGTTTTTATTTTACATAGTTAATAGTTATGATTTTAAAATATTAAAATTAATATATTTCATGTTTTAAGAAGCAATAAGTAATATGTTCAAAATAAATAAGCAAAAACATTCCATTTTTAATACACTAAACCAGTGTGTGTTCATACATTAATTTTGCAGCTTTATTAGCCAGGGTCTTAATAAAAAAAAAAAATCATTAAACTATATTATCAATTAATATTACTTAATTTGATATTTTGATTCTTATTCACTGCCAAAATGTTGTAATGTGAAAAAAAAAATTAAAAAATAAAATAATTACTGTGATTTATTGCACTATCTATTTTTGAGCTTTAAAATCAAATTCTCAACATTATTGTACTGTATAAACTGTGCGTTTATAACAATATCGAATAAGTTTTAATTGTAAAAACTAATATTTCAATATGCATATATACACTAAAAAATAAATAAAATAAAATAATATATTTAACTTAAATAACATAATCTATACTCTATTTTAGGCATATATGATATACATATTGCATACCTAATTATACATAAACTAGAATATACTCATACAAATGCCTAATATATAAAATATTTATAATATAATTTATTAAACAATAGTCAATATGTAGGTATATACATACATTTTGTATTGCTTCTGACCCATGTATTATCATAACGTGAATTACTAACGTTACTACTAAATATATTGTGAATTATAAGTCATACAATGTTAAGATTAGATTAATTTAAATTATTAACTATGAAATATATTACTGTGTTAATTATTACAAGTTGACTTTCACTGGATACTGCCAAAACTTATTATTAATAATCATAATATATGCTCTTGTTATGACTGTTTTAAGCAAATTTAATAAATTTTAAAAATTGAATGTTACTTATTAATTATTATGTATAATTTTTACTAAATATTGTTCATCCTATGTTTGTTTAATTTTAATATGATTTATATACTATGTTTGACTATATAGAAATTTTTATGCATTTAATTTTTTTTTTAAGTGTACATTTTACCTAAAGGATTTCTTTTGAAACTATTAACATTGAAATTTAAGTTATTTAATGTCTACTATATTTATAATTTTAAACTATAAAGTATATTGTATTATTTATTGTTTAGACTCTTTATGTTTGTTGATCTTAAAAATTGTATTTATCAAAAAGTTTAATTAGGTAAGTATTAAACCTACTGTTATGATTATTGTTTTTGTATTTTAATTGTATGTTAAATATTGAATTATTGACATTTATATCTCTATAAATCAAATATACAATCATATAATATACTTATTGACTATTTATTTTATAAGAAAAATTGGTATTTTCTCATACTCAATAATAAATAATTGGGTCAAAATCAGGGATCATAGCAAACAGGAAATAACTGGAATCAAAAAATAAACTGTAACCACATGCACACACAGATTTGTTTTTAAAATATTTCGTCTTTAGACCATTTTTTTTTTAAATTCATTATTTGTCTCTGAGCAGTCCTTCAATATAATAAGATAAACGTTTCTTTTGCAATTGAAATTTGATCTATAAGTATTTTTAGGATGTATAAACTATAAAATAACATTATTTTTCTGGACTCCGAAAATGAGAGTAGTACTTAACCCATAATTTTGGTAAAGTATCTTGTATAACTTCTTGTCATTAATAAATAATCTTTTTTTTTCATCTATGAATCTTTTTTTTGAATATAATGATCTTACAGTCTCAATTTTATCAAACAAATCTATACCATTTAAATCGCATGTAGTGTCGGCCCTTGGTGGGGGGGGGGGGCAAGCGGTGCAACCGTACCGGGCCTACGCTTGAGGGAGCCCCACAAATTAGGTATGTAATACAATACCACTTTAAACTATAAATAAACATAATAATATTATAACAGTAGTATGCAAATTATATATAATAGCTATACAGTTACACGCATGCATATGAAAAATTGTTTATCATCGATGACGGTATAAAATTATATAAAAATAAAGTAAGTTCCTAAGAAAAAAAAAATAATATATAAGGAGCCCAGCAAAATTCTGCACCGGGCCCCGAAAATCATCGAGCCGGCACTAATCAGTGAATCACATATGTTTCATTGCTTAGTTTAACATGTGGATCTTTAAACGATTTTAAGAAGTCTTTGTTATTATTACCTTTAATATTAAACTAAAACTCCTAAGTATCATCAAATTATTTTGTTTGTTTTTTTTAAAACGTTTAGAAATAGAAGATAATGTTTTATTAGGCATGTTAGTAAATATAGGTATTGAATATGTTTTCAAAATATTGTTAAATGTATGTGCTGTCCAGAGAACGCTAATATATAAACATTTGGTAAAAAGTGTAGGTAGGAATGTCTACAGTTATTAATTTTTGAATCATAACAAAAAATAACCTACATTTTTCAAAGTAGGTAGGTATTCGGACACCAAGAATGGTGATTGTTCATGAAGAAATCGTTAGGTACTCATTTTCAATACAGTTTCAATATTTTATATTTTTTTTCTTAGTAGATATGTAACAATTAACAAATATACCAATAATAACTACGGTGACAGCAATATACTAATTTAATAATAATTATAACAAATTTAAACTTTTTTTCTGCGGTGATACATATTTTTGATATAAAAAATACATATTAAACAATTGTCGATTTAAAACTGTAATTTGACAAAAACACACATGTTGTTGCGTATCTGTAAACGGAAATAAAAATAATTAATATACCATTTTGAACGGTTATTGACGTTATTGTAGACAATACTGCACTCAGGCACAGATCCAGAGTAAAGTTCTGGGGAGGGAGCCCAAACAACTTTTTTATATTTATTTTATTCATAATTTAAAATTTTTGTAGTAGGTATAGTCGTATACATAATCATTTTAATAAATAAATGAATGATTATTTAATATAATACAATATTTATAAATTAAATATTAAAATCTAAACGTCTATTTACATTTTTGCTTTTTTCGATATATATATCCACCTAGTATAATATGTTATATTTTATCAGACGTATATACGATTTGAAATATAGTAATATCATAATCTGTAGAATTATAAAAAAAATTTGAGAAATAATATGTCTGGGGGGGGGGGGGACTGGACCCCTAGGCCCCCTCTCGATCCGTTCTTGACTGCACTATACGCCAACACGGTAATCGGGAATACCCGGCATTCGGTGTAGACGTGTAGTTACGTTAGAAATTAAAACGATTACAAACAAAACTTTTATCGAGACGTAAAAAAAATATCGTTACCTTTATATAATTCTGTTTTTCATAAATCAGTTCGTGACGACAATACATTTCACATACGGCATCACACCACTGTACAGTGAACTGGAACAACTTTTCTCGACAACTGAATCACTATCGGACGTACTTACGATGGTCTTACACAACGAATGCAATAAAGTGTTTACTTGTGAACTCGTGCTTTGGTCCAAAAACCGAGAATCGTACATGGTCCCACTTGTCTGTAAGACACACAGAAATTATAACAGTTGAATACAAACAGGTAATTCGTAAAATTTAATATCGTCTTGGTCAGAGACGTTCTCTGGGAGGGTGGATGAATTTGGCGAATAACCTTATTATATGGGCTTCGAATTTCCCAAATTTGATGGCATGCGTACATTAGGTATAATTGGTGCATACATTATGTTGTATCGTAAAAAATCATTAAAAAATCAATATTTATTTTAGCCATTATATAGTTATGGTTTGGTTTTTAATGCACACATTTTTTTGAATACATTTCATTTACACTTACAAATTATCACCACTACTTAAAAATTATCTTTTCCACATAGAAACGTTACTACTTTATAATTATTTTTATTATACTTGAATTTTATTTTACTAACCATTAACACCAAATCCGTCTCTAATGATTTGTTATAAGTATATCCATTGTCGCTGTTTTTACCACTTGGCGATGAAATTGTATAAATTGTGTTTTCACCACTCGCTCCTGGAAAAATAACAAATTATGAGAACAAAATATTATTATTATTTTTTACTTGATAAATGATAAATAATCTGTCTTTGAAGACCTTTAAACTTACGAATATATTATATTGTATGCATATCAATGTATATTGTATGAATACACACATAATATTATGTTATGATTAGTATAATTATTATACGAGTACGTTAATATTTTAATACAAAAGATACTCACCAAATGTTTTGTCATCCGAAGCATCACTCAAATGGATGGGAGCAATCAGGAAAAAGGTAATACCTTGTTTCGTATACCATGACGATACGTAGTTGAACGTATACTGAGATACCTACAGTGCGTGGCAGTGTATTTTTAATCGATTGTCATATTATTTTGCATAGTAAAATATGTATATGTATATTATATATATATTTATTTATTTATTTATTGAGTAGGTACTTACGTCTATTATGGAACTTTGGGTATCATATAGCGATTGTGCAACGGACAAGACGACTTTAACAGCATTCGCTCTGTACGGATAATCGGCCGAAAGTTTGTACGCTTTGTCTTTTGAATTTTGACCTAGACATAAAATCATAAATATATTTCTAACAGTCTGATACTTCGATAAAGTCTTATATTTTTTGTACATTTTTATCGGTTTGACGTATCATTATTATTATTATACATCTTAATTTATATAATATAGGTGTATTTAAAATTAATTTAATGTTTGACTGAAAATAAAAAGCGACCATTGAATTGGCTCCCAACATATTTTTTAACAAGAGGTTCTCTAAATATAAAAGTTGAAAAAGTACGCAACTTTAATATTTTTAGCGACACAGTGCCGGATAACTGTTTGAAATTATCTAATTGTTAATCTAATAACGCATTAAACAGTCACAACCATCGTCATTTTTATACTATTTAACTATCTATATGTATATGAGAGATTTCACTGTTATCATTAAACATAATACTCAGAGTTCGTCGCAATCCGTCGAAATTTATTTCATTTTTAATATAAATGTTGAGAGAGTCAACTCAATGCATAAATCTTGGGAGCCAGTTCATTAGCTCCTAAATAAAGACATACAGCGTATGTTATTGATATGGGTATGGTTGAAATTATTGTATTAATTTAGTCTAACTTGTATATACTTGTTATACTTGTATAACTTGGCATATAGGTACCTAAAATATTATCAATATTTTTTTCGATAACAATTTAAAACAAATTACATTCTTAATTGAATAGTCCAGCAATAAGTTAACATATACGCATCTTACCCGTAACTTTTTTAAACGATTGAATAAGCTGAGATTGCAGTCTACTTGTTTTTGAATCGTCATCTGTAGTGGTGATCTGAGTTTCTTTCCATTCCGGCATGTCACTCAATACTTTTTCATAGCTATCATCCTCATTAGTTGTATACATATGAACTTCGGAATCTGTACTTTTACCAGAGTATCCAACAAGAATAAATTTGACGTCACTGAAATTTAGACCAAAAATAGTAACTTTAAAAATTAAAATTTTAAAGTGATTAGTATTGCTTAGTTTATTCGCTTAATACTATTATTAGCTACAACTTATAAATTAATAAATTTATGAACATTTAAAAAGTGTACGCATGTATTCTTATCAAGAACGGTAAGTGATCATAATAATTTTACTAAAGAAAAAATAAATATTATTATGCAGCGTTTAACATATTTTTGACAAAAAATTTGGAATACTTTTGTTTTAACACACAGGAACCTGGAACAGACTGGGTCGCTGTTGTGCTACTGTGCATCTGCACAGTGGACTGATATAATACATTGGTGATACGAGTATAATATAATATCACCCAGGCTGGTATAAAATAACCCGATGCGATTGTTGAAATAAAATTGTCTTAATAGAAAGACTTGAGTACTAATTACTGTATGTTATTATATTAGATTTAATTTTATATAAGTTTAATTCTCTGCGTATTAGATTATTACGTAACATGTAAGTCTGTTCAGGCCATACTATTGTTATAAATTAGCGAATTCGTTTACTATTTTTTAGGCATGTAATATTATTTAACACATTGAACACGAAACTATTTTGATGATGTTTCTTTGCTATAACAAATGCTGTGTTCCTCACCTAGAATGTTAGACCTCTTATTTACATAATTATGCATCATACGAGTACATAATAGTTATGCATTTACATTTTCGTTTGTTGATAGATAACTGATAATTAATTGTTGTTTGGGTAAAATTGTGCAACCCGACTAGTCTGAATATAATTATGGATAATATATGATATATGGTATATTTACACACTAAAAATCTATAGTGGGGCTATAACCCTTTCCCCTTGCAAAAAAAAAATAAAAATATAATTGATTACTCTACGCTTATGAATAGCATTATTTTCTATAACGTTGACAACAATGAATATTTGTTGTGACAAATACCATTGACAATAGTGTGCGTATTATTGAAAATTAAATGTGAATTATAGAGTAATATTACTCTATGATCAAAATATAAAATATTTTAAACAATTTTATTTCTTAACTACAGATAACATTTAACTCAGCTGATTTTAACTTTTTATTAATTTATTATTTATTTTTAGTCACCACTCAATATATAAAATAGTGTAAAATTCTACCAAATTTTTTTCTTTGATGCTAAATATTTTCAATGCTCACCATGATTTTTTTATTAATGTATTAATTTGATAGATACACTATGATAATAAACCCATCCTTGTGGGAAATTTTCACTTAAAAAATCAGTATAAATTTGCAAACTGTTTCCAATAATCCAAAGCAAAAAAAATATTTCATAAGTTTATTAGAAGTATCTATCTTGTTAATTTTTTTTTATTTATAAGTTGTATTTTAATCTTCATATTATTTAATTATTAATTAGTAATTTGAAAAATGTTGTTATAAATTATTTTCAAAAGTATGAGTAAAAAGAAAATTGTTTACCTTGCAATAAATATATAATACATCTTAAAGGGAATTAAACTTAAATGATGCAATAAAAAAATACAAACATCTTTTACTTAAATGTTAAATTTGAAAACTAAAAACTAAGAAGTAAAATATTTTTATACACTAGTTGTTGGTTATTTTGAACGTTAGGGGAAATATTTTATCATAAAACAGTGAACCCGATTGGGTCTCATCCTTCTCCGCAACTCATTCTATTTTTCCGTTACTAGAAATCAACCTATTCTAATAACTGTCATGCTTAATAGTTAATACTTACCTGATTGATACGGTTACTCAACATTTGATATTAATTATGATTATAGTAACATTTATCACACTTTTACTAACTTAATATGTGCCTTTACCCTGTATAATCAATACGTAAATAATGCGTTACTTTTAAGTTGAACATATTTCAACTCGGACAACATATTACACAATACAGTATGAAGGCACACAGGGTCTTAAATGATATAATCATATTTACTTTATTCCATTTTTTTTAAAATTGCTCGTAATTTTTTTCATTAAAGGATTTAATATTTTTGAAAATGTTTGTTCAATTTCTACGGCCTCTTCGAACAAAATCATTATATCTGCTGCGTCGTTTGGATCAGATATTTGGACATTAGTCGTAGCGTCTAAAGTTCTTTCGTGTATCGATGTCGTTACTATATTGTAAGAAAAAAATAACATCGATAATTTAAAACGCATGAATCTATAAGTGTATTATTGAAAAAAGCTATAATTATTAAATTATATAATTATTAAAACTATAAAGTATCATATAGATTGATTATAATTTACGAAACGTCCACTCAAATACATAAAGATTTTATCTTTATCAATACAGTATATACATGAATGTTTAGATAAATTTAGAGACCGGCGTCATAATGAATGGTGCTCATAATATATAAAAGGTGTCAGACTAGGTTAAATTATTGCACTATTGTAGTATTATAGCACGGATGTATACTGTCATTACATTGAAATATTTCTATATTTACCACAAAAAAAAATATATACTTATTGCTTCACCTAAGCACCTATACTAAAGTAAAAATTATATGAGATATTCAATAATTTTTATATACATTTTTTAAGTGAACATTTTAGGACATTAATAAGAACTATAATGTAGATGCTTGAAAAAACTTACTGCACATATCAGGAATATTACAATTTAACATAAAGTTTTGTCTGGCCATGCTTACGTAAGCTTTTGCCACTAAACAAGCCTTATTCAAACTGTCTTGTTCAGATGTAGCCGAAGAAACGATTTGATTGCAAATCGCTCTATACGATGTTGGCGCAATAATTTGGAAAAACGGTCTATGTATAAAAAAAAAATTATAAGTAATTATTATCTTCGTTTCTGTTACCTGCAAAAAAAATTAACTATATTAATTAATGAATTATATGTTTACTTTAAACTAGATTTTCCAGAGAACAAGCTGGAACACAGTGATTGATCGGTTTGTAGTAAATCGGTATTAGTCGGTTCAGTATTTCCTGTTTGTCTGTATGCCAACAAAAACGATTCCATGTCATTGGATAACTAACATGAAAATAAAATTTTAAATAATACAAATTTAAGGTTTGTATTTTTTTATCATATTTTACTTCTCCGTTAGGAAGTTTGAAGTCAAATTTAGGTTCTTGATACATTGATCCTAGTAAACCACGCACTTGACCATAATAGTATCCATTAATAAATATTTGAATAATATTGAAATCTAAAGTGCATTTAATACTGACGCCAACAGCAATGTCAATTCCGAAGTAATAAACATCCCTCCAAGTTTTTAAGTTATCATTCATAAATGGAAAATTAACATCTTTGTCATTTACAATAACCTGTTAACATAATTTAAAATTAGAAACTAGAATTTGATCAACATCAAAAATTTATGTTATTAATAAAAACTAAAAATATTACATACAGTAATACAAAAGGCTTATACCGGAGGTGATTAGAAAAAAATAGTCATAAATCTAATTTGAGTATTTATATGTATAAGACTGATTGGATATTAAATAATAAAATATTATTTTATTTATAAACGTTGTTTAATGATATTTTTAAAGAAGAAATAATGTTTCGGTATATTATAATATCCTATTTACCTATTATTTTATTTGTAAATAATTGGCGTAGACAGCAGTATTTTATATAATATAAAGATTTATAGTTATTTTTTTACTTACATTTCCTCCAGAAAGTAGTACGTATGTTTCGTCATTATGAGTTGAAATCGATAATTTTGTTAAAATGTTATCCTTGTAATATGCAAGTATTGAAAACTTGTTGTTTATAAAATCCTCAGCCAGCGTATAACATCCAGTGTTTGGCATAAAGCTATAGGGCTGACCATTGTATGTAATTATATTGACGGAGTCAATAATAACACTTTGAACTATACAAACGACAAAATATATGAAGTGTGAGTTAGTAATTTTGAATATATTTTAAAAATGAATATGTGTACATTACCATCGTACGGTGGTATTAAATTCGATGGATTCAAATATTTATGATACAACTGCATATTATATTCATTGAACTCAAATAACAAAGGATTGTCATTAGCTGCATATTGGAATGTATTTGGTGAGGTTATGTAAAGAATAGTCTGGCCAAAGTTGAAAAGTTTACGTAATGAATTATACATTTTCATTGCTGTGTCGTGATCCACGTAAACGGAGAAATTAAATATCATTGACTTCACGACTATAAGTCCTTTATTTCTTAGAGTTATTATCTCACTTTGACTCACCGGTATGTCATGTATGATCTATACGATTAAATTCAAATTATACATATAAATTGCATACACATATAGTTATATACACATATTACTTACATTATCTATATACTTATCCAAAGCTTTGATAAAACTAGCAAAATCTAAAGTTGGCGATGACGCTTCTAGTTCTTGCAAATATTTGTGTATTTCCTCCCATAATTTTTCTTTGAAAGGATATGATTTTAACTACAAATAACCATTATAAAATATATGAATATAATTATAAATTTGATTTTATGCTTAAAATATTTTACTTCTTCAATTTGATCACGTAACAGGTCATAAATAGATAAGTTTTTGATATAATCTTCTGTTATGTCTTTAATGTTATTTATTGTATTTTCAAGTTTCTCGATTGCTTTCATAAATTTATCCATAACACCTAATTAAGAAAACAAGATCTAATAATTTTTTTAATCTTTAAACGAATTATCTAGGATAAGATACAGTTTGTTTTAAATTTAATTAAGAACTATATGATTTAAAGTGAAATCATCAAGTAAATAATAATTTATAATATTATTTAACTATAAGCTATTATTGAACCAATAGGAAGACAATTTTTAAAATGTATTTAATCAATAAAAATTATCTCACTATCATAGTATTCTTTAATCGAACGAGGTTCTGATGACTGCATGTCATTCATTGGTTCGTTAGTATATAGATTTAATTGTTTTAATAAGTCCCGTAAAGTAATCTCCACTTGATCGATTAATTCATCAATATCATGCTTAAATTTATTCATGAGTATATTTGCTTGTTTTGAACAATAATTATACATTTTCTTTAAATAAATTTCCATTTTTTCATTTAGATATCTAATTGCGTTTACGAAGTGGTGGCTGTTATGATCAATGAAATCAATAACATCGGAAAATACAGCTTCTATAGTATTTTTTTTAAAAGCAGATAAAATACATTGCGTTACCTATAAAATAGATTATATTATATTTTTTAAATTTACATCAACTTTGGTATTTGTGGTATATAATCGTCTTCCGAAACTTCTTTAATTATTTGTTTAAACTCATCTCTCGTATAATTCATCAATGCACGATATTGTGGTTGGGCTTTTCTTGCTTCATGCAAGCGTACTTTACGCTGTTGTTTGGCAACATTAATTATATTTTTCATATTACTGTGTATACTTATAAATATTTCAATAAATTGTCCTTTTAATGATTGCTAGAACATAAGGAATGTGTAATTTTATATTAAAAAAAGTGGACAAGTAGGTACAGTCGAGTGTACTTCATAATTTATTTAATAGTATATTTTAAAATTAGAGAAAAATGAATCATTTTTCGTTTAAATGTATAATTTTGTCAAAATTTGAACTTCAAACGTTTATAAAAATGATCGTTCCTTCGATGTATTTATAATATTTTTAATTAATTACTAGAAAGACAATTTTTCTGGGATTTTGAATTAAATTTTAGTTTTTTGGGTAATCTTAATTTTTTTTTTGTTGTTAATATTTAAAAATATAAATAGTTTAATATAAATCTAAATATTTTAAAATGTTCATACAATATAGTAAATGTTATATAAATGCTAAAGTAATAGTCTAAATTATTAAGAAATAAATTAATATTTTTACTCTTAACCTCAAAAGTAACTACTAAATTTAATTTATTACTAATAAAAATATTGAAGTTTAAAATTGAAACATTTTTATTACTCCATAATGCAGAAAACAAAATAGTTAATAAAAAATATAAAAAAAACATTATTGTAAAATCAATAAATTGATTACTCCGTTTAGTCTAAAAAAAATTCTTTAATCTATACTATACACACATTGAACATACCCAAATTTCATTAAACTGTTCTGAACTCAAATGGTTACTTGTTTCCCACCAATTTTGTTCGTCTAAGAACTTTTTTACGTATCCCACAGGTACGACGTCTTTTCCATTGTTTTGAATACGAGTAGCACTAATAACTGCTGATTCATCCATAACAAGAGAACCTTCGACCATCAGCTGTTCTAAACTTCCCGTTTTATCTAATAAAAATATACATAATTTAAATTCAAAATGAATTATCTTCCCTAAAGTAAGCACATACTTTTCCATCCCATTATGTATTTGAAACTTGGACTTGAAGTTAACGACACTTCAAAATTATATGGGCGATCATTGTAATGTATGTACGAACGTGTATTCAAAATTCCGTCTTTAACCATGATTGATGAATCAACATCGATCACGGCAATATCAAAAATGTTGATCTATACAAAAAAAGTAATAAAACTAATATTCGCATACCATATATTAGTGATTCAAATAAAGAGGGTACAAACTTTGTTAGTAAATCCTCTAGGCACAAATTCTAAATGTAGTTGAATCGGTATAACATCGTTATTCGAGTCAACGAAACGTACATCTAAATATTGTCCCCATTTCTCATTTGAAATATACACAGAATCTTTTAATCTATAACCTAATTTCATTCCCTGAATAAAAAAGTAATATAGTATTATTTTAAGACAATTATTATTGTTTCAAACGTATAATTTAATACACAACATGCTTACATCGCTTTTAGCTGTTAACGAGGCAGAATACAAAACGCCACTATCTTGAACGTCTTTATTCAAGCTAGTATGGAGTTTTAATGTTTGCTCTGTAGTGGGGAAAATATCAAGTTCCATTTGTATATTTAAAGGATTTTCCGTGCTCTTAAACATCCGAACATCGGTTTTGACACCCATTGCCTAAAATGTTTTAAGTTTCATTGATTTTTTTTATATATATACATTGGTACAAGTTAAATAATATACATTTTCATAATATATTTGATAAGAAGCTTCAAAAGTAATGATTTTTATTTTTTACCTACATTTAATTAAATTATTTATGTTACCTTATCATTAAATGTTGGCACACATATTTTTATGTCACTGGCTGTAGAAAGTCCATCTTGAAGTGAATAATAAGTATTTATGAACAAGGAGCTTTCAGAATTCGGGTTTGTTTTAAAATCTAACCACAATTTTCCCGAATAACTCAAATTGTATCCTCCTTGAATATCTTCTAAGTTATAATGCGCTAAACCTCTTATTTCACGTTGTTTATTTAAAATCCTAAATGCTAAAAATTAATATATTTTTTAGTAAAATATAATGTTTATATAATTAATATGCATGTAAGATCCAACCTGTTTTTTCAGTATTTATAAGCCATTTAAATTCGTACGAATCAGTTAAACCTTCTGATGAATAAATTTGAAGAGTATGCTCTTCATCTGATGAGTAATCACTAAATTTCTTATAAGATTTAAATTCTAATAAATTTTGGTTATCATTTGTCAAATAATGAAAAACACTCGGGGAATTCACTTTAAATATTAATTTATAAGACCAATCGAATAAACCTAAAATAAAATTATTATTATTATTATTATTATTCATTAATATATTTTTTTAATTTTATTAATTTATACTTGTTATATCATATTCCAAATTCATAATTATTTTTTGTTCTTCATCATCTATTTTGTGTATTTGTCTATAATTAAATGCGTGTTTAGTGACTTGCAAAAGTTTTTGGTATAGAATTTGCCGATCATTATGTTCCAGTGCGATTTTGTATGCAATCTAAAAGTATATAATAATGTTTAAATTATGTCTAGGTGGAACTAATTATCATAAATACCTGTTTCCCATTAAAGGATTGTTCATCTGTGTAATTTTTGTACATTATTTCAAAACTAATGGGTTTGAAATTCTGTGATTTATCGTAAATACTCTCTCCAGACACACAAAATTCACCATCTTCTAGTATTAATTTATACTTGAACCTTTTATGATTGTTAATTCATAATTATTTATCATATAATAATAAAATGTCAAAAGACTTACTTTTTAGATAGTAAAACTTGATTATTAGATGTGTAGCGAATTGTAGCAAATCCACCATCTTCAATTTCAGGATCAGGCTTATTTTTTACAGATAAGTGAACATTTTCTAAATGTGCTAATGGAAAATCAATGTTTCCACTGAAATGGATTTGATTTCCGTTTAAAAGCATTTTTCCATTTGCATTCAAATAGTTTGAATTTTGATCATCACTGGGCCATAAGACCTTTAAAGTCCAAAATTATAATTTATTTTATTTTAAAAGTTATTTTCTCTCATTCTCTTTATCTCAAAACAAAAAATTGATTGAATATTTTGATAAATATTAAAACGTACCTTAGTATCAAGTGAATACGTGTTTTCTGTTTCTAACCAAGCATGTACTATCATATAAGACTTATATTCAGAGTCGGGAGAATCAAGATTAATATTACAAGTAATATCATCTGTTAAAATCTCTATATTAACTGTAAATGTGGAACCATCGTTAATATCATAATTAAGAGCATATTCGAAAGAATCGTCTGTAGACTAAAAATAAAACAAACAAAAAAATAAATATTTTATATCAAGTTATATGTTTAATGTAGTTTTTACTGTTTAACAATAATGAAATATTGGAAATGTATACCGACCTTATGTTCCGTCTTAATATGATATCGTCCAAATGTTTGCGGATATATTGAATTAAATTCCAAATTACTGCCTTTTTTATTTTTATTTTGAATATATTTTAAATCTCTATACCCAGTATTTGATGAGTCCGAAACAAGAAAATGTTCTAAAACCCCATTAACGAATAGCCCTGTTTCTTCAGTCCTTGGCAGAACAGTGATGTTAGCTTTAAACATGATACCATATAATTAATATAAGCAAAATTATTTATTCTATATAAGTGCTCACCATTAAATGCCGTATCGAAGAAATTGGAAGCCGAAATATTTCCGTGTATAGTGGGTTCACTGTTTTCAATTAGTATGTCACAGTTTGCTTCTAAATATTCATTATCAAAGCGGATATAATTATTACTTAAGAATACAAATGGGGATTTTATATGAAGTTCGTGAGATGTAAGTAAATTCAATTTCTTGACATTGTATAGTAAAGCAATAAATTTGGAATTTGGTTTATTATAGCTTCCATCAGTTTCCAATTGTTGATTGGCTTGTTCATTTCTAGTCATATCTAAACTGAAGTCCAATTTGAAAGTTGGATAATCTCCACTAAGAAGTCCTTTCATATTAATAGTAATATTGTTAGCAATTAAACTAATATCCCCTAAAATTCCCTTGTTTTCAAAAGTAAGCGACCCTTGTAAAGAATGTCTGCTCTTTGGAGTAACAACAGCAATGTCTCTTAAAGTTAATTTAGTTGGATAATTACTTTCAGGATTCGTATTACGTTTCACGAGAACATGTCCTTCTATGTCAAACACAGGTACGAAATCATGTTTGTTTTTTTTAGTGCTCACTTTAGCTTCAAATATTGGTGAATATTTTATTGTTTCAGCATCCATCTCTTCACATATTACTCCAGCACTAAAAACGTGCTGGGAATCATCAATATATTTAACTTCTATGGTCTTTTGTTCATCGGAATCAACTAATGTGCCTTGTAGAGTTACTTTGGTGTATGGAGTTTTAAACTTCGCTAATAATACTTTATCTGATTTAGTATCATAAGCAACGACTAATTCCAAACCACGTTTGATGTCTGTATTCGGTGTAACAAATATGAACTTAATATATTTTAGCGTTGGTGCTATAAAATAATTATAACAAATGATTGATTGATTAATTGTTGAACATACAACTGATAATTACATATTATATACTTACACTTAAAGTCATAATTTCCTTTCACAACATATTTAGTTAATTTTTCATCGACTTTAAAAATTTTTAAAGAAAATGACGATGGACCAGAAAATGGTAGTAAAGATTTTAAATCTCCGTTCCATGGACAATCATAATTAATGAAAAACGATAATCCTGTAGTATCCTTAAATTTTTCAAATGTTCTTGTAAAAGATTGCCTAGAAATAAAATTGTTATTATTCATGTATTTTAAAATAAATATTTTATTATATTTTCCTCGGGTATATTACATTTCAACACCTGTAGACAAAAGAGGTACTTCAATCGATTGACTTCCTTTTTCTTGTACTGTCGAATAAGCTCCAGATTTTATAGTTAGTATATCCATAACGTCTAAGGGAAGTCCATAAACCATTTCAAAACCTCGTTTTTGAACAGTCTCTAATGAGAAATCAGATCCTGTGGAAGTATGGAGTGAGGACGCTAGTTTATAACCAACATCAACAGCATATCCATCAATTGTTAATATAGAGTTAAAATCAAGTGAACCACTGAAAATAATTATTATAAACTAATCAATTACAATTCATCACAATTAATTATCATTAATATATTTTGTATATTTTATTCATTTTCTTAGTCCAATATATAAAATAAGCAAGTGAATCGTGGTATAATATATAAACTAAATAACAGCGACGTTTTAAAAATTGTAACCTAATAATAAAAATCACAGTAATACACAAAATATTGGTTAAGTAGAACTATTTAAATCATATATATGTTTTAAAGAAAATTGAACATTTGCTTAGTCTATTCATGAATAAATATCACTTTAAAATTTTACTTATAAAACATGTAGTCATGTTCAAAATATGAAATGCTAAAATTTACTTATATAATAAGATACATTTTTATATTTATGATAAATAGTTTTAAATACTTACCTAGGTATAAATTTGAGTGCAAAGTTTGAATTTTCTGGATGTTCAAAATAACTTTTTAAGTCAATCGTAGTAGCTATATCAAATTTAATTGCTGACGTAGCCTTGATTTTTAAGGAAACTGGAAGTCCAGAACATGTTGCGTATTTATTGTCGAAATCGACAATTGGTATTTGTTTCCTTATATTCAACTAAACATATACGTAGTTATTAAATGATCGAGTAGATGTTTAACAAAAATAAAGTTAAAATAATTATTTACTTCTATGTTTTTTTTGTCAGTCATAGAATTATCAAAATTTTTAAGTATAGCATCAATTATATGTTGATAAGTAACTTTTTGTTCAAGTCCTTGGAATGTAAACCAACCAAGATCATTTCCGAATAATTTAAGTGCTATATCAATATACATTTTTTTCATTTCTTCTTCGGGAATATTTTCACTAGACTGCAAAAAATCAGTGAATAATATAACTTGTATGTATAATACACTCCTTATTCTAGCATGTATTTATACTATATGACATTTAACAGAATATTTCAAGTTTTGTTAAAAATCTTAAATTCTAAATATTTTACAAGTGATCATAACTTAAAATATTTGTCGTAATAAAATTTTTTATGCCTGAATAAAATATAGTTCACGATAAAAAAAAGGCATAGTGTCATGTGATTAAATAATATAAGCTGTTTAACTTTAACAAGTTATATGATTTAAAAAACAAAAATGTTTTAATTAAGAACTATTTATTGATATATTATTAATAAATTACTTACTTGTTCAGAATACGATTTAGAATCTACACCATTCTGTTCCCTATTCTTAGCATAGTTGATTGCCTGAGTTATATAATTTTTAATATCATCGAAAGTAGATCCTTTACTTTTTGCAAAATATCCTTCGGGTCCAAATAGTTTTTCCAATAACGGTTCCAAATTTTCAAAACGGATATCAATCTAAATTATAATATGGATTAGTTAATATAAGGAATCATATTAATTAAATACAAGTATTATAATGTTTACATCAAAAACATCATATTGACGTCCAAATATGATCGTTTTAAGTGATGCCGAAGAAGATCGTGCCAAAAAAGTCCTTTTAAAAATATGTATGATTAATTAAAGAGTTTTAAATTCAGTTAATAGTTATACTGTAATAAGTAAATATTTTATTACTTATATGAATAAATAACTTCTCCGTCAAACAAAAATCCACTATGTATTAGTGGACATTGATGGTAATATTCCAATTTCTTTGAATAACGTAAAATGTCATTAAGTGGTTTTTTTGATGACTTAGTTATAATTCTTTCATAAAATCTTTTTTGGTCTAGTTTATTTTCATCTCCGGTCGTCTGTAAGTTACTCAAGTAGCTAAGTAAGTAAGCTCGGACTAAAATGAAAACAATTATTATAATGTCATAACAAATATGTCAGTTTTATTAATATAAACGTATTGTAATTAGAAGAAATATTAAACATGTATGAATATTTTTACATAATATTACAGAAGAAATATAAGTTTTAATTTTCTGAAATCTCACATATTTTCTGTGATTAATGATCACTGATCATATTAATGGATTCTCGCCTAAATGTCTAATATTTATTATAAATAGTAAAAATAATGTATTTAAAGGACATCATAACACTATTTTTTTATTTTCATTTTAAGTTTTTGGTGTATTATTGTAGTCAAAACAATGAAAAATGTTTTGGTAAAAATCCAAAGTTGAAAAAATGATTATTCAACGATAAGATAATAATGAGAGTAAGCTAATGAATAGCCTCGTGACGTCATAGTGCCGACGAGTGAGCAGCCGCCTACTTCTTACGTGTAAAAGTAGTTTGATTTACACAATTACACGATAATTTTAATAACTTAAAATAGTATTTCAGAATTTTTTTTTCATATGTGGTTAAGACTATAGGGTGATTTAAAATTGAATACCTATATCTTGTTGTTGTATACATATTAAAAATTATAATTTAGTAAAATTATTGAGTTTGCGATTCGTGTCGTATACTCGTACTCGTATAATAACCAAATTTTACGAAATTGACTATAATAGTTTTATCTATTACAAAAAACTAAAAAGTATATCAAAATTATAATCACACCATTGTCGTAAACACAAAAAAAAAGTTTAAAAATATTATATTTAACGATTGAAATTGTAATCGTTGTGTTAATCTAAACATTTTTGTACGTAAAACATACATGCACCGCTGTTCCGACTTCGGCTCTATGACATCATATCAATGGCGGATCCAGGGGGGGGGGTAATAGGGTAAATACTCCCCCTTTAGCTTAAGTTAGGTTACCCACTAACAATAGAATTACGATAAATTGTCAATCGAGGCTTGGCATGACGATTTATTAACCCCCCCCCCCCCCCCTGATAAATTTCTGGATCCGACCCTCTATCACATACATATTTTCAAAGGCCTGTATCACATTGAATAATTATTAGAGTTTAGGTGTGAGACCCGCATCATATTTTTTAGAAAATGACATACTTTAAATCTAAGCAAACTTGTTTTTAGTGTTGTGATGTCCTTTAATTTGTACGAACGAATATCTTTATTGCATTGTTATGGACGAAAAAATTTAGCATATTAATATAAGAAGGTAAGTATATGTATATTTTTTTATGTTAATTGGTTGTTTTGTGTTATCTTAAAAATCACATCAATTAAATATTAAATCTAAAACAATAATTCTCGATCAAGTGATATAAACGTTTTTTATTAATCTTACTTTGAAGTTGAGTGTTTTTGTCATCTAATACATTTTTTATAACAGACGCTTTAGAGTTGGATGGATTAATGGCAAATACTTTGAATGCTAAAATACGTGATTCGGAATCTTCCATGGTATCAGTAAAAATGTTTTCACAAGCTTTCTCCACCTAGATATAAAATGTAATTAATTATAAAGATTTAAAATTTACAAATTTATTACTTATAGATACAATATTGTTATCAAAATTAACCAAATAAGTATATACCTTAATTTGTTTTTATAATTAACTTAACGATAATGATATATTTGACTCGTGAAATGGAAAAAATAAATATAATTGAATGTAAATTTTATTGTATATGGACCATAGATCGCAATTTAAATTTAACACACGTACCTTCGAATTTTTAGCATAGGTTTTAAGCATAGCTAATGATGCTGCTTTAATCCTTTGATTAGTATTTTTATCCATCGTAATCTGAATAATCAAATCTTCTAGATCACTATTTATGTATTGCGCATAGCCGATACCTTTTAGACTAGCAATAATTAGATCTTCGTCGTGAGCTGATAATGAATCATGGCCCACATTCTTTAACGGAGCTCCTAAATTATTTAAAGTATTTACTACTTCAGGGTTATTAAAATCTTGAGTGTCTTGTAAGTATTGTCTTAACAAAGCGCCAACTCCAAGATATCCTTCTTTTAAAGCTCTGTCATTGAGCAAGCTCTAAAAATAATTATGACATTTTTAAAATTTCTGTTTCATTTTCAACGATAACACACAAGTAAAATGTGAAAAATATTTTATTAAATTTACTGATGCTTTGACCACTGCCTCAATGGTGGGGTGTTTTGCATTTGCCAAGTTATTAAACCATGAAATAGTTAATGAATCGCTTAATTTATGATTTTCTATGAGTTCTACAACAGCTTCAATAGATTCACCGCTATTAGCAGCCATAAGAGCATTTATGAAAATTCCCCTACAAAAGTATTTTTAATGTATTATAATAATGATTTAAACATATTAATATTATTTTAATTGATATTTTAAATAGTAGGCATTTTTCATAATTTTATTAACATACTCTGCAATTTGGGTATACTCAGATTCACCGCTATCACTCATTATTTGCTGGAATGCAGAAAGTATGTCGTCCTTTTTTGCCACTTTTAACAATTCTATTAAATTTGAAAAACTATTGCCACCTTCTATATCGACAACTGGCTCGAGTTTGGTCAAAGCCAATTGAGTTGCAGCAACTAACGCATCCGCATCAGCCGATCCAATTATTGCAGCTGGTTTTTCAAACATTATAGATTGGCTTTTGGTCAGACGGTTTAATGAAACTAAAATTAATATGAATGTGTTATACGATAATATATTTAGCATATAAATATACATTCATGTCTCGTGTATTATGTATGCGTATGTGCATGTGCATTTATTGGGTTATGTGTGTGTATTAAAAAGTTAAAAATAATTTTTTGTACTAGGATTAATCGTTGATATTTTTGCTAATTGCATGGTCATGGAAGCCATTATTTTAGTTACTACGTCGATTGCGCCAAACGGTTGATAGAGGAAAGTCTCTTCATTGATGACCGATATTAATGCGGAATCTTTTATTTTGATTTTAGAACGTTGAACGGCTGTTGAGAATGGAGAATCTTCATAAACCTGTACAAGTATAATTCAAACAAGATATTAATATATCAACAACTTAACTTGCTCGTCTATCGTGTTAATTATGTAGGTGTATATTATATATTTATATAGTATATATATATATATATGTTGTATTCTGACCGGATACGATTGTGCTGATGATAATCCCAATAAATTGATTTTTTCGTGCCCCGTGCATTGTGTAAGATCTTTCTCTTTCATTATAGTGAATTGCGAGTTCGACAATGTCGAAGGATAATATGTAGTATTGCACGTTCCTTGAACATCAGTCTAATTGCATATTAATTATAATATTATAATATTTATTATAAAAAAGATAAATTATAGGGAAAAAATAGGTACCTCAAAAAATTCTTTTTGATCTTCTTGTATCGACGACACTTGCAATGATGATATAATTGCTCGTTTTAAATTCAACGACACAGTAGAATCCTGTGCCATTGAACAGATATTCTGACCAACTTTTCCATTATTGTAAGAAAACAGTACTGGATAGCCTTCTAGCTCCTGCAAGTCTGCTTGGCTATACGCCTGTGCCAAAATATACAACAATTATTCTTGATAATTCTGCAGTTTTGCAGAAAAAAATATTCATGAAATATGAAAATAACCTAACCTTTGATCCTTGAGTTATTACAATATTTTTAACATAAAGGATGGCACCACATTTTTGTGTCCCGATTATACTGGCTCTTCCTTTGATCGATACTTCTGATATACCTTCTTCGGTATCAGTCGGAGCAATAATGGTGGTCTTACCACTAAACACATACCCATATTTTTTGTTCTCATCAAACAGCACATTGTTATTTGAAATTCCTAAAAGTGTATTTTATGATTTATTTTTTGTTACCGATACACCGACCGTGATAGAGCAATGTAAATATATAAGCATATTTCAATATAAATTTACAAACCATCAGTACATTCCGTGGAACATAATGTTAAACTTTCTGTGTAATCCGTAACAGCAACTTGCAAAGGATCTGAATAAGAAAAAATTAACTTATTTTAATTTCAATTATTCTACATATAAGATATTAATTATTTATATTTTTCTATTTTAATTGTACACAACATTCATTTTCATAAACGATTAGATACTTTTTTGCTGTCAATAAATAAAATCGTATATTTTTTTATACAATATTTTCTCAAAAAAAATTACTGAGCTGAATTTATAATCGACCTTTCTTATTACCTAGTTAATTTCATGACCAAGTTTACAACAATAAAAACAGTCATGGTTAAACATACATTAATTAACTCCAAAAAATCACACATTAATTAAATTGTTTCAAAATATATGAATCATTAAAAAAATATAATAAGTCAAAACAATATTCTAAACATTTTTTTTTATATATATATACAAGTTATAACGATAAATCGGTAAAAACTTTAAAGCCAGCGCGTAAAGACTTATAAGTTACAATTTAGAAAAATTGTTTTACAAAAATGTCAGTAATGGTAAAATAACCATCATACAAAGAAAAATTATTATCAGGGTACATGGTACTCGTAGTACTACATTTATATTAACCGCGCTTAAAATAAAAAAAAATTGTGATAGCCGGTAACCCAAATTACGTGCACAATTTTTTTTTTTTACAGAACTGAATTTCATTCTCGTATTTTTCATGACAGATTCGAACTACATGAGTAAAAATTTTAATAAACGACTGGTTTTTGACAACCTTCATTTAATATGTCGTACAATAAAAAATATATAGCTAGAAATATCGAAAAATTGTAATAGATTTTCTCAGAGTGAATAGTGTGATTAGATTAATAAATGGTAGAATGATAATTACATAATGTTATTAACGTTATTATTTGATAAATATATTTAATTATCTACAGAAAACACTATATATATATATATATAATAGATTTAACCAGATTAATTTTACGCGATGTTTAAAAATATTTGAATAAATAAAGAAATCAAATACTTGTTTTATTACTTTCAGGATGAACTATTTTCGATAATATTTTATTTTTTGAAAAATGTTCAATGCATTTTTATTTAGTGTGGATAGAATCATAGAGTGATCACTAATAATCATCACAAAAAAAGAACCAACATGACGAATAATAACTTTAAAAATATAATCATATTTCTAAAGAGAATAAATAATTATTTAATAAATAGTATGATTAATCTGATTACCTTGTAGTATGTTAATTATATTGGGTTACTTATAAAACTACAAAATAATAACTAAAAATATTTGAGTGATTAGAACTATTTAAAATAAAAAATATTTAAGTAAAATGATTTTTTTTTTTTTGAGAATTCTTTACAACAGTGAGTATACAACAAAATAAAATATAGATATACTAATATTTATGTATCAATTAATATCTATTTTTAATTTAATTTTTTTCATTTCAATCAATTTTTATTTCGAATTTCAATATTTTGTTCTAGTTTTACGAACTTTAAACAGTTTGAATCACAATTTTTTATCAAATATGTATAACATTACTTATATGTCAACATTATTTGAATATCAACTAGTATTTTGGAAAATTTTTGATACTTAAAAACCTGATCAACTTAACTGAATATTAAATATGTCAATCGTATTTCATAAAAATCAGGTTTATTGCAAGAAAACCACTTACGCAATTTGACTTTGATTATGATTTGTGTACGCAATTCGGAAACACCGATATGACTTATTATAGTATTGCAAATATTCATGATGTACTCGTAAGTACTAGTACTAATGCATTATTTTTATTAAAATCAATTAAATAGTAATATAAATTTAATAATAAATCTTCGGGGTGCTAAAATTAAATTGGATACCGTTATTGTATAAATATATATAACCGACAGACGGAAATCACACGCCTACCTATAGTTTCACCAATCCAGGTAACTACGACAGTAAATAATCACTTATTATCTTAAATTAATATTAAAAAGAAACATTTTTATACATATACATTATACGTATATATATTTGTATGGGTTCATGTTTTTTGATTATTTAAGATTAAGACTAATAACTAACAAAGTAAGTGTAGGTATACTAATTTTAAAATTTTAAAATACCTACTATGCAAGTATTCAGCCTTAATAATTATTATAAGAAGTATACTTTCATACATTGATAAAAGTATCTAATAGAAATAGCAATAAAGAATGATTATTAATTTAAACAATGCACATTGCACATGCTATGAATAATTTAAAAATATTTTTAGTTAATTTAATTTAATTTATAGATAAAATTTTAATAACATTATTTAAACATAGATACAACTTACTCGAATGTATTGAAAAAGCTAATCCTACTACTAGTGCTAGTAGGAATAACTTTATTAAGATTTTCATGATTAATGAAATTGGTTCTCGCAGTTTATAGTCTCACATGTATCAAGCAAATGAATTATACGACCTTTCCTTTCCTAAAAATAATAAAACTATTTTAAAATGGTATTTATGATTTAAAAATCCCATACAAATCAAGGATATGCATATACCTATTGATAAAAGTAATGTTTAGTTTATTTTGTAATTTAATTATATTTTCTAGGTGGATTGATCAAAAAACTGTATATGGGCCACAACATTTTTTGATTGGTTTTATTCATGGCAAATTATCATTGAATAATACTTTGATTTTTCCATGAATATAAGATGAATTATTATTTAAATATAAATAAAAATAATATATAAATACTTAGGTACTGAAATTTCAGATTATATCTAATTACTGAAAAGATATATTACTAACAATACTTTCCATATGAATATAACAATTTAAATAATATGGAAAATTAATGTATTTGTGGTGAAAATGTTTTCCAATTGTTTAAATAAAAAACAAATAACCAAAGATATTTTTAGACAGTAAGTACATAAAATAAATCACTTAATACACAATTTTAATTTTTTTTTTTTTGTTGATTAATCATAGAACAATATACTTTGAGAATAGATAAGTATAGTTAAAAAGGATATGAAGGTGAAGTATCATTTAGTGTACATTGTAGAGTGTTCATTATATTTTCAGAAATAAATTGTATATTTATTTTTTTTTTAAGATAATTCATAAATAAAGTTAACAAATTTACTTACCTTATAAAATATTTAAAAACCACTTAAAATGAATGCTTTAATTATGAAAAATATTAACGGAAAAATGGTTTACACTATTAACAAAAAATAAAATAGCTAGTACGTATAGCAAACTGGTTAGATTCACTTACACTAGTATTAAAATTTGGCATTTCGAGCTTTTTATATGACAAATTTATGACAAATGAATGTCTAGCGCATGATCTTGAATTGATTTTAACGTAAAAAATAATATGCGCCCGCATAAAATAAAATAATTTGAAATTATAAATTAGCAAAAATCTACAACAACAAAAAACAATATTAATTAGTAAACACTCAAATACATTAAAATTCAGTATGATGCACGTATTGTTTATACATTTCCTATTTTTATTCATTTATTCGTACTTATATAATTTTAAATAAATAATCATATTCAAGATTAAACACAAAGGATCATTTTAAGGGTTCTGACTAAAATGTCTCGAAAAAAACATAATAACCTTTTACATTCGGTTTGTAATTTATTTATGATGTGTTATATTTCTCTGCAAAAATATATTATGAATTTTATTTTTTTTTTTGTATTTTTATTAACTATTATTCACACTTTACATATATAAACAGTATGTTAAATTATTATTTAATAAATAAACAAAATACCAACTACAATATATTCATTACATATTAAATGAATAATGATCATAAAATAGTATGAATAAATTTAAATTATATCTATGCAATAAATCTAATTTCGCTTTAAACCAAAGCTTAATTTTTGGTTTTTACCATCTCAATTACTTATTTTTTTTTAATCACTGCTGAAGTAAACTCGAGATATTATGCACTTAATCTTCAAAATTATATACCTAATACACATTGTAATAAACTAAAATAATAAACTGGAATTATATGTTTCTACTAAAAATTAGTAGATACTAACTACGATATTACGATGCAGACAAGCAAAGTAAAATGACAAAATCTACATCAATATTACGCAAAAAAGCGTACAAAATATGCACTAAGGTATATGCATAACAAATGTATAAAAATTAAAGCTCTGTTATAGGTTAGCTCTGTTGCTAGGTGACGTTTAAAATTTTTCATATTTTTAGTTATATTGATAAAATATTATTTAATTATTTGCTCGTCAGAAATGGTTAGAAATATACAGAGCTGATCATAAGTTTTTTATTTACCAAGAAAATGTTTTAAAAAATTATTATAACAATACTTTTTTATAAGCGTTTAAATTTGTAATTTTGATAAAATTTGTAAAATTATAAAAATGCTCAAATTATTTTATAGTTAGAAAAAATTAATAAAAAGTTTACTTTTTATGTCTTAGATTTGAAAATATTTTTTATGTGTATTATATTTTATACACCAACTGCCCACCAATATTTCCAAATACAATGTTTTCACAAAAATTAATTTAACCTACTGCATTATTAATAAATATTAAATATTGATTTTAGGGATTTTAATGTCTTAAAAAGTCTCAAAAAATGCCCTTAAAAAAATACAAAAATGAGTTTGAATTATTTTTATTATGGTTTAAAAATTGAAAAAAAAATTTAAACGATACTACAATAGTATTTATTTCTTTAATAGTATTATCTGTTGTACTTCTGTTTTCTTAATCATTCATTCAAAAATAATAATTTAAAAAAAATAATTGTTATCGACAATAACTTGTCATGCTATATAATTTTTATTTATACCGTCGGCAGTTTTCCAAATGTCTCTTGTTATAGCAACAATTTTTGTTTTTTATTATGAACAAATTTTGAAAAATGCTCTAAAAACTAAGAAAATGCACTAAAATCGTTAAAAAATACCTTAAAAATACATTTAAAAATAATTTTGTTAAAAAATGCAAAAAAATATTACTTTAAAATAATCAGTATCACCTAAAGTAAAATACATTTTATATTTAAGGACCAACATTTCAAAATATCAAATAAAAAGATGTCTTTGCATCAAAATCCCAGCCCTAATAATAAAATAAATAACTTTTACCTAATAGTAATATCAAAAAGATAAGTGTATCCTACTTCGCTTTACTTCGGGTGTTGAAGGGGTCACAAGTGACAACTATAATGTGTTAAATTTGAATTTAATGGTATGAGCAGAAACAGTCTATCAGTTTAAAAAACGAATCACTGGAATTTACATGCATTTGACAACATAATCCAGTGATATATTTATTTTACATAGCTATTAAAGTAATTTATTTTATTCTAAGTTTTATATTCGTAATAAGATAAAATAATTTTTTCTAAAAACACTATATCTATAATATTATTCGTATTTAATCATAATAGACAATAGTGATATATATTTATACCATATCATGTTATAAACTTATATAACACAAAATTTAATAACATATTTCTGTAGACTGTGCCTATAAATATCGTAAAACAGTAAAAATACGTAGTTTCTAGTAACTAGTAAGTATCTATAAATAGATATTTTAGAATTTTTATTGTGTATTGTAAAATTCATAATAATATAAAAACATAACAACTTAAGTTCCCGCGTATAATGTTTTTAAATTATTACAAAATAGTTAACATATCATTAATTATTGTTTAAATAAATAATGTCGTTCAAATTTAAATTTAAAATGTTTATGAAAAATATTTGTCTTTATACATTTTTTCTTCTTTTGAAATACAAAAGAATTTTGTAAGAAGAAATAATTATTGTATGGGTGAATACCAAATATAGTAAACATTTGAACTTGAAATGTTCATGAAAAGTTAATTTAGCTTTTGGGTTGAATTTTTTTTTTCATGTAGAAGTTGAAAGCTAATAAAGAATCTTTTAATAAATTTTGAAATCTAAAATATACAAAAAAACATTTTAATGAATTTCTTCTTACAAAATAATTTACTAATTTTCGTGATTTATATGATTTTTGTCAAAGTTTAAAACTTTAAACACTAATAATAATAAAATTTGAAATTTTCGATATTTTTTTAATTAAGAAATTAAAAGCAAAAGCTTTGTATTTTTAATCAACATTTATGAAAAAAAAAAAAATGAAAATTTCTTATATGTATAAGTAGCTCAAAAATCATTGAAATATTTTGAAAATTTTATCATAAATAGAAAACAATAATAAAAAAATTTCTGAAATTTTTTTTATAATTATTCGTTTTTGAGTTACATAAAAAAAAAACAAAATTAATTTTGTTAAAAGTTGGATTTGTGAAAGAATTTCCGTTTTTCCCTAATTTTTTGATTGTGTTCTTGATTATAAAAAGAAGTAGGTATTAGTAATTTTGAAGTATGATCTCTTTAAAGTACAAACTAAATCAAATTTTAAAACCAATACCACTTCCATTTTTGTAAATCAAAACATTTTTTCGACAAAAAAAAACCACATCATGATAAAATCAATACATTTATGGTTCTTTTCAGTTTATAAAAAAATTACATGAAATATACTTAAGTGGTATAAGCTGATAAACCGTCTCTGCTCAGAATCATTTTTTGTATACAATAATATACTACTGAAGTCTGAATTCAAATTTAATACATCCATCACAACCATACATATATTGCTACATAAATACATTCATCACTCAGATATGAATCTAAAAATAATTAATAAACATGTTTTTTACAATTTATGCAACATGCATTAATCTTAGGAGCTTGTAAATTGTTATATTATTCAAATTCAGAAAGAAAAAATAATTAGTTTTATTTTTTATTTAGAGTGCATAAAATAAAATTTGATCTATGAAATCATTTTATTATGAAATTCCAATATTTCAAACTCTTATGACTGTGAATATACTTAGTATGAACATGTAAATTCATACAATTCTGATTTCTTGTCATAATATATGATATAAATCAAATAGGTATGACATATTTAAAAATTATTTTATTTTATAAAAATTATTAATTATTATTTGTCAATTTAAAACTTGTACAATAAATTGTACATTTAGTACCTAATACTCAAATAAAAATTGTATTTTAATAAACATAAAATTAAAATAATAACATGATAATAAAAAAGTTTGTTTAAGATACTTAGTCAATTTTATTTTTCAAAATAAATTTGGAGTAGCATTTGCAAATTACAGAAATGTTTCAACAAAACAAAATATTAATCACTAATACTAAAAAAATAAATCACCTTTTGCTTAAAAATACACAATTAAATAATAAGGTGCTACTAAAAATAAAATAATAATAAATAATTAAAAATTAAAAGTATACAATGTTGAGATAAGAAAATAATATCATAAATAACATTTATAATTTAGAATTTAGATAATAATGATTATCTAATTAAATTTAATATGCTAATATTGAGTATTTATGTATCAGCAAGACTATGAAAAAAAAATAAATAAAAATACAATTATAAATTGTACCCAATCAAATTTATAAGTCCCCCTCCTTTAAAAACAAAACAAGAACAATAAATACTGTAGTTTCAATTCGGAAGGATAAAAAAAATACTTTTCAAATGCATAAAGTAAATATAAAAATAAAATAACAAAATTATAGTAATACAATTTGTTATTGTAGGACGAATAAATAAATAAAATAAGTTAACTTATTTTTTAACACATTCATGAGAAATATTACAATTTGAAAAAAACTCTGTGCAACAATTAAATAAAGTTTTACAAAGAAATTTCAAGGAGTAAAAATAAATAAATAATAATAGTCACTAATATCCAAGAATTTTCTCTTAAGAATTTTTGTAAGTGAGTTATATAAAGCAATGATTACAGTTGACCGTTTGCATATCACAACAATGTACTGATCAGATGATGTGTAGTAAGTTGATTAATGAATTGCCACCAGGCCTTAGTAATTCTGTGTACCTAGGAGGAAACTATAATATGATTTGATGGCATCTTCAAATAGTTTTTAATTTATGATAACGTAGTGGAACTCAAAAATCGTCATAAATCTGGAAACCTAGATGGATCTTCAACATAGTTTGCAGGTACTTCAAAAAGATCAGAATCTATGTCATCGCGAAACTCAAAAGCCTGGAATGTGATCTTAGCAGACACTGTTGGCAGTATTGGAATATCTATATAATTAAATTCAAATTGAATTACTATAAAGAATAAGTTCCAAGAAACATTCTGTTTTGCACATATTATTCAAGAATAAAATTATAAGCCATTAACACAACATACCTAATTTGACTGGAAACCCTGGTGGTAATTTTAAATTCACAAAGTCGCGTAGTTTAGCAAAATGTTTAAATGGAGCAGTAACTTCTAGCACATCCATTAACATAGCAACTGATAAAGGAAAATCCATACTCTAAAAATAAAGAATTATCATTTCATAATATTTTTTTTTTTTTTGCAAATATTAATCTAGATTACTTTAAAAATAGATAAAAATATTACCATAGCAACTGTTGCTTTAAATCCTCTTGTTGTGTTTTTAAAAACCATTTCCCTTGCTAGAGGTGGATGTTGTCCTGCTGGAGATGTTAAATACTCTTTCCAAGTGCATATTGCAGGCATTGGGGGAAGAAGTGATTCTCGCCTAACAGGCTTAAAAATAAGAAAAATGGAATAAATTATGATTTAGAACCAAACATACTTTAAATATTAAATTCCTTACTTCTCCATTGCAATCAATATTAATAGCACATCCACCTTTCGTTAAACTCTCAATGATTGCTTTATTTTTTTGTAGATCTTCTTCGGATAAGTGTTCTCTTCGTTTTTTCTGTTCTAATGTTAAACCATTAACATGATAAAAATCAGCATTGAAATCTCCAATGGTTTCCTAAATTTACAATTTTTTATTATTAAAACTATATAATTTAATAAATTCAATAAACATAATTTTTTTCCTTCACTAGAAAATAGATACTCATTAATTAGTATTCAGCTTATTAACATGATGTAAAATGTAAAATGCATGTACAATAAATTTTTTTATAAATATATGGAACTCGCGTTGTATGCTATCTACCTGTACTTAGATTGCGTTATATGTTATCTACCTTTTGGGTGATATCTACTTTGTACAGAGACCACGATTAAAGATATTTAATCGTGACGGAGATCAATATTGCAGGTATAACCGTATAATTATAAACATCAATAATACACACTAGTACACTACACTCTACAGCCTATACTTTACATATCATAGCTAGTAGACATATGACTTTCGGTTTGGTTCGTAGAAGTGGTGTGTGCTTAAATTATTTTATTATTTTATTAAATTATTTATATAATTATTTTTTGTTAAATCAAAATGGAACATCAAAGTAAAATGTGGCATAAAAACACGTGGTACAACTAACTTATTGGAACGGCAATTGGTGGAAGAGTGGTGGCGTTCACTCTTCCATTAAAGAATCTTTTTGACCAGTTTTTTGAAGACATGAAAAAAAGTATTTTTATGTATTAATGCCCAGATACCCAGACGACACCTACAATCTATAGATTGCAGGGTGGAAAATTGTAGATAACATACAACGCCAACACACAATTGTGATAGATACATTTTTCAAGTAGATAGCATATGACGCGAGTTTCAAATATATTGTAATCAAATTAACTAAAATGATAAAAATTTTATAAAATACATTCATACTTTTCTGTCTTGACGAAATATCCATCCTGATTGGGCTCGAGAAAATGTTATTGATTTGGTAGACATCTGTGCAGTAACTATATCAGTACTCATCATTAAATCAACTTCATCTTCAATTTCCGATTCAGTCTCCTTAAAAATTTAGTACTATAATTATATTCATATTTTTCATGTTTTATAAAATATAATTAATTTTCTTACTAAATATCTGACTCTTTGGTAAACACCAGCTTTATTGTCCATGACAATAAGAGAATGTGGTGGTTTAGCATCACCATCAAACAGAAACGTGATTTCTCCACGTTCCCATTTCATATCATTCATTGCAAAGTCTACTAGTGTTGTATCCAATCTAAACGATGTGCCTTTTTTGTGTATCTGACAAAGATCTGAAGGTAGAACTCGAGAAACTAATGGCACTAAAAGGATTAAGAAAATTTGTCAATAATTATTATTAAATTATTAGTATTTTACTAAACATTCAAATCGAAGTTTAGTAAAACTAATCAATATTCACCCCAACTCTGAAAATCCCATTTTATTTGCATATAGAAATCTCCAACTTGTTTCAATGCAGATACTAAATTAGGTCGTCTTTCTTCAATCTGCTCTCTTGCTTGGTGTTTCATTTTTTTTAATAATGATATAACTATACCAAAATTGAATAGTTAAAAATATCTTTTAAAATTTAAATACATATTTATTTAAAAAATATTAAAATATTAATACTATAAGTGATCATTATTTTATTTAAATTATTGAAAGAATTAATGTACCATTTTTATTTATTTTTTCCAGCAATAGACTATTTTTATAATATTCTTGAGAAATTTTTTGAATTATTTCACATGAAAAATACTAGAGATTTGATTTTTATTGGTTCTTATAATTATTTACAGTTTAAATTATATATTAGATAAGTTAATAATAACTATAAATAATAGTTTATAACATTAAATAATATACAATATGTCAATATAATAATAAACATTTTAAGTTTATCTGAGTTTATGCATTTACAAATTTTAAAATTTGATCAAAACAACCTTAAAAATATTTCAAATAAAATTGCAATAACTCGGAACTTTTTTTGTAACATTACTATAAATGAAACTAATGAACAGTAATTTGCCATAACTTGTAAGTTATTAATATTCATAATATTTGCATCAAGTTTTTAACTATTTTTAATAAATAAATATTAAATAAGCTTTATTATTTAACTCTTCAAATGATTTAAATGAACATTAGAAAATTAGTTTTGGAGTGTAGGATTTGGAAAAGTCATACAGAATGAAAAATTTATAATCAATAGTTAATTTTCAGTATTATAATATTGATACACTAAAAAAAAAAAATAATAACAACAAATATTTTATGCATTAAATATAGAATATATTAATTTAATTCATTTGTGTTATAAAATATAAAATATAGAATTTATTTTTTATTGTATCAAAATTGCAATAAATAAAATTATTACCAGTAATTTTTACGTTACATTGATTAGTTCAACTACCAACTATATTGTTAAAAATCAAAGTTGCTTATAAATAATATAAATAAAGATAAACGAAATGTGATATACGTCTATACATTTTTTGAAAATTACAACATTGAATTTCACAGAATTTATTAAATTTAAAATAATATAATATGATATTGTTATATAATTATATTATTATTTAATATTTAGTATACATGAATGATGAATTGATGAGTATAGTGTATACTACATAAATATTAAATATAACTATAACCCACATCGAATAACGTTTTTCATGGATTTAGGTATATTTTATCCACATACTCAAATTTTCAATTGTCAAAGAACATAAACAATTTGTTTCTGGTAACACTGAAAGTATATTATCAATGTTATCAGTGATTAATATTTTTTTTTAGTTGTGAAAATTATAAATACTGAATTCACATAAAAATTAATATTGCAATTACATTCGGAGTCTTCAACTTAAGTTAGAATTTAATTTTTACTATTTATAAAATAAACTGTGAATTTAATAATCATTATTTATTTTTTTTTAATGTTTATTGAGTGTGAAGTATGTATTTTTCCATAAACATTTATAGTTAGTACAATATTATACTTTAATTTATATACCTATATAAAAAAATTAATCGTGGGCTAAGATTTCAATAATTAAAGTTGCCAAAATGAACACTGTACGAAAACTAATGCCGCTATGCTCAAAACAAGTATTTTCAGGTAAAAGATTCAATTCAAATGATTTAACAAATGATGAAAACAAGATTTTATACGAAAAATTATTGAATAAAAACTATAATAGTGAAAAACATACAGAAGCGAGTTCTTTTGCTAAATGGGTAACACCTCATTATAAATTTGGGCCTTCGCGTGTCATGAATTATGATTGGTCTATAAAATCCATGTTATCCTGGTACAAAAGAAAAAGAGTTGAATTTCACAAGTACAATCAACGTTACATATCTGAACGAGTAAAATCACTTGGAAGTGATATAGCTATATCACATTTTGTTGTTTATCGAGGAGGTGCAATAAGATTTCAAGGACAGGATAACTTTATCAGATGGACTAATAAAAAAGAAGAGTACTATGTCGATTTACCACAAAATTACGACCCAAATTATTTTGTTGAAGCTATTGATGTATCAGACTTAATGTTATATTACCAAGGACTAGAAAACTTTAAAAATCTATTTAAATTGAAATGGTTAAGTTTAAGAAATAATCCTGTTCTGGACAATTGGTGCCTGGATTACATAGGGCATGCAATACCTAATTTGGAATATTTGGATATATCTAACTGTCCTCAAGTAACAGCTGCTGGAATAGCTGGACTTCAAAAACTAACTCAACTCAAAATATTAGTGATAAATAGTAGTGATGTAGAAATTCAAATGGCATGCTTTGCATTGGAAGATATAATTCCTGGATTATTTGTTGTGATTCAAGAAAATAAAGATACTAATTACAAACAAATGGCAAAAATGTAAATATTAATGAAATATAGTAAAAATAAATTGATTGTATAAAAAGATAATAGTTATTTATTTTTTGTTAATAATAATGCTTTGAGCATTGTTAGCTTGATTTAATAAAAAATGCTTAATATTATACATTATTTGTATCTTTTACTTCTTATTTTTTATTCAAAGAAAGTGTACATTTGGTGTATTATACATGATTATGAAAAATAAAATTTACCAAACTCTTATACTTGAGAATAATAAGTACTTAAGAGATGTATACTATTTATTCATATTACTTGTGAAGTATTCTATGTTGGTTCTAATTTTTGATCGTATTCTAACATTTAGTGAACAATTTGAAAATAAAATAAAATGTAATGGTAAAATATTTAAAATTATTTACCATGTATTATACTAACGAGAAGTTAATAAATACTTAAATCAATTTAAAAAAATAATTAACATGTTTAAATTATAAAGTATGTTAAATATTAAACACAAAAACATTCTTAAGGCTATACCATGTTCTTATATGGAAAAAATTGAAATTGGATAGTTCAGTTACTTAAATTAAACGTGTAAATAAATTTATAACTTTTATAATAAATAATAGATAATATTTAATTTTGTTAAATTCAAAATAATCAAATAAGTTATAATTTGAAAAAAATAAGTTATTCAGTAAATTATCAATATTTAAACAAGATAACTATATATGTTAACAATTAAATTTGAATAATAAATTTGTATTTTATATTTGTTTATCCAATAACTAATACACATTGTCTACATAATAATGCTCACAGTAAAGCTAAATATTATATGTTATGCCACACAAATACGATAATATATTATTATATAAATAAGTTAAATCATAATATTAAGTTAATAATAAAAACACTATTATCATAATATTTATGAACCACAAATTGTTAAAAACTAATGATTTGTATGTTATACCACATTGGTAAAGAATATATTTTAAATCAGGCAATAAATAAACTTACTAGTAAGACGATCTCCATAACTAATCGCTTCAGATAAAGGGGTCCATCCATTAATGTTTTTTACTTTCACTGGTGCATTATGAGCGAGCAACAATTGTACTATATCTGAAATTTATTTCAGATAAGTAAATAGTATTATCAATGTTATGTTCTCTAGAGAATATTTGAGCGACAGGCAAAACGGCAAGATACAATTAATTAGTATATTATTGATAATGACTCATAGTCAGAACACTACTGCCTTTAACCAACTTACCTTTACGACCAAGCATAATGGCTAGATGTAGTGCTGTATTACCTGCAATAACAAATATAATTATGAAACAAGATATTCCATAGTTATGTACTGTACAAGATGCAAAGCCACAGTACCGTGTTTGTCTTTTCTTGACAGGTCCTCCGTCCTCATCAATCGTGCGAACTTTTGTACGTCACCCTCGAATACGCATTCGTGCAATGGAAACGACAAGTGCTCTTCTTCCGCCATACCACTGCCGTCACTCTTCACAATGTTGTCGTCCATTTATTTCTAATTAACTATGAGCGTAGTGTTTCATAATATAATGATTATTATTTTTCTCTTTTGCATTTGTCTATCATCGACTTTGTGTACATAATAATAATATGAATATTGACAAATATAATATTGTCGTGTGTTCACCGTGTAAACGGTGAAAAAAAAATTATTATCAATGTTTTCCAACGTCCGAAACAGTGATAACAAAATCACAATTTATTCTGTGACAAAATGTGTGAAATTTATTATCTGTTATCTCTTAATCTTTATCAGTTTTTGATCCTTGTATTTTTGTATTTATCAAAGTTGATAATAAAATATAGACATCCACGTTGGTATTGATAATATAACTTATAAGTATGTAATATTATAATTAATATAGGTATTTCAAATTTATAAAACATTTTGTATAAAATTTATTGCTAATCATTGGTGCAACTAGGGGGACTTATCCCCCCCCATTTTTTTGATTATTTAAGATTTAATGATAATTTAACCATAAGATAGTAATTAATAAGTATCTAAGATACATCCTAATAGACCTAATATCGTATGCTACATGACGTGGAGAATTATTGTAACAGAATTAAGTTATTTAGCAATATGTAATTTAATAATTGGAGACAAAAATAATTTGTGTATTTATATGTATATTATGTTTATAGCATAAGAACTTAGAAGGTTCGACAAAAATAATTACTTGGGTTTTTGGGCATTCTACAGTTTGGCGTCTATTGTACTATTAACCAATTGTTTTTTTTTCTGATATAAGTATCATATTATTCATATTGTATAAGAAACTAAATTGATCCATAATGAAAAGGAAATCAAATTAGAGTTGTTCAATAAAAAAGAAAAAGAAATATAATTTTTTTAAAAATGCTTCTATAAAATGATCGAAAAAAGCAACACTGGACAAAATAGCTATGTAAAGTTGATAAGTCAGAAATATCGTCTATATACTAAATCAGAAGATCAAAAATATTATTTATCCCCACGCGTTACGCTAAATTTTTTAGCATGTAGGCAACAAACTTTAACACGGATGCATTTTGTATGAGCAACGAAATGCACAGGGATAACTGGTTTTTATATATATATATATATTTTTTTTTACATAATTCTTTATTCAGCAATCTTTTACAAAAAAATGAACAATAGGCTTGATTGATAACATATAATAAATAGTCATTGGAATGACGAAGGGAAGAGTGAAGAGATCTCCCATTGGAGATACTTCGTCGGGGGGGAGAAAAAAAAAGTTAAAAGTTAGACTTAGTTACTTTTTTTTTTTTTTACTAATTTATTTTAGCAGGTCACGAAACCATTGTCTTTTTGACCTCTTTTGCAGAAGATTGCATGGAATGGTTATGAATGAGAGTTGATTTATGAGAGGGTTTGGGTATTGGGTTAATCGGCTATTGAAACGCTTATAATATAGTTTGGCTAGTTCAGTTACAGTTGGTATTTTAAAATTAGAATGGAGAGATTTGTTAGAAATATAGAATGGAGCTTTTGAAACGATAAAAAGAATTTTTGTATGGAATCTTTGAATACAATTAATGTTAGATATTTTTGCTGCATCCCAGAGTTAAATATCATACCTATGGCCAGATGGGTCTTATGAGAAGTTTGTAGATTAGTAATTTATTGAGTAGTTTTAATTTTTTGGATGTTAATAAGGGTCGTAAGAGACAAAGACGGTTGTTTAGTATGATAATTTTGCGTTTGATGTATGGTGGCCAAGGGAATCGACGGTAGATGTGAATTCTAAGATATCGCACACTTTGCCTACTAGGCATTAGGTAATATTTGGTTGTTAAGGAAAAGTGTCGAGCATGTGCCATGTCGAAGAGTGAACATAAAATGAGTGGACTTTCACTTGTTCAATTTTACTACCCGTTCTTTATACCATGTTTCAAGAAGGTAGAGATAGTTTTGAACCAACCGTGTCTGAAGTTTACATATATCTTGATTTTAAATTTACTCTCGTGGCGACCGTTGACCATGAATTATTGTTCGCCACTATATTGTTCCATAAAGTTTGAAAATATTAATATTAATTTATATTGATCAAAATTTTTTTTAATTAGTAAATGAATGCATTCTGAACAAATAATTTTATTTAGTATACCTCTTACAATATACCCATCAATATAATCTAAAATATCGTTGAGATAATGTCTTAAATTAATACTGTCCGATTGAGATAAATACATTTCCAGTTCAATCGCATTTACAGTGTTGGCTGGTTCAATTCAGCTACGCTTTTCTGAACGGAATTCTATAATTACTCTTTCTGGGAAATCTAAGTTAAAACAATCGCCACTTTCAACAGTTATATTTTTTGTGAATAATAATTGTCTCAGTCCTCAGAATAATTTTAAACTGAACTGAGTTAGGATTTTTGTTAGAACCCCCTTTAACTCGTACACAACCAAAAACAAGCTCCAAGTGATCTTGAGACATTTTGTTGGTAAGAACAAAATTCAGTGAATTTATTGACTTATTTAGTAACTGGTACGATACACATTAAGTACTTTTCATAAATATTATAAGATGGCTTGGCGTGGTGCGTTGGCTGCTACCAGTCGCGGAATGCGACTGAGAGTAAGTAACGGCCACAGCTAATAGTTACCGGATGGTTGACCAATCGGGATCATAGTGGTTAAAAACCTTGCCACACATACACGTGTTTACTATCAACCGTAACAATTGTAAAATACAACCAACCGTACCAACCTTACCTCTTACCATAGTTTATACCCTCTACAAACAGCTAATGGCCCTAGTTGCCAGACTTAAGTTCAATTAAAAAAAAATATATATATATTATAAGGTTTAAAGTTTAATGTAAATTACCAACCGATGAAATTGTTTAACTTGTTTAGTGTTGCCTTTAAATTGCCTATAAGTTCAACTTAATGCAGCACATAAAATAACCATATTATTATCAATTAATATAATATTAAAAATATTTAATAACCCACACAAGGTAAAAGTTAAATAAATTTAAAGTAAACACATAAAAATTACAGTCACGGCCACACAGCTCTAAATAAAAAACAAAAATGAACGTAATATGACGTGTAGATATATAGTGTATTATGTATGCTTTCTATATTATTATTATATTTTTGCCGTGCGGTGATGAGGATAACATTTTAACCGGCTGACCGTTTTCTGGTGTTTAATGCGTGCTCCAGTATTCTTATCTATCTCGATGGTTAAATATAACCAAACGAAACACGGTTGATAAGACCGAAACTGTCACATGTGATATTTTTTGTCAATTTTTGATATTATTATTAATTTTTTTTTTCAACATAATTTTTTCATTAGGTGATCTGTTACAATAATAGAACATTAAAATTAAGGTTTAATATTAGTACACACAGAGTGAAGAAATCTCCCAGAGATACTACTTTGTCAATAGATAGTTAAGACTTACAGTTAACTTACATACATTTGCATTTACATTTACATTTTTTTTTTTTTTTTTTTTGTACATAATAGCTAATGATTTATTAGTTCATATGATCATACAAACAGGTCACAACACCTCTATCTTTTTAATCTCTTCTGAGGATTACCGAGATATGCTATAGATGTGAGTTGAAAAATAAGTGGAGTGGGATGATGATTTAGTCAGTTATTAAAACTCTGTTTAGCTAATAGCTATTGAAATGGTAGAAAGGATCTCTATTAAAAATATTTACTATGATTGTTATATTCAAATTTTTACTTTATGAACATTTATAAAAAAATATATGAATTATTAAAAATATCAAAAAAATTAGGTAGATTATTTTATTTACGAGTAATAACTATAATATAAAAAATATAATAATTTAAAAAAAATTATGTGTTAATTTGCCTCTCACCCTAGTTTAAACCGTAGCTATGCTCATAATATAGTCATCTCTTATGAATACAATAATAAGTTAGAATAATGACACGGCATCGTGTATAGGCAATTTAGCTACATTCCTGTCAATGATTCATTTAATTTACTGATTCAATTTTATTTAAATTATGTTCACAATTTTTAAACACAGATTTTAAATGTTATGTAATTAACATTATTCTATACTAAGTAGTCAGTTGTGTACTGACGTAAAGTCAAATAAATTTTAAAAAATATTAAATTTCTTAAAAACTATTTTTCGCTATTTTTCAAAAATCAAAATAGCCTATAGTTAGTTATAAATAATTATTTTTACGATTCTATACAATATATTAAATACTTTAATATGTTAATTTATGTACCAAAATACAAAAATTATTTCTCATAATAACAAGGTGAAAATGTTTATACTTGATTTATATAAATTTATAAAATATTAAAATACATTAAAGTTACAAGGTGTATGTAGTACGTAGATAAATGGGTATTTTAATTTTAAAAGATTGTTTTCTCTGAGAGATTTTTATTTAAGTTGGCATCATGAGTGAGACATGAATAAGTGATTAACAAATTATGTTGTTTGATATATAATAAATATTTATGTGTATTAAATTACATATTATTTTATAAATATAAGTGGTCATAGTATAAACGGAATAATAACTCTCAATAATACGTGTAAATATATATATACTTGATTATTTAACATATCATTACCACATTGAAATAAGATATAAACATTTTACATATTATTTTAAACTTTTTTTTTCATAAAAATCATACAAATAACATAAAAATGGAAAAAAAATAATATAATGTAATAAAATAAATAATAGTAGATAGATTATATGACTTAAATTAAATTAATTATACAATAGACTCGATTTTATAAGAATAAGTTCATTAAAGAACTTAATATTTTATAGAAAACAGTTTTATTAAACTTTTTCGTAGAACCGAATCTTTCACTCTTATAAGGCAAGTACTAATTATAAATATAACTCGGTGCATTGCTACTACACCTATAAAATTTTATTAAACATTAGTCATTATATTTATTATATATCGTTATTATATAATTACTAATGAGATACATGGAAGTTGTATGTATGTTACTCATAATAAATCAGTTTAAATTAAAATATGAAAATAAACAATTTAATAATTAATGTGCAAAATACTTTAAAGTGAATGAATAACTTTCATAAATCATAAATAAGTGAGATAATTAAATTGAGTCGATATAATATTGTCGATGGATATATACTTTTATATAGTGGATAAAAATTTGATGCTATATTATATATTTTTAGTGTCTTCATAATCTATATATATTATACAATGTTGTATTTATAATTTAATATATAACGATGCACTATGTTTACTACATACATAATGTTGGATAATAAATAAAGTTCAAATAAAAAATGCATTATTTTACTTTAGTGCATTAAAGGAATTAAAAGAATACATTTTAAACTTTGCATCATTTTTGCACATATATTGACTACAATCTAAAATAGAGCCAGTTAATGATTCTTTGAAAAGGTGTACCAATTCATGTTTTGAAATAATTATTTTTGCTATGCTGCAAATTAAAAAACACGGTTTAAATATTAATAAATACACAAAATAGTACAGTACATATATAATACACGCACTATTCACTTATTATTAATATAGTATATTATATTATAGTACAAAATTATTGATTTCAAACTTAAAATTATCTTGTATGACCTAAACCAATCTCTTAATATAGACAATTTGGCAGTCCAACAACGGTTTAAATTCGTTGTATGCGAATATACGTTCGGCTATACAGATTAGGTTATCATTCTATGAATATTTATACACGATAAATATATTATAAATTGTAGGTATCTTATAAAAAGATACCAAGTCACTTCTTTGAAAATCTACATGCTATATGCGACCACGGGATCCAAAAAAATATAATATCACATGTTATTACTTTTTTATGAACATATATTGTTACTTAACTATAGAAATTTTGCTAATAACTTTTTTATTTAATCAGTTTACATTTATGGAAAATATGCCTTTTAAAAGGCAATATAATTTTAGATATGAATAAAATAAAAACTACATTTAAAAAAACTTTTTAGCTTTTAGTTAATATTGTACAATAATTTTCTTTCAATAGTCAGATTACTCACATCACGAAGGTATGTTAGTTATTAAAATATAAAACAATTAATACGATATGGTTCACCAATAGCATGCTCGTCTCCATATTTTATTTTAATAATTTATTTATTCAAATTACAATTTTTGAAATTTGTTTTAGGAAAAATTATCTTTTAAATAATTTAGAGTAGAAAACATCTTATTTAAAAAATAGATTTTAAATCTGTACAGAATACTTTTTAAGTAGTACCAAAATTTAAAAATTCCAAAAATCTGATTTTGAATAATTATAAGTGAGCATGTTAGTGGATCGCGCTGTATGTACTATATGTATGGTTATAGTATACAACCATGGTATATGACATTGATATATTACCTTTGAACAGATTGAGCAACAGGACTCTTGGCCGTTTGAAGTCCAGCCTCACAGAAAATTCTCCGTAAACACGGTTTGTCTTCGTTAACCACGTCGTTGACCACCGCAATCAGGGTGTCCAAGTATCCGGTTATCTGACGACTGTTCGCGAACCTGCCGTCGTCCTCGTGGTCTTTTAACATGGCATACACGTGAATGTAATGAGCTATCCTTGGCAATACTGACGTCCGAAAAAGGTACGACGCAGCCATGAAGAAGCTAGTAGCGAACAACGGCTCAAACACCCTATCCAGGAGAAATCGGCCGATCGCCGTCAAACGACTGCACAACGGTGAGTAACTATCCAATGGCAACGAGCCGAATATTGTTCTTCCAAACAGCAACCGTTGCAACAGTCCGGAAACGTGGAAAAACGGATATCCGAATGGCTGATAACGTTGCGGGGGTGAGAGGCCATATTGCAACACTCCATCGCTAGCCACGTCGTATGGTCCGACAGATAACGGCTGTTGCAGCTGTTGTACTCCGACCGGTTCCGGTTCACCTAACGTCCCTATATCTCCACCACCGTCCACCACGAAACCTCCGGCTGACGGTCTAATCACAACGCTACCACCGCTGACGACGACTGGACCATCACCTTTAACCGCAACTTTGGTTATGTCGGTTAGTCCTGGCGTTGAAGCTACTGCATTAGAACCGTCGCCATAATGGTGTACTGATGACTCAAGGGTTTGCCACTTTTTGTTGTCATTTAAATCTGCAGGTAACGGATAATAACCATTACCTCCATGGTTTTTGACGTTATCAGTACCGTATAATTTTCCTGCTAAAGGGTTCTGTTGTACTTCGGGATATCCGTGGTAGAAGTTGTTGGGCCTGTGAGTTTGACAATTTGCATTCCACAATACGACGAATAAACAAATCACAACCAACATTATCTTACCTAAAAAATGATCACAGAATTTAAATGAATAGTTTTAAAAATAATTTACAGATAAATAAATCAATAAATAAGTAAATCCTTGTTGGTATACATTGGAATTGGGATCAGACCATTTTTCCTATATTAACCGGTGCCCACATTAGGCGGAATCCACTGTATTAACATATTTCAACCTAAATTGTATTGTATTCACGATTGAAGTAAATTCACGATTTTTCTTTCCGGCAACTGGGACCTTTTTCCTATAAGGATATTTTAGATTTTCTACAATGTGAATAACTATATGTAGATAGTTTTCAAAAACAGAACAAAAGCCAAATTGGTATATTAATTACCCGGGATTATTTTCTAAATCCTGTAAGAATCTCACCAACACTACACTAATTGATTTCCAAATCATAACATAATTTTTGCTACTAAAACTGCTTACCTTTCAAACATACAGATGAGTTCCACATTTTGATATACTTAGAATTTATTAATTTATTTATTTATTTAAAACGGAGAAAACAATAATATATCATTCAACTTCACAATAAACATTCAAGCTAATAATTAATATTGTTGAAGTTTTACGCATTATACTCAAAATTAACTTATTTTCTATAACAAGTCACGAACATTTTTTCCTGCAGTTCTATATAAACATAAACTCTATGTGATTAGAAGATAATTAATACCAGCTAAATTACGTTGACATTATTCTATAATGTTCTTTGAACAACATTCTTAATTGTTAACCACTATACGTGTATTGAAAAAGAAATACAAAATAAAAATTAAGATTTGGTAAGTATAATTTAAAATGCATTAAAACAGATTATAACCGTTATACGTTTAGACATTATAAAAGCTATTTATCTAGTAAGTTAACAATTAAATGAAGTTCTTGTACCTATTATATCTGTGTGAAACCGTAAATCGCATTAGAAAGCGTATTTACTGTTAGCTGTTATCTGTTAGACATTTGACTTAGCCATTTGTTTAAACAAGGGGTATGCCATAGTTTATTTTTAACACCTCTAGCAGGCTAGTTTCAAATTCAAATTTATTTTTTTAACTTAAATATTATTTATTATTTTAATGATTATAATTAAAAGTAGTAAATATATCTCTAGTTTTTTTGAAATTATTATTATTATAATTATTTATCAGCAAATAATATACTGTTATAATTTATAAAAAAGATACTCGGATACCAGATCGAACAGATTGATGTCTAACAATATAATAATTAATACATAATTTCAAATGTTAGAATAATAATTAATTAACTAAATTTACATTTATTAATTAAAAATATAAAACTTAATTTTGTAACTTTTATATATCTTACTTTTAAATTTAATATTATATTTTTCATTTATAATTATAATTTAGTACATTTTTAGCAGGAAATAATTTTCTATACAGCGTGTACAATATTTACAGTCAAATATCTATATTCTATTTATATAAATAAAAATGCATTAATATATGAAATTATAACAATAAAATATAAATTATATTATAAACATTTTTATAAAAAATATATAGACCGATTTGGAATTTAGATATTTAGATAGTAGATAGCTAATTGATTTAGGACTAGGGATAGTAGGTTTCGAGTATACCCCAGTATTGTGTAAGCCACTGTATGGATGTATTAAATTTTGATTCATTAATAATAATTATTGTTACTTGTGAAACAGAATTCTTAGCAAAAATGATCAGTCTCTCTTAATATATATATTTTATTATAATTTATTTATATTACCACAAATAATTTTCATCTATATTAATATTAAGGGTAGGTTTGTTTAACTATTTTATTTTTTTAAATTACATTGATTAAATAGTAGGTATATTATATTTCATCATATAAGTATAAATATTATATCGTAATTAGTTCCTAAGTCAATATAAATATACCACGTAGAACGATGTTAATAGCATATGGGATAAATAATTAAAAATAGTGTAAATAGTTTAAATATACCATTGTAAGTTTTGTAACTATAAAAAATGACATTATACCTACTTAATCACGAAAAGTTTAAAATCACAATGGTTGATATAATTACCTACGTAGATAGTTTTTATTTGTTTAGATATTGAATTCCATAAAAATATTATCTTCAAATACCTAAATAAAATTTTTAAAAAACTGTGCCTATGTAAATATTTTCAGTATTGTTTTAAGTACTTAACTCACGAGAAATCTTGTATTAAACCTTATTCAAGTTTTAGGAATTAAAATTAAAATGCATATAATTTTAACAAATAATTTGTACCTACTTTAAACATTTACCAGGCGTCCCGTGATAGCTTTCTCTCTTTTTTTTGAAACATTGATAACTTTTTTAAGTTATTTATATATCAGACAAATTTTATAGTTTGAGAGACATGCACAGAAATATATAAGCCTATCGCCTATAGATTAAAACTTGAAAAATCTAACAAACTGTACAGTTTGCTACTTTGTTTTAATAAGCTTTATAGAGATGCATATCAACATTTCATGTTATTATATCTTATTAAACGGTTTAATTAACTTGGATAATGCTTTTTTCTAGGTATAATCTAAATTGCTTAAGTAGTTAAGTACCTATATAGTTTGTTTTTATTGCAATTGCCAATTGCCAATTAACACTTGATTGTTAGAATGGTTTTCGGTTTTTCCCGCTGATGTCATCGCTTCTGCAACAATCAGTGATACTCTCAGCCGTCAGTGTTGCCAACAAATCGATTCTAGTCACAAATCGCTAAAATAAAAATAGTTTTAAATTTTTAGTTTGTACAATTTGATTTGTGATAGGAGATACGTCCGCTCTAGCGCCAGCTGCAAAGTGTACAGACCGACAAATGACAGTAAATAGTTTCATTGAACATTGATTAGTTGAGTTTCTAAAAAAAAAAAATTAAATTGGAATATAGATTATTCAACTAGGTATCAACATAATGAATATCATTGTTTAATTACATTTATTTTATTTAAAATATATATATATATATACACGTCCGTATGCTGAAACTATGCCAAACACACGTCCATTAATACTCAAAATATACTATATAGAATAATTATTAGTTATTAACTTAGATAGGTGTCATTTATTAAGTAAAAGATGGATCACTGTAAGGATTTTATAAAAACAGAATTCCCCTCTATTGATGTAGAGATGTTTCAATATATAGAAGGTAATATACTAAGAACTTATGTACACACAATATATCTCAAGTATTTAACATTCTCAGATGTAATTTTATTGTATAAAATTGTCAACTTTGTACGCTTTATACGCCTTTTTACCTATGAATATTGCTTTATGATTACAGGTGTTCTACAAAATGGAATTGAAGACTTCCATGATTCAGAAGATATATTTGAAGCAATTGGTGAAGTATTACAGGAAATAGCAAATAAATCTGAATCAGATATCAGGTAAAACATAGAAAAACAAAATAATGATAACGTTTATGTATTGTGTATTGAGATTACTCATGATGTTGAATTATTTTAGAGGAATCTGTTCTAAACTGTTAAATTTTATGCGTCCTCATTCTGACGACAATGTTATCAGAAATGGTCATACAAAAATTCTGGATGCTCCAGTGCATTTAGCTTCAATGGCAGCAGATCTGGAAGACAATGATATGGAAATCAAAAGTATATGGGTTAATTCAAGAGACGATAGTCTGGTATGTTTATTTTATCCTTATGTCTTAAGATTACAAAGTATAAAATTGATTACTTTTTGGTTACCTATTATCAATAACGGTACTTATTTTTTTATTTTTTTTTTTATTTCATAAGAAAGTGGATAAAAAAAAACTGGAAAAAGCTCAAGCAAAATTGCAACAGAAACAAGATAAACGGACTGAGCAAGTTATTAAAGGTGTAGGAACTATGAGTGTAGTAAACAGTAAAATGGATGCTGCAACTGCTTCACAAGTAACAAGTAAAAAAGAAGCAAAACTAGAAGCTAAAGGAAATAATCGAGCTCAAGATATAAGAATAGAAAATTTTGATGTTGCTTATGGAGACAGGTAAATCAAATTTTATGTCCTTTTAATTAAATGTATTTTACGTAATATATTTTTAACTCTTCTGTTATTATAAAATTAAAAATGATTTATTACTAAGTAATAACTTATACTATTGTATTTTATCTAAATAATGATATTTTTTTTAGAATATTACTTCAAAATACAGATGTAACTTTAGCGTGTGGTAGAAGATATGGTTTAGTTGGAAGAAATGGTCTTGGGAAGACTACACTATTAAGAATGATTTCAGGGTAATATTTATTATACAGTAATAATAATATAAATTATTTAACGGATCTTATAACTTAAATTACTATTCATTGTATAGTTCATTACTCAAAACTTAATCAAAGTTTTAGAGTTTACACAGGCTTAAATTTCAAGTATTTCTATTTAGGAAATGAGATATATGGTGACATATACTCATACCTACATAACCGTGAATTATTAATGAACCTATCATAAACATATTGTTATTTTAAATTGCATTTATAAAATAATCGATTACAATAATTATTCTTAAAAAGTTTATAAATTATCAATATAATAATTTATTTTAGTTTTCAAGTTATAACTGTATTCAATACTTATGTTTGCTAATCTAGTGGTCAGTTGCGAATTCCATCTCATATATCAATATTACATGTTGAACAAGAAGTTGTAGGTGATGATACACCTGCTTTAGAATCTGTACTGCAATGTGATTTTGTTCGACACCGTTTGTTAACTAGAGAAAAAGAAATTAACACATTAATCGCTAATGGGTAAGATAACAAGTCAACTTTAAAACTGAATAATTAAAAAATAAGATATGTATTCAATAATCAATATCCAATTTTATTCTTAGGTCTACATCTAGTGCCGAATTATCTTCTGAATTAAGTGAAATATATATGCAATTAAGTGCCATAGAAGCTGATAAGGCCCCTGCTCGTGCTAGTGTCATACTTGATGGTTTAGGTTTCAACCCGGATATGCAAAAAAAAGCAACTAAACATTTTTCTGGAGGATGGCGTATGCGGTTAGCTCTTGCAAGAGCACTTTTTTCAAAGTGAGTAACTTAAAATCATCAAAAATAAAACCTATGCAATCTCTATATATCAAAATTTAAAGAATATTATACTATTCTTTATAATTTTATTTAGTTGGTATCTATTATCTACCAATAATTTAGCATAACCTTTGAAATATCTTAAGTCAAAACTACCTATATTTATTTTTAGTTCAAACTTAATGTTAAATGTTAATTGAGTTTCATTCATAAATAAAATTATTTTTAACTTTTTAATTTAAATAGACCAGATTTGTTATTATTGGATGAACCTACAAACATGTTGGATATGAAAGCAATTATATGGTTAGAAAATTATTTACAAACTTGGCAAAGTACATTACTAGTAGTATCTCACGATCGTCATTTCTTAGACACTGTACCTACTGATATATTACATCTTCATTCACAGGTAACTCATATTTATATTATTTTTATTGTCAAAACTTAATAAAGTTGTATATTTAGCGTATTGATACATACCGAGGTAACTATGAAATTTTTGAAAAAACTAAAAATGAGAAACTCAAAAACCAACAACGAGAAATTGAAGCACAAAATGCTCATAGAGCTCATGTCCAAGAATTTATTGATAGATTTAGGTATAATGCTAATCGTGCTTCTAGTGTCCAGAGTAAAATTAAAATGCTTGAAAAATTGTAAGTCATATTATTATAGTTTAAGTTTCATGTACATAATTAGTTATTCGTTTATGATATATTGCTTTAGACCTGAATTAAAAGCTATCGAGAAAGAAGTAGAAGTTGTATTACGATTTCCAGAAACGGAAGGATTGTCACCTCCCATTTTACAACTTAATGAGATTTCATTTGCATATCCTGGATGTAATAATGTTTTGCAAAATGTTAACCTTGGAGCTACATTAGAATCTAGAATTTGTATTGTAAGTAAATATATATTTGATCTATCATTGCATTTATGTTATTTAATATCTATAATTTTCATTATTTAATTAAATTTATTATGTATATTTAAATGTGCTGAACCAAAACATTGTAAGCATATTTTTTATATTAACTTTGCTGATTAAAAATACCTCATACTCATTAAATTACTATTTCATACTACTGTACTACCAGCCTTATTGTATATTTCATTTGAATAATACCAAATTCTGTACATCATTGTCATATTACTTTAGATAATTCCTATAAGGTTAATATTTATCAAAATTTGATCATTGTTTTTATAATACTCTTAATTTAAATTGTTTATTAGGTGGGTGATAACGGAGCAGGTAAAACAACACTATTGAAAATCATTATGGGAATTTTAAATCCTACAGCTGGTGTTAGAAATGTACATCGAAGTTTAAAGTTTGGTTACTTCAGTCAGCATCATGTTGACCAACTCGAAATGAACCTTTCTTCTGTTGAACTATTACAATCTTCTTTTCCAGGTTTATTATTATTTGGACAAGATGAGAATATTTTTATATTTAATTAATAATTAAATTTGTTACTAGGTAAATCCATTGAAGAATATAGACGTCAATTAGGAGGCTTTGGTATATCAGGTGATTTGGCATTACAAAGTGTTGGTAGTTTATCTGGAGGCCAAAAATCGAGAGTAGCTTTTGCAAGGATGTGCATGTCTAATCCTAATTTTCTAGTACTTGACGAACCTACCAATCATTTAGATATTGAAACAATTGAAGCTTTAGGCAAAGCTATACAAAAATATACAGTAAGTTTGCAAATTATTCATTTTATGATTAATTAAATATTTTTTATTTATACTTTATATAATATAATAAGATATTGTGTAATTTCTTTAATTCAGTTGTTCTATAGAGAGACATATTGAATAATCCAACCCTCTAGAAACCTGAAGTTGATGATTGTTTGAATTCTTATGAAACTTTTCTTACTGATTACATTTGTTGATAATTTGTGAATGTGTAGAACATTCCATTATTTTAACAGCAGTAGATTGATCAATCCAATCACTATAAATGCCATGAATCATCTTAGTATTTTAATTCCCAATTACAAAAATATCAATCATTATTTTGTTAATCATAGGTTAACTAAGTCAAGTAGGTGTAGTAGACCCCATATAATTTATGCACTTTTTCCTTAATTTAAGATTTAAATATAAATACACTCATTTTAAATTTTTAAAATTGGAAAATTAAGTATGAATAATGTCTTAACTATTAAAATCAAATTATTAAATTAATTCTAATCACAAAATAACCTTAATTTAAATAAAAAATCAAGATAACAATTTTTTTTTTCAGTTTACCTTGGTAGCATAGTTGTTGAATTATTTATTACATTATATTAACTTGGACAAGTAAATTATTTAATTGTTATATATCATTTTTAGGGCGGTTTAATACTTGTATCTCACGACGAACGCTTAATACGAATGGTTTGTAAAGAGCTATGGGTTTGTGGTGGTGGAAGTGTAAAGAGCATTGAAGGTGGCTTTAATGAGTACAGAGCCATCGTAGAACGTGAACTTGCAGAAGCAGCCAAGTAGACATCATTGACCATCTTTTATATCAAAACAATCAATTTTATAAATATTGTTTCCTTGTTGGCATTTACTAGAAATTTTACCACAATTGTGTGTATAATGCTCTTTGGTTATGAATATTGTAAGTTAACAATTTTCATAACAAAGAATGAATATGAATTGTATTTACATACAATTTAGTGATGATTTGTTATCAGCCATTATCAATATACATATAATATATATACACAATTGTTTCTTTTTTACATTATATTATTATTGTTTGGCTTGTAAACCATTCTTTAATAAACTAAAGTTTGGTAAACTTATAAAATACCTTTATTTATTTGAATCATTTTTACACTACAGTCTGATTAAAATTCATAACATTATGTTAGTAGTATCTTTAAGTATTCATAATATGTACTCAATGATAGTATTTATTTCAAAAATCTAACATAATAAATTTAATAATTTAAAAGAAGTTCTGAGTTATAAATCAAAATAATTTCAAAATGTTTTAAGTCTCACTTTCAATGTTCAACTTAATACAAATTAACTAATAGTTTAAAAAGATTTTGCAGTTATTGATAAATCATAATTTGTATTCATATTTGAATATTACTCATCTTTAACTTTCAACTTTTATGATATATAAAATGTATAAAGAAATATAAAATATCTAAGAATATCATTAAAACTATTTAAATTAACAGAAGCATTTATGGAATATTACAAATAGGTTATGAATAGGTAAATGTTTACAATGTATATAGTTAATGACATGAAATAAGATAAATGAAGATAGTTTGAGATATGACTGTTTCTGTTGACACTGCCTATTTCAAAAGTACACATTATTATGGTTTTATATCATTTACTTAGTTAAATATGCCTACTGATTTTTAAAATGACTCAAGAACAGGAATATCTCAGTCATTTTTTATATTGATCTTAAAAATATATTTCTCGAATATTTTTTTTTTATTGTGTCAGCCTATTTTAATTTTAAGTTTACTGACTGTTAACAGAATAATATTAAATAATATAATGTAAGTATGACATTAAATTTATATGAAATAATTACATTATTTTTGTACTTTTCTTTTTATTTTAATTATCTGGAAATAATATGATCAGTATACCTATTAATAAAATTATATAAATAAAACACAAAATTTAAGGTAAATTTTAAATTAAATTTTTTAACCTAGTGGTCAAAGTTAACTAAATCTAAAAACTTAATGCTTGTATATATATTTTTTTAATCGAACATGCATATAGTCATACTAAAAGACACAAAGTTTAAATTTGTGTTTAGTCTTATAATTTGTAGCAATTTTCTTGTAAATCACTGAAAACTGAAGTAATCAGTTGAAACCCCGAAATAGTTACAATCTGTGGTTTTTCTTCAATACATTATTAAAAATTCTGCACTAAACTATTTGAGGTTTCTGAAATGAAAAAAGTATCTATTGATAAGTTAAAACATCGATAAAACATAGCATAGTAAAAATCTACAATAAGTAGAATAAAAATAATAAGTACCTATGTATTGAACAAAAATTTTAATGAAAAAATCAACTTTTCTTCAGGGCACAACTCTTATTATTGGGACACAATTTGTGTACCTACCTCAGACATTCGGATGAAACACAGAAAACAACTTTGTATCACAATAATTTTGCAAATTATTTTTATAGATATGTATTGCAACTATAAGTACACAACTGAAAAGTGTTTTAGTGGGGTTAATAAGTTTACCAAATTGACTACTAAAATTAAAAAATCACTATGGTTTATCAAATATTTATTAATTATGGTTGACGCAGGTCGCAGAACCTCGGGGGATCAAGTAGTCGTAATCGATATATAGAATGCCTCGATGCAGTCGCTTAGTCACAAATACATTTTAAAGACGTTCGTCCCGTAATTATTATAATTCGTATATTAGTTGAAAATTATTATAGGTGTGAAGGTCATCAATAGTTTTAAATAATTCCATTCGATGTTATTTATATCATAGACGTGCGCACGGGTAGAACTGATTGGGCGTAACCTCATTTGACCCTTTTTTTACATGGGTGGGTACTTGATACCTAAAAAAAATAATAAGGCGTAATAGCCGTAGAAAATTGATAACAAAATGAACAAAAATCACAGATACTTACACGAATAATGATATACTGGTTGCCCATAGGCATAATTTTTTTTTTCGCGACACGGGGGGAGGAGGTTGGATTGTCAGATTGAATTTAGTCATACCTGACTCGGAAGTCTGCGCACTCCTATGATATATATATAATATATATAAATCATATGTGTATCGTGTATCATTATATCACGCGCGTACGAAAGATCGATAAACTTTAAACAACGGCGCGTCAAACGTTTGAAACTCCGATATCTAATATTATGCTTAATCGCGTGTTATACCTATCCAACAAATACACGGCACGGCTCCGTGTATAGACGTATGTATTTCGATTTTAGTGTAGGTACTTACCTATTGCTCTCGGTTCACGGGCAAATCGGTATCGGCCATGGATCTCATTCTTTGGGCCGATTCGAGTGATTCGACGCCGGGCTGAGCAATGTGTGTTCACTGCGTAGCACTTGGAACGTTTTCGAATACGGTTTCAACCGGTGATCCTCCCACGTGCACCCCACGGTTTCTCATTATCCGTAAGCTAATAACTCGTTAGCGTTCAACGGGAGTCGTGAAAATCCGCCGATATACTAGTTTTGACACGAGAAAAATGACTATAGGTACCTACTCGTATGCGCGTACGTTAAAGCTCGTTCTCGATTTAGACATTAATATTGTAACGTGTAGTAGCAGTACCTAATACAAGATAATGATACATCTAAATAAGACGCGCATATCGATTGAATATGGAATATAGTCGAGTTACAATTTTTTCGAAAATAATTATTCGGCTACGTTTTGAGTTATAATGTATATCTATATGCCTATTTCAGTCGAACGTACAATGTCGACGAGATACAAAGTCTCGTGTCTACAATTAAATACTATTAGAGAGGATATTCGCGGCAACGTATCGTTTAAAATTTTCAGTGTTACAATTTAGGGTGACCAATGACTATCAAGTACCTAATTATGATATAAACAAAAACTGACACTAATAATTTTGGCATAACTTCGAAAAAATACCACCAAAAATGATTTAATAGTAATTATTTTTTTTTTTAAAGATATTTTGAAAATAATATGTTTACTTATTAGATAATGTATGTTGTCGGAAAGGATAATTATTGCGATTTTACGAGTTCATATTATTATTAATATTACACACTGTGTAATACGCCAATACGATGAATAAGACTTTACACCTCAACGCTTAACGTCGGCAATATTTTTATTTTTATCTTATTGTTTGTCAGCACTCGAAGTCTTGTTAAAAAAAAATTATTTTTCGTAAGTTACAATACCATTAATTTTGGTTTTAATAATTAAATATAAAACTATTGATTATAAAAATATCGAGTGCATAAAGTATAAATACTAGTATTTGTAATCAATGATAAAATTGTAAAAATACTGTTTTGTAATTATTTTGAGTAGGTACTAGTCTTTTCTTTTACTTACGTATAAATGTAATGATTACTGGATGAAAACTTTAAATATGTCTGTAAAGACATTATTTAGCGGTATATTTAGTGGTTTGCGGTACGAGCCGAAAGTGAGGCCAAAATTAAAATTGCATTTCCGCACGAGCCACACATATCTAATATTTAAATACTTGACATATTAGACAAAACGTATCGACACGTTCATGAATATTTCTCTGATTTGGACGATAACTGCTCCCACTACTACGTGTCGGGGGTTTTAACTTATCCAGTATCCGCTCTTTTACTTGCGTTATATAGATAATAAATTAATAGGTAGGTACCGTAAGAGTTATCACTAATAATATTATTTTACTTTATGCATGGTTGCCTGCATATTAAATAATTTACAAATATGAAAGTTGCATGCATTATGTATATTTATTCTTTATGATAAATTAAAAAATTATGGATAATTTGGAAGTGGAAAGTGTACATACAGTAATTGTAGTATAACTTAATAGTCTTTAAAATTTATATCCGTCTACATTTTACTAAATATTTTAAATAAATTCACTGGAAAGTGGTCTATTTTTTATTTAACAATTAATTTATGTTTCCATCCTATATCAGTGCTACTATAGACATTTTTATAAATGTACACACAGCTTAATGATTTTGTTATCTGGGGAATTGTTAAAGAAATAATAAATGAATCTTTAAAAATAATAAATTTTTATTTTATAACTTTACTTTTATTGATTTTAAAGCTTTTGTAATTTTACAACCAGTTGTAAAGCTTTTAAAAACAACTAATTTTGGGGGAGATTGATTTTTGACGATATATAGTTAATTAACTTTTACTTTCCGATATTATCATTTAAAAATATTTGATTTTACCTACATGCTTACTGCATACAATGATATTATTATTATTATTATTATTATCAATTATAATTATTTATATTTATTACCTACTAGCTGTATAGTCTAGCATTGCCCAGTAAAAAATAAACAAATATAAATATGGTTATCAATTTTAGTGTACTTACTTAAGTTCGCGGATAACTTGGCATCGGTATTAGGTATGCTTCTTTGTAAACTAATTAGCATTGATATAGGACTTGGTATACTTTCGAACGTTTAACTATACTCTTAAATATTTTCTGATATTACTTATAATATTTTCGTTAAAATCAGCCATGTTATTTTTAAATGTAAAAGTTTCAAAAATACATTTATTTTTATGTATGAAGTATGTAGACAAATGAAAAATTACTTTATTTTTGTAACCAAAAAAACCATATGTATAAATAAAAAAATATTCGATTTTCGTTGTTAAATATTATCAAAAAATAGTCGTCGCCATTCGCTGATCGTTTCCTGTATACGCTTGCCGCCGTATCAATTGGTTGTTGATCATCAATTGATTTCGTGAGTGGGTAAAGACCAAAGTATATTGTAATGCAACGAATTTTCGACAAAATACGATAGGTACATTGGTACATACATCTACGAGTCTCATCACTTCCAGTCAGTGTCAACCGTTTACCGAGAAATTTCCGCAGAGATCGGTGTGTTAAGGTATAAGACGCCATAAACACATTTAGAACTAATTTAATATCCTTTAGACCTGATCAAGATTAAGTTTTTGCAAATTTCCCGATGTAAAATCTTTATTCCTGCTTCATAAATGAAACATTTACAAATTACTTTTTGTTGATTCAAATTCGCAGGTCTGTGGGTCATTGCTAGGGTGGTACTAATGGTTACTGGTCAGTGATCAAACATCAAACACGTAAACACTCCTCTACAAACCACGCATGAAAATAAATTATCATTATGCACATTTTTCATTGCAGATTTTTTATACAATAAAGAACGCCCCTATAAATTACTGTTATTTACAATATATTGTAAAATCCGTTGAAAAGTAGGTAGTTAAGTACATTAGAAACATCAATAAAATAGTAAAATTATCTTTAAATCAGTTAAATGCTATAAAACAATTGTCTCTAGACTAGAAGTATTAGCAGAAATTCAACTCCTCCCCTTATATTTGTTTAATCCTATATTTTGGCATATTTAAATTGAATTAAAATACTTATAACATTTTAATTTATGCATATCTTATAACATAATCTTATATACCTAATAATATATACATTATTTCTATTTATATAATATTTGTCTTTGGTTATTCGTTTTTGATTTACAACAAAATAAGAAAATTGATTTACTCAAAACTAGTTTTGCGTAAACATTCCCATTTCCCCTAATCTGTTTTGGTTTTTCCTGATTACTTTGAAAAGTACTGGCAATTTTTAATTTTCACTCCTTATAAGTTCTGACTACATTCACTTTCTTTCCCATCAAGAAAGAAATTTAATTTAAAATTGGCATTTTTTCCTATGGTTTGTTTATACATTTATAAAAAACACATATCATTTTAAAACCAAACATTCATCACTCCGTTTTGAATCAAAACATTTCTAACACTAAAATAATCAGAGAATAAATAAGGTAAAAAAAAAACAAATTTTTACAAGAAAACAGTAAAAATCGGTTTTTACTGTTTTATCATATTTTTTTATGACCAAGGATGTGGTATTAGGTACCTAACAAGATCGATTCTTACATAATGAACTCGAATTTAATTATTGTTCAAATTACGATGTACGATTAAGTGCTGAACAGCCTGTGAAATATGTATAATATAGTTTTGTTTTAAATAATCAATTTTTCTTAAACCTCATCATTAAATATTCTTTTGTTGTATAATAATATATTTAAAAAAATCTGTATAATAGACCTTTATCGGCCTTTATAGGCCTTATCGGTACATCAATTAAAAATATGACTTGAGGCATATTAAATGCACCATTTACAAGTTATTGTTATAATTATCATTATTTGGTATTTACTTACAAATAACAATAATACATACAATGTAATAGTGTAATAGTATATATTCAGTACACGCTGGTAATTTATTAGTATATTATAGCCTCCTAAAGGCCCAATGTCCAACATAACGGACAATTTATTATTTTTACTGCATTAGTACTTTAGTTAATTTTTATTTTTGTTACAGACCCAATGTCCATTACAGTGAATGTTGTTTATTATACCCCCGAAAAAAGTTCACATAGGGATTACTATCGAATATAAATATTTAGTCCAATAATATAATGGATATCGGGTCAACAACATCATAAAAGTAAAATTTAACAAAGACACTAAATATAGTTAGAATATAGATAATAATTGTCCATTGAAATGGACATTGAGCTCGTCAAACTATACCTACGTACTAGTGTACTACGTATTATTAAAAAATTGCTTTGGTCTCGAGAAGTCAATGTTAGAATATTTTACTACATTATAATTTACAAATTACTAGCTGATCCTTAACGGGGGAAAATGAAATAATCTCAGTAGATTTACCATCATAAGCTCTGATAAATGTAAGCTTCATAAATTTTTAACACAATAATTTGAGTGATGTATTGACTAAATATAAAATACAGGTCTAAAATGATATCTATGTCAACTATTACTTTATTAATAGTAACTATTAGCAGTCTTCTATAAACAAAACAATACTTGTATTTTATGAGCCAATAAATGCGTGAGCCTCTCTTTAAAATTAAAAATTAAAAAATTAGTTCTGAGATACACATTCTCGTGTATAAAATTATCTATGTACCAAATTTCAGAACCATAAGTACGATAGACTAGGCTATGGATTACTTATTCACACATAAACATTACATTAATGTATATTATGTAGATAACAATATTATATTGTATGTATTAAGAATTTAAATGTGTTTCGTACCAATACGATAAAGTTTAGTTACTATATCTAATAAGTAACAACAATTTACCGTATTGTATGACAAGCTGGTAGATTCTGCAATAATTGATTTTATGCCACAGAATAACAACATGTGAATAAATTATTTAAAAATAAGTTCTTACAAATACTGTCGAAAGTGTTTGGTATAAATAAATTTTTGTTATTATTTTTTTTTTTTTTTTTTGTCCTCTATAGACTCAAAGTTACTGGATCGTTTTAAATAGAAGTTATATCAATAGATTTTTTGAAATTCTGAAAGTGTTAATAACTTATTTTTTTTAACTCCTAGACTGCTTATATGTGATTTTAATTTTGGTACACGAAAATCGAATCATTTTTGCTTACATAAATGGTTACCACTTGCTATAAAATAAATTACTATTATAATTAGTTAGAAATATGCCATATAAAATGCTTAACAAATATATTCAAAAAAAAAAAAAAAGTAAAAAATAAATAAAAATGAAATACTTACGAATACTGCAATTACAATGATTATTTTTATAATATGCTTTCAGAAATTATCTACAGATAAATTATTGCACACCCGTCTCATCGTTCGAAATTCTTGCGCCGGCTACGTTTAGATATTAATAGGCATGTAATACGATCATTTAAATGCCCACGTTTCGGGTCTATGATACGGCAGAAGACGACAAAATCGGCATCCTTTCGATTTGTTACCGTATTTGTCAACTACGTATTCTATTATCTAATTGCTTAGCATTGTTGAACAAATCCAATACAACTATAGCTTGTTTATTGTATTACATTCACTAGAGCTCAAAAAAGCACTTACAATTAATAATTATACGATGTGTATACGTATAATATACAGCTAAGGGTTTAGGGCTTACATAACCTTCGTCGATTATAATCCAAATATATTTTATTATATACAATATACATATTTAGTACCTGCACCCGCTTTAACAATGACTAATTAGTTCATATTATGCAGCTCGAATCAGTAAAATAAAGAAAGAGAACATTATAGATTTAAAAAAAATTATCGTCTTCTAAAATGATTGAATTCGATCTATCTTACGAGAGAAAATTCCCCATAGAACACAGACCAAACTCCCCAACTATCTAATATCCTCGAACAATCAATTATGATAATAAAATATGTCAGTAATGATAACAAATTAAGAGCCATTAATATAAACATATATGAACAATAAAGATTTATTTACACTAATAATTTTAATTTATTTTTAAATTATATTTTAATACAGTATCGTAATTTAAAATAATAATAAGTTTTATAATATTCATCAGTTTTAATTTGAATAGGATATTCAATACAATTTTACAGAATAAAATGTATAAGAAATGTGTGTGAACCATTGTTTTAAAAAGTAGCACTTCCAGTTTTTATAAAAATAATTAATAGGGATGAAACTTTCAAAATAGTAGAGAACTTTTTTCCTCCCGAAAGCCTGCCTTCTATGAATTCTAACACTGATTTTGTATAAGTAATACATTAAGAATTAAGGCCTTCAAATATTTTTACTCAAGAACCATATAAAAAATTAAACCTCTTTGCGAGACTAAACATGATATTATGTAAAATAGATAAATACATTTACAGTTTTAATTAAGTTTCATAAAAATGTAATTAATATAATTTATTATAAATGGGTGCAAGTTTTTAAGGATTATTACGTATTACTATTTGATGTAAGTAGTTTATTTTTTTTAAACTTTAACTAATGATATATATATATACTATATAGTAATGTTTAATAATGAATGTGGAACTACAATGATATATACCTTGTACTTATGTATAGCAATGTGCTCTCTAATAATTTTTCATAAATCAATTTTAACCTTATGATATTATAAGGAAAAAGTATTTAAGTTATGAAAAGATTATAACATTTGAGGCAACTCGTTTACATTGAAAACCAAACATGGATGACGATTTCGAATTGAAACCAATTTTAAAAAATGCATTTACCACATCAATGTAATTAAATTTTCAAATAAATATTAAGTCGATTTTCAAACGTAATTGTTCGAAATCTATATGATTTATTGATGAAAACCTCGTATTTCGTTAAAATAATAATAAAATTTAAAAACTATTTTGTTTAGTCTATGTGACGTCACGATGAGCTGTTTTCTTTTGAAACTGTTCATAGATTAATTTCGTCCAATTATTATATTATTATATGTGTACATTAAACAGTGCCTAATTATACAGTATTATAGTATATACACGCGTATCTATTGCATGCAATCAAGAGTAAAATGATTGTTTAAAAGGTCATATTATTGTTTAATAATAAGTGATTGTACTTACCTGTTTGGTCGATGAGTCAATACTCATTAATAATTCGTATTCGATAATATTATAATAATTGTTATCTATTTGTATTTAATAGACGAATGACGACAGAAGAATCGTAATAATAATATTAATATGTGTGTACCAATAATAATAATAATCTATGATGAGCCAGATGTGATTGTTATCGGGTACGGTTTTTAAGCATTTTTTTTTCAATCTAATTTTATTGTAACAAGTATATTATAGTTACAATGATTAAGTTACTAATGACCATTAGTAAATACAAAAAAAAAAAAATGTTCAAACAATAATTACCGCACACTCAGTCTGTTATACAATCGGTAAGACCATAGAAAAATAATATGCAACGAGTAGAGTGGTAGGTAGGACGCCGGGCATACCAATTACCAAACGGCAAACGACACCGTGTTTACTTTACATTGATATTGTTATTATTTGATATATAATTTGAGTACATTTCGATGCCTATCCACTCATTGTCCAGGCGTTTTGGCCTTCGTAAAGTTCCCGTGTGATTGATCATTCCACACATAATAATATTTAGAGTAATATTTTTATACATCGTTAGTAAAACATTGATAAATCACTATAAATGATAACAATGTATTACGCATTCGATGTGCCGAGTTTATCTGTACGCATACAATATAATATGCGTATATATAATATACAATATGGTTTACAATAACGAATACGAATTAGGATTTCATATTAGGAAGGGACTTCAACAGAAATAATAATAATTATTAGACGCAAATGTAATCTTATCTTTTCTTCTTTATTAAAGTAATAAAATAATTTAAAAAACCAGAGGACATAATTATAATAAACATAAAAATTATAATAATCATAATAATAATAATAATAATAAATAAATATTAATAATAATATTATTAAACAACAGTAGTATGTTTTTTTAATTATGTCTAATAGTGTGTTTTGAAAAAATAATAAATAAAAACGTTGATCTAATCAGCATATTTAAATGACGATGAGATAAACATTACAATTATACTAATGTTAGTTGTAATAAAAATTAAATAGTTAAGTAGCCTGGCTCAAAAAAAAAATAATTTAACTTATTATTATAAACTTACAATCTAAAGTTTAAGGCGTGAAAAAAATTAAAATATAAAAATACTGTGATTTAAAGTCTAAAGGATGAAACCTCTTACACGGGTTAAATGATGTTAAATCTAATGCCCTTAAATTTGTACGAAAAAATAGTAATATTGTAAAATATATTAATATAATAAATTATTGTGTAAGAATAAATGATTTTAAATACAACCATATAGGTTCGATATTAATTACTTATGATTTTTCATTTTTAAATATATTATGTAAGTACCTAAATAAAAATAAATTATGAAAAAAGCTTTAAAAGTATAAAAAATATTTCTTCTCCTCAACTCTTAAAACTAATTACAAAAATTTAAAAAAAAATTGATACTTGGGAACATTAGATTTGGTATAGTAGGAATATTTTTAGTAAAAATTTACTGTTCAGTGGCGACGAAGCAACGCCAGTGATGTGGTGTTGACCGCGGCTTCGCTGCATATCCCTCATCCAAATCTCAGATGGTTGTCGGTATGATTTCCGTAGTAGTCACAGGTCTGACCTTGCAGCGGTACACGTACGCGTTCACGGACAGATCGTCGTCGGTCTTCAAGCACGCCAAAGACGAGTTGCAAATGCATCTGTAATGAATTAAAATAAAAGCACAGTTAAAACGACTGTTATATTTTATAGTTTGTAGTTTGAAGCGGTAGAATGGACTCACGTGTTTTTCATGAAATAATCGATACGGCGGGTGAACGGAATGTAAATGGCCCATCCACATGGAGTATTTTGATGGCACTCTTTGGTTGGAGCTGTAGTACTCTCAATGGCTAAGGACGCTATTGCTCTCTGAAAAAACAACAATAGATACATTAGATAAAAATTCTATAATAAGTTTAATAAACACATTATAATATTGACTTGGAGATAAACCGAGAGGTAAAAAAAAAATACAGCAATAATGGCATAAAATAATTTAAGTACTATTTAAATTATAGTTAATATTTTACGAACGACTTACTTCTTTGCGTAAGGAAGCAGCTCCAGCGTTAGACAACAAGCAGAAGCACAACATCATGAAGAAAGTCGAGGCGAGCATCGCATTTATGTTGTACTTGGAAGCATTGCGACGGCGGCTGGTGGCGGCCGTGTCCATTTTCGAGCCTTCTTGTCCTGGTGCTAGAGTTCTATCATTTTTACGCATGGTGGTTTCGAAGGATTCCAAAGTCATGTTGAATATAATGCAAACGAAATATTAAAACGAGACGAGGATAATTTTTCGAAAAAAAATCGAATTCTATATGAGCAAGCGGAAAGCCGGAAAAAAGTTCCAAGAGACGAGGAGACTTCGGATGACGAGCAGATATAAGACCGTACAAGAACGAACAGACAACGTGCGTGTAACTCGAGGGTTCGGTGTGCGTAGACTGTTTCAAATTGAGGCGGGCAAATGCGTTTTATAGCGTAGGGTCGGCTCAGTGGGGGACCCGCCGTTCAATGGAAAGATCCGCCGCCGTTGTCCGATCTAATATCTATATACAAGTGTAGTACAGCCGCCGCCGCCACCACCACCACCACCACCGCCACCACCACTACTGCAACCACCACCACCACGTCAACCAATAGTCGCCGCCGCCTCAGATAATGTACAATATACAAATATTATACATAGGTATTATAATATATTATAATAATAGGTACGTCGTACGAGCACATTTCAAATCGTTCCTCTAATTATATTATGATTATTATTTTTTTTTTCAACTGCCGATGATTCATTATAGAAATTCCAGAACAACTTTCATTCGTCTGATATTATTATGATTATAGATAATAATATTATGTAAAGAACGTCGAACGCGACCAGTCGTTTTAGGTCTAGGTCTCTGTATTATATACATAATATTATAATAATTCACTGCTGCAGACGTCCGAACATCCATCACGCGCGCGCGGGTTTTTTTTTTTTTTTTATGTCCACGTGAATTATTATTTTCCTGCACGTTTTTCATTGCCAAATGTTCTTTAACATTTAACATTATTTTTTTTTTACACCATACATTATAATATTATATCATAGATTTTTCCGGTCGAACGCTTTACGCATACATTATTATAATATAATATTACATATTGTCGATGACAAACGAGTTGGCGCGTTGTGTATCTAACTCGTACATCGAGTATATACCTGAATCACGGTAGTAGTATATAGTGACAGCTTATATATTTATAATATAGTTTAATAGATACATGTACATAGAATTGGTAGTTGTCGATCGTCACATAATTATTAGTACAGTGAACGATATTCGGGTATAATATATAGGAATTCCAACGAAATCCTGACGCGAAGAAGTGCATACGAGTTACAACTAATATTATAATACTGTGTATATTATATACAGAAAATACAAAATATGCCCAAACGCCGATTTATCGACCGTATTATAGGTATGTATGTATATATTATTGTGAATACGGAACATAAGTGATTGTGTATATTATACATAATTGCAGTACCGTACCGATTTAGTAATTTATAAACTATAATAATCTAGCCGAATGCGGCTGTAACATACTTATATAGTTGCATACTTGAATTTATCCAGTTTTAAATAAGTTGTAAATAACATTTTAATGAGTATTTTGTATGTCTATAATATGAGACACTGAGACACACACACACACACACATTATATATATATATATATATGATATATATGATATATATATATATATATATATACATAAAAGATAATCTTTCAAATAGTTTTAATTTATTAAATTATGGTCATTTTGTATAGCTGTCTTATATTATATCAAGGTAGATAACAATATGATATGATAGGTACCTATACATAAAATATTATATCACTTTATAGTCAATGTAATGTAAAATATACAATGATTCATAAAATAATTTTTTATCGATGTGTGACAAACTATAGAAGTCACATTGTATAAAATACAATTTCAAATTCAAAAAATATTTCGTTTAAAACTGATATCATATTTTTTAATTATAATTTATAAATATTATAGGTATATTATATTGGTATTATAATTATGCTATCGATTAACTTAATATAAATTGGTAGGTAAATCAAGTATTAAAACATGATACCTACTGTAAACTATTTAATTATCTAACATATTAATAAGCGAAATAGATATATCTATTTTTTACAGTAGTAGGTAATTATATGTATATCATTATAATAATGAATTAATATTAATTAAATGATATTTTAGTATCTTTGTTAGACATAATCTCTTAAAATTATTATAATTATTTTTAATAGAAATATAATCTATGCATATAACATTTTTATGGTAAAAATGTTAAAACTAACTATATAGATATGATTCACGAAAAAGGAAAAATCTATCCATTTACGAAACTCCATTAATTGTTTTCTTTATTATCGCCTTTTTCCGTTACATATTTTGAGATGACTATTTAAAGTTAAGGAAACAATCAGCTGAGATTTTCAGTTGTCTTGAAAACCATTTCTGAATATTTTATGCAGACTATAGCTGCATTATTATGCTTAATACATGTAAGATAGTGTAATTATGTATCATTTAGTTGGAGTATCGGAAACATATTACATCGAAAATTTTTGAGAATAATTATTTGTATTTTATTAGTATATATTTCATATAATAATATATGATAGTTTCATATTGAATCATTAGTATGTATACAATACTTTTCGTTATAGACTATGCCATACATAACAATTTATTTAATTGTAAATTATGACACTAGATAACTTTAACATAGTACCTACATAATATTATTTTTGTTCTAAAAATGTATTACGTTTTTATAATTTTGCATACGATTTTTTATTAATAGCTGTCTTCTACACTAGTGCATTTGAGCTACTTAATAACTTCTAATCCATTAAAAAAAAAAAATTGTAAATATAAGTAGATAATTGACAATTTTTCAAAAATAATTATTAATTATAGTGTCTGCATGAGTATATAATATTAATAGATGTCTTTTTATTTAACTTAATTTCAATAATTTAGTTAAATCAAAAATCGTTGTATTGATAAAATAATTTCTGTACTTTTTAACTAATATCGACGAATGACACTTAATTTAACATTATGTGAGTAAAAGTAACATAATATAACAATTGTTATAAAAACGAGTTCTTCGGCATATTATTGCAGTATAAGGTTAAATAATTTATATCTTTAAGGACATCGTAAAAGGTTAATAGGAAATTTGTTATCGAGTAGAAGGCAGAAAAATTTTAAAGAAAACGAGTACAAAAATATATACATTTATTATAAATTTCCAATCGTAATATTTTTATTGGTAAATAATTTAAAAAATACTAACTTAACTAAATGTGTGTTAGTATTTCACAATATAAATATTTATAAAATCAAAATAGTTGTTTTAAAATTTAATTTTTTTCTTACTTTTTACGCGTGTTAGAAATATTACACTTTACGCTTATTAATCATTCAAAATCGTTTTATACTATTTATTTCTAAATTTCAATTAAACAGTTTATTTTATTTATTTATTATTATTTTTTTTTTTTAACGCTTCTGAATTCATTTAACTATACGTCTTTCTAATCTGTACGATGTTAGATATTTAAATACTCTTGTTATGTCAATGTACGCCTATATAATATTATTTTAAATTATTTCCTTATTATTATTAACGGTACCACAGTAACATCAGTTATTTATTAATAATAATGTGTACCATGCAATTAAAATTGAATGAACACAAAATTAACTAAAATATAGAAAAATTAAAAACCAAATGATAATAATAATATATCGTTACTACTTGCATATTATTATTTATATCTATAAAACCCGTGCCAAAACGTTCGGAGGACGTACTACCCGTTACGGAAAGTAATCGACAACATTTTTCTCACTAGAAAGAGCTCTAACAAATCGACTCGATTTAATATTTAAAAAAACATATACATTTTTTTTACTTCATATATTATTGATTTATGATGTTTGAATACATTATTGTTAATCAACATACTTTAGCACTCATGATGTATAGATATAGATATTTTCTAAACAAAAATAATCCTTATTTAATATTTCAATTAACATTGTATTTATTTTTGAAATTTATCATACATTAAATCATTAACTAAACAAATATATTATACATATTTACACGTTTATGCATTATAATATAATATTAAATTTATAATAATAAATGAATATAGATTAATAAAATATAAAATTATTTCGATATAAAATAACTAGAGACGCTATAGAATATTTATAAATAAATTGTTAATATTCTTTATTTCAGTGATTATTTGGGTGGGTATATAATATTATGTAGTTGCCTAAGTAGTAACTGTTGATGAATTTTTTATTTTATTTTATTTTTCACACTTTACTGCGGAAATAAAGTATATATTAAAACATTAAAGATAGATATGCGTATAGATTTTTCATAAGTCAATATTAGATGTGCGTGATTTTCTTGCAATATATAGTTTTTCTCTACTGGGAAAAAATTTAATTTTTTTGTATACCTACCTACAAGGTTTCAATGAATAATAAATAATTATTTTTAAATGTCCCGGATGCCGAAAATATTAATTGTTTCATAAATCAAAATGAATATATACTGTTGTATTCGTAGTAGCTATACGATTTAGATATATATCGGTATGTGCCTATATAAAATATACATACATATATAATGCATATTATGACTAACACGTGCGTTTCATCATGTCGTTTCACGTGTAAAACAAACTTGAAACCGGTAATATTATGTATATTATGTAGGTCTCGGCTGCGTCTCATTTACATTATCTTTTTTTCCACGTACAAAAAATAATTAATTAATAGCCATAGGTAAATACATGAAGTATAATATATACTAGTTTAATGAAATCTATATGATTATTGATTATACTACAGGTGACCATCATATTATCATAATATTATATATATATATATATATAACTTATTACATAGATTTTTGCCGCTACATCACAATGTTACGATTTTAAACAAACTTGTGGAAACACCGAACTAACAGAATTTTCAAGAGAGTTGGATTATCAGATTTAAAAAATTAACTAGACTCAGCCATCCTAGGATATGAAAAAGTTAAAGTATGACAAGAAATCTAAAGCAAAAATGGACAGAAAATAAACAGTTTTTACAAAATATTTGTATGCTAAAATTATATACCTACTAAAAATAAGTAGTGATGTTATACTTATGTATAATAATAATTAATAACTGTATAATTTTTAATAACAATGTCTGGAAATACTTATTTTAAATAATAAATATTTGTTTAAGTTTTAGGTACAATATAATAATAATAATGTCCAATAATTTTATTCTTCGACTTTTATTGGATTTTTCAGACTTTTTACTATTCAAGATCATACACAGTAGCTTTATGTATTATAAATGTATAATCATTTTAAACCTTCGATTTTGTTATTAAAAATGTATAGGTAGGTGGTACCTATTATTAATACAAACCACAAATAACAATATTTTAATTATTACGTAATTAATTTACAAGTAAATAAACTCGCTCTGCTGTATTACTAGGTTTTATTGAGTATAATGAGTATGTCACTTTAATGTATGCGTTAAATTATAATACAATGATAAATTTATCTGAAAAAACGACTCTGAGCAGAGAGAAGGTCTAAAGGCTTATATTTTTAAATATAGTTTATAATTAAAATTTTTAATATTAATATTTAGTAAAAGTAATATTGTAAGTTGTCATAGCATTAATTTATTTTCGTGTATCTGCCTATTTTCAAATCGGCTGAATTTACCAAAAACGATAGCGCGGATTGAGACAATTGTAGGTGAACCAATCTTCGTGCTATAAACTTAGGTCATAGACCGATAAATCTATAGTCGATATTTGATTATTTACCTGAAATTATCGTCATAAAAAATAATTATACATCATCGGACATCGCTATGCTTAATTATCATCAATTTTTATCAACTACGGTCTACGGTCCGATCTAGCTGCTGCAGCTACAATGTATATTTACCATAAAGATTTATAATTTTCATAATAACGATAATCGATTGTCTATTTTAGACCTATATTGTAATAAGTAGCTTAGTAGGTACCAACAAAAATAATGTACTATAGTGGCATAAAGTATAAAACTTCGACTGTCAATATCTATACTATAAGTAAAGTGTATTATAGCATAATTACATAAGTCATAATTAACACTGTTATTAAATATATTACACGAATTATTATATCAGTACATTATCAATAAGTTTGATCTTTAACTTATCTAATTGTTATTTATTTAATTATATTATAATATATAACAATAAATTATAACTTAAATTTATTTAGTTACCCACAAAAATGTGACTTAAAAAATAAAAAGACTTAGCCAAAAACGAAAATAATAAAAAACATAAACAGTATAATTTAAAAAAGACAATTAAATCATGTAAAAATATTCTAACTATCTTAAACATAAAAAGTCATAGTAATCATACTAATGATCACGGTAGGGTATTTTAATTCATAATTTCAAACATAAAAATATAAGTTATTCTTTTACAGCAATTAATTAAAGGATTTTTTTTATAAATGCATTATCTCTATAATATATTATTATTTTGTATGGTTTATAATAATATAAGAAATAGAAAAATATTTTAAATCCTTTCGAATAATATTTTTTTTGAATTACAATAAAATAATTAAAACCGTTATTTCATTTCAATATCTATTTTTTCAAAAATTCAAATACCTATAACAAAATAATATCCAATATATATATATATATTTATAACGACAGTAAAATCAGCCAATGGGAACCATGTGCATAAAAAAATAAAAATTAAAAATAAAATTTGTATCTATTAATATTTAAAAAAATTTATTGTGTATCTAAAAAATAATAAGTTATAGTGGAATGTTTCAAGTTTTTGCGATTAATATTTTTTGAATAATATTACAAAATAATTACTACGGTACTCCGTTAAAAATATTTAATGTAAGAAACGAATTCATTTGAAAACGTAATTGTATGGAAAATAATGTTTATTATTATAGACTACGAACAAATATTTCTCCGAAAAATTTTGTTTTAAATAAGTACTAATTCAAAATAACAAAATAATCAATGTTCGATCATTTTTTTTTTTTTTTTTATAAATTATAGTCGATAACCTTTGACGAATTTTTAACTGTTTTTGTCGTTACACAATTGCATTTATTTATATTTAAATAATGCCATATTTTTATTTTACCAAAAAACTATTAGTTCTTTATATATTATACTTAAATACACTGTTATCCCACGATTGAATGACAAAATTTCACAAATAATATTAATACTCCAATGTTCGCATTATTATGTAATTGATGAAATATCTATCTCGACTATTTTATCTTCATTACCTATGTTCTCATAGGGATGATGTATCGTGAATTAGTTATGTATATTATTACAATATATCAGTATATACGATTTTCATTGAGTATAAATTATAACGTATAATATTTTGTTGATATTTGATCATCATTAAATGGGTTTTAGTTATATGTAGTTAATTCAATTTTTTTTTCTAGAAAATGGTTTAAATAAATAATATACAGGCTGTATTAAGTGATAATGAATACTTAACATGACTATATTTCAAGACGTTATAATAATTATTACTTATTAATTTAAAAAAAAAACACTTACAGCTTAAACATAGGCACTTATCTTAGCTGAATATTATTTATATTCATCAACTAAGATATAATGTCGTATGTATTATTAATTATGCAAACGTATACAAAATAATTTAATTTTGTACATTTATCATAGTTTTATTAAATAATATGTTAAGGTTAAGGGTTTTTTTTCTTATCAAATATTGACAAAATAAAATGAGTATAGTGTAATATAGTTATATTCACAGTGTGTATATTCCGTCTTTTTGTGTAGAATTGAAAAAAACTGTGATTTGTGACATAGTTATCGTTTGTTTTTAGATGATACCAAATAGTTTCAACACATTTGATCAGATTTAGATAACGTAAATTTGTTAGTTAGCATAATATTTAACTGACCGAAATATTGTATGTTGGATATAGCACAAGCGTACATAAATAATAACGTTTATTTTATCTAACCATTTACCAGCGTTATAAAAATGTTTATTATAAAAATAACACATCGCATCTATTTTAAAAATAATAATAATTTTGGGATATTTACCATGCGTAAAAAGCATATATATTTCAGTGAGAATCGTTGTTTTCTGGGCATACTATGCCATAGCCCACACACACACACACACGCATATATATATATTCGATATATAGCCAGGTATATACATAAATATCTATGCGACAGTATATAATATAAGTATTGTTACGATTTGAAGCATTATTCGATAATGGAATTTTTCTTTAAAACATATTTTAAAATATTGTTCACCTGGCGCAAGTTTAAGAAGAGTTTTACTTATCCTTTGTTGTTTAGAAATATAATATAATATTATTATATATAGAATTGTTGAATAAAAGACGTCCATTGAAATAACCCCGTCGTGCAGAGCATGAGACGCAGCTGACCTTTACAAAAACGATTAACAATACGGGCCTACCTACATATGTAGTAATGGAGTATAGAAAATAATGAAACCTGTAAAGCCGATGCGCATTTGAACACGTCGTGGGGATTTAGAAAATAATACAATATGGTAACATATTATACGATAATAGTAATAAATAATGTTATTATATATCGACTGTCGGATTGTGAGAAGGAAATGAAAAGAAAAAAAAACGAAATACCCAAAAAAAAAGGGGGATGAATAATATATGATCATTGGTCGTAAAATAACAATAATATGTAGAATGCGGCGGAAACCAGGTGTGGCCATAATGCTGGAGAATGGGGTTGTTGGGACTCGGGTACTATGGGCGGCGGGGCGACCGGCGACCCAGCCGAACAAGTCGGCGGCGGACGTAGAATCGTCCGGGAGAGGCAGTTGATGAGATCTTTGATACGCCTGCGGGCTCCGGTTGGTGCCCCGCCTACGTTTGAACGGGCCGCACTTTACCGCCCGTCGACAGTGAGAGGCACCTGTCTGTGTATTCATATAGAAGAAGAATAATATGCCTAACTACCATATGCCTACACAAAACTATGCAGCTGCAACAGGTAGTAAGAGAGATAGAGAAAAAGAGAGAGAGTGAGGAGAGAGATGCATCGTGATGGAGACGGCGAGAATTAATGATATGTTATGTATAAGGCGTGAGGGAGACAGTGGGAAAGAGGGATACTTTAAATGAAAAAAAAAAAATGTTTCATAGGCGCAGTAAGATGGTAGATGATTTGACACGGTACAGTGACTATAACTTATTACCTACCCATATAATTTCCCAAATATTTCATCTTGAGTCCATTATTTACTCGCATTATCGTATAATATATCTACCGACAGAACGACTTGTAGCATGAACCTTTTCTTTGTGTCTTTCTTCTCTGCACGTGGCCTTATCTGACGGATTTATTTTACGACGTAGAAAACATTTTAGTTTCAAATATTTTCCCAAACTCAATAACATAAGATTATTTAACGTCTGCGTCTGCATGCAGCGTGTGGGAGCAGACATAATATATTCCTTACATATATATTACATAACAACAACTATCGTATATTATATTTATCCTGCGGGAATATTAAAAAACAAATTCTAAAAACCATTCGATAACAAAAAACCAAACCGTGCATTCCGGAAATAATAATTCTCATTGCTCGTACATAAAATATAAACGCGTTCAGCGGATTAATACAAAAAACGTTCACGCGCGGTGCACTTTATAGGATTACTTTGTAACATTGTACTGAGTAAAATACTGTACTTCGCTCGAATTGACGCTGGCTGGTAAAAGGATGAACACTTCCGTGAATAATTATATTATACGTCATGAATATATATTCAGCGACTGCCTATCTGATAATTTAACCTGTAATGCATTAAAAATACGATTGGAGTCGATTTTATGGAGATATATTAATATATTATATAATAATAAACACTTGATAAGTAATAATAAAAAATAAAAGTACAATTTTCACTAATAACTGCAGACAATAACTGAATGTATAGACTATAAGTGAACTGTACCTATGGCATTTTGAACCCAACGTGTGTATTTAATCTATGTATTTTGTAGTATGAAATTAATTAATTTAGATTCATATAATGGACGAAATACAAATTATTAAGACATCGCGTGATAGCAAAATATTTATTTATTGAAAGTAGATGTGTTATGTGTATACGAGACATATTTATAGAAGAAAAATTAATAAACGGTGTGAGGTGATGGGTTTGTGTTAAAATTTAAATTTAAATAAAACTTACAACGTACAATGAAAACATGATCGCAGTAATCGACAAATATCAGAATAGAATTTTTAGTTAATCATAAATAATAAATTAATAATTATACATAATTTTTTTATACATTTTCAGCATTAAGTCAGAGTTTTGATAGGATTAAGTGGGCTAGTATTTTACTGGACAAAGTAAAACATAGAGACTCTGATCCCTAAAAAAATAAATTAAAAAAATATACTTATTTTTAGAACAAAATAACTATTGTACCTAATAACAATACTGTATAGAAATCTTTTCTTAATTTATACATGTATTTATATATAACCAATTTTGTAACATATTTGTACCATGTCTTTATTTTGCGTGTAACTGAGGAGCTGAATTCGCAAGTTATTGAGCTCATTTTCAAAGATATATATGTGATGTAATAATTAATTTTAAAAGTTAAATTAAGTTGGTAAATATATCATCAGTAAATTAATTTCATTTTCAACTGTCCTCGTTTGTATAAATATACTATTTTAGGTAACAGTCATCCTTGAGATTCCGACTAAATAGGTAGCTATTGATTTTAAAATTAAAATAAAATATTTTAATTCAGTGGTAGAACTGTAGAAAAGAGGCTTACAATTTACCATAATATCTATCATAATATTCTACACTTTTATATACATTAATTCATGAAAATTGCGCGATTGTGTAGTATACTGTAAATATATTAGTCAAAACTTGAAACAAATCATTAAAATAATTATTTAATAGTAAAAATATCAAAAATAAATAAAATATTCTATTACGTTATGAGATAACTGAATAGTGAATGTCCATATTCGCTTTGCAATATTTTAAATAATAAGCGAATTGTGAGTTTTTTTAATTTTTATTTTACATAATATTCATTATTATCGCTAATAACATAAAATTGTAAATTTTTATATGTTATATATATAGTAAAATGACAATAAAAATCAGTACTGGACATGGCCGAGATGTCAAGATGCCTCTGTTGTGTTGCACCGTGTTATAACACTGCAAAGATAGCGTATTTTTATATGTACGGAGATTTTTAAAGCTCTATTAGTTGTTATAACATACTAATTCTTAAGTATAACCAATTTTCAAGTATTAATTTTATGTGCATATGATATAAAATGTATATTAATACTTAATTATCAATAATTGAGCACCCTTATTAATAAAATAAGTGTTAAAAATATTTTAGTTTATAGTATTATTTGTACAATTAAAATATTCTGTAAGAATTAAATAAATATTAGAATAGTAAAATTTAAATTAAAAAGTCGATTGTTAATTCACCATGTTAATTTTGCCAATAAAATTACCTTTTAAAATAACATGATATTATTTAACTTTTGGGTGCAAGGAAAAATTGATTCTTATTGTATTCAAAGTGGAATGTTTCATATAAACACATTGAAAAATACAAAATTAATTAAATATAAATTAATGGATACACCTGTACAGTATCATAGATTTATATATGTATTTGTACATTATTACTACCGGTAGGCAGTAGCCAGTAGCTGGTACCCGGTACCCGGTAATTATAAAATAAGCTACATAATTTATTCTTTAAAACTTTGTAATCACATATGTCATCATATTTACTTATTGTATTATTATGTGTGCACACATCGTAAATGTCTTTTATAATAATAATAAAAAAAAAAGTTAATAACTTTATTATGCTTTTAATTATTTTATAGTATTAAAACAAAATAACTCTAATCATTGTGTTCTATTGATGATGTTATTAATATTTAAATATAACACAATTTAAAGCAAAATTCTCACTAAAAAAAAATATCAATAATATTTACATTATTTTATAATACATTTGCAACTTCACGTGCGTTTAAATAATGTATATAATACATTAAAAATTCGGGTGCGTATTGTTGCGATCAAACAATTATAATACATTTTTATCCGATATTGAAATCGCGTCTATATAGTATGATTGGTGTAATATGTGTGTGTGTGATGAGAATCTCGCTGTTTAAATTACATCATTAGATGCTGCAACAATCGATAATATAAATTTATTATTCTAAGGTCATAGTTTTTATAACTGCTTTACGACTCGTGATTTTCGGGATATGGCCAATAGTCCAAACCCATCTCAACAATCATCCACGCATACGTGAATATATATAATATATATTTATATTACTATAAATTATACCCAATAATATGTTTCGTAGATCTTGATAATTATATTAAACGCATGTATAGCCGTGTGTTATAATATAATTTGTAATAATATGGGATTTCACCGTATTCGTTGATGGTAATTAAAATATTATGATTTGTATTAAATACTATAGTCTATACGCATTGAAAAAAAAGTTTACCGGGGTTTTCCTTATTTTATAGAAATTAAATATTCCATAATTGAAGCGAATCCTTGAAAATGTAATTCGTCTGTTTAATAATAATTAGAATACTCTGTACTAACGTCTATATTATATTACAGTAAATAGGTACCTGCATATATTATTATCTCGTTGTTCCTGCTGCAAAGATGTAATGACACATAAGCATGCGTACATACCATACACTGCATAATAGTATTGAACTTCAGATGCATATAGGTACATAATAGTTATTATAAATTTCAAGATTTCAATGAAACGTACAATTGAACATTCGCGATACAAATGCATTAACATACTATAGTCTTCAACCCGTTCCACTGCATAGTACAGTATATCATAAATTATGGTTTTTTCGGTCTATCAGTACATAGTAAATTTATTGTAGTAGTTATGAATCTACATTTCAATAAAAAATTGTATTTATTACTTTATGAATAAACGCATTCGTCCACTTTTCATCGCTGCATTGATACACCTATTTTGTAAAACCACCAGTTAAATATTTTCTTCGGCCTTGGACGAACAACGAAAAAAACTTGTCAAACTATTTTGTCCGCGGTAAACCAACGAATATTCTTTAAACTACCTTAGATGGATTTATGCGAAGTCTGCACATTTATAACAGGTAGGTGTTCTAAGAAATGTAAAAAAAAAAAATAATAAAACTGGATCAATTACCTACCTACTTGATAAAAAAAAAAAAAAAATGTATGAATAGGCGTTTTATAAATGGTGATGACTGGGTAATAACGGAAGGGCTAAGTATGGAAAGTGAAACGGATTAATGTTTCTAAGAATGAATGAAGAATGCACTTGATGAGTATGGCGAGTTTTTGTCACTAGAATATGCCCGGAATGTAAAGCGATTCGTACTTTGTCGGGTATACTTATACAATATGCGTAAAGATACGACGCCACGTCAGAACTGTTGAATTCTGTATGGTCCCTGCAATAATAATCACAACCGCACGTATAGGTTAATAACATATAGTATACTCAGTACGCATGTATGTGAATGATTTCATTGAACATTTTGACGAAAAATAAGAAATTATATAATATTTTCAACAGTATACTTATACATAATGCCGCGAGTTTGTGCATGGTCATCAGAATAGTTTTATTGCGCGGTGTCTATAACAAGTTGGCTGATGTAATGCGAATATATATTTTATAATAGACTCGTTACAGATTTATATATATAGTTAAGAGATCTATGCTCTACACGTTTATAAGTCGTCAATAAAGTAGGTTTCTCGTTTTATAAAGTATTTATCGAAAAATGCCCAATTATAGAAGTGTATATATACCTACTTAGCATTTAGATAAAAATGATTTGTTCTTCATGAAAAATTACCATAAATTTAACGAAAAATCGGTATTATTTAAAGCCTATGAAATATGTTTGTTTATTAATTTTATGAATATAGAATTTTTAAATTAATTAAATTCTCTACAAGTAAATTACCTAAATGATGTTTATTAACATTTTTAAACAGTTTTTTTTTCGTTAGAATATTGAACATTAACGATATTGATTCCTTAAAATATATCAAACAACTTCTAACTATTATAGTTACCTACAACTCAATGATATTGCGGTCTTATTTATAAGGTAAGTAAAATTTACTAACGTAGTTCAAAAAGGAAAATAAAAGTACTTAAAGCTAGCTATTACTCACGATTGCATGTATCTGTAAGTCTTTTCGATAGACTATGGGTAAACAAGTCACAATATAATATTATTTATTGGTAAAGTAAATCTTATAAGTTATAAGTAATACATTTTACACATTTATATAATATATAATTTTACTCGCAACTATTATAATAGGTACTTAATAAAATATCATCGTGACGTTGTTTTAATTTCTAATTATATGCAATACCACATTATCAAAATTCACATTATTTAATTAATAAAATACTGCATCGATGACCATCATAATAATACAACTGCACTGTGTATTGGCAACAATATACAGTGCGTAGGTACACGGTACACAATATTATAATATACAAAGCGGTACGCAACAGTAATAATTATCGTTGTTATTTTATAACATAATATAATATATTATGTACATTATAGTATCGTTTCATTCACGATGTGTAAAAAGTTGTAGTTATTAAATATTATTATACTATTAAACTGCAATAAACGTTAACGTATTAAACCAAATTATATATTGCGTAAAATCCTAGGGATGGGTATCACAATTTATACACTCATATTATTATTATGTTAGTCATTATTATAGGTATTAAAAATAATATCGAGTATTTTATTTTTGTATTTTAATTTAAATTTGTATAATGTTCTAGGCACAACTATTAAATATGTGTCATACAATTTATTCGAATAAATGATTATGTATAGCTGATATGAGCAAAAACGTATAGATATCAAATTGTGACTAAATGTTCAACATAATACACAAAAGTGCGAAAAATCTTTACTTGCTCAGTTTCACTCCAATATTCTAATTTAATGGAGAAAAAACAGAAGCAATAAGTATAATATTTATTTTCCATGGTATATATATATATATACTTAACTTAGGTAAAAAATTGTAAATTATTTTATTTTGTTTTTACTAGCTGTATCTAATTAACAAATAGGCTAATAATAATCGTAGCTTAAATCTTCTTAAATGATAAAATAATAAATCGAAGTACATTATATTATTTAGTAATATGATAAAATAGATTTACAAAACTACAGGTAAATATACCTACACCGTTTTTGTGGTGTCTCTTTAAGTTGCCAGAAAAACAGCAAATTAATTATGAAGACATCGTGGCCGATGATGACGTTATAAGCAATTATATTATCGGTTGTTAAAACTTAAATTATGGTCTTTAACACGTGTTTTCCGCATGCAAGTCGCATAAAATAAACTATATAGACATATAGTGACAACTGGCAGTATATACGTATATATATATATATATAATAATCTGCAATATTATTTATTTTAATAATTTTTTAAAGTAGTATATAGGTCACGAATAATAACGAACCGAATGAATTATTTTTTTCATATAAAATATTTACAGGATTAATATAGGTATTAGAAATATTATAACACACAATTCTGCAAGGCAACATAATAATATTACGAATTTTTTTAACCGTGTTAGGCGGATGTCAAAAAAATAAGATTAGAAGGTATTTATTATCACTACAGGTAGTCATGAAGATTAGTTATGAGTTTATGACCTATGTTGTATATAAATATCTATATAATAGTTTTGCGTTTGACATGGTTTTTTTTTTTTTTTTTGGTAGCATACAATTATAATTTTTTTATAATGTTTAATTCCTATACGTTTTCACCTATGAAATATAACAAATAAAAATAAAGTTAAATAATATGGTAGATATACACTATAAATGTCCATTTCAATAGGCAACGATCCTTAAATCTGGAATAATATTGTCGCAAGTGTAAAATAAATTATAGTTTATAGGCCATCCCATGTATTATATTATTATACATTAAGATACGCACACATAACTAGGGGAAATATTATTAGGTTATAGATAATAGTTATTAATTTAGAACTAGTAATTATTATCTTTATGTAATGAATAAATTTACCAAATCATTTTGTTGAATGAGTATTGCAGTGATTGATCTTTTTCGTTAATTATTTGTACTATTAATTATGACATCATTTAATATGTATATGTATAAATAGGTATCGTTGACCATTGATTTTTTGCCAACTGATAGATAATCTGTGCTTATTTAGTCACATTATATATTATAGATAGGTTCTTCACGATGAGGTCGCTGGGTCAGCTTTCATCAAATTACTATTGTACAAATCTCAGTAACCCATGAGTCATGGATAAGTCAGACAAATCCAAACAATACTAGGCTTATGTGTTTTTATTTAAAATAAAATATAAATACAAATATTTAAAACAAAAACAATTTACTGTATAATGATATCTAACCGTATAAAGTTGCATATAAAAATATTAAACCAATATTTTTTATTATCTTCGTCTTTTAAGATTTATTAAACGAATTCTGACTTATATTCAACGCTAATTGTGCTGTACATTGATGTAATTTCATCAAATTTTATCAAATTCATCAGATATATATTTTTTTAATTTTAAATCGTAATTCAATAGCTTTTTTTTCAATGCCATAAATACTAGTACACTACATTGATAAATTTATGATATATATATATGTTTTTAATTGTATTACTTAAGACTAACAATTAATCAGCATTATTATAATATTGACATTTAAATGTTTGCTACTTGATTTATTATTTTATAGATTATTAATATACTATTTTTTTTTTTTTGTAAATTTTAGTTATAATATGTACATGTTCTTTATTTAGCTAAACGTGAGAAATAATTTCTAAAAACTTAAACCTAGATAATACCAGTATAAATTTTAAATATTTTATGACAATTTCAAGTAGTTATATACAGTTAGGTTCCATTTTATATTGTTAGTTTTAATTTTATAATAAAAATTATCAAATCTAAAGTTAAGAATATTATTTATGTAATCTGTTGATTTTTTAATTTAATTTTTAAAATGAGTTATTGGTATAGGTATAAGTAATTAAATATATACCTACCTTGGTAAAATATTAAAATTTAAAAATTCTCATAACTCGTTATAAAATCAAAGTAATGAAAAAATTCATTGTCGGAACACGGATTATATTCTTATCTTTTGATTTAATAATTAATACATTTACCGGTATGTTATGATTAATACAGACAACACAAGATTGATTGTGTCGAATGCAAATACTACTGAAACAGCACATAGGCATTCAGTCAACACGTCTTCTTTAAAAGCAATTACATAAATATTTAAATATATTAAAAGTACCTACATTAAGGGAAATGAACTTTATTGTTCTATGTTCATATTTACATATAATATCTTAATTAGCTCGTGTACTATTCTAAAGTACAATTAATACCATCGACACGTTTTGAATGTAGACTTAAGTTTGTACCTACTAAACACAACGTGACCAATATTAATGTTAATACTTAATAAGTAGAAACAACGGATTTATTCCCTATAGTATTTTTTTGGGAAATCATTAAATCAATATATTTTATTGACTTTTTTTTATCCTTAAATACCTATTATTATTATTGTTATACAAGTAAATTAAAATTATTTGTGTTTTTTATACAACTTTAAAAATAAGCCACATTAAATTCATTATACTTTGATATTAAATATCATAGATTATATGTTCAAATACATATAAATAATAATAATTCTAATGGTAAAAATAGTGTTATAGTAGTTTAAGTACGTTTTTAAGTACGACATTGGGTAATAGTGTTTATCGCTTTTCTTTTTTTTTCGGGAAAGAGCGCTAGAAATCCTAATAATAATTATATAAATATTAATAGATCATTTCACTATAAGCATAAAACAGTATTAATTTTTAAGCTGCACATTTGTAAAAATTAGCATTACTGAGAAAACTAAATATATTCTTGAAAATTAATGTTTGCATACAAATAAAATACACTGCAATATTACATATTATAATATCATGGTGATTATATACCAATGATGCGTTAATGTCCGTGACTTCATAGGTTTTAATTGATACCAAAAATAAAAATATATAACAATTTAGTATTAATTTATTTATAATACCTACAATATATTAAAGGCATAGGAAAAAACAACTTAAATGTTTTATTTACAAAAATAACATAACCATTTAATAAATAATAATGTATGATAATAATATTATTCATTGTGGAAAATTGTTATTTTTTTTTTAACTTAATTGGTAACTAAAATAATTTTGAGGACATTGTATCATCACGTTTTTGGTTAATAAATTTATCTGATAGCAATATATATTATTATAAAAAACATATTTTATGTTTACAAAATATAAGAAACTGTTATATAAGTTGAGCAAATATGAAACTAAACGCTTAGAAAAAACAAACTATTTGTAGATATATTGAATATATTATAAATGGAAAACAAAACATAAGAATAAACGAATCACAGAAACAATAAAATAGTATAATTAGGTAGGTAATTTTCTTCAATATATTTAAATGCGGATAATTAAATAGTTTATTATATTCTTGTATGGGAATATCTTTGATTATTAACATATAATAATATGATAAAATTATGAATTCAGTAAGAATGCACTATGGTGTAAAAAATATTTATAATATGTAACAAAATACAATTTTAAAATAATAAATTAGATTTTTTAAATATTATAGTACCTAGTACAAATTAATACTTTTATAGTTGTATATGTATTATAAATATATTTAAAATATAATTTATATATTTTAGCTACAATGATTAATCGGTTAAATTCTACATATTTTACATGCAGTAACTTAATACGTAGATAGAGATGTATATACAAAGCATATAAGGCATATATTTTTATGACTACATATGGAACCGCGTTGAACCCCGATTTTTATCCATCACCTGCAGCATAGAGGCGGGACTACCAGCCGAGTAGCAGCTGCTGCATGTTATTATAATGCATCCTCCTTTTCCATTTCCAAGAGGGCCGGTCGACCGCCGAGAAAAAATATGTTAGGTATATACTTAATGTTTAAGCCTATGGTATTTGGGCGCTACGGTCTGTTGATTTATCTTCGTATTATATTTTATGTAATAGCTGGGACCCCATGTATAAACCAGCGATCGGCCATTGCAATAAGTCGATATTAAATTTTTGTTCTGATAGTTTGATGGCACGACCACACCAGTCCCGGTGTATTATTATTATTATACTATATATATTCTCATACTTCTCTGTCTTAAGTACATTTTTCCTAATTACTATACACGCTTTAAAATTATTAAGTATAACTAAATCTTGGGACTTTGCCTATTTTGTAAATGAATAAATAAAATAAATAAAAATAGATAAGCATACTATACATAAATATAAATAAAACGAGTAAGTAATCGATACCGGTGTTTATCAGAAATATATCTTTACTGATTACTGACATCTGGCACGTATAGTCAAACTTATATTTGTTATGTGGTGCATTAATACTGATTATCATTTTAGTGGTAATGGTAAAACCACGTTAACAAGAATATTTTGTCTCAATATCTTTTAACGACTCAACAGGCCTCTTTTATACACGGTTTATGGAGCCTCTCTGTATATATATATTATATCATACCTACTACAATTTAAAAAAACAAATCGGCGGAATTTATATGAGTCCGGATAGATACATAAGCATCTAAGTTCTTTCTAATAACTCCCTTTTAATACTTTATTTAGGTGAACCTACCTTTAGTTTATAAATCAATCAATAACAAATAATATATATTGTCAATCTTGTCTAAATTTCAATTTACACGGAAAGTTGAACGTTTCTATATATTATTTGTTTTTTTAATATTTGATTTAACTGTTTAAGTTTAAAGTTAAATACACATTATACAAGTTAACAAAAAAATAATATGATATGATTTAAGTAAATAAATATTTTAAGTGATTTTTGGTGTAAATTAAGATTATATTTTTCATTACACTAAACAAATAACCAATTCAATCGATTACAGAAATATTTTTTTTATACCCAATGCTCAACAGTTGACATTAAAATAAAATTTAAGTATAATCATTCTTTAAATTCAAAAATAACTTTTTATTTATTAAAAAAAAAATCTGTTTAACGTTTTATTCGCAATCCATTATTTAATTTTATATACCTACATATTGAATAAAAAATTATAGCTTCTGGAATATTACTTCTCAAAACCAAATCTTATTAATACAGGTAAGCATATTATACTATAGGACAATAATTCAAACCTACCAACTTATAAATCGTAGTTATTCTGTCTTTCTGATTAATAATTATTATTAAATGCTTCAAATATAATAATATGATTTTGTCCGAGTGTTTGACAATGGTACCTATGAAATGGAATTAACCGCCCGTGACGTACGGTGCTTAATATCAAATATTTTAATATATATGAACAATAAAATAAATTCGATTTTTAATCACATTTATTTTTAGAATGTATATTGTGTATGTATAGTCTTCAATTGCTTTCCAATTAAACAACTACGCAGTTACACCAATTTCATCATGTGGCGTTTTCATATGTTATATATTTACCGACAGATATGATTAATAATTATTATTTGAAAATCTTATTTATTAATTGGCGTTAATAAAGTCGATTTTTTTTCACTATTTTTATCTATTGTTGTTTGTAAATGCTGTAATCTGATAAAATTATAATGAATCTCTTATTTAATTATTTAAAAATATTATTGAATCAATCTCATAAATCATTCTAATGCCTTTTTTTTTTTTTAGAAAATACTGAAATGTTATGTCATATAACACAAAATCTTTTAATATTTGTTGTTTATACCAGTTATAATAAGTAATCAATAAATATTTTGTAAAAAAAATGAAATATTTATATTTGGTTATTAAGCATAAAGGAATATAAGTATTACAAATTGTTTAATATTATAATATTATTAAAATGTTGATATTAAATTAAATTTACTTTTTACTTTTATAACAGTATCTCAAATTTAGACTTTTAATTAGTTCCATGGTCTAATTGTAATTTAATAAATAGTAATATGTATTTACTAGTTAGTTTTTTACCAAAGCTCAAGATTCTATGTATTATATGTGCTTAAAATCTTAAAATATACATGCACACATATGCTTAAAAAAATATCAAAATATGCTTTTATTTTTTATTGCTTACATTTTAAATATGTTTAAAATATATTTTAAACGATAGATACGACGCGAAAATTCCCCATTGCAGCCTAAATTCAGTTACTTAGCCATGCGTCGTTACAAATGTATTCCGATTGCAAATGAAGTTTTTAACAATTTAAAAAAATTACGATTTTAATTACATAACGTTTTTAACATATTATTACACAAAATATTAACTTTCAAATATTATAACCATACTAAGAATAAAGAATAAACCTAACAATAATAATATCAATAAATTAAATTTTAAGCTCATAAATAATTACCTATATATTATTATATTATTGTGCATGATAATTTTTTAATGTTAAAAATCCATTTTTATAAAACAAAGTAATACGTATGTAAATATTAAATGCTATAATAGTATACTTATATCTAATCAATTCAGTTAAAGGAATAAAATATGTACAATTTATTATTAAAAAAAGCGAATTTATAATGTTTAATCAATTAAGCATTTATTAATTTACTTCACTTACCTTTTTTGGTTTTACCAGAATACAGGCCAACGTCCTAGAAGCTATAAAGTATCATGGTTCATCTGCTGTCGCATCTTTAATGGTTTAGAAAATACTAAACTAAACGAATATTGTTAACTTGTGTGAACGTGCTCATCTATATTCTATATAGTCCATAATCGGGATTTGAAAAAAGAAAAAAAATGTTGCTTTCGACCATAATCCGATGATCCCCAACGATGTAACATTTATATACTTTTACAAAACACAATATGACAATAGTAAATTATTTAGGTGCAGTCACAGTACTGTGCGCACAGTGGGGTACCGGATGTGCCTTTGGTGTACTGAAAGTTAATCCCATAGACCATAACTCAAGTACCTGAATTATATCTGTTATTGCTAAATAACGTGTATGTTTTACCTTTTTTTAAGATATAAGATTTGTACTAAGGAGTATCATTGTCCTAAATTATTATACATTTTATTTATATAGGCATCTACAATGGTGTATTGGATGATATAGCGGGTATTCGTCGTATACCCGGATCTCTATTTTTGGATTTATGCGTATACCTTAAAGAAAATTCGTCTATTATGAGTATACAGTATACACCATCTAAAAATGCATGAATTATGGGTATGCGCAAGCTTCTAGTTTATCATTAGTCATTATTAATATCACAGTATTAAATAAATAATAATAATAATAATATACAATTATTATTTTATTATGTACACTATTACACTGTCCAAAAATAGTTAAATACTATTATAAGCTTTATGATATTTTGAGCGAAGCCAGAAAATTTTTTAAGGTATACTACTTTTAAGTGCGTGTACCCATAAATTTATTATTATTGAGAACGTTGAAATTTACATTATGTACCTAAATTCAACCCAAAAACCGGCTATCTGGAAAATTGTAGAATTTACGGACCTCTGTAAACTATACATTAAGCACCTATTTTTAGTAGGCGACTGTAAATTCGACTAATTTATAAGTATTCGAATTTTAGGTTGAATTTAAAACGTGTAAATTCTACTGATAGTAAAATCCACAGATTAAAACTATTTTTAATATAACCCTGTCATAAAGAAAACATGTAAAATTAAGTTTATGTGATTTTGTACGTAGAAAAATCTAAAAAAAAAATCCAATAATAGTATAAAATTATTAAACAAGATTATTAAAAAAAAAAGTTATTATTTGTATAATAATAATCAGCCACATTAAATAATAAATAATATATAGTAAATAAAACTTAAAACCAAAAAGTAAATAAAATAATACTTGGTACTTAACTTTATTTAAAAAAATATAAATAATATCCAAACGAATTAAATATATTATTATTGACTACAGAGCGTGGTATTAATATATATTTATTTTTACAATAAACATGAAACTCGAATTTTAATTTTTTTAATTTTCTATTTTAAATTACTACAACTTTTTAGTGACATTTTTAATATTTTACTCAAAAGAAAAAAATGATCATACATTGTATTTGATTCAAACAATTATTTATAAGCCTGTGTTATTTGTTTAATTGTGTAGATATTTAACCAGTTTATCATGAATATCGTTTACCGCTTTTATTTTAACGTTACTAATTATTTTTTGTCTTCCTAATATTTAGTTTTTATACTGAAAAATATGAAGTAATTTGAGTATTACTTGAATAATTTTTCAAAGTAATACTATGTTGCTTCGCTCCAATAGTTTTAACTTTTAATTTAAAAAAATGTATTATTATTATTTATTGCATTTTCTGTTATTGTATCTCCATTTTTGTTTCACTATATGTGAATTTTATATTTTTCTTGTAAGTACTTATTATTATGAAACAAAACTAATAAATTACCTCTTGATCAATAACTGATTTTATTTCGGACATATTTTATTAATTTTGCAAAAGTTGCGTACGCTACGGACTACGGAAGATAATGCTATAGGTATCTATTAATTGAGAACTGATGATATTGTCATAGGGATTACTGTGTTTTCCAGATATAACGGACGATATTTTTAAACATCAACTACTTAATAAATCGATTTAACGCATTCAATTAATATTAATAAAGCGATTTTGAGTTGGTACATCATCGAAACGGATGTCAATATGCTGAACATGGGAAAGCTGAGATTTCTATGCAGATTACGGGTAAGAAAATTAAACTAGTAAAATGCACATCTATTACCATTTTACCTTGTCGATATTTTGACGAAATTTACAATCGCTCAAATTTATTTGTAGTTTGTCGTCAATGAATGAAATGGTTTAACATAATTATCCCTATAATATTCTTATTACAATCACTAGGTACCTAATCTGCATCATTAACGCAATCGTCTGTTTTATTGTTTGTATAAGACCTATATAATATGTATAGTGCTCGTACGTGCATATAATTATTATGAAAAAATATCAATCAAAGTATAATTATTTATGCAAACTAGCACGCTTTTTATTATGTATTATTAGCGTTCTATAATGTGTGTGTACGTGTTTGTTTGTGTGCGTGTGTGTGCATGTGCGCGTGTATGTTTGCCCGTATGTACTTATAATGTAATTAATGATGTGCGTTTATTGGGTCAAAGTCAAAGTAGATAAAATACAATGTACATAGTGTACTATATCGAAATCGAATAAACGTATATTCTTGGTGTGGGAGTCCGAAACTTTTCGTTCGATTAAAAATTATAGACGTCAGATGATGTTACGAGTCATTAATTTTCCGTTGACCAGAATATGTATACAGTATCGTTTTAGCATTATGATCAGAGTCTAATTCGTTTGATTTACATTATTTACATTTATACTAACTTTTTCATTATTAAAAATATTTATTATATTATGTACAATTATAATTAATTAAGACGTATGCATACAAGTATATACATGCTTGGACTTCGGTCCACCCTTTCCCAAAACGCCAGCCAACCTACTCATAAGTTCATTCATCATTGGTACTTCGTGTTTTATACTATACGTCTACACATAGTAATTTTAACGCTTATATAATTACACTTTTTTTTTATAATATGTGTTTTTTTTTCGTTGAAAAATATTTACTAACAGTATACGTCACTATTATGTATATTGCTTATTTGTAATATTTTGCGCTATATACAGACATAGAGTATATATAACCAATGAACATCATAGATAAATATGATAACCTCTGTGCAAAAAAAATAAATATTTGGCTGATTAAATAATAGTAGTAATCCTATTATTTGTTAATTACAATAAGTCATCATCATTCGTATTGCATAAATAAAAATAATGTGAAATTGATGAGTTATATTTTTAATTCGCATTTTAATCAGTATGAATGGCGTGTACATTCGAGTAGGTGCATATATATTATATATATATGTATTATGTATGTATGTATATATATACCTTCTTGTGTCCATCAGTTGTATCTTTGAGCTTCATTGTATGGACTATTAAATTAACAAATCATAATATATTTATATTTTCTAGCTATTCAATAATTTCATATTTCAGGTCATTGAGCGAGTAATTTCCCTGCAAAAGTGCAATGTTTGTGGAAAAAAATCAAATTTTATACATAAATATATCACATTGCAAGTAATCGTATTTTAAACATATATCTATAGTAACAACTAGCAAAAATTAAAAAACTGCAAGCTATATTATATGAATGAAATATTATTTTATTTAAGAAAATAATAATAATAAAAATTAAAAACTAGGTTTTTATTTGAAATTATTTAATATAAAATAAAATGCTGTATCAACGAAAATACTTTATATTTTATCATGCAGACTGAAGATAAGTGTAGATACATATACGAGTATATATGTTATTAAGTATATTATTTCAGACAAATAATTGTGGCTGAAATCATTGTCTATCTGTATAATTTGTAAAGTATTACATAGATTTCCAAAGTGTATATTTAATTAAGATGTACTTACATAGTATTAAATTTATTTATTTATACGTGCAAGCAAGGAACTGCTCGAGTACATTATCTTCTTGAAAATATTTAAAATGACCATTTGAAAAAGAACTATTGTATAAGAACCACCAACTGCCGTTGATTAGAAATGCTCAAAAATACCCCGCTCGAAGGCTGTTCATTGGCTTAGGTATTAATAATAAGTATTTACATAATTCGTATACATTTTTATTATATTTTTATTGAATGTATATATGTACTAAGTAATCATCGTTTTATTAAAGCCAAATAACTTAAAATATTAAAGATAATTTTTTTAGTGCATGGGGTTGAAATAGTGGTAGTAAAAAAGATTTATATCGAGGATGAGTCTTCCAGCATAGTTTCCTTCTATACACCATTCCGGTATCTACATAATGTATTAAGTCAGCGACTCGATCTTATCAATTTTGTATTAATTAAAATTTTAAATTGGATTAATTTTATTAATATCAAATTAATATTCATAACTATTTAGAACGGAGGTTGGTTCAATTAAAATAAAGGTTAAGACTTTTGAAAATAGGCGTGCCTTAGATGGCAATAGTGATAAAAAATAAATTATATTTTAAATAATGAGAAAATAAAAAGATGTATTTCCTGACTTGAGGTTATCACAATAGTTATTGATACAAGACATTTTTATCAGTCATGTGTCTATTTAAATAGTTTAAAATTGACCGAACTTAGCTGATACTAAAATAATTAGATAATTACCTTAATTTTTTTATGAATTGTCATTGAATAATATAAAGTTATATAAACACCTATGCGGCTTAAGTCCGTCGGTTAGTATACGCAGTAGCGGCCTGGCTAGGTCAGCGATGCGCGATCGCTGACTGAGCCTTCTATTGATTGATGATTTGAAATTGTTGTCCATTGGAATTACTACTTAAAAATAAAAAAAATTTAAGATATTATTATGCATATATATCTGATAAATTTAATAAAATTTATGGACAAACTAAAAAAAGTTAACATGATGAAAAATAAATTAATTAACAGCAAATTTTTACATTGATACTGTATTAGCTGAGCAAAAACAAAAGTAATAAAAACAAAATGCTAAATAAATGATCAAACAATGAAATTATTAATTTTGATACATTGAAATTATATTTTAAAAGCATAATGTAAAATAATAGACAAATTTGATAATTAAAAATAGATTTTTTTTATAAGCAATAACATTTTGCAACCATTAAAATTTTTTGATTCAAATATATTTTTGGATATAAAAACAAATTATTAACATTTAATAAGATTAATTTAAAGTAATTTTTAACCATTTTAATAAAATCACCAAACAATAACCTATTATTATTATTTATTAAGGAAAAATCAATTCAGTTTGCGTTATTTTAAGAAAAATCATAGAAAGGTGAAGTTAGGAAAACTCAGCTATTAATCAGCATTAAAGTAATAAGATTCTATATCTTCAGGAAACAATAAGTCGTCACGCAAAATTTTCATTAAAATTGAAAAAATACTTTTTTATTAACTACTACTGTAGTATATATTATTACTATTCTGTAAAATCAATTTAATGTATTAATATATTTTAGCAAATTAAAACAACTAATTTCTTATCGTATTTCTTAAAAGTGATAAAAAAGAGAATTTTCAAATTTTATCAGAGGGACCTTTTATTTATCCAATTAAACATATAAAATGAAACTATATAATTTCTAAATATAACATACATCCTTCGATTCTCGTATAGGCTTGATTCTTGCATTCTTGATTTGTAATTTTTTAAGTGTTGCGAATAAAACAAACTGTATAACTAACGCTTTACCTTGTTTAATATAATACATGATATTGTATAAGTGAATGTTTTCAATAATTTCTTTGAGCCACAATATTAAGCATCATAAATTATAATGCATAATAATAAAAATTGAAAGTGGCTTTGCTATATAATAGATTTAAATGTGAGCATAGTCATTTTGTATGATAAATGATTCTGAGCGAAGACCCCGTGTTATCTTTTATATTCCTAAGGATACTATATATTTTATTTATATAAATATTTCTTCTGACAATTTATTTTTTTTCTGTCTCGTACTGGTTTCACTTATCAACCCTCGGGGGGTCAAGACCCAACTACGCCAAATACAATGGTGGCGGCATCTCACGATTCAAAGGTAGCCTTACCTCCGTCTTTACATCATGGAATTTTTTACCTGTAATATAAAATATTGAAAAATAAAATAAGTGGAAGATAAAATAAACAGGATATTTTTAAATTATACAGAGTTTTCGGTGCAACACGATTGCATTTCACTTTTTCATATTTGAGAAAATACAACACTATTTTGCACCTTTTACCTAATTATCTTTAAGTTCTTGCCTCTATTGAAGGTTCAGCTTCAGTTGCCCATAAAATCGGTGGAAAAGCGGCATCAGATGATTTATAATTATTGAGTGAATCAGTTATCAATAGGGCTATTTCCATTTAAATAAGCAAAAGCATCTGAGTGAAAAAAATTGTGTTATATTTTTTCAAATATAAAAAGGTAAGAAGTGCGCAATCGTGTTACGCCCAGAGTTTTAAGCATTTAATTAATTATGATTATTATTTATTTATTAATAATTGGTTGTCATAAAAATTATATGATGTGGTAGATAAAATATGTATAAACATTTTATATAATAGAATGATACAGTAGGTTCACTAATTTTTACCAAAAGCATTTTTTTTTAAAAACCCAACCTAAAAATCAAAGATTGAAGTATTTTAATGTCTTAAAAGGTAATGCCAAGAACACGAATAAATAATAATAACAAAAAATCACCCACACACACTTAATCATATAGCCAATACATACATCGCCTCACTTAAAATTTAAAAATTACCTTTGATTTAATAAACATTATGTAAAGTAAATATTTTAGATTCTATGTAGATTTAAAATTGAAATACACAATTTATTTCTTGGTTTAATATTTATACAATGTTCAATTTTTATAGCTGAAACTTGAAAATGTAATGCAAGATTATTTATAAATAGTTCATACTAGAATCAAAAAATCTTAAAAAAATTTTAGAGCGATTATTTTTATAAATATTTAAACCTTGAATGTAGACAAAATCTGATATTTCAACAAAGGCAAGTCTGGGGCGGATGACTACAGTCGGCTTGAGAAAACCTTGAAACGGTATCAGCTATTATGTATCCTTCGTGTCCATAATTGTGAGGGTTGGTAGAGTAGGCCATGCCCCGACTACCTGCCATTATTTCGACATAGATGGGGTGGATATGGCGGGACAACAACCCATTATAAAAACAGATGCCTTCTCAATGATGATTTACGCTCGCCACCTACACATTTTTACAAAAAAGTGGTTACCAACATGACTGCTTTTCATTTTATTATTATTATTATTATTATTATTTAGTTTTGAAATATGAAATGTATATAATTAGTCGATATTATATAATTTGCATAAGCGGTCTTGAGGAATTATTTTCATAAATAATATAGTTAATTTATTTAAATAAAGTAAAACACCATTATACTAGAGAATGAAAAAAAATTAAAAATAAGTGTTATTAAGTATTTTATTTTACAAAACACGTTAGTATGTAACTGTGTTAAATAAAAAAATTTATATCCACAAATTGGTGTGATATGCAATCTTACGTTGTAATAAAATACGAAACCATTGACTTCAAAATTGTTATTAGTAATCACATTAACTGCATTACCTTAAAAATAATTTTCATTAACCAATAGACCTTGAAACTTGAGTTAGAGTGACCATTAACGTAGGTAATTATTTTAAAATTATAAGTTTTAAATACACCATTAACAAAATCAATTCATTAATGTTAATTCAACGTTCCATATACTATAATATACCCTACAATAATGCGGCTAAAATAAAATGATATTTACTAACATTTTCGTTTGTTACTGGTAATATTCTTCAAAGGACACACTGACAGACACTACATTGTCAGTTTTTACTATGTTATTATAGTCGTTATAGACACTAAATAAGTATAAAAAAATCAATATATAATAAACTTATCTTTGCCACATTTCATTAGGTAATACATTTAGCGTATAAGATGTTAAATCAAATTATCAGATATAGGTACCTACTATATTGTACTGATATAACAGTATTCTGTACAATTTTATTTAAATTTGAAAATAATATGATGCTAACTGCAGCATTTAATTATATATTTGCAACAATTACCAAGATTCAGTTCAATCACCGAACAATACCCATTATTTTGTGATGTTTTGCTATTATTTATAAAAGAAAGAAATAATATAAGTTTCTTATAATCACATCGATATTTTAAAAGAACACTTTTGTTATAATTATTTATTATTTTAACATATGAATACGATATGCTCACTGTATAATTTTTATGTCTATATAAAAATCATTATTTTAATAAATTCTTAATACTTAACACTAATACATATAATTATGACATTATTTAACAAATGTTTATATTATATTTTAAAAATAAGTTATTTATTGTACATTTTAATAAATAGAATTTATATACTTTAATTATTGTTAATTTAATATTGGCATTAAATCTCATGAGCATTCATAAAAGTATTAAACACAATATATTGCACATACGTAGGTACATACATAAATAATAAACCGTAAATAATTTATAATTTTACTGTACTTAAATTATTATTAACATTTGGCTATTCATAAAATTTATCTTTGAAGCGGTCTTTCGTTTATTTCTTGTCAGATGATTTTTGTTTATCAGTAAACATTTCTCGATCTCTTCTAATGTTATCTATTTCTATTTTTATTAAGAAGTACTAGGTCTAATTAACACAATAATGATTTAGAAATTACATATCGGTCCTATCTATTTTTATTTATTTTTTATAATTAATTCATAAACGTATCTGATATCAAATAATAAGTAAAAGTAGGATATTAATCATAATGTGTTAATTAAGGACCTTTTATCAAATTTCGATAAACGGAAGCAATAAATTAAAATAAATATCTCGTTGTCGAAAATATAGCTGTATTAGAATATTATTGATGTACGTATGTGCAATATATTATGCATAATAATTATTTAGTAACAAATTTATTACAATTTTAATCATTTTTAATACCGTTTATTATTTTTTTTTTTACTTATTCTTTTCGCAGCAAAAAGATGTTTTCTTAAAATTTATTTTCAAATATTGTAAGTATAATTTTCATAAACATTTAATTTACACATTCTTAAATATTGATTAAATTTACTTAATATTTATACATAAAATGTATATTTGTACTAAATAAAATGTGTAACACATTTAAAAAAGCATATTTAATTAAAAATTTGGGAACTCAGTCCGTTGTTTAATAAATGTCGAATGTACTTCGTTATTAAGTTCATCACTGAAAGTTTCTGATGAATGAGTTAAATTTGAATTTGAATAGAAATAAAGAACTCTAAGCGGAGATGGTATATCACTTTTTTTATTTTTATTAAATATATTTATATTGTTTATTTAGAATTTATTTTTCTATAAATAATACGGTAGATTGAACTAATTTTTGAAAAAGAAAACAAATCACATATATTTTATAACAATTAATATATAATTATTATAACATTATTTCGTTTAATATTTATACTATCTGTTATTAACATATAAATCAATACAGACTTACCAAAGTACAGTATAATAGGATTATAATAGATAGGTACAAAGAGCTTAATATTTATAAAATCTAATTATTTTTGCCATTTAATTGTGTATAGTAAATAATAATATACGTATAAAGGTAAAAAGTTTCAAGTCCATATAAATTATATTTTTCGAATTTTAAAAAAAGTGCAGTTGTCCGTCAAATATCCCGTTCAAATTTAAATGCAATATAGGTATAAATAATAATAATAGATATTTATTTTTGAATTACAGCAATAAAACAGTATTGATCTCGTCAAAATATAATTTCCCATAAATATTTCCATTTCTTCAAATATTTTGAAAATAATTGAGCATTGTTCAAATTGCTCTGATTTATTATTAAAAACTAATTAGTTGTAGATTAAAGCATTTTTACTGCTCCAAAATGTGGTGACTGAAACACAAAAAAAATAAATAAACATCATTTTAAGTTTAAAACAATATGCTGGCACATTTTTTTTTTTTGCTATGTTCACAATTTAAAATGAGTACTGCATATTTTATTTAAGTAGTATAATGCATTATTACATAAGTATTCTAATAATTTAATAAGTACCTATTTTATTTCATATTATATTAAATAATACAATTTTTTTAATAATAATTATATTACATAAATTGCTATACCTATGCGAGTCGCCAATGAATTGTAAGATCATATTGATGGCATAATGTCAGTCAAAGACAACAATTTTCAATCTAGGGTGAGGGTACCCCAAGAAGTACGCGACATGATCTCAAGGGGTATGTGAAAAAAAATTGGTTAATGGCAGAAAATTTTGAATTTGTTTATTTAAAACAATTAATTTCGAAAATATTCATGATATGTTATTAAAAATGAAAATTTATGTCATAAATTAAAACTTAACCGTCAACTTATCTAATAGATATGGAGTATAAAATGTAACATAGAATTTTTTGTTATTTTTTTATTTAAATATTTTAAAAGTAGTGATGTGAAAAAGTTTAAAAATTTTAATGAGGGGTACAATCTAGAAAAATATTATACTTAAGGGTACGGAACGAAAAAAAGGTTGAAAACCGCTGATCTAAGATACTCATGAAATTAAATACCTACAACATAGATACCTGCTATGTAGTCTTTAGACCGTAGGAAATCGCCCGATTACAACCCAAAGTAACCTTTTTTTTTTCCTTTTCATAACCCAATATGGCGGCCATACAAAATGAATAGGAAATACTGAAATACTATGTTTAGATATTTATAAATATTTCAATGGCTCTTATTAAATTTAAATTAAAAAATCAATTGCGTCTTAAAAGCGTTAAGTCTGGCTGACACCTAAGTAATAAAAAGTTACTGTTATTTTAACATTATAATTTATTGCCAGTTATTTTAATTCCCTTGAAACAAACCATAACATTAATAAACACTCCTGATGTATTTATCATACATTCATACCAAAGTATTAAGTTTGAAACATACTGCTCTGTGAACAAGCTGTTCAGTTCTATTCTAATAAACTTATCTGTACCAGTAACTATTTGTAAGTTGTAACCAATATTACACAGTTCAAAAATAACAAGTTTCGCTTTAAACTAAAAATTAAACAAGTTAGAATTTTGGTTGCTAGCAATAAAAATATATTTTAATATTAAGAAACATTAAAAAATATTCGTCAACTATTAAATTAGTAATATTTTATATGTGCTTTATGTATTGCTCTAGAATGGCTCTGGATTTACGCGTTTTTAAATAAATATTAAATGTAGATAATAATAAAGAGTATTCACACGAGTGGACAATTTATATGTCGAAATTCAAGTGAAGAGTTTAACACAATGGTATTCAAATTGTAATTGAAGAATTTAAAATATATAGCTCTAACTTTAAATTCATAAAAATCAATCTATTGATAAGACATTATATAAAACTATTTTATAATTTATTTTTTACAAATCACGCCTATTACTTATTTAACTATTGAAGCATAATATAATAACTTATAATAATGTGTTAACATTAAAGTTTAACATGCGATCAAGAACTATCCAAAACAAATTTGGAAGAAGTATTCGGCCGGAACACACAGTTTAAGATACTATTGCATTTATTCGTGTTCTTCGGTTTTAGCGTTCGTTAGCATTAACTAGCTCGAAACCCAAACACGAGTGATCGTTGTGACGAGCCGGATGGCATTCACATTAAAAGTATTTTATTTTATCTTACTGCTACTGAATTAAAAAGCTTCAAACACAAACAAATGGTTCCAATTGTCATCTGTTCGCGTTTGAATATACCATAATACACAACATCATTGATTATTTTGTAAATCTGTATTATTTTGATAAAAAAAATGCATTTTTAAATTCTCTAAAATTTTTATATTTTGCTAATATTGGTATGTTATATTATTAGATATTAGTTCTAATTAAAAATTCAGGTCAATAATAATATTATATTTATATCTAAGATGCATTTAAAAATTTAAAAACTATCTTTATTCTTTACCTAATTTTACTAACCTATATGTTATATACGAGTATTTTTTTGTTAATGCTATATTTTACTTATATTATGTTTTGAGAATAGTCTTTCATGTTATAAAAGTTTCTGTTTTTTTTTTTTTTTGCATGTTTGAGTAAAATTGATTGGTATTTAATATTTTATGTTTATATATATATATATATATATATGTTAATCTAAACATTTTATATATATATATTGTATATTGTATAAATATAGGTACTATGTATACTATTGAGCTTGTCTAATTTTTATTTGTTATTTTTTTACTTGATTTGACTAACAAAATTTTTATTAAAAATATCGGACGACCTATACGAGTAAATAATACTCGTGTGCCTATTGGTCGACTTCCGGTACAACACTATGCGGTCATGTAGATGTGAAACTAGTCGTCGAGTGCATTTAATTTAACATACGACTATGGTTTCATAGCAGCAGTGTAGAAGAAAATAATACACCTAATGTGTGTTTATTATAATTTATAATATGTAACATTAAGCAACTAGCATTTTACACAATTTGACTATCTAGTATAATAATATTATATATAGTTCAGTAAAAACATTTAAAAAAAAAATAAAGTATCTATTTTCTAAATAGTGTAACTTTGATAATTAATCATCTATTTATTTCAACGATTAATACAACATATTTAATAGTTTATACTTATAAGTAATTGACAGCTAGTTACACATACATTTTTATTGTTTTGAAAATTATTGAATTAGATTACTTAAATAATGCTAATTTATTTATTTATGTATTATTTCGTATGAAAAATAACACTAATCATACAACGAATATTCAAATATTATTTAATGCATACTACTATTATAAGTAAATACAGCTGATTATAAAGAACTTTTTTTATGTTTTGCTAAAGTTGAGATGATAAATGAAATATTTTATACCATTTTATTGAAAGTTATGATTTTTTTTTTACTTCACATACTCTAACAAATTACGTGCATGATTTCAGCTATCATTATATGTAGGTGTATGAGTATTATTAATTATTATTTCATCATATAATAATAATTGGATAGTGTGTACTTTAGAATTTAAAATATTTTGAATTCTAGATTTAATTCAATGTAGATACCTATGAATACGAACTCATAAGTGGTTTTAATATACGAGAAATATATAGGTATCATTGATTAGCGTAGGTAATTAATATAATGCCTATAATACTTCCATTGATTAGGTACGTCATAAATTTTTTTGTTACACACCATGTATTCAATTATTTTCTTTAAGCTGTAAGCAATTTAAAATACGTCAAGATAATTAAGATGGGAAAAAAAATTTAACCGTTAAAAATTATAAACCGGTTCTGTGGTAACCAGTGTCAAGGTCCGGTACAAAAAATAAAAAAGTAAAAGTATAACAAATTACATAAAACGTTCGTATAACTTATTCAATAAGCAATCAATGAATGAAGAGGAAGTAAAACGTAATGTTTTGTACAAGATGTGAAATTGCAAAGAGCCTAAACAGTACAATGATTATTATGCATAAGTTATTAAACGAATTATTTAATTTAAGGCCGGATGACAAACACAATATTTTTTAATTTTATGTTTAAATATTTATATTTGTAAACACTGTTGAAATTGTAATATGTTAAGGAATTTATATGCAGAAATAGTAATTTTGTAGCCAGTTTATTTTTTAATTCATATAAAATAATACATTCTATTGATTGTATCATTCGTATTTAACTCAGTAACTGTTGTAGTGTTATCACACATTATATATTTTTAATGTGAACCGTATGATTGTTACATTATGTTAGTTAATTGATTTTTTTTTTTTTTTTTTTTTTACTTAAATTTTTATCTCACAATCTGTTAAAATAATATAATGAACAATAAATGAATACAATACCCATGAAATAACTTTGAGTATAATGTTAATTTAAAAATAAAGTCATTTAATTTCGTTAATACTATATTAGCATGAGTATTAATTTTTAAGGTATTAAGTGTTAAATGTTATTTTTGAACAAAAATTACATCGCTAACATTTTAATTCCATTATTATAGAAGTAAAAAAAAGGTATTACACAACATAAAATCAAATTTTATTTGTTATAAGATGATTTTATATCACAATCTGAAAAAATTACAAATTATATTTATTTGAATGTATAGTATCATATTTTGATAATGATTTAATTTATTTAACAAGAACAACTAAATAATAATAGGTAGTTTATAATATATGCTTTCAAATTAATTGAACATTGATTCGGAAATTGATAGAAATGTTGAATGCATATAATATAATTGGCACGATGTTGATATTGTTAAGCTTAACCTTATTAAAATTTCACTTTAATGTAATGATTAATACTATATTATGTATTAAATAAATGATTATAAATCTCTTTCGGGCATTTTGAATGACTTTGTTTATATCTAATCAAAAACAACAACTATAATAATAGGTAGATAATATTTATTTACATCAAATTAAATTATACGTCTTATATGTAAAGAAAAATAAAATAAAAATTAGTTTTATAAATGTCTATCTGTACGACGTGAAGTCAGTATTTTTTTTTTCAAACAATAGTATGCAATTTAAAATTAATATCAAATGAAGGTATTAAAATGATATGTGGATATGTGTATGTGTGATAATATTAAGCTGATTGAGGTGGATTTTGAAAATTAATATTGTATCGTAATAGATCACAAGTATAACGAATATGTATATGCACGTAGTACACACTATGTCTATAAATGCAGAAAAATGTTGATAAGTATATGGGAGGGAGGGTTAGAAAGGGATTTGGCCTCAAAAATATGCAATGTATAAAAAAAATCGTCGTCTCTGAATTTTTTTATCAAAATAACAGTGAAAATATTAATAATATAAATAAATCATACTGTAAAAGTAACATCAAAATATTAATTTTATGTTTGAAATAAATAAAATATTAAATTTTAAATTTTTTAAAACAACGTAACTTCAAGCTGATTCAAAGATATTGAAAGTGGATATTATATAAAGTAGCAAAAAATAAGAAGTTTATGAGTTTTATCTTCTATACTAGATTTTAAGTTAGATGTCATACAAAATCACATGTATTAAGCAAGCTCTGTTACAGGTAAACTTTTTCGTCGAAGTGTGAAAAATTAGCCAAAAACAAGTGTGAGCGTAATACGTTTCCACCAAATGTATACATTAAGATGTTACAGAGTTATTATAGCTTAATTATTTTAAATATTTAAAAAAATAACTACATATTTTACCGAATATATTGTTTTTCATTATTATATACTAAGACTTTTATGTAAACTTATAGGTTCTGCGAAATTACAGCTTTTAATAACGTACTTAGAAATTATTTTGGTGATTTTATACATTTCAAGGTTATTCCTAGGGATTACGAGTAAGTTTTGAGTAGTAAAAAATTCGGTTTTAAAATTAATAACGATTGTATAATATACATTTAACACATCGGTTATACAAAAACCATGACTTTTTCAAAAGAGTGTGGTGGTTCTGCCCCAAAAAAAAAAAAAAGGATAATAAAACAAACAAGGACATTGGCGCTTTTACAGTCGGATGCGAAACGACAAATAATGCCAATGGTTCGAGACAGAATGGGTATGAGGAAAATTGTGCTATGCATAATATGCACAATACGCTCACGTGCGCGTACACACTCACTCGCACGTGTAGTATGTATACCTATACCTACGCATCGCGTCGTAAGTATATCATGACGCCACGTGCGGTCATTCAGGTGTATTTCTATACATAAATTATAAGCCCTAGTGGAATACGTGATGGTGACCACGGCGCGCGCACATATAATATAATAGAATGTGTCGTACCACTTGTGTTGTCTCCGTCTTACTATACTCTTATTAACGCATAGGTAACATAGTAAACTTGACGTTCAAAAGATAATTAATTTTACTCTGTTGTTTTTAACATTAAAGTGAATGGATTTGCTGTTAGAATTTAAAGATAAATTTATATTATCTAAGACCTCCCCTTCTAGGAGTTTTAGGATATTTTAATTTTGAAGAGAGTTATGGGCGTTTTTAAATTGTCCTTCTTTTGATAAATTTCAAAAATCACCATTAATCTGTTTCAAAATTAAAATATCATATTTATAATATTAATAATAATAATACTTACCTTCAAATTTGGCAATAATTTTACTCACTTTTATTCACTCTACAATAATAAACATATCAGAGTAAAATAGAGTCTTTTGAGCGTAAAATTTGCTATGTAATGCGTTATAGTAGGACGCAGACAACACACGACATCCTCTTAAAACGCAAATCTACTTATCTTAACTTAGGTGTACACACACGACTCATGAGCTATTAACCATATTTTGTTTGGATTCGTTTACTATCTGAATGTTATATTGTGCATAATAACATGCAGTGCGCGTACAGTTCCTGTGCCTCTCACTCTCTCCGTCACTCCATTCATTGACCGCCTAGAAATATTTTTACCAACTACGTAGTAGTAAATATCGCTGGCACGGCGTACGAGTTTATCGTCGTCGTCATTATTATTATTAATAATAATAATAATATAATTTTTTTGTTTTCCTGGCCGTCGATATTATTACCATAACGATATATACGTATGGTGTACACATACACACACACACACACACACACACACACACACACACACACACACACACACACACACACACACACACACACACACACACATACACACACACGCACACACACATACACACACACACGCACACCCACCGATGTTCGTACGTCGGTCTAGTCGTCTGGTGTCGGTCAGTCGCGGTGGCGCGACAGGGCTCGTGACAGGGGGAGAGCACCAGGGGAGAACGGCAGCCAGGAAGCTGACGAATAAATGACCGTAAATTATGCGTCACGCGCACGCTCGGAATCGCATGTGCCAACAATTGTGTCGCGCCCGACATTATAAAACCTACCAGCCGTACCTCGTACATAATACGACGCAATATTAATTAGCTTTCGGACCGCGGCAGCGAAATTAATGAGTACGCCGAAATGTGTAACCTGACACAAATCGACGGCGAAAACGAATATTATTATTATAATATTGTGATAAAACTGTACGCACATCGTCGTTTACGCGACATCGTAACTGTTAGTTTTCTATAAAAGTAGAGCGTAATACGCGTATAAAAATAATTATTATTTCATCGCCAAGTTGTAATAATAATAATAATAATTATTATTATTATTATTATTATTATTAATACTATTATTTTAAAACCAGACATCGTAATAATTCGCATCATTATAATAATATACATTTTAAAGTTTTCAACATTATTTTGATTTGCCAAAAAATTTTAGGTGGTATACGACAAAAGTCGTATTATTTTGATGTTTACTTATTAAAATGTCATATAAATCTGCGTAAGTCTGTCAACCATGACACTATAACAGTAAAAATACAAATTTCTATAACTTGATTTTAATGAGAAATTTCTAAAATCACATAAAAATGGTGCGCAAGTGGATACCTACTTCCTTCTCTGTTGTCGAATATACTTTGCCATCAAGTAGGTACTGTAATCGATATGTTAAATTTTAATTCAATGATAATCATTGAAAAATGTACGAAAAATGATTCTGAGTGAAAGAGTTCTGTCAGCCTATTTATATAGTAGCGTGTTTATTTCATGTTATGCTTTTTGATATAGTTCATATGTAAAGATGTAAAGTAATTAATATTTTATTATAAGTAAAAGATCTTGTATTCGATTTTAAAAAATGTTGACCTATTGAATAATTTTTAAATAACATTTATAGAACTAAAACTTAACAAAATTGAAAATTTTAAATAACTCTAAAGATTCAAAATATTTTAAATATTATCATGTATAAAAAATGATCATACAAATATTTAGGTAAAATAAAGTTTAGAATTTAGGCATCTACTATTATTGATTTTTTAATTACAAAAAATATCAAAAATCATAGAAGGAGAAAAATTTGTTATATATTTGAATGAATATGTTATGTCGTAAAACTTTGAACTTCAAACGTTCAAAGATATTAATTTGACGTTCAAGTCAAATTTTTTTAAACATAAGTTACAAGATACATAATAAGAACCTTATATTAATTTCTTAAAAATTAGGTATATAAAGAAAACTTAATTTCTAACTAAAAAATAATTTGAAAATTATCGAGATTTTACGAATTTCGTTGAAGTTCTAAATTTAAACGATAATAAAAATATATTGTGCCTAAATATTTTTGATATATTTTATTTAGTAAATGATAAATTTGAGGAACCTTTTATTAAATTTTCAACCAATTTTATCCAACAAATAACTTTTCATCCAAATTTATAAAAAAACTAAAAGAAAAAGCAAAATTTCAAATGTCTATAAATAACTCAAAATGAGTTAAAATATTGTGTAAATTATATTATGTATTATAAAATGACCATTAAAATATTTGGTGTAAATTTCAAGTAATTATGGTTATTTGTTTTTGAGCTATACTAAAAAATATCAAAATCGCTTATCTAAAAAACTAAAATAAAACTGCGTAAAAATTCCCATATTTTTTTTTAAATTTTTGTTTGTTTTCTTTGGTTATTTAAAAAAGAAACTGCTAATTTTTAATTTTGATCACTATATAGTATAAACTAGATTTAATTTACTAACTGAAATTACGCACAAAGTTTAAAATCGAAGATAAAATAATTGATTTTTTCGACTTTTTATTGTGTATACATGCAAAAAAATACAGTTCATTTTAAGATCAATGCATTCATTATTCCGTTTAAAATCATTAAGTATTTTTGTAGTATATTTTTTAGATGGTACAAAATAGATACACAATGACAATGTAGACTAAATGTAATAGTAATAATATAAATACGTATACATCTATATTGTATGTACAATATGGTGGTCATATATATGCAGTGGTATGCAGTTTAATGTTGTTTTTTTTTAACTTTTAGAACTTTATCTATTATATAATGAAATATTATTTTTAAGTTATTATTTTTTATCATTGCTATTAACGCGCTCGATAGTCATTTGTACGCTTGGTCTATGTAATGACTTTAATATATATAATAATGTCTACATAATTTTTTTCTCTTTACATCATAAATATATACTAATATACTCACCGGTGATATATGTTGATCACCCGCCAGAATATAATATATATATTTGTGCATATCAGTGTGTGTGTATATATGTGTGTTATGATTGAATAATGACGTTAATATAAATGTCTTCAGTAGTAGTTGTACTACTCTGGACCTTGACAATACATAAACTCCTTACTCCAAAATACATATAGCGTTTTAACGTAGGTACTTTATTCGTAATCCATTGTTCGAGCTATTTTAATTATTAAATTATTTTAGTTATCATGCCTTAACACTGAAACAATGCAATACTTTATCATAATTTTTTTTCGTAATATATATTTCAATATTTTCAAAACTATTTTATGATTATTTTTCAAAGATACAGAAATCCTTCTAATAAATTTATATATTTAAAAAACAATCATCTTACATAATTATTTATATAAAATTACAATTTGCAGATGTCAATTATTAATTGTAAACTATATGTAATACGATATGTGAATGAATTATCGGCCAATTGTGAGTAAATTTGTGCATCATGGTTGATAATAAAATAAGTATAACTTGTTGAGTATTGCCTATTCGACTTTCGTAAGTCAATAGTCAATCAATGTGTACCGATAATAATCATAGTTTATTTTATTATATTGTACATCAATGTAATCGATTTTGGATACCTTATTGCAATATATCATGTAGAAATAAGTATTTTTTTTAAACGTGCTGTCGTCTGTCAGTGCAGTGGTTTACACGTTTATGTCGTATATGACTTAACGTTTCCCTTCTAAGTTGATTTGTATTGGTCGGGTTTACTCGGATTAATATGTTTTTTGTGCTTTTTGGCACTGAAGAACATATATTAAAAATTTGTTTAAATTTTTCTAGTCTTGAACTAATGTCCTAGACCTAAATTTATTTAAATATGTTGCAAATAGTTTGGTAGAAGAAAATGTAAAAAATCCATTGTCATTTATTTATAAAATAAATATTGAACATGAAAATTTGAAAAACCAGCTGAATGGTTATTGTGTGTGCCAGTTTCAACGGCCACTGTGGAGCGCTCTTTCAGTGTGATGAATAGAATTATGAACAAAATAATAAATCGAATGAGACAAGAAACATTCCAAATATGGCTTGAAGATTAATACAGGACCCTCAGAACTCGATGATACTGTGAATGAAGCAATTGATTTTTACGCCTATCAAAAGTAACGCGAGATTCGTTTAATTTAATTCATTAAATAAATAATTGTATTTATATTAATTAACATATTAAATATATACGACTTAAGCTCAGAATGGAGTATTATTAATAATATTACTAAATGTCGACTACATTTCTTTTGGACCTTTTAGAATTAGGCCAAAATTTTTTAAGAATTTTTGTATTCCGTATATCTAATACAAGTAAATTGAACTTAAAAAAATATATTTACTTCGCTTCATTATTTATTCTTACAACAAACCCCTTAAAAATATACGATACCCCGAGATAAAAGATTTGAAATAAACACTGATAAAATATTATAATATGAAGATACATCTATTATTATTATAGTGCATATTACGTATTACTATGCGTGCAAGAAAAAAAAATTTTGGAAAAATATTCTAGTATAAAAGTGCTTAAAAATAATTAGAATTCAGATTTAAATGTCTAAATATATATACTATAAAATATATTTTAAAAACAATGAAAAATTCAAATTCAACTAAATAATGTTCTTAAAAAATTATTAATATTTATTTTATAGATACATAGGCAAGATGATGGTTTAACCTTTAGTATTTTAAACATTTATTTATCTTAACTAAACTAACAATAATACAAAATCAAAAACCGAGTTTACGTTAAAATTCCCTTCGCATTATTACCTTAATTTTTACACTAAGAATTGTTTTTCAACTATACCTGCTACCAAGGTAATAGTACCTATTTGGCTACATAGATAATAAATAAAAATATTGAAAGTATCGAAAAAAGTAATCGTGATATCAAATACATAATGTGACATTGTTGCCCTGCATATAATTTTATACATAATAATAAATTGCTTTACCTATAACACATACCACAAGCGTGTTCGTTACGTCCTGTAAATTTTTAAATGGATGCATTTTTAGTGTACCAATAGAGACAAACTTCACGCTTGATTTGTATATTTCAAGTTTTTTTCGATTGCTCACGTCCATATTATATACATCTTATGTTAATCAATTAACAATAATCATTCTGCAAATTTCATGTCACGATATAATAATAATTCAATATTGGTATTTTATAAGCTCTATTGACATAATTAAATTACAATTTTTAATTAGTATTATTGTTTATTTATCGGTATCTATATATTTATTTAAAATGACAATTTGTTAGATTATTACTGATTACATTATTGTCATTATTCTATTTTAACGCAATACTATGAAAGTTAGTCAAGTATATTAAAATGGAACGGTGAATTAGTATTATATATTATTTTAATTATAATATAGTACCTACAAGTATGATAAAATAATACCAAAAGTGCCTTGATAGATGATAATACGTGAACACGGTTAAATAAACCACATTTAATTCAACGATTGAAGTCTGCAAATAATAAACGACTCATAAATAAAATTAACATAATTTATTAAAAGTATCAAGTACATAATACTTGGCTCGTGTCAAAAAAATCTCAAGATATATATATATACAATATCAATATTACGGCAATAATTTAGTTATTTATTGGTTTCCCACACAAAAATATTATATCAATATTTAATATTTAGGAAATCGTTTAGTCATTTTTTGTGCATACAGCTAATTAATATGCAAGTCATTTTCAACTACAACATAATATTGTTGGTAAGCATTTTCCGGGCGTTAATTAAATAAACTGATGTTTGAATATAATGTTGTTCTATAGTTATTGTACAACATTATGTCGTTTGACTTTGAAATTATAACAGTAAATATAAAACACAAGGATAATAATCGTTAATGTTACGTATATGATACAAAAAAAGGAAAAATTTCATCATATTCTTGCCGGAAGTCATTATTCGTTATATATACACAGTTTATACGTATATTTTATATATACGACACGTCTACACTTTATAATATATACACACACAATGTATACGTATACATAACATAGACCCGACACCATTATAATATACACATGGTCTCCAAACGCCTGAGTGTATGGGGCTTACATATTATTTTTATTATATTTCACCGAGAAGGGGAGCGAGTGTATGCGTGAAAGCGAGGTGATACGAAAAAAATCGAAGCGTTATCTCAATGATTTTTCAACAAGGGATGCGTACTATTTATAAATTATACGTAGTAGATTGTAGCCAATAGAGGCATAGAATAAACAACATCATTATTAACTAAAAATATTAAATCATATACCATATACATGTGTGTGTGTGTGTGTGTGTGTGTGTGTGTGTGTGTGTGTGTGTGTAAACAAAATATTATGTACTATGTATAGTGTATACAATAATACATATAATGTATCCAGAATACTATATATTATACATAATACATGTACGTATCTATCTATGTAGACGGTATATGTATAAGGACACGTCCGATGATGCGACCTGCAAGAATGTGGCGTCTAAAAATAATATACTCAGACGCACAGACAAAAAAAAAAAAATTGTGACTCGTCGTTGTGCGAGCTAGTGCCACACATTGGGATTTGTCAGTCGTCGCCAGGTAGCCTATATTTAAAGAAAGAGAGAGAGAGAGAAAGAGTGAGTGAGAAAAAGTGAAAGAGAGAGAGAGAGTGAGAAAGAAAAAAAGAAAAAAGCGGCTGACGAAACACCTTCAGAACGTTGCACGAGATGCAATCTCGAGATGCATTTGTGAATTCATTCACTTGGCGGCGACAGTGTGTCGGAGGCGTGCCGCACGTAGCCCAACGCGGTTCACCCCGTGTATACAACAACGCCGACCAATAAATAATACCTTCCTATGTATATATATATATACATATCTAATGTAAACGTTATTATATAATATAATACACACGCCATGTATGTAATGTGTATAGGTACCATTACATTGGACACGTTCGTTATATATTTTCATTTAATATATACGTAGGCGCGATGAAAAGAGGAATTTGAAATTATTTATTATTTATACGAACATGGTTCCCACGAAACACCCGCCCTTTTGTAACTAATTGATTTTTTTTGTACCTACCTACTTAACTATACATATATATATACTCGTATAATCCAGTGGCGCCAGTGGCGGTGTGTTTCTACAATTCTGCCCCGTTTTCCTTTTCCCATCCCATCACGTGAACTATTATTATATGTTATGTGCGTATGCCTAAGAGTTTGCATGTGTTCTTTGTAACCGTATTTAAACTGATTTTTCTTTGATTTTAAACGATAAATTGCTCATTAAATTTAAGGACTGTAAATATTCTATATAAATAATAAATAATACAAATTTATATGTAAATTAGTAATTGCAAATATAAGTGTTATAAATATTTATCTACAAAATAAAATTTAAATGATAAACTTTACAATATATTGCACTAACATATTGAGCTACAAAGAAACTCACAATACTTCTTTTTACTTCATTATACACACAGATAGATTAGTTATAACTTTTAAGTTACAACTTCTAACCTACGCATAATACATAGCACAATTACAAAAATATAACTACAGGCTATTCATTACAATTATTATTAATATATTTATAAATACACTAACATTATACTATTATAGTAGTAAAGTTTAATAAAGGTGACACTTAATAAATTTATATTTTTAAGGTTTGAATAAACAAAACCTATATATATAGCATACTTTTCAATTTTTCTAAGTTCATGAAGAGGTATGTGGTACCTATAGTATTAAATATTAATTATGATTTTACAGAGATATAATGCGTAAATAAGTAACAAGTAATAATTTTATAAAATACCTATTACTCACGTGGGTACCTAACAAGTTTATTCTTAGAAGTAGTATAACTTATATATACATTTATAATTTATAAATATATATAAATAAATATATATATATGTATAAATATATTATGAATATTTACATAATATTATATTATACACGCTATGTTACGTTGTTAGGTTAACGGTTATATAATTCTCTTAATTCAATAAAATTATATCAATAAAAAAATTATATTCTCTCGGTATCGAAATTATGGTTCTACTCGCTTAGTTCAGTTAAAACTACGCAATTAATTTAATTATTCCAATTAAAAAGAAGAAAATCGCTTTTAAATACAATTGATTAAAATAAATACTTCAAAAATTCTGAGTATTAGCCAAAATAAATGCTAGACCTTTACTATCGCCTTTTATATCACAATGTAATATACGTTATTTGTAGTTTCCGGCTAAGATAATATAATATAATAATATTCATAATGTAGATATCAAATATTAAACATTAACGTTTACACATTACAATAATTGTTATCAAGTATATTATACCTATTAATGTGCTATAAAAAATCAATACTCTGGTATCAACATTTAACTGAAAGTTTACAAATTAAATACTAAACTTAATTAACTATTTAGAAATAGCTAACACAATGAATAAGTAAATAGCTACTAATATTGTTATACACGGAAGGTTGTAAATTCCACCGCCACATTTTGTTAACTTAAAATACGTGTAAATTCCTCCAGTTCTAATTTTTGACCTGTAAAAATAAATGTGTATTCCGCCAATATAACTTTAAGGCCATTTTAATTTAAATTTTAGATTCTGAGCGGAGCAACGATTGATTTTACATTGATGTATATTTATTTTTTTTATACGTATGTACAAGATTTATATTAAAAATAATGATTTGATTTTTAACTTCAATATTTGTTTTAATAGGAAAGGAAATACAATTAGTATTTTTGATGGATAAAAAGTAAAAATGTTCACAATATTTTTAAAAATAACCTGACTAGTTTTTGGAAAAATAATTTTCTGAAATTGTTATAATCAAAAAACGAATAACAGTTTTTATTTGATATGTTTACTAAATGTTTAATATTAGCATTTTCTATACATAATATTATTTTGAAAATATTTTGACTTTTGTTGAGCTATTTAAAAATATTTGAAATTTTTATAAATGTAATAGGTACACTTAATATATGTATATTACATGCATATCTATATACATATATTCATTTTTATTGCTCAACTAATAGGAGTTGTTTTCAAAAATATCAAATTTTATAAAAATTCTTATTTTCTTTAGTAAAATTAAATTAATTTAATTTAATTTGGTTTAGTGAATCAGTTCTATGTTTTTTGCGATTTTTAGTATTTCTTATAAATTTATAACTATATACATTAAATTTTGACATTTTATTATTTTAACAGCATATTAGTTACTATATATATCTATATATTATACATTACCATCCACAAATATTTTAGAAAATTATTTCTTTAAAAAAAATAAAGAGTTTCATAAAATATTTAACTATTCTGAATTCTGTTTTATGGACCTATAGTTTATACAATTAAAGCTACAAATATGGCCTTCTATATTCAAATAGCATATAAATTACTTTAAAATTTATTACATTATGGAATGTAGTAGACTATCAGTATTATTAAATAATCAAAATTTTGTACTTTATTAAGGAAAACACATATTTTAAATTCAAGTAGGACTACATTAACATTATGCATGTTCACGGTTATTAGAAAAATATGTTAATTTTAACTTTTAATCTTTTACAAATTCATACAAATATCGAAATATTATACTTATTATAAGTATCTATTATATTTTGATTTATAACTAAATATACGATTATGAAAGTGTAGGTATCCACATTTTTGTATAATGATTATTGATTGAAAACAACCATAATTAATTAAAGGTATATTTCAAAATAAAATTACATAATATTCTAATAATTTTTACTTACTAAAAACACAAATATAACACAATAACTTTTGGGAAGTATATACAGCAGCATAATATAGAAAACATTTACAGGTTGGTATATCATAATTATTTACACACAAACATTGATATTTTAACTAACTAATGCTACTTCTTATTTTAAATTAGATCATTATTAATTAAGTCAAAAACTAGTTTACATTTATATCGAACACGTGTATTAAAATTTACCATTCTCAAAACTTCAAAGTAAAAAATGTCAAAATCTTCAACGGTAAAATGTATTAAAATTAAAAACTATGAATTTTAATAAATTAAGAAATAGTTATACTTTTATAAATTATAATAATGTTATTATTAATATTTTACAAAATTCTCAAATATACATTTTAATAATAGGTACCAATACGTTTGAGAGCTGTGAAATGCCAATAATTATATTACATAAACTATTTAAAATTCTATACCTAATTTCACGGACTAAAATTGTGTTTGTTTAAGGAAATAAAACATAAAAGTATGAAATTATTTATTTTACTGTTAATTTCATTATCAAACATAAAATAAATCTTTCAATATTTTTCATTCTGTTCACATGTTCATTAGTAATATCAGACTTGGACATGATATTTAATTTCCCGAGTTAGGTCAGGTCAGGAATTTCAAGTTTTACGGTTTAGTAAACACAATTTAAATACAAGTTTAATTATTGATCATAAAAGTAATACTTACAAACATTTTTAAGGATTTTATTTTAATTTTTTAGGAAGGTAGGTGTCTATAAAGCTATACTTGCCTATATTAATATGTACATAATAAGTATATAATGTATTAATATAGTCTATCAAGAATATAAGATAATATTAGTATAATACTTGAATACTTCCTGTATTATACTATAATTCATGTAATAAATAGTTATTTAGTTTAGACGGCCGTATATTCAATATATTTTCAATTCGATTACTTTAAATTTAAATTTAAAAACCATAGATTACAGATAAGTGAGATACAATTTAAATTCATGACATATACACCTAATTTTATTTTACGTTCACTCAAGTGGATAAATTATTTTTTTTAATAGGTTTTCTTAAATAGATTTTCAGAGATATTTTTGAAACTGAAAAATGTTCGATAATCAATATTCAGAGTGGTTCTTCGCAGTAGAATAGGTCTCGTAGAATTTTTTCTTCGAAAAAATTAAAAAGTAAAAATGTCAAGTTCTTTTCATAATAATTGGGAAAAACTAATATACAACATCTGGAAACCACGATATTTACAAAACACCAGTTTTCAACAAAAATTATTTAAAAAGTAATAATAATAAACGTAAAAATTGACTTTTTCACAAAATACAATATTTCAATCAGTTATAACTCATAAATTGTTTTTAATAACGCCTATTTGATGTTAAATTTAAAATATGAATGAATTGACCTATAATCAAACTCAAAAGTAATAATATTATCTGTTTTACGTCGGTTTATTTTAATTTTAAAGTAAATTACGATCATGTAATATACTATTATCAAAATTCACAATTTAAAAATGCTTATATTTTAAATTTAATAACACGTATCCGTGTGTGTGTGTGTTGATTCAGTTTTACTAACGTATTATTAAACATATTAACATAGCAAATTTTACACTCAGTAAAATCTATTTATTTATTATTAAATTTAAAGGTAAAAATATTATCCCTGAGTATTTTCAAATTTACAAAATATTATAATATGAAAGCGAGAAAGTAGATAACCGCTTTACTATACAGTATAAACAGTAGAATGTAACTACATAATCATTGAGAGCGATTCAAAACGATTTCTTCAACGATTTTGAGCGAAGACGATCTATTAGCCTCATGTGCATTAATAATTATATTTCATAATATTATGTAATATATTTATATTGCTATTAATGTAATTAATTTTACTATTAGATAGAAATACAATAGATTAAATTGATTTTTATCGAAAACATTGTATTTTAAAATGTTTTTGTGTATAGTAAATAATAAAAATATGAATTTATTTACTTGATCTAATTATGGTGATTACATTTTATAATGATATGGTAAATTGGTTTTCACAATACATAATTAGTAATGTATCCTAAAAGCAATTATAATTTTCTATTTTATTGAATTTTAATTTATTCTACATACATAGGTACTTAATAGGTAGATTATATGTAGTGCAGTACCGTATTACTAACTTCGTAAAAATGTTAGAATATCATTATTTTTTTTCACTAGGAAAAGTATTAATATTTACTAACAATACTTTCATAATTTATGACTCATCATAAGGATATGGAATCTTTTTGACAATTTCCTGGAACGGGAACCAAACTGCAGTTGTCGGGTCTTTGTTTGATAATAATCTTTTGTTGTGGAAAAGGAATTTATGAGTTTAATAGAACAAGTTATCAAGAATTGGGTTATAATATTAGGTTACCCTCCCATTAATAATACAACATGTTTCATCCTGTTCGTCACGAGTGGATATAGCGTCAAAAAATAAAATAGAACGCAATACTTTTATGGGCTTGTTTGGTTGTTCGATAGTATTATGTATTAACCTAACGACTAAAAATGTTTAAAAACGACTAGGAGGGAGTCGAGGGACCACCTCATCGTGAGCACACACACACACACACACACACACACACACACACACACATATCTACATTCTACATAAAATATGTTATGTGTGTAGCTTGCCTGTAGGAGTATACTTTGATGCCCTTCATTTTAAAACCGTTTCGATCCCTCGAACTGACATGTATCTCGGTCTACGGTTTAATGATCACGGTATGCAGCGATAAATTCACGTGAATATAGATATAAAATAAAAATCCGGATTCCGGATGCCAGTGTGGCGGGGATAATCGATTTTTTTTGAATCACGTGAAAAAAAGAACTATCATCGACGCTGCCGTGTAATATAATTATTACAATAACGTAAAACGTGTGTCAGTTTTTTCTTGTAGCGACCGGTCGAAACAGGTATACAACGGCTGTGGCGGCGAACAGGTTGTTTCGTAAGTAATTGATAGGAGAAATAAAATTATAAGTGTGTGTGTACAGCTTAATGTTATACAGAGGATATCCATACTATGTTTTGACAACTGAGCCTGTACCGTTTTCACCTCGCGTTTGAAATCTAGGTTGTTTTTTAAAACGCGTAACTATACCTACTCTATTCTACCCGCCCGCAACCCAATACCTTTGACCCTTACAATACGTATATACAACGTTTCACACAAGTTTTCATTCCGTCATTACGTAATCGTTATAGTGTACCAAGTTGAATTATGCCCAGATAGAACGATCGAGTGAACAAGTATTATAAGCTTAAGTATCAACTATATAATATAAAGTTCATTCGCAAAATTTAAATATAATAGGGTACCTATAGGTATTGCTATAAACGGCGACTACTATAGACAATTTTTAGGGTCTCGTATAGTCTTAATCTTGAATTGCGGATATAAAATCCCCTCACTAGGGAAATGATTCTCAGTATAAAAGTTAATCAATTAATATATACTTGCTCAATAATAATAAAGGTCCAGATTTATATTATCTGAAAAATATCAATAATGTTTTAAAGAATAACAAAAAATGAAAATTCCGGCGATTGTAAACTGCACCCAAAATACAGGTAAACACAAAATCATACATGTAAACTGCGCTCGAGTTTTTATCAAGTGTAAAAAGGTGACATGTAAACTGCGCCCGAGTAAAATTACAGGTAAAATACTTAATTGGTTATAGATATATAATATGAATAATTAAAAATAAAATATAATTTAAAAAATTTAAATAATTATAAATATTACAGACAATAACATATGGTGGATTCATCAATTGGAATTTGATTACTATTATATTTATTGATTAATTTTTCTAGCTTTAAGTTAGGTTTTAGAATTTTGGAATTTAAACGGTTTATTTATACTATTTAATTTAATATATACTTCTAATTGAATTTCTTTTAATTTTTCTATAAAAATGAAAATATTTGAATGAGTTGTATAAAAGCTGGAATTAAAGTGAGAATGAAAAGACTCGCACGCATTTGTGGTTAAAGTTAGCTCTGCTGATTCTTGAGCCCATACTTCGAGTGGATACTGAGCTTCTTCATATAGATATTCGATAACGTGTTGGTATTTCTTGAAGAAAATAAAATTTCTATGATATACTTGAAAAAGTACACAATCGTTAAACCTAGAGACTTTAATAAGTTTTATAAGTCGGGCGCAGTTTACACTATACCTTTTTAACATAGATAAAATTTCGGGCGCAATTTACAAAAAAAAAGATCATTTGGGCGCAGTTTACGTATGCCCGAAAATGCATTAATGCCCTTAATGACCCACATTGAAAGTGATAAGAAAACGATGGGTTTTTCCAACTATTGCCAATCTTGCTTGCTGTAATATACTCTCTCTTCTGTTAGTAAAAACACTAGCCTTACATACAAGTTTATCGAATGCAAATCGGTTTTATTCGTCAATATTTTTAATCACTCATCGGATTAAACCTTTTCTTTAACTATACGGAAAAAATCTCCACACCACTAGTCTCATTCACTAAGTGTGAAATATAACTTGAGTTCAAACCAGGTATATAAGTTTTCCTTTTCTCGAGTTTACTAGTTATGCCTCCTAAACGCGATCGGAACCTCCGAAAATTAAAAAAATTTGAATAGGATACACCCGACACACCTCTCCCCCCATGAAGTATTTGGAATCACAATATAAGTTATAAAATATATTAAAACTGTATGATATGAATATTGGTAGTCACTTCAGATTTTTTCTAGTAAGATGTACAATAATATAGTAATTATTATTTATCAAGTATAAAAATTTTATTAATAAAAATTCAAAAAATATCATATTAATGTATTATAAAATCAAATAATAATAACACTACTAGAACATAATATTGTACTTCTACATTAATTGAAAGTGATTTTCAATATAGTGTTATAAGACAGTTTGAAACCATTTTGTTTTATTTTTGTTACATTAAAAATAATTAACTTTTTTTCAAACACGATAAATTTCGTCGGACATTTTTTCTCGGAGAATACTTTTTACCTACATTTTTATCTTAAGACCGCGATCTCATGAAGTGTAGTACGACAATCGTCCGTTGGCTCTGTGCAGTGATGTGTGTACGACACAGTATCATCAATCAAATTATTACGTTTAACCGCTATCATTTTTTTTTGGCGGGAAACATTCTTGGAATCGTTGAGTCACGCGCTCAAATTCGGACTATTAAAAACGACCGCGCCCGACGATCAAGAGGAGCAGGACGTAAGTGTAACGTAAAATACATCTGTTGGACGGTCGATAGCTGTTGTTAGTACACAACAACATAAATACACACTATAAAACTATACATCACATTATTATTATTATATGCGCCGTCGTTTATTATGGAGTTATAACGCAGTACAATGGGGCACATGTGGTGTCGGCGTGACGGCGGCGGCGGTGGTCCTCGTTAGAAAGGGGGAGACCCGCGTTCCGAGAAAACGGGACGCCGCCGCAACCGACTGTAAGGTCTTCTGCTCCGGTGGTGACAACGGACGGGCCGATAATCTTTTTTTTTTTCTGGCACGCATTCCGCACGGCGTTAGTGACGCATCACACGCACACAACTCGTGGCCGATATGTGTGAATCACGTGGTATAATCGTCGTCATCGCTGTCGCCGCCGTCGTCGGTCAAAGGATCCGACGCGTACACAGGTCGGATTTTCGTTGCTGGCACCCGACCCGGGCGAGTCGATGATGCCGCCGGGGTCCTCGACCGAGTGCGAGCAAGCAGTCTAGACTATAGACTATATTACACCTACATGGCCACATATTATATTATTAACCGTTCGAGTTAATTTTTCTCAAGATTAAACGCATACACTCGCGCGCCAAATAATAATGTTTAACATTATAGACTAGCTGATCCTGTATCGCGGTGCAGTTACCCGTGAAAAACCAAATTTCGATAGATTTGTAACTTTTGTCTACATAAATCAATAAAATATGTAATTTATAACAGGTCTATGTGACTATGTGTAAATAGTAAATCGTAAATGCCATAAAAAAAAAAGTGAACGTAGTAGGTAAACGCAACTCTGTGCAACAGGTTTCGAGTGTACCACGCCATTAAAGAGTTAGTAGCTGTAATATATTCGTTAAATTTGAGTTCAATGGATAAGTTTTGCATACGAAAAAAGATTTTGAGCGAAGACAATCTGTTAGTCTATAAAAATATTTTACTTAAAAATATGATTATTTACATTCGTAGGTACTATAAGTAAATGAAATATGAGTGAAGGAGTTAGAAGGGTGGGGAAGTCGCCTAGTGCAGTGGCGCCTCAGGATACATTTTAAAATTTTAGGATTCATTCATATTACTATTTACTTTAATAGCAATATTTATTTAAATATTATTAAATATAATAACAGGTATAGTGAGTTGACCTCATTTTTGTCAAAAACATAGCATTTGAAAATGTCATTCTTTGTAAAAAAAAAGAGACGTTAAAAGTTTCTAGTACTCGCGAATAATATTTTTAAACTATAAGAAAAGAACTAAAATCATTATTTGCTTAAAACTTAAATATTTAATAGCATCCAAATGTCCTTTTAATAGTAATGATTTATAAAAAAAAAAAAAAAAATTAATCTACTTACTTAAATCAAATACACTACATAATATAACGAAAATAACATAGACTGCACTGTTATATTACAATTTTTAACCGTTAAAATAGATATTTATAAAAATAACTATACATAAATAGTCATAAGATTTGATAAATGTTATCATTGGAGATCTTTAATTTTCATTATGGCTGTAGGTTTGTATTAAAATGAATTAATTTATCAGCTCATTGTAAAAACATAGCTCTCTTAACACAAAGCTTAAATTAGGTATCCACAAATTAAATTTTCAAACTTTTATTTTGCACTTTTTGATTGACTTTCAATAAGGGATTTATTTAGCCTCTTAAGCTTGTATCAATTTTATCGATTTTAGCAATAAAGCAATTTTAATGAAAAAAAAACGCATTTACGTTGCATTAAATACCAAATTAAATTGTAAAAAATAAATAAAAGTTAAATAAGTTTTAAAGTTGAGTTTTAAGTCATTAAATTTATTTTGAATTATTTCAATACCTTAAAAAAAAAAAAATGATTTATTTGATATATTTCTTTTGTTGTAACTATTTATATTTATTCAATACATCATCAATATCAATACATAAACTTTTACGATTTTTACTCCATATTTTATGACATATTGTGATATCTTTTAATTCATAAAATTCCATGTTTTAGACTTAACGTTGACTATACCACTTACTTCATTGGTGATAAATATATTTTTAAAATCGAATTAAACCTTTAATTTTTAATGTCTTGTTCATAAGATGTTGTAATTATATTTTCCTTAACTTATCGCTTACCATGACCTTTTATTGTTATATTCAATATTATTTTAAATGTTCAACCTTCTATGAATAGTAAAATAAAAAAATGTAAAGAATTTGTATGAAATTTTTTATTATACAGTCTAAACATTGTATGTTGGGCTTAGCACACCTTAAAAAAAATATTATTAACATCTTAACTATTAGGCTAGTACACATTTATATTTTGATTTAACTGACGTCTAATTTATTACCTATATTACTATAAGTGTGATTCATTTTTTAATTATCAAAATGTCATATTACACACTTTCAAATAAATTCTCTTAAATCAATGTAATTCAAAATAATTAATTTATGTGTCATATTTTTCGTTTGTATAAAACGTTTATTAATCACGTACCTACTTTTATGTATCATTTACACGTAATTAAGTAATTTGTTTTATATTATATATGTTTGAATTCAGTCAAATTAATAATTTAACTTTAATTTACTTTAAACTATTATTTTTATGACTAATATTCAATATAATCATTATTTTTTAATACCAATACCTATAGATTAAATCATCATGTATAAGTAAGTTTTTGGTATAGATTGGTTTATTTTAAACACAATTGGAAATTAATTATTTTAAAAAAATTCGAGTTAAAAATATTGACACCTCTTTATGAACGATAAATCACATTTATTAGAAATCATTTTTTTGTGTAAGAATATAAATTAATTCTTAAATAAAATTATGGGCCTATTTCTTTAACAGATGAACACTCAAAAAAAAAAAATAACGGTTATATTGATTTATATAACATAACAAAACCCGATAAATGATAATGATGTTTGAAATTATTCATGTATTATGTATACATTGTATACACTATATACGTACGTTATATTATGTACTCTCTCTATATATATAGGACTAACACACTTTAACAAACGTGCACGTACACAGTGCACGGTACACGTGAATATTTAGATCATCAATTTCATTAATAGTTTACTGACTTTATTGAACTTGATCTTATTCATTCATGTATAATTTATTGATAAATCATGCACCACTCCTCATATGTGTATGTGTAACATACACAAGTACGAATGTTTACACTATATAGTGTACATGCTGTACACTGCGTTTGATAATAGTAATTATTATATTATGTATTATGTCACACAATATGTAAATACATATTAAGTTAATTAATATTAATACTTTTTGCTAACTTGGATTTAGAAAACGTGATCGGAAACACACACCAGGGGTCAAGTTTTCAACATAAAAATAGTTTTAAGTATTTTATAACGGGGAAATATTAAAGACAGTGTAATAAAAGCATGATTATTTGATTCCCGAAAATTACTTATTCGTATAAATAAATTCTTGAATTTATTTGGGAAATGTATGAATTGATTCTCAACACACATAATATGAAATTTCAGCCTAATAGCGTTATCCAAGAGACACCGCGAGGAGGTTGGCTGACTAGTCTCCCAAGTTTTTATTTCTGTATTAAATATTAATCATAGTAAATTCGTCTTTCTTTTTTTTTTCACTATTATAATATAAAAAGGGAATCAACTCATACATAAGCACATTTAAATTTTCCCAGAATCAATGCATAGATCTCGATATTAAGTAACAGGTAGTTATAAGGAATCAACTCGTATAACTAGCAAAAGTTATAAATTAACAAATATACTAAAACTATATGTTAACTTGCCCCCCTTCAAAATTAAAAGCCACGTAGTTCCCTCTTTTTGTTGAGATTCTGAAAGAAGTAAAGAATATTACAATGATGTGTGTGTTTAATTTTTTTTTTGTCTATTAACAGTTTTTGGGATAGTAAAAATGCTTCGATTTTAAAAAATGAGAGTGGAATTTTATAGCGAATTGAATCCAGTTGGTATTTTGGAATGTTGATAATAAAAAATTAAAAGTAATTTTTATAATCATAAAAAAATAAAAATAAATTAAAGAAAAACTAAAATTTTATGCAAACTTAATTTTGAATAAAAATAATTTTGTTTTTTGGTATAACTCGAAAATAAATAACTCTAGTTACTTAAACTTTTCATCAAATGTTTAAATTATCAATTTTTATTCACGATATTATTTTCAAAATATTTTTACAATTTTTAAACTATTTATAGGCATGAGAAATTTTCAACTTTTTTAGTTTTTTTCTTAAAAATGTCTTTTAAAAATTGTTCGCTGAGTAAAACTGCTTTAAAATGTAATACAAAGCTCTATGATCACAAAGTTTTTTTTATAAGTATTTAAAGTTAATAAATTTTAACAAAATTCATAAAAATGCGAAAATTAGCACATTATTTTTTAGTTAGAAAAAATATTTGTTTTTATACTTAAGATTTGAAAATGTAATACAACGTTTTTTATAAGTTTTTTAATTAATGTAAAGATAAAATTTTACCAGAAAGCCAAGTAAATTTTATATGAACATTTGAAGTTCAAATTTGGACAAAATTACTTATTCAAAGATAAATAACGATATTATTTTTTTTTTTTTCATAATTTAAAAAGATTATTTATTAGAACTTACAATTTTTATGTATAATAAATAAATATGAATTTTATTATATGCAAGGATTTCTTTTAAGATATTATCTATTTATGCTATGAATATATTTTACTCTAATTTACTGATTTGCGGTATTTACAAAAACATGTTTTTTAAATGTTGAGTTCTATAAGTTGGTATAATATGGTATAAATATATAATATTATGATAATTAAATATTAATAATATAATAAATGAAATTTTTTAGGAAAGTTTTGGAAACATTTTTATCAGCTTATTGTAAATATTAAAATAAAAAATAAATGACTTTAATAACTATATCAAAAAAATATATCACTTGGTGATACAAACTGATAGACCGTTTCCGCTAAGAATTGCTTTCGTATGCAATGAATAATCATTCATATAATATCAATGAAATCGAAATTAACACACCTATAATAGTAAACCACTCAACACTAATGTATAGCAGAGAGATACCTACTAGCCTACCCTTTTATAGTTGAATGTCTGTAATTTTAAAAAGATATTTTATTTTTTTTTTAGTTATTATAGTTAGGTAATAGTGGTAAAAGTATTTTTATTATTGAATTATAATTATCGGAAAAAATTCCTAGGCCTTGTAATATTTTTAGTTTGAATATATTATATTCAATTTTGTTTAAATGTCTAAACGAGAAAATTGTGTTAATGTATTATGAATATTTTTAAATTGCATTAAGAACAACTTACAAGGAATATTGCTTAAACCGTTTTAAAATTACAAGTATTAAAATTAATAATAACATTATCGAACTTTTTTGTTGAATTTAGTTAAAATTTGAACTGTTAATGCTTATGAAAAAAAATTACAATCATGTTTTGTCTTGCTGTATGAAAAACTAATGAACAGAATTGCATTATTTTTTTAGAATTTAAAAAAAATATATCAAAAATCCAAAGGCAAAATAGAAAATTTCAAATATTTATAAATAGCTCAAAGATAGACAAAAAGTTTTGGAAATTACGTACATCTATGAAAAATTTTAATAAAAATATTTATTTTTCAAAATTCCAAGATTCTCAATTGGAGACAGAAAATTTTTTTTTTGCTCCAATAGTTAAAAATTAATGACAGAAACACGTGACAAAAATTAATAATAAACTAAAAATATACATACTCGTATATAATTATTACATAACCAAGGTATAAATTCATTTGAGCTCACAATCTAAAATTATGTTATACATAATATTATAATAGGTATTAAAGAATAAAAACGTGTTTATTGTTTAAGTAATTTTCGTTTCCGTTACGATTCGACGAATTCACAGAGCGGCGAGTTATGAGTCACCAAAATATATTTTATAGTGAATTGTCGTTTCGTTAATACCTTGTTTATATCGGCCAGTTATATATAAAAAAAATAAACATCGATTTAACAACTATACTATAGTTCAATATTATATTAATGGCTTTCAAAAATTAACTTAAAATAAAAAAGCACTAAATAAAATACATACAAATGTACTTATGAACACATCAAAAACATAATAATATAACAATGATTAATCTCAATGAACAATCTCAATAGGTACATTGCGTGTGATTCTTTGTACAAAATAAATAATCTAACTCGTACTTTTGTTGGGTATTTGTTTTTACCTATCTTCTATACAGGAAGACAGTATACCCAATTATAGTTTATAGCACTCCTATCTTCTACTCATTAGGCTCAGTACATTCGACTTTCGATAACTATAAAAGTTCAATACGAATGATAAGAACTCAAATAATCTAGAAATTCAAGTGAAGTAACGAAAAACATAATGTACGTATTATGCACACATTTTTAAGGAGATTATTTTCATTGTGATGTATCTAACTAGTTATATAAGTCATCGAGATTCGAGTTACCAATTTAGTTGCTGATAATATTTATATTAGACATTGTATTTACGTGCACGGGGTAGTGACTTATAAGACTTGAGATTTTTTAAGTATTTTATAAATTTTTGATTTTTGTGCTTTATTCACTAAAGAGCGTCCCTATATGAGGAGATAACTTTACTCCCACTGTGTACCGTGTAATGTTCTATATTTATGTCACAAAATATGACGTACTTCATATCTATAAGAAGAATCTTAATTTAAAAATTGCATGTTGTATACTTACATAAATTAAATGTATACATTAAATTAGTCTTCAATAAGATTTTTATGTATTAAGTCTTTTTAGCAAAAATATACAAGATTTATTTCTCTTTTCCGTGTCTATATTACAGAGTTAATTTCATATTTCATATTTAATTTGAATAAATATTATCATCTTTATTAAATTATTATAAAGATACAACACCGCCTTAATATATCTATTTACTACTATCAATACTCTATAGTCTTTACACTCTATACCTACTAAATATATAGCCACATAATTATTTTCAAATCTAATTATACGCTTGCTTAAATGTTACATAATTCGAAATATATTAAATCCTTTGCTTGTAAACAGTTTTTTTCTATAAAAAAGACTATCACATCAATACATCATTATTAAAGATTACGACAATCAATAAGGAACATAATATATGATCATTATAAGCAATTAAATATTTGCGTATTCAATTATTTATACATCGGTGTCATAATAAGTAGTTCATCATACATTTAAAAAGTAAGTACACGCCGTATAGCAGCATGTATTCTCTACTACATTGCTGTACGTGGGTATCAGAAAATCTTAAAAATGGTTTGCTTTCAGTAATTTTTATTATAATATTGTATATACTAAGAAATTGTTCTATTATGTGATAAAAATGAAATGCATCATTTATTACAATGAATATCGATTTAATTATCTCCTAATTTTTACAAATTACCCTGCACATAATAAATAAATATTATAATACATACTTATTCATTAATAACAATTTGATCAAATAGATTAATACATGAACGTGATGATGTGCGTTTAAAAAATATGTAATTCAAAGAATGGAGAATCGCTATTATTATAATCCTAATTGTTTTAAAAAAATATATAAATCTAACTTTCATTCATAATAGTGATACTATATATTCATATAAGTGTTATAGGTTCAAAAGTAGAAATACTATTACATAATATATTGACATATATTTTGAATTAAGCCAACTATAATAAATTACATTAAAAAAAAAAAAACAAGATTAATAAACTCTTTTTTCAAATTAGTCGTGCAATATTTATATTTAAATTTAAAGGATGATTGCCTATTTATGAATGTACGAATTACATCATGTTAAAAAAATAAATAATTTTAATAATGAAAATTCAAAAACACTTAAACACGTTTTTATAATACTATTTAATTTATCAAACATCATAAATCTTTTTTTTTCTATAACTATAAATTTACCTATTTTCATTCAAAATTATTTTATGTTTTATCATATGAGTGGGACTTTCTTTTAAGAAAAAACGATACTCCGGATAAAAACCTTGTTCTTTATGTTTCTATAATAAGGTCTACTTATTATATATATAAATTATAATAATTTAAGAATATTATTTAAATAGAGTTTTCATTAGACAGTTTTTTTAAATGTATATGGATTTCTAATAAAATAATGTCTGCTCCGTGCTCGCTCAATGGAAAGAACCTAGTGGTCAATAATATATTCGTTCTTGTATTTAATATATTCAAACAACTCGTGTGTTTCTATTGGTGCAGCAGCCATGCAACAAGAATGGAATAAGTCCTCGTGATGAATTCAGAACCATTAATGCAGCTGGAGATTGAAAAAATGTAATAATAAGGAAATTATGTGTTTTAAGTTCCATTTTTTTTATAAACCTATTATGTGTAATATGTATAATATATATTTATAAAAAAAAAAAATTAGTATTCATGATTAAAATCTGGTATAATTACTAGCCTAACCTGGCAGTAAATTTAAAAAATACAATTTCTATTTGATAGTTTCCATTGCGCATTTAATGAGTAAATAGTGAAATACATTATAACACCACTGAAGACAAAATATGGTACGAACTTAAAACTACGTCGGATCATTCGTTTACAAATTACAATAAATAATTATACAAATTAACCATGATTTAAAAAAAAAAAAAATAGTAAGTATACTTGATTTTATTTTACTTAACAGACAGCATAAATTATAATATTATATTACACATTACTTAAAGAATATATTTTATAAAATATAATAATCAATATTATGCTTATCATCCGTTTCAATAAGTTGCACAGAGTTTGTTGTACCTACCTAATTATAATGACTGATACAAGGTATTCAAACGGAAATATATGACCTACCTAATTAATAGGTATATATACCTAACTTAGTAAATAATGTATTATATGCAATATATGCATACACTCATATAATATAGATATAAGTTTCTAATTTTTCCTAATATATTATTACGGCCAATGGGAACATATATATATGTGTGTGTGTGTGTGTGTGTAATTATATAAAAAATTGCGTATTAATTAGTTAAAAAGTTACCATTCTTTCAAACTTAAAATTTAATCTGATAGGCTGTTTATTTTTAATTAACTTGATAAATTAACTATTTTAATTGTCCATTGTAAATTGTAATAACTAAACTAATTTCCAGTTTATTTATCTTGCTTATACATGTGTATATTGTATAGGTAACGGCAGTAAAAATTAAAAACTATATATTAATTTATTTATTATTATTTTAACAATATTTAATCATATTTACTAAGTACAATGGTTTTAAATAAAAATAAAGCAATAAATAATTATTGATTTAATAATTGAGAAGATACGAATATAACCGAAATGATAATTATTATGAATAAATACATTTTTATTTTTTTAAGTTAAGTTAATATTGTCTTTGTATTAGTTTAAATTCTTACAAGTTAAATATATTATTTGACAATTATTAACATTTAATTTAACATTTTAATCAAACTAACTCAAATATACCAAAAAATGTAGTATTTTTTAGTAAAAGTTTTTTTTAGAAAATCAAAATTATCAAGAGATATTTTTTTATTTTTTATTTTTAGCAAGTTGTGTAAATGACCTACTAGCTACTAATATATTGGTTTTTGAATAATGTTAATTTCCTTGGTGTTAAGTAGGCGCAAGCATGTCAAAATCAAATAGTAGGTATAACCATGCACGACCAGATCAATTTAAATAAGGGGCCCAATTTAGGAGTATAAGTATTCTCGTTTTATCGATAATTATTAATTTCATCGTATTACTGAGAAGGTCTTAAGGTCAAACCTTACTGGAAACTACTGAAGTTAATTATATTTTAGATTACTTAACTGTAATATATACAATTTTATACAATTTTATACTACAAATTATAAAGTATATAAGTACATTAATTTGTGATTGATTCAATACTTTAATACACAGGAATAAATTATAATATGCTGTTTAAAATTATGAGTCATTTATGCAAAAAAATTTAGAGTTTTTTCAACTTTCTAAAATGATTTAATTTTATATATTATTGGAATCATAATACACGTGTTATGCAAATGTTTGGTAACAGTTTCATTTACTAATGCAATTATACCTAATAGTTAATCAGTAAGTGTAAAAATACAAAGTTAAATATGCAAGTTTATTCAAATCTAACTATTTTAGTATGTTTAAGCGAAATGTTTTCAAGGTTTTAAATCATATATGTATATTGACTGGCCACATTTTGTGTTACAATCACGTGGACACATCTACAGTTGAATGCGTATAGGTAATAGGAATATGCCGGAAATGAATATTACAGTCGCCCAGAGGTTGGAATAGTAAAACGTTTTAAAACCATTTAATATAATGTCATCATCTGTTGAAAACTCAAGGTCTTGGAAACGAATTCTTGTACCATTCAAAAATTTGCGCTCAACTGATCGAAAAATAGGATGCAAATTTTAGAATACTCAAAAGTGTAACGTAAACATCATTTTAAAAACACAAAAACTGTGTTCTTTTATTTAATGCAACAAGTATAGATTTTTTGTGGGGGGAAGCTCGAGGTAAAACGTGTAGTCAATAAAAAAAATAAAAATAAAAACTTTGGGATAAAGACGACAGCGGTATTTGATAATAAATCAAATGACACATTATATGAATTGATTATGCATGATTGCTGATAACTTTTCGTCCTAGACAGTCGTACGAGCATCGCGAATAACTCAAAGCCACCGCGGAACCGCCGCCGTGTATTCTAAATGTTAATGTTTTAATAAACAACAATTCCGCCCACATATTGAACCGCCACTGTAGTTGCTATAACACGATATACCGTAATACACATAACAATATATACATAATATACATAGTAGGTACATCACCGTGCAAGCGTGCACGAATCTAACAGAACTGCAACAATGCGCAATGCAGCGTGACCCGTAAAGTAGCTGAACGCGTGACCGTTGAAGATAATATGTATTTTTATGATGCACACGTGTAGTAAAAATCTACTGTAAATGAAAACCGCTATAATATTAATTTAGGGCCAACGGTCCTGCAGGCGTAACCTAACCCATCTTGAATATATGGGTACAATATCGATAGTGAGTACGCATAATAATATTGTCAAACATGTTTTAATTATTATGCCATAATAATATAACACGTTATATGCACAGTAATCATATAATTATTATTTATAATATCATATGTCGTTATGGTGTGTACCTATACTATACGAATCAAAATCGAATAACCTTCTAGTGGTCGTTGAACTAGGAACCCATAATCTTGTGCGCACGTGTATGCCTATGTACACCTATGTATAATATTTGTAAGTGTTCGTTTCATATTATATTTTATACCTATTTCAAACGATGAATTATATTCGTATTATTACTGATTTTTTCGACAAATGTGATCATTTTTAACATATCTACACGCGCAGACGGACACTTTCGTTGAGTACATTTATAACTCTCATGTATTGTAGTGCATTACCTGTTATGTGATGAAATTACATTGTAAAAGGTTCGTACATAGTGTTTATACATTAGCTGACGTGATATGGTTATAGGGAGGTGGGTACTCTCAGTGGCAGATATACTATGCCGGCGGGATATTTGGGAATTTTCCCGGTGGATCGGGCGACTTGTAGTGAGCAAAGCGGGCTATTCATAAAAATTATAATTAGAGGCATTCTTGCGTATAAAAAAATATATTAAATAATATTGATGTTGAAGACGTTATTGGCATTGTTAAAAATAAAAGTGATTTATTAGAATAAAACAGCGGCGCGTACGTGATTAATGATTATTATTCGCGTGTACACAAAAGTACTGCAAAATAACGTTGACGGCATAGATTTTATGTATTCATTTTAATATTAATTGTATTCCTATAATAGGCTCTCGCAAGATACCTATACTATACTGAGTATATTAGACGAGCGACTTTTACAATATAATCTTGAATGAGCTGTATGTTAACTGGTGCATCGCTCATCGTATAATGGAACGCGATGAAGGTAATAATGTATATTATAATAATACCGTGAGAGTGTCGAGGTTTAACTCATTAGGGAAAACACAGTGCGTTTGAGAAAAGATGCCGCGCTGCAGGCTCGCGTGTGCATTGACGAAAACTGTATAACCTTTACCTATTATATTATATACATATAAAATATGAGTTATATTATTACTATTTGAATGTACCTACAGATCATACTACATACACACATGCACGGGCGCGCGCGCGCACACACACACAAATACGTAATTATAGACATTTATCATTATGGTTACTGTCAATACATATGTATAACCTAATTTACCTAAATATACTTATGTATTATAATATACGTATGTGCACGTTGTTATTATACTGCAAAATAATGCAATTCATATTAAATAATGTACCTATTTATTATACTGGGTGATTCATTTAACTCATTATTTCGTTAAGTATTATATTTTTTGGAAATGTGTATTTTCAAGTACATAAATTATTATGATATTTAAATTAAATAAATAGTGTTTAATACAACTTCGTTTTTTAAAATCATTTTTTAAACATAAATTATTTATATGCACCTCAATCTAAATAAGAACAAGCCGTTTTTGTGTTAGGTACTTAATTTACACACCTACTAAAGGATATTAAGTCTATACATTATTTTGAAAAACATATTAATTACTATTAATTTATTAACATTTGACAATTGGTAAAATTTGACTGAATATAACAAGTATAATGTTCAATAAAACGTAGGAACATTTTATATTTCTGCAAAACCATGTTAAAGAACTATTCTTATTTTTTGAAATATTAAACGTTTTAAAAAATTCATAAAACTAATTGTTTGAATTTTTATTTTGATACAGAAAAATTTTCAAAAAAAAAAATCATCTGCTTAACAGTTTATAGCAAAAAAGATTAATTGTAATTTTAAAGAAAAAATTATCACCATAGAACACATCTTAAATGGTAAAATAAAATTTAAGGATTTAAAATATGGTCCTTAAAATTATATTTAAAAACTCTAAAATTATGAGTTTTAATAAATTTATCATTAAAGACAAATTGGGGAGGGAGAAAGTAATGCTTCATGAATCAACCTGTATACACTTCTATAATATAAATAATGAGTTTATAAATATAATATTCAATACGGTCTAAAAAATGATTTAATATGTAAACTAATGATAACCATATGATATGATATGATTATTATGAGTTATGATAAATTTAATATAAATAAATAGGCAATAAATTTTAAAATAATTCAATATTTTGTTTTAACTTAAAAACTGTTTAATAAAAAATATTGGTTCGGAAAAATTAATATTAACAAAACTTTTTCTTTAAAATATTTGAAAATTTTGGAAATATCATAAATAAAAACTTGTATAGATAATACAAATTGTATAATTCGTGTTATATATATTTTTCAACTTTTATAGTCAGGATAAATTATATGGTAAAACTGCAATTTAAATAAATTATTCGATTTCATCGAATAGTATATTTAATTATTACTTATTAGTTATTAAGCACCTATATTAATTTTCTTTAGATATATTATACATCGACACATTACTTATATAGTTATTTGTATCTGTCTAATGAAAATATAGGTACACGTTAATACACGTCATTCGTCATTCAATTCGTTATTGTAGGTAATAATACTTATAAGACAAGTATCAATATATGTACCTGCAGGTACTTACTAATATAAGAAATCATGTACATTATAATTTACTTACGTTTGATTTAATCTGTGATACATTAATTTCTATACGTTGGAATGCAATCCTATTTTAATGATTTTACAACGGTGGTTAATAAGCAGTATTCGACCAGATAAATAGTTTAGTCAGTCATCATTTAAATATATCTGAAAGACTACAACGTTTAGTGTTACTTGATATAAGATATGTACAGATACTTGACCAAAAACAAACATTTTGTCTTCAGCAATAAACTTTCTCACGTTTGCAAACTTTAACGAAACAAATTATCATTGAAATAGGTTTATAAATAAAATAAAATTTATTTACATAAGAAATAAAATTATGTTTCGTAATTAACTTCACGTAATAATTTTTTTACAAATGAATTTGGATTCAAGTTATCATATAAAAGTTGAAGTATTACAAAATACAATAAAATATATATAACCATATAAGTGCGGGTATTTTTGAGTTTTATAAAGCTATAACATATTTTTAATTTAATAAAAATTACTATCTTTTAAGAACTTTTTCATTAACATTTTATTGTAGTTTCATCGGTTGACTAAAATTAATTTGAAAACACTTTACCGTTTATACGGGATGATTCACTAAGCAAGTTTATCCTTAATTTTTTTTTCTTTTAATAATGCAATTATACAAAATCTGTTATTTTGACATTTTTAAATGTACATAAAAATTATATTATTAAATATTTGATATTTTTATACCATTTAATAAGGAGTGTCTTGTGGTGATATAAACTTTTATTTTTAAAATGAGAACTTCTTTTATTTACTTTAAATTATTCAGCAAATATTTTTTTTGAATAATGAAATTGTATATTATCTTAATCAAAATATTAAATATTTAAATATTTCTGACATAAACTAGCCCGGGATTGAAAATTCAATTAATTTAATAAACCAAAAAGAATAATGATTGCTTTTAAACTAAGTTTATAATTATAGTAAGAAATATTTATTTATTAACGTTTTATAAATTTTACAAGTACGGAGTAATTAATGCTCAACTCAATAAATATTACACAATATCATAATATAGTTAATGTTATGTGTATATTGTAAATATTTATTGCATGCATAGTGCTATTGAATAGTATCTTATTATTTGCATAATGTTTAATCATTAAGAAATTGGTAATTCGAATTTTTATTTAGGTAGATCAATATTTTTTAATAGATCATTTGTTAAACAATTTAAAGTAAAATAAAAGTGGTTTGGATTTGAAAACAGAAGTTTTTATCACCACTGGGCACACTTTAAATGGGACAGAAAATCTTAATAACTCAAAAATATAAACTTTAAATGTATTTAAAAATTAATTTTGAATAACTACATTATTGAAGAAAAAGAAATTAAGTATATTTGGTTAATTACTCTGTATTTCGATTATAAATATGACCGATGAGGCCCTTCCAAATCTTTTTTAAATGAAAATCCTTATAAAATAAATAACAAATATTAATACTTGTCTATTTCTGTGGTTGTATTTTAAATTGTTATTTTTTTTATTAACTCATAAGTCATATGTATATAATTACATATAGAAACTATATCGTGTATAAGTAAAATGAAATAAACTACAAAAATTACGTTTAAATGTTAAATATCATACAATGATGTAACGATGTACGTACAATTACTCATTATTCATTAAAAATAAGATAAGTTAGGCAAATATCAAATAAAAAATAGATAGGTAATATAATATGAAACATGAATTGGCTGCGTTACATTATAACTTATTAATAATTTATACTAGCTATAGGTAGTATAACTATAACTATATAATTAGATACACGAATAAAAATTACTTGTTTTTAAATAAATAATTGCAGTTGGTTTTAAATAAACGATGTAGCAAACTCTATTTTGATTAATAACAATTATTTTATTTTTTTTATGAGAAATTTAAACGCAAAATACTTTTATTTATTTAAAGCGGATAATACAATTTTCAAAATATTACAGTTGTGTACGTGAATCTTTTCGATACTTATAAGTTATAACATATATAATAATTTTTATATATTTTATGTATCGATATTTTATTTTTATAGAATTGGTAGATTTTAATATAAAAGCACATCTGCAAATGCTACGTCAATTGAGCAGATGTTTTGGTTTTATGTGCCTACTGCATAAACACGTATACAATATATGTGAGTATAAGACCAATGGAATTCATGGGAATTATATACCTACGAGATGAATCCAATAATTTTTGTGATAAATCATTTGGTGGTTTGACGTATAATCTGATATATAGTATTATATTAAGTATACTGCACAGTAAAAATATAAAAGAAAATTACTATGTATATGGTACTGGGGGACCTACCCTTCGAACGTTACCCAGAATAACGTTTTCTTTGTTGTATATATATTATATATATATACATACATATACACAATAATATATATATATATATACATATACACAATAATATATATATATAACTACATAATGTTGTATACCTCCTAAATAACATGGAATATATTTCAATAGATTTGATATGCCTACCTAAATTATTTTCATAATGCATTCAATGGCACGTATTTGAATCATTAAACTTATTGTATACACTGTATTTTCTAAAACTATAACAACTCATTCAAAACTTCTCCTCAACGTAATCGCTGGAAAGTTAATAATTAATATTTTTCTGACCAATTGAGGATTAAGAAGACGACAATTTAGAATATGATGGATTTGCGTTAAGATACTCCTTATTATTATTTTAATTTCAATAGTATTTAATACTAATAATTATTAGGACTAAAACAATATTATATACGTAATATATACCTATAAATATTTACTGAGTATTAACGTAAAAAAAAAACAATTATTCAAACATAATATACAATTTATTATTTCTTAAAATATTTTTAATAATTTAGTTATATCATTAATTTATATAGTTCATATTGTAAATATAATCCATTACATTAAACCATCTTCGCACGCCCTCATATTTCTCTTTTATAACTCTGAGACTATTGACGCGATGCAATTTACAAAAAAATATACACATGATATTTTTCAAAATTAAATCTTATTTATTACTTTAATAAATATATAAATATAATTAAATAAAGGTAAGTAGGTATAGCCGATAGCCGATATGGTAATTCAAAAATTATTAAAATATTATATAGGATATGAAGTATGTACTATAATGTCAAATAATATGATTTATAAACATAATGATTTTTTAAGTTTATTTCATAACGATTTAGTTTTTATTGAGAACTTAGTGAAGAAATAACAATAATATCATTAATATCCATTGACCTATCTGTGAAAAGACATGGGTACGAGTATAAAGATATAATATTCGGTATTCGTAGAGCATATAAAATTATATAATTCCTTACGTAATTAAAAAAATGGACCATAATAACAAATTATAAATTATAAAAATACGGTCAAATATAATTTTTTTTTAATTTTGATGATATACTTGTAGGTACACCAAAACATTAAAAATGTCTTTGGTCACGATAAAATTAATTATAATCATTATTAAAAATATTATAAACTATGCACCTTTAAGTTCCATTTTCATGGTTATACGTATATGATGGTACGGAACCGAGAATATATAGGTTATTAGGTTACATATGTATAATATATAAATAAATGTTACGTGATACTGTGAAACGGACCTAATAGACCATTGTACAATAGGCTGCAGCGGCATAAATAAGTCCTTTCAATTGGTTTAATTATAAAAATTGATTTTTGAATTTCATAAAAACACCAAAGAACTATTTTTGTAAATAATTAAATTACACAGACATAGCTTAATTAATTTGAATTTCCAGTACAAAACAAAACAACACGTATTTATCAATATATTAGTTACACATATACCTATTTTCTATATTATGGTTTGTGATTTTTGATTATGTGTACGCAGCACTACACAGCAGTAATTTGTAATTTAAAAATGCCTATACGTCAAATATGATTTACAATACCTCTGTAAAATTTGATATTTTAGCGGTTAAATTATTTTGTGATTAGTATATTACTTACATTATGAGCCTAGGTACAATATTTAAAAAATATTAAACTTACCTACTGTAATTATTCTTGGAAGCATAAATTATTTTAATACTATCATTATTAATATTACTATATTTATTTTTTTTTAATTTAGGGTTCATTGTGAGTAAAATATAATTTTTTTTTTATTATTATTCCTATTGACTATTTTGGCTAAAAGCCATACTTGTCCATCTATTTATTGTGATTATCGAGGTTATTTAAACATAAGCCTCAAATAAATAATAATGTAAAAAAAAAATTATTATTTTTGGCTCAATTTAAAAGTAAATAACACTTTAACATATTATGTAATAACAAGTAATAAATAATAACTAATTATGATGGATATATGTTATTTCAAAAATAAATAATTTTCAATCAATTATACAGAATACATCAATCATAAAAAAATAATCATAATAAATAAATAATGCTATTATGAAAAATATTTAATTGTTTAATTTGTGTACACGTATATATATGTTTAAATACTATAAAAATACATTATAAGACTAAATAATAATTAATAAACACGTAAAATGTGTTAAAACTTAATCATGAATCTAGATAATAATATTTGAATTTTATAAAACATATGATAATTTTATTTTTATTATTTTGTTTATACATTGTTTAAGCATTAATGCTAGTAGGTATACATAATATATTATAATATTATTCATCAATGCATCATCGTATTTAATATACGCATTAAGTAATTCTTAATTTTTATAGTAAATTTAGTATGTGTATAAGTTTTAACTGTATATAATATAGTTATTATTAATACTTTTATCCATAATTAATAAGCTGATAGGTAGGTTAATTGATTGTAATTAAATGGAATTCCATGAATAATAACATAATTAAATTAATATAAATGATTTTATTTCAGGTATAAATATTAAATAATAGACTAATAAAGTAAGTATTTTAAAAAATTGACAATTTTTTTAAGATTTATGAAGTCAATTTTAAGCTTAAGGTGGAGTGATAATATATTATTAATAAATGTCTTTATATAGGTATATAAAATACCACTAAATTACTAGAAATAATACGTAGAATAAGTCACCATAATGTAATACGAGAGTTAATATACTGTTGAACGTTAACTTGTACTTTTCTTTAATAGTGTCCACATTTAAGACGTAATTATATAAAGCAACCAAATGTATATTGCGTATTACCAAATTGAAAAATACCGACCATCTGGAAGACGTATGCATATTTTAAACAAAAATATAGGTATAAGGATTAAAAGATTTCAAAAGCGTATGTTGCATAATAATCTATGCAGATATATTTTAAATAAAAACTTCAACGTCAACAATTGAAGGTTTATAATGATTAAGTATATAATATTTCCATTGCTTAAACGTAACTACATAAGGTCACTTTTATTTATCGACCACTTAAGATATAGTTATCTTACTCTGAAATTGAACGACTTTTTTTTCAAACAAAAAACTAAAATTAGGTTTTAAAAAAAAATAATATAAAAACGTGTATGCGCCTAATATCGGAAAATTTGTTGCTCGATTAATAATAAAACAAAACCATAATGTACGTATAATACCTATACATTTAAAATGACATACTTCTCATACATAATATAATCTCGTATTATAAAAAAAAAATATATTCAATTCGATAATTCTAATAAGTAATCTTTTTATTATAACACTATTAAATGTGTGAAATATGTTTAAAATATAGAATGTTTGACTATACCAGAATTACCTGTATTGCATGAAAATTTATATATAATATAAATCACTGCCTACAGTAAAAATTTAAAATTTACGTTCAGATTTAGACGATTCTACAGTACCTACATCACAATACTGCACAATTGTAAACATTATTGGTAGTAGCTGGTTATATATAAATATATTATATAAAAACATATATTATATATAATAATATAATAAAATTAATTTATGAAATATAATAAAAATCATAAACGACTATTAGGTATCTAATAACCTTTATTAAATTTAAATGTACAGGTGTCGGAGTCATCATTGAATATATTTTAAATATTTTTTTTCAAATTAATTTTCAAAAAATTTTCCAACCTATACATTATTCAAGTACACATAGGTTAGGTATACTTTTATATGACAGTCTTATAAACAAAAATCATGACAATAATAATCAAAATAATTTTAACGCAGGCATTTAATCTAGAATCAAAAATTTAAACACTATCTTGTAAAAAATATTTATTTTTTTCCTATTATTATTCATTGTAACATGAACTGTGCAAAATTATTATCTTATTGATTTATGACACAATACCAATTGACACAAATTATAGATTTGTAAAATAATATAAAGACAGTAGTAAATGTTATTGATAAATAATAACCAAAATATTATAGTAAAAATAATAAAATTATATGTAATATTATGTATCCAGATTCGACAATCGTCGTCATCAATCGATACAAACAACAATCATAATATACGTGTAACAATAAGTGTATACATCATACTTATTGACGTCTAGATGTAACGAACAGAATACTAAGAAAGTAAGAATGTACGTCGATCATCATACTTAGATAATAGGTATATTGTTATTGGAAAATAAATTTTCTCATAATTACATATTTTAATACTTTTATGATATTTTTAATCCGATAAAAAAATGTGCACTGTTGAAATTATTCTAGCTAAAATAAGATATTATTATACGAAGTTAATACGAATATTTTCTACTTTATGAGTAATTACTAATTATTAATATAGAATATACTCCAAGTACGATGATTGATATCGAATATTTTTTCAGTCAATAAAGAAATAATTTGAACATAGTAAGAACAAATAATTTTCATTTTACTTTATCAAATTTTAGAGAATAGATACGTAATTTTGAGTTGTTTTAATTATGTTAAATATATATTTTAAGTAATAATTTTTTTTTTTTTTTCGTAAAAAATAATATTATTTAATAACATATGAATTTAATTATCAAAATAAAACCTTAATTCAATATTAATGTTATTTTATTGTCATTTTTATCTATTTTTAGATGAACGTTTAAAAAAAAAAAAAATACTAAATATTTTGATAAAAACCGGTAACTCATGTACTTATTTAAGGTACGTAATATCCGAAAATCCATTTTAGGGCCTTATTATTATTGTAATGTAACAAATATTAATAACTTTGGCAACAAAAAAATTAAAAAATATATGAGCTCCGCGTACCATCGCCGTGGGCATAAGCGCCGAAAAGGGGATGACGAGCTGTAGCTAACTGGGACGATTCAATTTATGGTCCAGGCGGGCTTTGGACATTTAATAATATTACTTATTATTAAGTATTATTAGTACCATTAGTTTATAATTGTACCTATAATACTAGGCCGCATATTTCCTGGCCCGCGGCTGTTGACGGCATTTTATTAATTGGTTTTAAATACGATGACCGTACGCATAGTATAATAACATGATTCATAGAAAAGTAATTTGCGTCAATATCGACGACCTCAAGCGTAACCCCAACTTCTAAATAGCTCTATCTATGTATATTACATTATCATGACGTATTTCGTATGTTTATGTATATGTCAATACGTGTGTTATTATTTTTTTTTTAAGTGTGCTTTGTACGTTTGATCAAGCAGATTGTTATTATGGCAGAAAGATTATGAGTATGATTACCTACGCAAGATGCGGTTTGTATGCAGTCAGAACTTTTGATATTATCAAGGTATCATTATAGGTACGTGTCAAGGAAAAATCTCCCGAGCGGAAAATCAGAAGTTGTATACAAAAAATCTATTGAAAATAAAATTACTTATAATTTTTGGTTAGTTTATTATCCGTTATTCGAGTGTAACCATTAATTATATTTAGCTCATAATAGTATCAAACATTCGGAATCTGAGAAAATTCGACTGATACCACAATTTTTTCAGTGACATAACTAGAATTTTAAATGCCCAAGTCAAAACCCTATATTAAGGCCACTAAATTCTTATTGTATAGTTTTTTCAGTTTTTTTAATTAAACGAATACAATTTTGAAAATATTTTGATATTTATGCACTTTGAAATGTCATGTATCTGGCTTATTCTATGTAAATATAAATCGTAAAATTATTTTTCTGTAGTTTTTTCCAGTTTAGTAACTTACCATAAAAAATGCATGGGTGTATATATTTAAATACTTTGAATACAACCACAATAATTATTATTTTCACTATAGACTGACAGTATAAAAATAAATATTATATTCTAAATTTATTTTCATATAAAAAATCCTTTATTGAATGATCTCTAATTATTTCTGTAGCACTCTATACAAATAATATTTAAAAAAAAAGTACAATGCACATAATTTTCTATTAATGACTATTGTGTGGGAGAGAGAAATTTATAAAAATAAGCACAAGCAATATATTACAAGAACATTATAGACAAATTAACTTTACAAAACATTTATTTTTTGTAAGTTTCAAAATTTGAATATTATAAAACAAATAAAATTATATAATGTGAACAAGTACAAAATTTTACATCAAGATTAAGCACAGTCTTTTATACTTTTATATTTTCAAAAATTTTATAGTTTTAAAAACTATTTAGATGACAATGTGGAACAAAATGTAACTATCACTTATTACTTTCATATGAAAATACCTATAAATAATTTTAAAAGAGGCAAAATATTTTGAAAATTATTTCATGCCTATAGTAAAAAATATATATACATAATAATAATAGTGAAAGTATCAAATCTTTACAGTTATTCATTTTTTAATTCAAAGTCAACTTTGTTAAAAACTGATTTTACTTAAGAGTAATTATTACGTTATTCCTTATTTTTTATTTTGATATTGTTAATTTTGAACCAAGTTAAATACATTAACTGTTCAAAAGTTAAGGACGAACATACAAAAATGGGAGGTGATTGGGTTTACATTAACAAAAATGTTGAACTTTAAATCTTCATAAAATTTGACTTTATGGTCAATTTTCTTTCTTTTTTTTATATAGATTGAAAACTTATTAAGAACCTTGTATAAAGTTTTTGTAGATTTATGCTCAACATTTTTTTTATTAATAAAACCTATGAAAAAGCTTACATTAAATTATTAAGCTTTTTATATAAGTTTATGCCTATAAATAGCTTAAAAAAATTTAAAAAATTTAAAAATGTCGTCATATATAGGAAATTATAATATAAAAATTTGATGAAAATTTCAAATATCTACGATTATTAGTTTTTAAATTAAAATAAAAAAATCAATTTTCAAAAACTAGTTTATCCGGTTATTTTAAAAAGTACTAAGAACTTTTTTCTAAAAGTACAAACTAACCCAACTTTTTCTACTATAAATCACCTCAAAGTTGAAAACCAAAACATTTTGGCTGCCTCCAAAAGGCGATGACAGACAAAAAAAACATAATTTTTTAATCAACTCGTTCATCACTTTGTTTGAAATTTAAAATGGATACGAGTATTCTTGATGAATCCCTTAAAGTATACTTAATATACTATATTATAACATATCTACTCGATTCATTTAAAATAAAACATTTATGACAATATTCGAATAGGGAGAGGAAATAGAAAAATTTTAATCATCTTAAATTTCATCATCATATTTTCTTATAGGATTGCGTCGAAAACTCAATATGAATTATTTAATTATTCATTAATAGACTTATTGAAAAAACGTGTTCGGGTTAGAGGGATATAACTGATTCGTAGTTACCTTTTTCGGTAGGTATTATTTATTTATAACAATTATTAGAAATAATGGTGCGATTATAAAGAAGTGACGTCAATAAAAATAATCACTTTCAAAACTTTATACTGCTGTTTTGGGGTTAGTGGGTTAAGACCAAATAGTTGAAATGATAAAAGATAATTATTTACAAAAGTAAAAAAAAATATATTTTTTACGGTATTTGTAGTTTGTACCATCAATTTTTTTATAAGACTGCATAAGTTACGAAACAATAACTATATACCTACTTATTATATTATATTGATAAATTATGCAAAGATTTTTATTTAGCTATTGTTTCGTTTTTTACGGGAACCATAAATAGAACAAAGTCTAATATTTTCATATTTCCAATTCTTAATGCAATTAAAAACAAAACTCCGTATTCCGACAGCCTGTTTGCTGCAGAATATGTGACGCGGACACGCGGTATCGTTAAGGCTCATAATAGTTTACACGAGTCATCGAAATCGACACGCAATTCCTCGCAAACTCAATCAATAAAACTTTAAAAGTTAAATTATTAATTTCTATTAAGTTATCATAGTCATAAATTTTATTATACAATATTTTTTCAAGATTTTAAATATACTGTGAATACTTTCATAGAATCTGTTATTTAGTTCTTAAAATAATTTTTAACACGACTTTTGAAATATATTAATACTTTTTTTATCAAGTTTATTATTTAATAAACCAAACTTTGCTCAAAACTTACTATTCTTTACAAATCCAATACAATAAGCCTTATAGTCAATATATTTTTATTTTTGTAATTCTTTTTAGAAATAGATAACCTACACTTAGTCTATAGACAACTATTTTGTATTTTATTGGCGCACCGTGCACACAAACTGCCTCCCATTTCATACCTAACTAGATAATATATAAATCGACATTTTATTTCAATTTTACATTTAGTATTAATTATTTATATGATAACGGTTTTTATAATATTTAAAATATTTTATTATTATTTATTCTACTATTTTTCGGCAGTCATGATTATTTAATAGTATATTTAGTATTTTTATAATCTATTATTCCTTTGTTGGCGTATATCTATTAATCTATTAAAATATTATTTTTGTACAACTAATTATTTTCTATGATACCTAGGTATCTTTATTGATTTAAATCATAGACATATAATTATTAATTATTATTGCATAATCCATTTAAACATTTGAGTATTATTAGCTACTAGGCAGCATAGAATTTTTAAAGTAATATGAATATCATCACACACTTATATTGATTGTTTTATTTAATATATTAATTTAAGATGGTCAACTTCCTAAAATATGAAGCAATTTAAAAACAATTTGGGTTTCTAACCTTTAAAAAAAAAAAATTAAATCCGAAAACCTAAAAAACCTAGAATGTCTAGTTATCACAATAATTATGATTATATTATATATTATTATTGTGATTATTCATAATCTAAAATAATCAACTTAAAGATATAAAAGACATAATTCATATACAGTAGAACTTAAAATTGAAGGGATCTGTAAAAAAATTGGAGTAATCCAATTGTAAAACTTAAGTATAAAATTAAAACTGAAATTTATTATTCAAAATAAAAGTTAATCAAGTACATATAGTACGCGTTTTAATTTCATCATTATTCATTTCGAACAAAAAACAAATCAAATCACGTTGGAAATGTAACATAGCGCTAATCTATAATACTTGTTATTGTTTTATTATCTTTTATTATTAATATCAAATATCAATGCACATACCTACCTACCGATCACCCATTTTCAATGTTAGGAGACTTATCTAGACAATTATTTTTTTATCTTTATCTTATCTAGATAAATAATTACAAGTTGTCTAAATATTTATTTTAGCTAAATATTTCACTTATCTAGATAAATTCTCAAGTTAGTTTTATTGTGAAAATTAGCTAGATTTGTTCGAAATGCTTCATTATTACTCTCGCTATATCAGGCGCAGCTTGTAGGTAAAATAACTGGGGCTTCAAATATAATTGCGAAAAGACTATAAATTTTTCCCATTTGTTGATATTTTGTATTCAGTTATAAATATAGATAAAATAAACTAATCAATTTATATATTTACGTAGGCACTACTACTATTGTCTATTACTATTGTTTGTTACTACCGGAATTATTACTTATTTCTCATAATTTTATAAAATATTCAAAAACTATAATTAAAATATAAATTAATAAAAACAGACAAGTTCACATGACATACTACTAACGTATTTCAGGTTTTATAAAGTAGATCTATGAACTATCTGTAAACTATTTTTAATACGTAGGTACATAATAAAAATGTTAAACATTATATCATATACATAATACTCCTAAATATCTTTTCAATGTTGTTAATTAATAATAATTTTAGTGTACGTTAGTATATATACTACTTTAGAATATAGTCTTGAAAATATTGTTTATAAATTAAACATTTTGATATTATATTTTATGTACTTTACGTGTTATCTTATTGTATTTATTATTTCTTCAATTCGATGAACGTGATGTAATAAGAACTATGAAATGCAGTTATATCATTGATATATTCTTTGGACACAAGTTAATTGTTACTCACATATTGGTGCTCATATTATAATGTTTTGAAGTTAATGTTTAGAGATACACAATGTGTAATAAATTAAGACAAAACAAACATATTATACACTATACAAGCATATTCATAAAGGTATATATTTTTTTTAATCATTAATTATTTTTATTTTCATAATTATCTGTAATTTATCTGGATAAAATATTTTTATCTTTTATCTTTTAATTAAATTAACTCGATTTGTTTATCTTTTACATGCATCTTAGAAAAAATTTAGTGTTATCTTTGTCAAGATGATTGTTTTTTTTTTTGCTACTTGTTCCTAACACTGCCCGTTTTACATCGAGATGCCTAGAACGGCTAGATCTTAAATTTAATAGTGTTTAATGAAATATAATTCATTTTTATCAATGTTTCAATAACGTTTACCTATTATTTACCAACTTTGGTACAAGGTACTAAAATATTGTACGAAAATAAGTGTCAAAGGCGAAGAAGACAGATTTCAAGAATTCATCGTAGAGACAATAGATTTGTATTATTGTACACAAGAAAAAACTCATTTCATTAGACTGATTTAAAAAATTAAGAAAATATCTTTTCTAATTCGTATAAAGACTATAAAATAAATTATATTTTTATAGCATGTATCAATTATTAATCATTAATGTATCTACTGTCTTAATGTGATAAATCATAAATAGAAAAAAGTGAATCTTCCCCTTATCACCACAGAAAAACTTTCTAGATTCAATATTGTAACAGAAACTTCGAATTATTCACGAAATATTCGAATTAAACACGAGTCACGACTACCTACGTGTGTATAACAGATAAGTTCCCTATAATTATTGTTGTATATGATAATATATAAGCCGGCACAAATACTCACCTGCAGTGACTCCACTGCCAAACATTCAAATGCTAGCTTCAACGCCATCGATGTTAAGGATATGCCTTGTAATTGTTTTTTATTTATACACGTTCATTGCAGCAATTAAACTTCATCCGTAAGAAAGATATATCCAAGATTCGACATTTAGCCATTATTAACAAAAATCATAGATTCCCCAAGAGAACGCCGCACTAATGTATGTTGCCTCAAGTCTCCGTCTTACAAAAATACAACATACCAAATTTGTGTTCAGTAGATCCAATTTTATGTAGTAATTAATAATTAAATGAAATCACTTATTATCAAACTATAAAAGGTAAGAATTTCTGATTTTTGCCTTGATTTTGCTGGAATATTAGTTACATGTTTTAATTACAAAGCAAATTTACCAATTTCTAATCAACATATTATACCAGAATTCAGTGGCGCCGAACCTATACATGAACTGAAGCGATCGCTTTATATAATAAAGAGGGTGGATGGTTTTAATTATATTTGTGTTATTTTTTTGACATTACTTAATACCTAAACTAAATAATTAAATAAATAACTAATTATTAGTTATTAGAGGTATACAAAATATTATTTCCTAATCCATTTATCAAAATATTATGATTTTGCTTCACTTAAATTTATGTGACTCGGCGCCACTGCCAAAATTACATTTAATTATTATGGATTTGTTTATTAAATAAATTGATAAAATCAAATTTTAAAATAGGTTTAAATGAGAAATAGCAATGCAAAGCATCTACAGCAAAAAATGTAAATCGATTTTTAAATAGTTGGCAGAAAATAATAATTGATTATTCTTTGTCAATGAAAATTGTAAATGTATATTTACACGGACTGTATTTTAGTGTCTCGATTTGTAATTTTTTTTTAATAACAACCTAAGATAGAACCTTTTTAAGAAAAACTAGCGGTGATATTAATTAAACAGATATGTACATTAAGTTATTACCTGTATAGCACCTGATAAGACAATCTTTCGGCTGCCTTTGCTCTTGTGTGTAAATTATAATCATTATGAACTGTAATGAATAAAGGAGCGAAAAATATCAAAACTGTCGACACAGCAATTTTCTAAACATTGAACAGCAACATCTTTTTTTTCAACTGAATACTTGTAATATTTTGATCCCTCTTCTAATCAGTATAAAAACAAAATCGATTTAAGATGTTCCACAGCGATTTTTAATTGATATTGTGATTTACACGCGCAAGATTGTGTACACAAATAGACAACATGATTAGAGGAGGGGCAATTGTAATTTAGTAGTAGGTATTTAAATTATTTCAAAATTATAAGGTGATCTAAAAATGGACGATAATTTATGTTTGTTCTATACCCAGTTAAACAACTGTTACAATTTATAAATAAACTGCCATCCAATATCTGATCAACAGGTACAGATAATACAAAATCTTATCCCACAATTTAATATTAAAATTACAAGTAGATGTTTCAAAATCACAAATCAGTATAATTTTTGTCTAACTAAAGGTATCTAAAAATAATTAATGTTGATCAAGTTATGAAATATTACCTGAATTATTGAGGTATAAAAACCAACCCATATATTATTACATATATCAATGACGAACTAAAGCTATTATCTTTTAGCGAGCTCTACATAATTATTTTAATTGTATACCTACTTATTTATTATAAACTGTTATTGTAATATGCTATTTATTTTTAAATTTAATTATGTTGAATTGATAAATTATATTATGCTATTATTATATTTTATTCTCTGATTATTATTATTAAGTATAAATGTACCTGTCCATTAAAATTAAATTAATAAACAATTACAAAAAAAAAAAAAAATAATAACATTAATTCTAAATTTATATTATTGTATTCAATTTTAATAGAGCCAAAATGCCTTTTATGTGTTACTTAAATTATAAATTAAGGATGAACTTATAGTTTCCCTTTTTCATAGCACCTTTGTTTAAACTTGAAAACTGATCAAATTCTTTATTATATTTTTCTAAAACATGAGCCAAATAGTCACACATGTTATTATTCATGTTTCTAGAAAAATATTACCCAATGCAAAGAATTACAATACTTGAAATTAGAATTTTAAATAAATAACTTTTATCTACTCATATAACAGAAACATTTATTTGAAATTCAAATCTTTCTTCTAAAATTTAAAAATGTAAAATCATGTTCAAACAGAAATCTTCCAAATTATTCTAGATAGAATTGTATTACATTTTTAAATATTTTTAAATATGTATTAAACTATTTTAAATTTCAGATAATTATATGTTAAAATAAAATAAATTTCTGATTTACAAATAATGACTGTTATTTATTAATAATGATTTAAATTATAGAAAGCTAATTTACAAGGTGTTAAATAAAATAATATAACAATTGATAAAATTATGTTTACCTACTTTGTTAAAACTTATAAATAGTTGCAGTTAATAAAACATTATTTTTCATTTAAATAACAATTACAGAAAATGTAGTTACTATTTAAAATTCAAAAGTTAATGATATTTAATTGAATAAAAATCTAGCTAAAATTTATAAAATTATTAATAAAAATCAAAATACACGTTTAAATGTCTTGTTCAAATAGAATTAAAATACTAAGTCATTTAATTAATTAATGAATCAATTTATAAATTAATTTATACATAACACATATTATTTTTACACACTGTGATTACAATTGTCAATTATTAACAATGTTTAAAGACTAAAATATTGTGGTAAATTTAAAGATTTTTTTGCAACTATTGTTTAAATAATTAATAGATATTGTAGTTATGGTATAAAGTAAGCTGACATATCGTTCTTCTAATTAAACTGTAAACTTATGGTTTTTGCCATATCGTTGTTAATAACTAAGTAAATTTGTACCACAATAAAAAGTATTATATATAGGGTATTTTGTATTATATTAAATAATATATAAATATACCATGACAAAAAAAAAATAAATAAATTATTCATACAGTAAAAATATAATAAAAATAAAATTGAGATCAAAATGGTCAAAAAAAAAAAAAAAAATCTTAATTAATCCATAAAAATTGGAAAAATTATTGAGCAAAAATAAAATCTACAAAAAGCAAGTGAATATTATTAATGTGATAATTGATGTCTCACTGAAAATGTAAAATAATAAATATTAAAACTATACATAACAAAAAATATGATGTATTTTTAAGATTAATACTTGTAAACATTTTGAATTAGCCATGTTATCTAGAATTTGGACATTAAAATTTAAGTTATAATACAATTTTAAAAACTTCTTAATTTCTTTTTTTATAAATTATTTAATTTAAAATTAAAAATTGTAGTTGTAACATTTATAAAATCAACTATAAATCTTAGTTGTGTTTTTCTTAAAATACCCACAGGTATTGTTTTACTTTTGACCAACACATTGACTGCGTAGGTCTTTTAGTGATTCTCGTTCCAGTGCAGTAGTATAATTATAAGAGGGATTTAAATGAGAATCCCCCTCTATGACTATTTTTTAAAGACTGGCATACCATATGTATGTACTTATTTAACACTACTATAGTATAATTAGTATAAGTAATAAACTCTTTTGCCCAAGTAGGTAAATTATATTATGTTGTATTATGGTACAAAAATAAATTACTGAATGGTTAATTAATATTAATTCTTTGTAAAGTAACGATATACATAAACAATGTGATATCAATAATGTATGACTATATCAGTTAAAAATGATTGTTTAAATATTATGTACCTATTTGTTTCCTTGTACACATACTTTTACATGTGTATTTATATTATACACATCACAATGTTTATATTAAAATGTAGCTTATAATACATATTAACATTTTTTGGGGAGTAAAGGTATAATGTACAAAAATGTCATCCTCTGTTCCCCCTCACTCACACAAAAAACACATACATAATCAAATTATGCCACTACTTCAATATGTACATATAATAAATTCAATAAATAAAAACTGCTTTTATAATATATGGTATCACTACTGACTGAAATATGTGAATACATATTTTAAAAATTTATCTGCACTAATGATCAAAAAATTTTAGTAACACTTATCAAAAGTATATTTAATGCCAAATGGTACTGAATGATCCTAAGAACATCAATAGGCATCAGAATGCAGTCAACATGTTAAAGTATTAAGGAATATTTAATTTAAATAATAATAAATGTAATTTTAAGTTATTAACGTCCAAATGTCTAGTTACAATTGTATAATAGTTAATCGTCAATCAGTGGTGTACTGTGAACAAAAATATTTAAACTATTATAAGTTAATGTATTTATAACAACACATATTTAGATATAATTATTTTAAAAATATTATATAAATTGTTGGTGTGATATCACAAAGTTTCATTTAAACTCGATACATACATACAAGTACAATACATATCAAATATTAATTAATAATATTAATAAAAAAAAAAAAAAAAACAGTGATTTCAGCAAGTTTAAACTTTTAATTTAAAATGTTTGAAGAAATTTAAATAAAAAAATATGTGAAAAAAAAAACTTAAAATGTTGATAAAAATAAAAATAGTGTTAGCTATCATTCATAGTACCATTTATGACTTTTTTTATGGTACTATTGGTAACATCAATTTCATGGAGTTCGACTGATAATATGTTGGAGAAACATACATGGTCATTTTCAATTGGTTCTCCACAGCATTCACAATTTACTACCTATGAATATATATTGATTAATTCAAAATATATTGATGCATATTTTTTTCCTTTTATCTTTAAATAAATGTCTTGGATGATAAAAAAAAAAATTATAGTAGCTATAATTAAAACTCAACCTTGCTTCTTTACTAGCCTTCAAAAAATTTGGGCTTTACAAAAATTATAATTCCAAAAAAAGGCAGCTAAAAAAGAGTATGGTCTTATTTCCCATTATTAAAATTAATTTTGTAAATTTTATTAATTATTTATAAATTATAATATTTTAAAAAACAAATTGGTATTGTATTACTGCATACTTATAATATTACTCTTAAGCTCTTTTTGTATATAAAATAAATAATAATTGCATAAATTTAAATTAAATAAAATTAATAAACTACTATACTTTAAAATAAGAGACTGATTAACCATCTTTTTGCTTAGAATAATTTTCTTTAAACAATGATTAATCATAGAATTCACATTTATCACATTAATTACAGTGATATACTCTTATTAAATAACAAAATATACACAAAACTAACAATATAACAGAAACAAGTTTTGTGACTTTTTTATAAATTTAAACTTATCAGCACTTTAATGTATTTTTTCTGAACGATACATGAAATTATGAACTGTAATAATAATTGTCATTACTATGACTAAATATATTGAATTGGGTTAATAATTATGAACATGTTATCAATTTTAAACATAAGAACCTCTGTCTGTGGTGTTTATATAAATGTTTTCATATCTTTTGAAGCGAATTATATGCACTTTTAAATTGCGATATTATACAAACTCATAACTTACTTTACAATTGAAATATTAAAAAAAAAAACTAATAAACAAACAAAAGTAATATTATAAACAATAGATTTCTATTGTTTCTTCATAGATTAATTCACACTACCATTAAAGTTAATAATATAAAAAAATGGTACTAATAGTGCATTATGATCCTGTACTATTAAAATCAATCTCTGAAATTATCTCACCATCATGTAAATTTTCCATTTTTTTTTTTTTGTTTTTTTTTTTTAAGTATTTAATAACTATTTTAAATTACGAAAAGAAAATATCTATAAAATAATGTGTTCTTTGTTTAAAGAATCATTCAATATAATATATAAGTAAATATGTGTCACAAGCATCAATTGTAAAAAAAGTTATGAAAAATAGGTTGAGATAGGGTTATAAGGAGATGAAGCTTGGAAGCTGAGAATAACTATAAAAATTAATACAGAATAAAAAAGAGAAAGACAAAACATGGATACACAGAATAGACACGATAATAACGAGTATTGCTAAAGGTGAGCGAGTGTGACAAGACAAACTCATATGAAAGTGTAAACAAAGATGACCAACCCCAAAGTAAGAAGCAAAAGGTAAATAAAATAAAGAAGATATAAGTATTGTAGTAATATACAATCACATATCAAGTAATAAAAGTGGCAGGTGCATGGTGTTTAATGGAAAAATACCTTTCGAGTGTCAATTTCAAACTATGAAAGGTTCATAACACACAAATACCCAAAAAATTGGATCTTCTGAATACAAATTTAGTATGTGGTAAATTAAGTTAACATATGTATACTGTGTTCCAAATAAGATGACTTGTACATAAATGACTGAATTACATTCAGAGTAGATCACTTGCCACCACCCGCATAGCAAAATCAGTCGTCACGTAATGCTGCCTAACCGATGTGTTTCCATGCAGCCCATTAGCCACGCCCACTGTGCACAAATGCAAGTCATGTTATTTGAAACAGAGTATAGATATGTTTTTTTTTATAAATGATGCCATACTCGTGGCACATGTGTTGTCACCATTATACAATATTAAAACATAACAAAATACAGCAGTTCCAATTTTATGTAACTAAATAAAAGCTAAGTATTTTATTTTATAGCAATACATGAGCATTTTTAAATTGTGATATTTTATTAACTAATCTCATTATAACCCTTTGGTTACAGCATAGAATAAACTTTATTAAAATAACTTTTTTTACAGAAATGTCTATTCCATACTGTTTTAAAAATAATATATATGTTAATTAACCTTAGGTTGTTAACCAACTTTTGTCAAACCACATCCAGTGATTAAATCAGTTTTTATTTTTGATGATCAACTAGGACTGAAACTTTGATTTATTGTGTTAATCTTATAAAAATGCAAGCTAGATGGTTGCCAGAGTAATAAGTAATTCTCTAAGACCACACATTAAGCACAGTTTATCATACCCATTGCTGCTGCTAAACATAAAAGCTCACTGCTCAAGGTTAATTTTATTTGAAACAAAATATATATATATATATATATATATATATATATAAGACAATGTTATTAGATACTATTGGCACATACATGACAGCAGTAATCAAAAGATTTATGAAATTATTTAATTTTAAAAACAGTTTTTTTTTTTTTTTGTAAATAAAATTGAAATAATAATGTAAATAACAGATAATTATCTTACTTTTATAGTTAATATAATAAATAAATTCACTTTAACATAAAAAATTGGAACTGGTAAACTCAAATTTGCTATGTTGTACATTTTCTAGCTGAGACAACACATAGAGTCTTTTTAACATGTTAAGTAACAATTTAAAATATTAAAAACCTATGGTTTAAGATGAGCTAATGGGAAATTAAGAATATAGATTTTAATTTTACCAAAATTGACCTTTTAAAATTAGAGATTATCAATAATTTTCTAAACATTGATATTAAGAAACTAAAATATACCTTTACAGCATAATAATTTTTTTGTCGAGCAATCCTTTTTAATATTCTATTTCTTGCACGCTCTTTAGCACGGAATTCAGGATCCATTCTTCTTTGACGCTGTCTTTCTTTATCTCTTTCTTTTTTTATTCGATTAAGATTTTCCAATTCTACAATATCCACATTTTCTAACCTAAAAATAAAATATAAAAAATTGAAATGTTAAAAAAATAATCAATCTACTAATTTATCTTACAATGATGTCATTTTATTACAATCAATATTAGATTCCGAATATAATTTATCAATTTTATCACCATAAAGGCCTTTAGATCTAGATAGTCTTTTAGCAATTGTGTTTTTTCCTCGCTCAATAGCTCTTAACTCTGGATCTAAACGTCTTCTTCGTTGTCGTTCACGATCACGTTCTAAGCGACGTTTTCTGGATTGTTCTCGTTGTTCATCTGTCAATGGTCTTCTGGGCATTTTTATACTGTGTAAATATGAAAACTATTTAACTTCAATATAAATTATATTGTTAATTAAAATACTTACAATCACATAACTATGTAGACGGATTACTTGTATTGATAATTATATAGTATTTAAATGGACTAAACTAAAAAGAATTTATTTGATTTTTTTTACGAGAAATACATCTCTAACAAGGTTGTATTTAACTGCCATGACTAAATTTATTTCAAAATTCATAAATATTTAGATATTCAGTCTTGATCAATATTAACCTGAAAAATTTAAAAATGTAAGTTTTCAATTTAATATCAAAAACTATCAAATTTTATAGAATTTGTAATTTAATAGTGACTGACAATTAGAAATTACAGCTATTATGTAAAAAATATGTACCTATTACATAATCATAATATGCAATTTTTGGTTAGAATTATACAAATGTAGCATGAGGTACTCAATCTAAATGGATTAAGAAAGTAACATTTCTAGCATAATGAGTTTCAATAATTAATATAATATATATTAGAGTTTTAATACTAACTGCAATATTAAATTTAAAATTGAATCTTTTGCATATACTAAAAAAGCTTTATAACAACCATGGTAGCATTTTTCTTATCAAAAATATTTCACATATTATATTCCCACAAAAATTTAACAGAATTTTATAATCTTCTTAGTATAAGCACCTTTGATATAATAGTTAAAAATGACCTGACACATTATTAGAATCGAATATCATGAAACAAACATGACTTACTTATAAATTATTATCATAAATTGATTCAATAATAAGCATTCAAGAAGATACACGTGTGGTATATCAACAAAACGTAACAAACCATATTATACTCAGACTTTCATAATAGATGGTATATAACTACACCATATCGATACATATAAAACTTTTTCTCTTAAAAATCTTGATACTTAACTATTTAAAAGTAATTTAAGGATGAAAAATAGGTATAAATTAAATTTAAATAGATTAAATATCTTAATATTGTAATGGTACAATACATAATATACCTATTAAAGTTATGATTTGACAATTTGTACACCAAATTAATATCTAACTATAAACATAGGTACATTTGAAATCGCAACACTGAATGATATTCATATAGAGTACTTAGATAAATAAGAAGTATAGAAATTGTGTACACACAAATAACAAGAAACTAAAAGTAATAAACGTTAACCAAAATCAAATTGTTTTCATCAAACCAACATTGGTGTAACCATGGTAACAAAGTCTGACAGGCACAACTGAAATACAACACTGCAGCATGAAATATAGTTTTTCACTAATAAAATGGGAAATGCTACGATTTCGACAAATAAAAAACCTGAAGTACGATCTATGATAGTATCGTTACTTTAATTACCTGGCGCTGGTCCAGCGTGGTTGCACATTGTTTGACATTATTGTGGACTAGAATTCGGTGATAAATTTACTGCATCACATGCATTACGATAAAGGCCGTAACGCAGAATGTTGGAGTATGATGTGAGAGAAGATAATATGAGATCACTTGACGACAACGGTAATAATTACAGAATTCTTGTATGCACGCCGCCGCTTCATCGTTACTCGCTCTCCTGCAGGCTGCTATTTATTTGAATATACTATTTACATTACATTAATGTTAAATTTTTATTGATTTCCTACGCACAGAATGCCACAGGGCACAGATATGCGTATTACGTAACACAACCAAGTTCTAACGTAATAATAAATAATAATAACAACAATAATAAAATGTATAATATCTTTCGACAATGCTCCAACAATCACGAAAGCAGTGATATCACCGTTAATGAAATGACGAGCATTGACGAGTGACGACGATGAGACTAAAGTACAGTTTTCCCGATTTTGATAACAGCGAGATATCACCAAAATCAAATTTTAATAGATCAGTTATGCCAACATTAAAATAATAAGTTTCCCACATTATAATAATAAAAAAGTTTTTTCTAGCCGACATCAAATCATAAAAATCCTTATTTAAAATAACTAAAAACCACAAATATAAAGAATAAAAGTTTATTATACTTTATATCTGTGATAAAACCTAACTACCACTTACCAATAATAATTAGTGGATATCAATCCTGACTTAAATGTGAGTTAAAGGCCTGTATAAAATTGATTTAATTAAAAAAGTTTTTTCAAACACAAAATTAATTAAAAAGAAATTGTTTTAGACCATATTATTTTAAATATAATTGTGCATTATATTTCTTACTATAAAAATATGAATTTTCATTCAAACATAAATTTTTATACAATTTTAATCACATTCCATTGCATTGAGGCTCTCTTAAGTGTTATAAATGTGAAATATTGAAAATAAGTTCTCATCCATAAATTAGTATCATAATTACTTCAGTTGTACACGACAAAGCATTATAGTATTAACTATTAACTGTGGTATAGTTGTGGGGAGCGAGCAAAGGTATCATAATGAAATTTATTTCTAAACCATAAAATGAGTTTTTAATTAATTATTATTGATAAAAACAAAGTTAAATTTGATATAGGTACCTGCTATAAATTGAAAGAAGTGCGTAAAAGACTTCATTATCATGCTTTTTTATCATTTTGTTAGAAAGTGCAGTTTGTCTTGTATTAAATTTCCCTATATTTCCTATATTAACACATTATCTAATAAGAAATATGGGTACCTAATTGATACATTCATCATACACAAACTAAAATCTAAAATTTAACTTTTAAAAATATATCCAACACTTCTAACAAAGCTAATTATTTATTGAGATGAGTGTACTTACGGTTTATATGAATAAATAACAAAAAATTAGGTACCTTAGAAATTGATCTGTAAAGAACTAATTTAATCAGTTAGTAGCTATATTAAAATTTTTACATAAATTGAAATTCTACTAATTAATATTTTATTTCATTTCATAAGTTACATTAATTATAAATTAATAACAAATCAAAATTTTAAATATACTCAATACTTTTATCAATTTTCAATTTCATAAAATAATTTGCATATAAAAATATAACAATTAAAATATGAAACTATGTGATATTTAGAAACCAAATATTTGAATACCATTAATAATTATTGAACTTGTAATATTTATTGTTTGCCCAACTACACATATCACAATTAAAATATAAACTATAAATAAACTATTGAAAATAAAACTGTTTAATGAAACTATTACTGTTAATAAAAAATAAAAAGAAAGACATCACAGGAGAAAAAACATAAGCTATTAACATAATAAAAATAATAAATGACAGCAAAATTAAGTCCCCACTAAGTATAAAAAAAAAAAAAAACACATACAACAAATAATAACTAAAATTAAAATCACAAATCAAATGCAGTTCTCACAACAAAAAATATAAAAAAGTTTCATAGGTAATAAAAATAATAATCTCAAAATAAATTCAAAAACAAAAATTAAATCTATTCCTATTACTTAACAAATTATAAATTTATGACATAAAATATGTTTTATATACCTAACTAATTAATAGACAATACCTATTCTAAATAGTAAAAAGAGAATTGATTGAAATTACTAGTTAAGTAGTTACTAGTAATCTTATATTTCTAAATATTTTAAATGAATAAGATTTATATAAATTTAATTTTAAGAATACTAAAAAATAATGTACATAATATGTATTTTATTATTAAAATATCTCATTTACAAAACATAAAATTATATTAATATATTAAGATTTTTAAGAAAAAAATTTCAATACTTATCAATACATACTTAGTTTTTACTTAACAACTTATATCAAGGTATGAGTCCGATACCAGTCGGTATATTTCACTAATATACCTATTGCACATGTAACTTCCTAAACAATAAAGTTTAAAATTTAAATCTACATGTATTGATATGATCTAATTTCTTCCTTGAAAATTTTGATAATCCAGATGTTTATTGGTGATTTAAAGTTAAATTCATAAGACTTAAGAAATACAATCATATTAACATCATTTTTTAAATATTACAATATAATATTAAGCAATATCCAATAATACATGATTTGATCTAATCTCTAACTTATAATATTTTGATTATATATAATATAAACTTTATGATTTTCTTTAGTTCAAAAATAAACTAATACATTTTATTTTAAATCATCTGGCAAGGAATTTATTTTATTAATAATAAAAATCTTTTAGTTAACGAAAAAAAAATGTTATCATATGCTTATAGTTTGATATATTTTATACTTACTGTTATACACTTCAAAGAAATTAAAATAATTTATTACAAAATTTCTTACATAAATTATAATACTACAAAAATATATTTGTCATATACAGCTATAATGAAGTATACTTGTATTTTTCATAAAATAGAAACAAACAATAATGTTATATTATGTTAAACATTTTAATTTAAAAAAAATTAAAGGTTCTCTAATTTAAAGTTAACCTACAAATGAAAAAAAATTTATTTGAAACGTTATAACATTATATTCAATAAATCACTAGTTGTCGAACTTGAAATATTTACATTACACACATTTTTAGTTAATATTTTATTAAAAATAAGGTGATCTATAATTATCACTAATATATACTTTTATATTTTTATTAATACTATTTATAATATCTTTAATAATATAACACTATTTATTACTTTCACAAGGTAATAATAAAATTCTTTATTTTGAAAATAAATTTAGTATTTCAAACTTATTATTCTTTTACTTAGTCAAAATAAAATTGTAATCACTAAATAAACAAATATTAATGGTTATTAAGCATATTTTCTGTCTAATGATTTAATACACATGAAGTTTGAATACTAATTCTCAACTCATGAACATAAGTAAATAATGATTGAACCACAATATGTTTAATGTGAATAAAATATCTAAATTTTTAAGTATATTATTTAGTTTTAGTACTTGATTTCAAGTCCTAATTAGTTTAAATGATGTAGCAATAATAATTATAAACAAAAAAGATGACTAGAAAATATCAGTTGTTTTTTAACAAAAAATAAAATAAAATATTGAAAAAATGTAATTTACCTGTATATTTTTTTACTGATAAGTTAAAATGTAACTAGGAATAATAAATATTTAAATGTTTTTGTTTTTACTACGAGTGCTTTAAGATTATCAAAAATATATACATTTCAAAAGTATAATATTATTATCATGTGCATTTATTTTCTAAAAAAATAATTTTTATTTTTATTTTATAACTTTTAAATTTTAATTCATGAATATATTTTAGTTTATATTTCTGTTTTTGTTGTAATTGTATGATATATTTTATAATCTTATTTAATTTTACATTTTTTAATAAAATAAATATAAACTATAAGTTTGAAATTTCCATAGATAAAATTGTGTAAATAAAAAATTATAATTATACTTCTAGTTACATAATATCAATAAATGGGATGTCACTTTGTCTTTATTGAAGATATTAAAGTGAAAAAAATTTAAGAAAAGCTTGTGGTGGTATAGGTACATATAATGAATTTTTATCAACATCTTCAAGTTTTTCCATAAAATGTGGATCAGTGTCTGCAATACACGGATGTCCAATACTATGCCAGAATAAACATCTACAATTTCGGCATAGCTGTATCATTTCAGCATATTCTTCTCGTAATCCATAACATCTAAAATTATATTTTTATACTTACATAAACCAAATCATTGAAATATTATTAATAAAAATATTTAAATATGATAAGCTTACTTTCTTAACTTGTGATATATTAGCTGCCAGTCTTCACTGGTGCTTGGTGAGCTATCCATCACAGACTGTATTTGACGCGGACTAAAGTGAAATTGACATAGCTCACGCCAAATACGTAATTCATCCACTAAACGTGCCATTACACCCCATGCATGTGCTGAACGCTCCAGATCACGATGATCAGCTAATCGTAACAAGACCTCACGAACACATTCCTCTGGAAGTTGTTCAAATTGTGGTTCTTCGTTATCACCAGGCTAAAAACAAATTAAACATTTATGAAAACATTTAGTTTTAAAATTACCATAAAAATGAATATTACTTGGCGAATTTCTATTTGATCAGCTATTTCATGAATACGATTAATAGTAATCAAGTGTTGTTCCCATAAAATAGTTGATCCTAGTGGTCTGCCCCAACACGCACATTCAACAACCTCACGAAGTTGTCCTAAAAGACGGTCTAACATATGTTTGTTTTGTTGACTTTGAGATACTAAAATGAAAATAAATTAATTTAAATAATTATATAGAAACAATAATGAATTATTTTTAATGAACACATACCTTGGTGAGCGACTTCTTCAATTATATTAAAGAGAACCCTTTGAGCACAACCAGACAATGCATTTAGTCTATGAGATACTAGGAGATCAAGAAGTTTACAAATATAATGAAAACGACGAACATCATGCACAGCAGAACGAAAGTCTAATCGTTTAAGTGCCTCACTTAAACCATTAAACCCTGCAATCTAAAACATTAAAACATTTTACATATTTAGAGTTTTATAAGAATTATCATTTATGAACAAAAGTAAAACGGAATATTAAGTATTTAAAAAATTAAGCAATTGAAATCTAAAGTAATATATTAAGTTCTAAATTTTTACAATATTTAATGCATATTATTGTTACCTCTTTTGTACATTTTAGTGTAATATGACAATGAGGTTGTATAACACCATCATCTAAAACAAAATAATTGTATGTTATGTAGGTAATAAATAAATACTGATAGACTGCTCATATAGCTTTGTTCTCCCCTTCATCTTATGCGAAACTGCCCTACTATAAATAGTAATATGAATATCATATTTCTAAATACATATAAATACAAATTAAAAACAAATTTGCATTATGTATAAGTTTGAGACTGCTAGTATGTTATATAAAATAATATTAATTTATTATTTAATTAAAGATTAGGTACCATCTTTAAAGACCAGTGTACCTAACCAGTATAGTATAAAATATTGTTCCCTAGCTTTATTTCTAACATCACAACCCTTAAGTAATTTCAATAGGATAACTGAACAAATAAAGTTGGTACCTAAATTTATATTTAGGTATATAATTTTATCTTAATATACCAACTAAAATAAATAATTAAAAAAATTACGTATAAATAATGAACATCTAACAAATACAGTTAAGTTTGATAAATATATTATTAGACTATGACAGTAAAGGTGAACTTATTATTTAAATTGTAATAAATATTCAGAGTTATGTACTAAAACACTAATTATAATAAAATCAAATGTATTTCTAATGTTTGTATATACATTATTATTTAATAAACAACACTTACACTGGCTTTCACTAGAATATTTAGTTCTAGGACGTTTACAATGGTTAGTAGAGCCTTTATTTTCTTTTTCCTCAGAATTTACATCTTCATTCCTAAAAAAAAAATAAACAACTATGAAAATATGTGTATTATTAAACCCCATGCTATAATAAGTTTAATCAATCAATTAAAATAGCCTTGTGCCCTAGTATAATGGTTAAATAGATAACAATAAACTATGACTACGATGAACCAATATAATATTTCACTGTGTACATTTAATCTTACATTTAATATAGGTAATATAATAAATTATAATTACATTAAATAAATAAAAACCTAATATTTAAATGACTTATATAACTACTCAATACTCATCACTTATGGTTTTAAATAATTAATAAGCCTATATTAACCATGAATCAAAAATTAAATATTTTCTTCAATTCAAAAATTGAATTCAAGATGAAGTTTTTGAATTTTTGTAAATATTTAGTAATAAATTATTAATAATTTATTTTATTGATTAATGTACTACGTAAAACATGTAATATTATATTTACAAAATAAAAATCATCCTTAAGTATTTATACACAGATAAATGTAAACTACTAAAACACTCACTTTCTAAACATTTTATAAGAAGAAACATTAACCTCTTAGTTATACAGATTATAGACAAGTAGGTACCTAGTTCTATCACTCAAGAAGTATTTTTTTAAATAAAGATTTGAATTTTGAATTTAATAAGTATTACCTATGAATTTAATAGAAAGTGAAAAGTAATTCTAAAAGCCCATTAAAAGTGTTCCTCATAATTTCAACAATCCGAGCTTATTGCTGTCTTTATTTATTAGTCATGAACCACAGCTCATATTATATTATTTCATCAACTTATGAGTCAATACCACTTTACCTAAAACAGTATGAATAGGTAAAATAGTTTCATGGAAGAAATAGGTAATTTCTTAAAGATAATCTACATCATTTGAAACTATCATTTGGTAAAATAAAATTCATAATAGGTATATGTAAAAAATTTTAAGTCCCCAAAAATATTGCTTTTAAATTATAACAAAATAATAAAAATTATTATTTATTATTTAAACAAGTAATTTCATTCAAATTCGAATTTCAAATAAGTAATAACCATAAAAACTTATTTTAATATGTTTTAGATTTTTAGATTAATCATGAACTACTAATGAGAAACATTTTATTTAAATTTCAAAGCCTAACTATACAAACTAAAGATTTTATATGATTTAAAAAATAATTATAATTTAGTTTATAAATTTTGATGAATATTGTAAAAATTATTTTTGTCAAAAACTTATTTTAGTGAGATAATTTCGATTTTCCCTTATTTTGCTCAATACTACATTGCTTCGTTCAGAATTTAGAAAAGTAATTAAATAATGTTTAATAAACCTATTGTTAAAATTTAAAATATATTAGGTATCTATTGTAAAATAATAAACATAACATTTATACATTATACCATAAATTATTAATACAGTATTTATAATCAATAATTATTAAATTACTATTATAATATATTAGTATAATATATTCCTCCGTCCCAATCATTTGTTCTATTTATAAAATTTAATAAGACGTATAACCAAGTAAGTACCTAATAAGTACTATATTTTAATTTTTAAATTAAATATTATTTAATGCGTAAATATGTATCTTTTGTTCTAAATTTAACATAAGGTTACATAAATAATCAAAAACTTCTTACAATAAAGCTTAATTTTATACAAAAACAAATCTTTGCATACTAGCTGGACATGTTTTTAAGTTTTGGAGGTCATCCAAATATTTTTATTACGTCTAAAAAACGCCATAGTTCAGCAAATGGCGTCTAGCCAATTTTACTTTAAATCAAAAGTGTAACCGCTAAAAGACTTAAGTATCGGAAGTTATTTTTAAATACAAATTATTATGCTTTGAGTTAGTGAGTTAACACATTTGCTAACATTTTGAATATAATTTTATAGTAGACAAAAATTTGTATTTAAACCTATATAATATTACTAAAGATTAAATAAAAATTCATTTGTAAATAAACTATTTTAGAGAAAAAAAGTGAAACATGTATTATGAATCACAATTATAATTTAATTCTGCACTATTATCTATTAAAGTAAAAATATATTGTTTCGTTAAATAAATACATAGAATTTTAATTTCAATAATAAATACGTTATCAAAAGCAGAACAATATTCAATATAAATTAGTACGAGTAGCTACTTTTTTTTTATTTGTTCAAACATTTCCATTTCTACACTATTAAAATAATACCATACCTACTATAATATTGTAATTTAAAATAAAATACAATTTTTTAATTAAAAAAAAACTATTATATGAATAATTTACACAATTATTCTTTTACCTACAAACCAAAAGTTACGTAATTAGAACAGTAACAATCTCTTTACTCTTATATTATGTTTCAATACCTATGTGAAATACAGATATAGTAACATTATTGTATGTGTTTAATAACGAATTGCATGTAAACTAAATTTATAAATATGTGGCAGCCGGCAGGTACCTATATAAGTTATGTTATGCGTATTCATTTTTGTTACACATGGGTAATTCTATTCTCGTTTTCACTACAATATTTCCATCATTTTTATAAATTCATTTAAGAGATGAATCCATTCGAATCTTTAAATAGTGCAAGATAAATATATTATAGGATTGTATAGTATACAAGAACATAATTTAAAGTTATCTAGGTATACATTATTTTAAATCGAACACATTTATTGAAACGTAGTATAAAAATAACCGAGGACGTTACTACCTATATTATTACCGGGTTAAAAAAAAAAAAAACAATTAATAATTAATAAAAATTTAATGGACTATTCATGAGTTATTAAATCAAATTTAAAGAACTATTAGCTTAGTATTTTTTCATTAAATGCTTAATGATAGTTTATACAACTCACAACTCAGTTCATACTTCATTGTATTCACGCTAACAGGTATCACTAAATACGAGTATTTCTGTTTAATGACTTTATATTGAAATGCAATTTTCGAAGAATGACAGAAAGTACTAAAATACACATTTTTAGATAAATTTCAAATTTTTAACGTTTTTGGTACGCGCATGCCTAATGTATCTTACTTTTTTTCTTAATGATAACACCATTTTTTTCTACAGATTTAGCCGATTTAGGTACTTATAAATGTTTTTAAACACATTTTGTGTAAAGTTTATTTTTAATTAGAAAATTAGTAAATTAAATTAATATTTACAAATCTGTTTTTGATAATATTTGTACAACTTATACACGAAAATCGAAATAAAATACACTTATTAGTTATTACTTATAGACAAAAAAAAAACAAATAGACACTTATTTGTTTTAATAATTTACTCTCATTTTCACCATTTATACTTTTAATTTAAGATAGCTAAATATTGAAAATAATGAAAATAATAAAAATGTACATACTACGAATTAAAAATAAAGATTTATTTATATGTAATTATTCATTTTAACTTTAAGTAAATTGCTTTAAGTTTTCACTTCGCTGTTCAAAACACAATTTCGAACATTTTAAAAATTCTGTAGGTGGCAACATTTATCAAGTCTTTTCTCAAATTATGAAAATAAAAAGTATTTATATCTTATCTGTCTACAAACATTTATTTAACAATATCGGCGATATTATTTTAATTTTCGAGTATAAGTTAAATATGATAAAAATTTCCTTAAAAAAGATTATTTGTAAACAATTTACCGTTAAATTTTATTTGTCTATTTTGTAATTGGAAAAATATTTTTACAAAAAAATTGTTTAAAAGAAAATTACTTTACCCGAATCTTTTATGAATGAAAATTATAATATTAATTTGATAACATATTATTGTTAAAATTGTTAAAGTATAATAAATACCGTAATAAACAATATTAAATTACTTTTATTAATTTTTTTTAAATATTTTTAAGAATATTATCTTTTTACACTTAAATAACTCAGAAACTACACTTTTAAATTTTTTTTTAAATAAATTACAACCTTCAAAAAAATGTTTTGCTTTATAAATTTACAGTAAAAAATACTTTTTTTTATATATACAATACAATTTAAAATAGTACGCAATTCTCAACTATTGGAAATATGTTTTTTTTTTTTATTTAAATAGGTACTTAAGAATTTCAAAAAATTAGAAAAAATGTAGAAGTAAATACATATATATAAACATTTATAAGCCAACACTAAAATAATTATTCTCAACTATTGTAGATCATTGTATAATTTTTTTTAATTGATTTTGCGTGTTATTTTTTTTTAATTTCACTAACTGTATTTATGATATAAAGATCAAATAATGTAATACCACATATATATGATTTCAATATTGAACACCGGCCATTAAATAGTACTTACTAATTGGTAGGTAATTTTTCAAAATGTTAAATAATGAAAAAAAAAATCAACAGAGAATTGTAAATAATTATTAGGTTTTAAAAAAACTATTCATTTTTTAGTAAATTAAAATTATTTTGAAATACAATATTTTTTTCGAACAAAAAATTTTAACTTATTTTAAAATAAATTAACTGACCAAATAGGTACATATGGCATTCCAACGATGTATTAACATTTCAGAAAATAATTTTCAACGAATATATAATATCGTAATATACTAGGTACTATATAATTATTACCTTAATCTTTATTTCAATATTTTCAATAGTGTCACTAATAATATATATTAATAAATTATAACTAAGGTCTAGGACTTATCGCTTTCACATATTATACTATATAATGATCATCAATTTGACTATTTAAAAAACGCTAAGAAAGTAGAATATTTCACCATAAGAAAAATCCTGGACAGTACGTTAGTACTTAACCTTCAATCATATATTTTGTTAAAATGGATGTTTAATGAGATAATTGTATTTATATTATTTACTCATAAACTACTTATAAACTCATTTACAAATTCAATATTTCATATTCCAAGAAATTTAATGAAGAAATTGGTTTTATGATAACTTCTTTTTTTGTTTTGTCAGTCATTTTAAGGCAAGAAGTGCTAATTGATATTACCTAGATGACACATTTTTAAAATCGATTAGTAGTTTTCAAAAAACTTCATTGAGAAAGCATTGTAATATAAACCGAGATAAATTTTAATTTATTGATTAATTTATTGTATACGAAAGTCGAAAACCAATTTTGAACGGAGACATTCAGTCAGCCCATATTACTAAAATACTAAAAGCTAAGTATATTATTTAGTATATATATATATATTATATTGAAATATTGCTATCAAAGAAATTTATTTTAATATTAATTATTAGTGATATAGTAATAGTAATTATAGTAAAAGTATTTATAATCAATGGTAATAGTGTTAATTAATTTTTACCAAAAACATTACATTTAAAAATATCATTGCGTGTTTAAAATATAATGAGATATGTACCTACATTAAAAGTTTCAAGTTCCCACGAAAATATACTTGAATAAAAAAAAATAACTAAAACCGTTATTCTTCGTTTAAATATCTAATGTCATCTAAACTTAAACGTTTACAAAAAAAAATTGTGTACGTATAATTTTTAGTTTCCGTAAAAAATACTTAAATAAAGAACCTTGTATTAAATTTTCATGTCTTAGCTATAAAAATAGAACATTTTATAAATTTTTATATTCAAAATAATTTATAAACTTTCTTAATCACTCTTATATAAAAACAAAAATCGTGACCATGTATCTTTAATGTTTATATATAATTAAAATAAAAACTAACGAAGAATCTTGTATTAAATTTTCAAGCTTTTTGAAAAAGCTAAACAATTTTAATTAATATTTCTAGAAAAAAATTTAAAATTTAAATTTTGATGAATAACTTCAAAATATTATTTTCATAAAAAAATAAATAATATCTTTGTATAAAAAGTTTTAGTATAAAAATTTGAAATAAAATAATTAATAAATATAACATGATAAGTAATAACTTTTAACTAATACCAATAGGTATTACATTCTTTGTTTTATTAAAAATCTAAAATATTTATATTTTAGTTATTATTATTTACTATCTACAAAATATTAAATTGTTTAATATTAAGTAAATGTATAAGATATAAGATAGAAATCTAATACGATTTTCTTAATGAGTAGGTATCGCCAGAAAAATGATGTCCCTGCAGAGCTGATAATGTCTAAATGCGCTACTACTATAGGTAAATAAATAATAATTTTTTTATCTATTTTAAACATCGCCACCATAGGCGTAACTAGACCTTAAAGTTAGGGGGGGCTTCAGCCCTAGAATTTTTATTATAAGTAAATTAAGTGGAAGGCTCTGCCCCCATACCCCCCCAAACACCTTACATTCATTGATTATACATATAATATGAATGTAAATTAATATTTAATTATAAAACAAATAATAAACCAAGTGGTATTGAGGTTAAATATTTATATATTAACATATTATTAAGTTTTATTTTAGATATAAAGAATTTAATGATTTTTAGTTTATTGACAACTTCTTAGTAGGGAGTATTTGTGTAGTAAAAATTATACAACATGATACGTCTTACACAGGATCATTACATACAATAATACAATTTAAATTAATATTTTTCCAAGATATTAAATTGAAAAAAATAAAACGATATTTTAAATTTAAGTTTAAAAATGTTACTAATATTGGCGGGAGTGTGGGACTAGGAATTATGACAGGGGGGGCTAAAAGTTATGTTGGGGGAACTAAGCCCCCCTCCCCAAGTCCCCCCTAGTTACGCCTATGATCGCCACATCAACGAATTTAAGTCTAGGGAAGTAGAAACTCCACTTAAAATATTTTTTTATATTTATAAGAAAAATTTCTCACAAAAACTAGAAAATTTATCTTAATATAAATTTTATCACGCTACCAATGAATTATCCATTTTGATTTTTTTGATAATAAGAATAAGGAAAGATAAAAACCGATAAAGGGTCAACTTTAACTAAAGAAATACATTTATTTATTTTTAATATCAAAATCTACTTATTGAATATTAGTATTATCATTGACTATAGAATATACTCTACATAATATAATATATATTTTATAATCAATGATATTACCTATATACAATTTCATATTTATTAATTAGGTACGTTTTAAATATAAATGGTAAGTTTAGCCAACAAAAACAAATAAAATAAAAAATGACGATCATTTTTAACTTTACTTAATATTATTATTTTTAATTAAATAATATCAGTAATCATTAGGAGATAAGAATAAATTGGAAGGGAGTGTGGAAGGCCTAATTCGTATGGATAATATTAAAAGGTACTAAATATATTATTATTGATTATCCATATATTTTTAATGTAGGTAAATCAATTTTCTTACCAGTTACTAATTTGATCAGTTTTCTCTTCAACAGAATGATCAGAAACAGAATATCTGAAAAACAATGTAATATAAAGTGAACACTGGATGTTGAATTAAAAGAACATTACACAATCAATAAATAATATCTAGGTAGATAAACAATACAATGTAAGATTCATTACTAAAAAAAATAAATATTATAAGCAGGTGCTTAATTTTTATATAAATAATACAAGTGGTGTAATCAATAAAACTGTAAAAGACAATTCAGTGAATTTAAATTCATGTAGAATTAATACAAAAGTTGTTCATGGCGTCATCAGTTCCAAAACGTAAAAAAAATATTAAGTATCTATTTATTTTTATATTGTATATTGCAGATATATTTTTTTTTAGAAATTCAACTGGCTCTATAACTTCTTTTTATCTATATCTACCGATACATTTAAACTTCTGTTAATATACTATACGTAGAATGTAGATACTATCATTTTTACCTGGTCAATAAATGATCTTGTTGTCCTAGCAAAAAATTACAGCATTCTAGGATTTTCTTTTTTTCCCATCCTTCTTCTGTTTTTACCCATACTTCCCCTGGAGATCGCCAATCCTTCGATATAAATGGCATTATAATAATAATGTGACAAGTATATTTTTTTTTTATCTAAGTGTATAAGTATGTAAGACTTTAATATTTGTACGTTTAGGGGAGAATTGAGAATGAACTGCACATCCGTACGTAATGAACGTACGGAATGAGAACAAAGACTGAAAAAAGAAAAGAGTGACAAGAAACTCGAGAGTCGAGAGAACTGACAACGGCGCAGTATCAAAATAATAACAAAACGTTATTTTGCACATGCGCAATGTACTTAATAACAAAAATATAAACAAAATGAATAACAGTGGTTCATAAAATATTCCAATAACCGCACATTAGACAGTAAACACGAAATAAGTTTTTTTATAACCCACCACAACTCTTATACATATCTAAACATCTAAATGTATAATATGTATTAAATATTATGTAAATATGTAATATGTGTATCATAGGACATAGATTGTGCTACCAATTTGAAGAAATCAAACATTATAATTAACTATACAATACATAAATATAAAATATAATTTTAATTCTTTGATGTTTAATATAAGTGAGACATTACTGCACTACATGATTATTTCGCCAATTATAATTAATGTGATCCAATATTGAACTGATTTCTGAACAATGAACACTTCTATTCTGCTGACTTTTAATTTTTTTTTAATCCACTACATAATAACAATAGATAAATAGGTGCTATTTAGTATTATTAAATGGAAAAATTCAAAACATTTATTGTTTTCGAAATATAATTAAAAAATAAAGATAATACACACTATTACAGTTATATTATTAAAAATGTGGCAATCGAAATATATTAAAGCAACGCATTTAAATCAATTGCAGTTCTGTCTGTCTGTTACATCATAATAATAATTAACTACTTACGTCATAAATGGGCAATTAAAAATATTTTTAACAAAGTTATGTACTTATGTGCAACTATAGAATATAAAATATAATAATTATTAATATAAATAATATAATATACACTAGGGTACGATAGTTGATAAAATAAACTAATACAGATCATTGACTATATTATAGGTAGGTACACAAAAAATTATAAAATAATATAATATACCTACTGGCTACTTATTTAATTTATACTTACTATCTTACTTATGCTAAATGTAATTAATATTACATTAAACAATATAGGTGTATAAATGTTGATATAAATAATATAATACACATGATTGTAATATTCATACATCATTATTAATCTGTCACATATATTCTATAAATATAAAAAATTATTTAATATATCTATACTTACATTTATTTTAGAAAAGTATTATAATTTAAAAAAATGTTTTCCGAATCTATATTAATAATTATTTTTAATGACCAATTATATTGGTTTACCTATAATATCTATACTCTCAAATAGTCACTTATGTTCTTATAATACATATTATTGCATTATTAAAAATTATAAAATATAAAAATTTGTGAACTTTGATAATTAATAGTGAAACGTTTGAAATCTATACGACTTTATGGTAGTAGGTACAACCTAGTATATATATTTATACTTATCTAAATAGTAGGTAGATAACAAACGCACAATAATATATTATTACAATATTACAGCCTTATGCATAATGCATGTATATAAGTTATAACTATATGTATATTATAACTTAAAAGGTATCCATTTAATTAAATCGTAATTAAAATAAAACACTAATACAAAAAAGGTATAGACAAACGGGTACAGATCTGTTATATATCTACATATAAAGATTTTAGTGGGTGACTTTACGAATGTGTTAAAACTTAAATTTGAATCCAATAATGTAGGTAAACTAAAATGATTCTGGGCGAAGATGATATATGTCAACCTATATTATTAAGCCTGGTACCTACTCATATTAGTCATATTTAATGATATAGCTATTAAAATTATCAATTTTATTATTAGTACTATGGTAGATTAAATACATTTTTTCAAAAAACATTGCATTTATTATCAAAACCGTGTTTAAGGGGGGAGCAATCTGTGACAAGTGTTGCGGAAACCAATCATAGAAGGGCGCAAATTTCAAATAATATGAAATGAAAAATTAATTAACCTATATAATAAAAATTTACTTGTTCGTTTTCAATGCATATTTCTATATGTTAAATGTATATATTTTCTTCAAAACAATTTGAATGCTTTTTATCAGATTATTACCACACAAATATTTACAAAAATCAAATAATAACAAATTATAGTAAAATCAATTATAGTTACTCAACGAAAATAGTCGTTCGTCACATTATATAATCAATATATAGTCTCTACTCTTGCTAAAAATAACGGAAAATATCACTATCATAGCAAGAAAATTGTAATAATATCTATAAAACAATTTTTGTTCTTGAAAAATGCTCGAAATGTTAATTTGTGAAGATAAAGACGGAATTCATATGGAGTTACAAAATGTGTACTTACTTACTTACTTACTGTAAAATTAGAATAAAATCGTTAAAAATTAGTTTTTAACTTAAAGTCAATAATTGACATAATTATGCATCGAAGCAATGATGAGCAGTGCTTTTCAAGGAATTGATAAACTTGTTTCTAGTATAGAAAATTGAATAGAAGTGAAAAATGTTTAAATCTGGTCAAATTAATATTTAATAATTTTTATAATAGGAGGTAAGTTTAAATTTAAATCAAATATTATTGTTTTTAACATTTATTACCAGGTCAACTTACCGTATAATGGTGTGAAATTGTTAATTGGTATGTATCGTTTGTATCTTTGTGGGATAAATAGAAAAATAGCTTAAACTTTATAAAAATATTTTGAAAATTTTATAGTATAATAAAATAATATACTTATATATGCAAAAATTTTCAACTTTCAAATTCCTAAATATATTTTTAAATTATAATAAAATTATTAAAATCATTAATCTTTGTTTAAATATTTAATTTTAACCAAATTTAAACTTCAAATGTCTATAAAAAAATTATATATATTATTGCATATTTTAGATTTTGAGTGGAGCAATGAGTGTATTGACTTAACAATGGTATGTGTTTGTTTTCTATCTTTCATCACATTTTAAGGCTATAAAATTATTTAAATTTTCAATTATGTGGATGCTTTCTAGTAATAAATTGCAAATCTAGATGATCTTCGGGAGTTATATACTTATATATCCAAATAATTATCATTTTAAATACACGACATGATAAATATTTTTTTTCTAAAAATGTCAAAAAAAAGTTATTAACTAAGTTGAAATTCTTGAATTATTTTCTTGAAAATTTCACAATTTGTTCTTATACCAATATAAAAATATAAAAATACATTTTTATCTTTTTTTATGCAGTCAAAATTCAAATTTTACAAGAATTTACAAACTACAAGTATATTCTCATAAAAATTTATTAAGTAAAAATAAAAAAAAGGAAGGAAGTTAAGGGGGAGACATATCTCTCTAATCTTCTCCTATACCTATGTCACTGAATAAGTGTATAGTAATTTTAACACATAATTTTTAAATTGTAAAAAAAAATTGTATACATTTTGAAATAACTGACATATTAAGAATTTTGTAATTGCAGAGTACATTTCCACTCCATAAATTCCAATTTTGCACAAGATTGAACATTTAAATATGGAAAAATGTATATTTTGTAATATCTTTAAATTTAAAATAAATTGTTAAAATAATTAAGAAAACTTCCTAAATACATTTTTTGTAATGTTGAACTATTAAACTTATATTATAATATTACAATACTTTGAGATGACAAACAAAAATGTTTTAAAAGAAATATACCTACTCATGATGGTTGTTATAAAGTTTGACAATAAAACAAACTACAAAAATATTCATTTATTTACAAGTACTATTTTTATATATATATATATATTTATTTTCTAAGTAAGGAACCACCCTGAAATAAACTTTCTAATGCTTTTTTTACATTAGGTTCTTGAAGAATACTTGATGGCTCTTTTTCAGTTACATTAGATTCAATGGGTTGTTGAGGTTGAGTATTAGAAGAAAGGGATGTATTCAATATGTTTAAAATACGATTTTGTAATTGAGCCGCTTGAGGATTTTGAATAGCAGTTGCTGCAGGAAGAATTGGTAGATCGGCAACAACTAAAATATAAAATTAATTATTTGGAATTTAAAAATTAACATTATAACTACATATTATTTCCTTATTTTATAATCTATTTTTAAATGTCACAAGAATATATTAATAATGAAGAAACAAATTAAATATTAAGTTAATTCATTATTATTATATTTAACACAAAAAAAAATAAAATATATATTTACTTGGTTTAAAACTAGGCAAGACTCCAACTTCCTCTTTAATATGTTCTTCTTTTTTCTCTTTTAGATATTTAAGTATCTTTAAAAAAAAATTAAAAACACATATTATTGATTTTCAATAAATATAAAATCAACAGATATTATTTCTTTCTTTGCCTGTTTAGCCGATGTATTTTTTAATTTAATTCAAAGTAATAATCAATAATTTTAATTTTTAATTATTTATTAATTGTTAATGAATAGTGTAAGTTATTTTTTAGTCAAATTTATTTTTTATTCTCTATTCAAGTTGGATGGATTACAAGACAAAAACAGAAAAATTGCACTTTTATCTCCATTACCAGCCTTAGTACAAATATAATAGATTTCATTCGCCCATTCATATAGGTTGGAACGGAAATGGCTTACAATCATTCTGATTTTGACATTAAGGAGGTCATGCTAACGGATAAATTCATTAGATATGTAAGAAATTTTTAGGCTATTCTTAACTTGAATAAAGTTTATTGATTAGGTATAATTTCAAAAATATTATAAGTAATAAATAAGATAGTATAAATATATTAGAAGTAGTAAAACCTAATTTTTAGTCTTATAAGTTTTAATAAATGATTCTCTCAATGACCAACTGCATCATGCAATCTAAGGGATTATTTCTGCCATAGTTGGTAGTGTATGCAGGAACTACAAAAGGAATATGGTGTCTAGTAGTACAAGAAGGAACTATAAAATTGACCAACGCAAGAAGTGAGAGAGCATCAATATAACCATTCACCAGTTTTTTCAAAAACTCTACGTTAATGTTGACTCTCCTGCCTGCCAGTAAGAAGAGAACTAGTTCTTGCATAACTATGGATTAGATATTGTGTAGGACTTTCTTAGGAATTTTAAGTTCAAATGTAAAAATAGTTGAGAATTTACCAAACATTATTATTTAATATTTTTAATATACCCATTTTTTAAGTGTTCATAAATTGATTTAAAAATAACTGACTATAGATTTATATCTATCTTTTTGTAACAGCAGAAAATAATAAAATATAGTCTTTGCATTTTATATCCCTAAATCTAAGTAAAAAATCTGAAAAACTAAGGCCCATAAACCTAAATATGCTTTGAAATTTGTGTATGGGAAAGGAAAAGTTAAAAATTTCAACTAGTACGTAACATAACATAAAATCTTATATTAAAGAGGTTGTTGAAAATAATTGAAAATCTAAGCCCACTTCTGTCTAAGAATAACCCTAACATTTGATTACTAATATTTTATATAACAATATTGACTTAATGCTAAAACAAAATAAGTTATCCGTATAAATAAGATTGTATTTATAAAATTATAGTTGTTACATTACTGATTTAAGTCCTAGGGATTAAAATTTAAAATTAAATAATATATCATATTGATAAAGCAATGGCCCAATCTATTTTGACAATTGCAACTATTTATTTTTTTTATTTACTAATTTTGATATTTGAAAAAATATGTATTCTTAAATTTTAGATTTATTAAAAAATACATAAATAGTTTAGTATGAATAAATCAAATAAATCTACATTACTATTTAAAAATAATTTTTTACCATATCATACTGTAGTACTGTTATATCTCTTTGATCCTGTAATAAATTTAACAATGTGATAATTCCTTCAGGATGTTTATCACCTAAAGGTAAGCCACATTCAGATATAGGAATGCCTGAAAGCCCAGGTATGGGAGTCATTTTCTCTCCTCTAATAAATGCATCAAAACTATGAACAATAAATGCTAATGCATCTTTATAAGGCATGTTTCGGTGTTCTGGAAATATAAAAATAATATATTAATATTTATTGAAATAAATATACATTTATGTTACAAAACAAAAGAATAAGGATCTATCAGTTTTATATTACAATATTTTTAATACAAATCACTTACTATTATTATTTAAAAAAAAAAAAAAAAAATGAAAAATGAAATATTTTAATAATTTTGGTATTTGTTTAGTATGTGACCTACCGATCGAAAATCAAATTTAGTATGTGATCTACCTGTATTAGTGAGTTTAGTGTATGACTTACCAAGACGATTATCTATATTATAGGTATGAACAACCTATGCTTGCTTAACTTTATAATTATATTATACTATATTTACTGATTTTTACCAATAGATATTTTGTCATTCTAACATTATCGACAATATTATCAGTACATGTTCTGTCGTTAATCCGATATTGCGTGTTTAAAACTTTAAAATGTTGGAAGTTGAATTATATGCGATTATTTCTTCTGAAAAAACAGTATTAGAATTTTTACGAAAGAATAAACTGTTACCACAATATAACGAAACTAATTTATGTCATAAATATCACGATGAAACAAAGATGTACATGAGGAAAAAAAGATTGGCTACAGGTGAAATTCGAGAAATCAGCACTATACAATGTATTACAAAAGGATGTCAGACATATAAATCAATTCGATCAACAAATGGATTTTTAACTTATTTATTATTGATCACAAGATTTACCCATTAAAACTGTTTCTAATTTAACAGGTCGTTAAAATGCAACCATTGTTGACTGGTTTAATTTGTGTAGAGACGTGTGTTGTTCATTATTTAAAAAACATGAAAAGATGGGAGGACAAAATATAGTGGTACAAATTGATAAATCGTTATTGAAAGGGAGAAGGAAGTATAACCGAGGAAGACTGCTGCTAGGTGACCTGCGTCATGAACAAGTACAAGATAATTCGGCAGACTTCAATTCTGATAGTGATCAAGAAAATCAAATAAATCTAGTTAATTCACCTACATTAAACAGAAATTATGGTTGTAGACTAGAAGGACCATGGGTATTTGGATTATGTAGCAAAATCGGAGATAATTTGGAACAAAGGTTTTTTGTTGTAGAAACATGTGATAGAAAAACTTTAATTTTGATTATCGAAAAAAATATTTTACATGGTTCTATTATAATGTCAGATAAATGGAGAGCATATTCTTGTTTAAAAAATATAGGCTATGATCATAAAACAATAAACCATTCAAAAAATTTTGTTGATCCAACTACTGGAGCTCATACACAAGCAATTGAATGTTCATGGGGAGTATTAAAAACTAAAATCCTACGAAAAATGCATGGAACATCACCGAGATGTTGCCACGTCATTTAATTGAGGCATGGTATCGATCTATCAACAGGCAAGACATGATTTTTTTTAAATTTTTAAGCGATGTACAAAAAGTGTATTGCCAAAAATGATTAAATTTTATGATTTTTTTTTTTTTATACTGATATTCTGTAATAATAAAATAACCTAATTATATAATTTTTAATTTGAATGTTTTTAAATTAATTATTGGTCTGGTAGGTCATACATGCAAAACGAACACCTTATACGGTAAGTCCCTCGACCAGTAGGTCACATACTAAACGAATATCATCATTTTAAGTTTGACTATAACTTTAAAATTATTTGAGATGTGATTTATTTATTTATTTATATATCTATAATAAATATTTGTAATTTAATATTAATGAAATGCAACACAATCTTGAGTGATACTCTAATACTTCATACTTCCATCCTAAAATAAAATACTTCTAAATTTAAAATTAAAATGAATCATAAAAATATTTTGTTTTAGAAACACAAATAAAAGTATGAATGGTGAGTAAAGACTAGTAACCAAAAATTGTTAAATGCTTTGAATGTATTAAATTATATGTATGAAAACATTTTGTTAAGGATTAAAATTGATTAGGATAAGAGATGTTTATAAGATGTTATAATATTTACATATATTAAATATTATTTATGTATATTTTATCATAGTGGTTTTCAATCGGTGTTCTACAACTGTGATACAGGCAGACAGTATTATCATTAAAAATAGAACATTTTTTGTCACCAATTTACAATACATTAAAATAATCTAAAAATGTGTTAAAGAAAAAATTGCTCAAATGCTGCAAAAATTATGAGAAGAGTTAAATATACCATGTTTAAAAAAGGTTGAGAATTATTGGTCTATTAGATATTTTATAATATATTACCTTCAGGTATACCATGGAGTATATCAACAGTAACGCTTCTATACAATTTATTTTCATCACGTACAACTAAAACATATAATGTCCCTCTTTGAGCTAAAGTTCCAAGAACACGATTAATTGGTATATCAGGATTAGGAAATAATAAATCCACCTTCATGTTCATTTTTTTTAAGTTTACTTCTAAAAACTCTGCATATTCCCTATATAATAATAAAACATTTGATAACTTGTTACATTAAAAACTATTATTTATCTTACAAAAAAGTAAAATAAAAAATATATATTTTAAGACTTACGTTAAGGAATTGTTGGTGACAACAATTTCACAATCATTAGGGGCATTTGGATTCATCGCATTAGGATTAATTAATCTGGTTGATTTAAAATCATCACTAAAATTATAAAAATATGTAAGTAATAAAATAAACATTTTAAATTGTCCTCTATATTTAATTGTTTAAAACTCCCAATAAAATGGTTTCTAACGTGTACCTAGTACATTTAAACTTTATAGCTTATACTTGATTAATTTTCCTTAATTATAAATTATAATACTGAAATTCATTATTGATTAGATAAGAACATAGACAAAATAAAATTATGTTATTTACTAAGTAAGTTCTTATAAATAAATAAATTTTATATTAAATCTTATTCATCAATGAGAAAGTAACAAAGATTTGATAGTGCCTCAATAAAAATGTATCAATCAGAAAAAGGTTTACTATCTCTGCTTATAAAATATTATGAATTACAAAAATAATAAAATAATATTTTACTTACAAATCTCTTGGCTGGTTTCGGTTATCATTTCTGAAATCATAATGTTGTGTTATACAATATAACTTTTAATAAGCTAGGATAAGATTTAAATAACATTTAGATCTAATTCACTCTTGATATTAGTTTAAGATAATTAATTGAATTGAATGCACCATTTTTAAAACTAAATAAAAAATTACAGGTTCAATTCTAGTTTAACTGCATGATCCATTCTACTAATTGTTAAATTTTAAACCTTATTTAGATATTTGACCACTAGACATTATTAAAACTAAAGATTTTTGTACTAAAATTCTTTAAGTTCTATGTATATCAAATTTTTTTTTTTTTTTAGTGGTAGAAGTTAAAAGAGGAGACGAGCTGAGAGTTATACAATAATGCAGTAATTTAAAGATATAACTTTCATTAAGATCTTTGAAATAGCAAAATACTAATTTTCAAATATAATTAAGCTGTATTGAATATTGATAGTACTATTACTTTAAAAATATCAAATGACAAAAATTGTAAATAACTTATAAAGTTTAAAATTTTGAAAACAGTACATTGCATTTCTCATCAAATCAATTCCATATTAACTTTATTTGGTTCAATTTAATAAATCAATTGTATACCTTTTTTCATTAGCATCAAAATTTGCTGCTCTTTCATTTTTTACTAATTCTCCATTTCTATAAAAGAAAGGTCTTACTGGTTTTACATCTGAATCAAAAATTAAAAATAGTTTTAACATAACTTAACAAATTGTAATATATACAAATATTTGTAATCTACCTAAACAAAAGTATTACAAATATACATACCAAGTTTCTTGCTCATAATATAATCTGGAGGATTTTGAGCTAAGGCTTTGAGTGCAGAAGACTCTTCTACAAATTGAACAAAAACATGTCTAGTCTGAAGAGAAACATCTGAAAATAAAAGGAATTTCTATGAAAATCAAAGACCAGATATACAAAGAATATCAAAATACAAAATAAATATATTTATAATTTTAAACTATTAACTTACTGTCAATTTCGCCGTACTTGTGAAATACAGACACCACTTCCTTGCGAGTCATACCAGCCTGCGGTATGTTTGCAACATATATGCGAGCTCTGGCTTTCAATTCTTGTTCGGCTTGATTTCTTGGCCTGTTCATGTCAGCTTTTTCGTTACCCGGTTAAGGTATTCAAAATAAATCAACTTAAACAACGTGAATTTCGTCAAAGACAGTGGTTAGTAATACACATGTACTCCGACAAGCAATTAAGGAATACGCGTAGGAACAACAATCATTCAATGATCTCTGTGGCACAATCAAAACGTATCGATAATTGAAACGAATGATCTATGTTGTGAGTAATTATTATTACATATTATTGTTCATCATTACGCGTCTTATGAATAAGATAGAGGATCGAGTATTTAAAAAATACGTAGAGTAAACAACGATCGTTACACTGCGACTGCAATAAATAAAAATAAATATTTACTTTATATTTTTATCACCGGACACAAATGATGAACCATTGTTTTGATAATAAATATCAGGCCCGTGCAACTCGATGAGATTATAACCTGTTATCACCCGTGGTCTTATTGACGGGACAGTAGAGTGTCGCCACATTGAATACACGTATCGGTAGCGGATGTACTCTGTGTGAGGCCTACTAAAACGTCTATAAACTAAACTCGGTACAATACTACGATGTGGAACGGCTAATGGGTTGTGGCCCGACTGTTAGACGCCGACGACCAATGGAATGCCACGATACGGGATCCAGGATAACCGGGCTGTGTTTTATATTACGTTTTTCTTCCCTTCCAAAATAATTTAGAATCTAAAGTAGGCAAGTTCTCTACGTGTTCCCTCGTCGCTGTTACTGTTCACTGTTTAGTGTTTAATGTTTATCTGTTAAGTGTTAACCGTGTGGTATACTGGCACGTTTGTGGTTTCATTGATTCATTATCCAATATTCGTTCTCGTCTCTTGATCGAAGTTATTGTTCGTTCACTGTTGAGTTTTATCGTCATCCGGTTGATTATCGTTACATATCCCAAAAAAATAACTGCCGATAAAAAAAATAATAAATTACAAGTAGCGACTATAGTTCGATATAAAATCGAATTAAAAATATCAATTTAAACACCATCAACAGTGAGTAAATTTTTCTAATTTTACACGTTTCTGTTTTCTTTTAAAACAAATTGTACCGCATAATCTCTTATTATTATTGTTTTTGAACCTGAACCATTATGTTGTATGATGCATAATAATATTGTGTTTTTCATATGATCGTTCAGCGAAAAAACGCGCGTAATGTTTCAATGTTATTGACCCTCTGGTAGATAGGAATTCTATTTGATTAACTTTCAAAATCGCGTCTTTAAAAATGTAACGCAATTTGCAATTGATTCTTGTTTCATGAATAATATTACTATAGATGTTATTCATTAAAGAATATTTTTATAGGCCTACTTTGTGCGAAAAACCGGTTTCTGTTTATATGTATATAGGAGCATAAAAAACCGCAAACTCGGTTTACCGTTATGTTCTGTTGGGGTATGAAGAGGAGGATACCTAGAACCGTGTTAGTGTGTTAATGTAATTGAAAGCAGTATATGTATATGAGCGTGTTTGTATATATGTATATACTGTATAGTGTTTATGACATACACGCGAATCTGTCACATCATTGCAGGATATATCGGTTTTGTTCTTAGTGATTTATTTTGTTAACATTTCATAGGTGTTTTCGATTATTTATATCAAAATTGTTCACGAAAAAAGACTATAAAATGGCTGGAGTCAAGAAACCATTTTTACGACTACCAAAATCTGTTAAGCCAGTATTATATGATTTATTTTTGAAGCCAGATTTGCAGAAATTCACATTTGAAGGCAAGGAAACAGTTTCTATAAATGTGAGTATTATGGAATTGTATATATTTATAATTTTAATTAATAGTTTTATTGATTTAACTTATACATTATATATATATATATATATATAATATAATTCATATTATATTCTGTTTATTAGATTACTTAATAATATTTATCTATTGACTAAGCCATTAGGTAATTTTTTTTTTATTAATTGATTTTAATTATCATTATTTTTCATTTATATTAAGTATAAAATTTGAATATTTATCTTTTAATTCTTAATTACATATAGTAATTAGAATTTAGGTAAGGATATTTTTAATCAATCCTAAAAAATTAAAACTTTATTATTCTAACTAAAAATAATTTTAATTTTTAAACTATTTTCACTTATACTTAATTATTATACAAAAACATCACAAATTTAATGATAGAATACTTAAATTATTTAATAGTTAAAAAAAATATAAACAATAGAAGGATTCCAAAGAAATAATTTTCTTTGTATTTTTTAGTTACATAAAAAACAAAAGGTTATTGTGTTTGAATCATGTTTTAATTGTTAATTTATTCTTATAAAAGTATATCATAACCTTGTATATTATATTAATAGTATGATCAATATTTCATTCTTCAAAGCGATGCTATATTGCATAGGTAAATTTGTAAGTTGTTGATACATTTTAAATATTATCTTAAGTCTAGGCATAAAAAAAAAATATTTTGTAAAAAACTTAGTGCATAAAGTCACTTAAATTTTAAATTCATGTTCACCTATTATATTAGTCATAAATTTTTCTAGATTCTGTTCTGTTAGAACAAACCTAGATAAAACTAGCAAGTTACCAAGTATCATTCATTACTGTTAGTTTTACCCTATCTAACTCTATGTGAAAAGTTTTAGAATGATTTACACTATTTATTATTTTTCATAATACATATTTGTTGTGACTAAATGAGATATCCATAAGTGTATTTAAACTTTAGTGGCTAGGGAGAAAATATTAACATTTTTTATGGGTTTCTCATTTTAGAAAACTCTTGATGCTCCCTTGTTATTTATAACTTATAAGTAATAGCATGAATACGATGGAATAAGCATCTGCCTTCTCTTTCATGATAAACACGCTAATGGAAACACACATAAGTTAATTTAAAATACATTACCTACCTATGTCTTAATTATAATATAGTTTAGGTAGTTCAGTTTTTATTAGTTTTAAAAAAATTAAGATAATTATTTTCTACTAGTTAGTATAGTTAAAATTAAAATATAGTTTTCAATAGCTTTATTTTTTCTGAGCAAGTTGTATTTTGATTATTTAGTTGGACATATTTCAATAATAAAACTAAAATGTTAAGTATGTATTATTTTATATCCATTTGTTTGCAATTTTAATTTCAGTTACTTTTTAATATTAGGTTAATCTATAAGTTTAAAAAATTGTTCATCCATACCCATCTAACACCTAGGTTTCACAGTAATTTAATTAAGAATTTTAAACATTAAAATATCTTAACTTTAAAGTTATAAAACAAGTAAATTTTTTTAAAAAGAAAAAACAGGAAACCAAACTAAGAAACTATGTTTAGTAAGTTATAACTAGAGCTAAGATTTTAATGACTTGTATTTTTTTCTTTAAGTGCTATACAGTTCTAAACTGCTAAACTTCTAACCAAAACCCTAATTTGTTCCGTTATATAACAATTTAGAATATGTAAATATTATTTTGCATTTTTAAAGTCATTTTTACAAATATTACGTTCATTTTGTGTGTTTAAACTCATTTTTGTTTATTTTAAGCTTTTTTTTAATATGTGTTATTTAGGTAACTCAATTACTTACTTAAGTCCATTGATATTGAAAAAGTAATATAATTAATTGTCCACTCAAATTTGAATATATTTGTTTAATTTACTTCTTAAAACAAATTTTTACCTATTTAGTGTAGCATAAAAAATGAATAAAAAATTTTTTGTGTAGCATAAAAAATGAATAAAAAAATTTTTCACTCATCTTAATACATTTTTTGGTCATTCTTAATTATTTTTTTAAGAGTTTTTAAGTTATTTTTAGGTCATTCAAATCATAACTCTAGTTATAACTTAACTTTATAATTAAAAAGATTACTTTGATGGAAGTATTAAGTTAGAATTAAATAATAAATCATAGTAGGTACATAGGTATCTATGCAAAATATATTGTTCAGTGTATACTGTTATCAGCTATTTTATACCATGTTTTATATTATTATATTTTATGTTACTATTAGTAATTACTAATTTATTTATCTTTTAATATTATAATATACTGAACTTGAACTCATTTTTGATAAAGTCTTTGCATTTGTTATATTATTAATTAGTTGTATATAATGTTGTTATTGACTTATAAAGCAATATCGTTAATTTCAGATGCACTATAGAATGGTGTCAATTAATTTGATATAAATAGCTAAAACTTAGTCTAAATGGTTCAAAAGAATAAAACAATACATATATAAAGAAAACATTCAAGTATATTATTAATAATTTATGGACTACGATAATTTTAACATAATAATGTTATTAAAATAATTAATTTCATAAAAAATATCTTCATATACCTTTACAAAAAAAAATTGTGTCTAAGTACTTATATTTTTAATTTTGCACACAAAGAACTTAGGAGGGTCTTGCATTGAATTTTTAAACATTAGATGATAGAGTTGAAAATAGTGTGATTACAACTTTGTAAAAAAAAATATGTTTAACAATTTAATGGAAACCATAGTTTATGTATTGTGGTGCTTTTTTTATATATTTACATTTATGTTGTTTATTTTTTTATTTCAAAGAGATGACAATTGCATTTTCTTATATCTGAAGTAAATAATTGTAAAATAAGGTTTTTTTTACTATTTGTGTGCTTTTTATAGACATTTGAATTTTAAATTGTCTACTTTATTTATTTATTTTTTTAAATTTATATATTGTTAAAAAGTTGTTTATTGACAGAAATTGTTTAAAATGTAATGTAGGGCTTCTCATAATTTATGATTATTGCGGTATAAAAATTGAAAATTCAATTTCAAAGTTATTATAAATAAGTATTTTAATTTCAAACTAAAGAATTTTTTCAAATTGTAAACCTTTAGTCAAATTATTTTGTATTAATTATATTCAATTTTTAATTCCAAAGTTTGAAAATTAGAAAGTTTAGCAGAAACTAACATTAAATTTGTATGGTCTTTTATGATATACCATTTTTTGTTTGTGTAAATAGAAATTAATAATTTTAGTTATTTTGTTGCAGTTTAAAACAAATTATTTTGTAAGAACTAGAAATTTATTCTTCTTCAATTTATTATATTATAATTTACTAAGTACAAATGACATTTTCTATCATATAAATGTAAGCTATTTATGTCATATTACACTTCTATTGTTTGTTGCTATTGACCCTTAATTTAAAAATAGCTAATAATATAACTAAAGTATGTGATTTATTGTTGGCAATAAACATATTGAAATATAAATGTCCTTAGAAATATAGACTGACTTATAATGGTAAATCGTATCTAATGATTTTATCATTAAATTATAATTTAACACGTCCGTTTTAGTGTGCTCAATGACGAAATTACATTACTAATATTGATACACTCTACGTATACGTATATGCAGCAAAGTAACTTCCTCAGTTTTTTATTAAATTAAATCTAATTTAAAATTATTTAAATGCAATTCTATTGGTATGTCACATTTTATTATTTTTAATAATAACGTCATATCTATTGAAAAAGTTATAATTCGATTAATTTGAATTGCGTTACTTTTGGTTCCAATTTGTTACAAAATAAAATGTTTCATTTTACTCAATGAGATTTTAATTATTGTAATTTTAACATATATAATTATTTATTAATCACAGTATTATTTACCGATGTATTTACAAATTGTAATGAAATGAATAACTGATGAAGTGATGAAAGTTGGTATTACCGAAATCATTTTATCTACAAAAATTAATACAAAATTAATTAAGTCATTACTCTCTTTAATCACGCCATATTTTGTTATCTGCGACGAAACTAACACTAAATGTGCTTATGAATCATTACATAATATAAGTATTAAGTTTAATAATAACTACACTGAATAATGTTATTTCGGATTTTATTAAAATTATTTTGTTGCATTATTTTAAGAAATAGTTCACAGACAATGGTTGGAAAATCTGCTATTATGATTATAGTATAATTATTTTGTAATTAAAAACAAAAAATTTCTCACAGAATTAATTTCAAGTTATATCACATATATCTAAATACAATAATTAATAAAATTTGTATTTTAATAGAAAATTAAAATTAATTTACAAATACCAAAACCTTAGATTATTTGAATTAGAAAGTGTCTTTTTACAAAATATGTATGTATGTTCAAATATTTTAGTACTAAAAAAACCTGAAAGTTAAATTCTTAAAAATAACATTTTATAACTTCTAATTATACATTGTAATATTATATGTAATAGTCTTATGGTGATCAATTATTTTAAAATATTACGCTGGTTAGTGGTTTAAGATACTTCTTTCTTTAACTATCAAGGTCAACAATTCTAGTTTATTTAAAGAAAGATGATATGTTATTATTTTGGTATACATAATATACTACATAGCTACTCTGTATTATAACATACTTATGAAATAATAAGAAATGATAAAAATGATTATATTTCGAAAGAAAAAAATTGTATACTTTGATCACGCAGGTGTCCAATAGTGTGTACACAATAACGTAACTGTACAACGCGGCTCCCTATACATGTGTAATTTTAATTCTTTTATACACGAATAACTGTACCCTATGAACAGTTATAAGGAGACAGATTTATCCAAAATGTACCTACACCTGTGCTAGTTATTTTCAAATTAATTACATTCTTAAATAATATTTATATATGTATTTTGTATTGATCAATCTACACATTCTTCGTTAAAAATTTAAATTACGAAGTATGTATATTCTAATATTCTATCCTACTTGAATAGTAATATTCATATTTAATTTTATATATTTATATGTCATAAACAACTGTTTTTTACTATATATTCATATTTTTCATCTAAATATGAATATAAGATGTTAATGAAAAGACTATTAAAATACATATGTGCTACATGAATTCATTTTTTATCTATCGAGCCAGTGGCGCACATAATAATACATAATATATTATCTCAACATTAAGAGGCAAATTGTAATCATAAATAATTTTTATCATAAGACTTTAATTTATAATAAAAAATGATACTTAATGTAATTATTTTGTATTATATTTTAAGTTTATATAACTTGATAAATAATGTGTTAATTTTTATTTTTTAGTAGTTACGACATATTATTTTTTAGACTGTATATAATAATATAGCATACTAATAGAAATCTTATTTTATTTTTTGAAAATAAAAATAAAGAATAGTATGAAAAATATAATGTAGGAGGGGGCACCTAGTGAAGCAGCCTATTTTGATTAACGGGACAAGGGTGGAAGAGTTTAAAAAAATTAGAGAATGATTTAATTTTTAGCCTTCTTGGTAGGTTGTCAGATATACGAATAATACGATTTGAAAAGAGAGGTTTTATGTTAAGGTTGATATGGAAGCTAAATTTACTATAAAGTTTTTAGTAAGCAGTTTAGATGGACTGGTAAGGTAACATAATTGATGTTAAGGTTAGTGTGGAGAATTCTATAGTAAAATGCCAGGGAGAATTTATTAGAATGTGTAGATAGATAGATTAGATACTTAGATTTGCTCAAATTTAAAATGCCGTGTTACCATAATGGGTAGATAAAATCTCTATGTATGAAGATTTTAAGTTAAATATTTAGTTTGGAACATAGGTTAGGACAGAATCATAGCCCATATTTTTGTTTGTCGCGCTCATATGCTTATTGTAAATTATTTTTATATATTGAATATATCTATTAAATGTTTAAAAAAAAAAAGTTACATAATTTCAAATATTTTGATTAAAAGTGTATCCTGTTGTGATATAAATTTATTTTTAGATTCTAAGCAGAGCAATTAAGAGGATGCTACACAGATATTTGTTCTCACTGTCTTATAAGTACGTGACAATTTACGTTTAGCAGATTAAGTTTAGCTTCGTTAGTTCAAAAATTAAAGTAAACCTACCTATTATGAAACTTGATGGTAAAGAATATTTTCTGTGTTTGTATGTGGGTTTTTAGAATAATTCAATTTTTTAAATGAGTCATGAGCATTTTTAATTTATTATATTTTACATACGCATAACTCGCTAAAAAATTGAACTATCGTAAAACACCCTCATATAAACACAGATAATCTTCTTACCATCAAGTTTCATTATAGGTCAATTCACTTTAATTTTTAAACTAATGAAGCTGAACGTAAATTGCTTATGTTACGCATTTGTAAAACAGAGACAACAAATGTCTATGTAGCGTCCTCTTAATGTATTGATTTTACAGTGTGTGTTTTTTTGTGTCTGTATACATGATAAGTAATCGATAAAATGATTCAATTGTCAACTTTATAGGTAGTTTCGAACAGTTAATTGGATTAATTTCTAATTAAGATAGTTTAAAATAATGGGAAAATGAAATTTTTACGCGAATTCAATTTTCAATATAATCGAAATTTTTTAGTGCAACTTAAAATGTAATAACTAGAAATTTAAAATTTTCATTAAATGTTTATACAATGGCTTTTTATACATAATATAATATTCTAAATATTTAGACTATTTATAGACATAAGAAATTATCGATGTATATTTTGTTAGTTTTATTCCCTATAAATGTTAATTAAAAATTATTCTCTAATGTCAAAATTTTTGAAAACTGTATTAAATTCCAAGTTGTTCTAAAATTTGTATTAAAATTATAAAAAAACATATTAACAATTTTTTTTTGTGCGCATTTTAAGCTTAAGTTTTTTCAAAATTGCAAAAATATACAAATATAATTATTTTTTATAGATATTTGAAATTTAAATACATTATTAGTGAAGACTTGAATCTCATATTATGTGTATTAAGAATTTTATACTATATGCAATGCAATTTTTAAAATATGTAGATTAATTTTAAGATATCTAAATAGATAACTATTTATAATATGAACCTATTCGCACTGTTTTACAGTATTGACTGTAAGGTATTATTAAATAAATTTTATAACAATACTATATAATATGGTATAAATACAATAATTTTAATAATAATTAAATACTAATAAATAATAATATAATAATTTACAATGTTTACTAAAAAAAAATAATATATATACTAGGAGTAAAATAAATTACCTTAACTTAATGGTACAAATTAATAGAAATAATTGTGTCATTAAATAGGTTATAAAAGTTATAAATATGTCATTTGTTTTAAGTTGAATGAGTTTTAATTTTAATATTAAATCATTTAAAAATAAATTTAACAAAAAAACTATGTATATTTAGATTTACTGTAGTTATGTCTGATCTAATAATTAAGAAATTAAATTTTAATATGATGATGTGTGCTACCATCAATATATTAATAAAAACTTAAATATTAAAAAGTTATTGTACACATGTTGTTATGCTAAAAAAATGTATTCTTAACTTACCTAAATATTCATATTGGAGGTTGTAGTTTTATAGCTATCATCAAAATTTTAATTTTCTATTATGTGTTTTCTATGTCCTTAAAAAACTTTCAAACACATTAAACGAATGCCCTGAACGCCACCATTCTTCTTGTAATTGTCTTTCGACTAGGTTTGTTACCCCACATGATCTTATTTTACATTTTACTTTTACTTTTCTCCATAAATACTCAATTGTTTATGTTTGAGCACTTATATGTGGGTTTATGATGTTCTTTCTATTGGAAAATGTGTAGATAATGTTATTAATATAGATAGAATACGATATGTGTACCAAAGTTATTGATTAAAAATATTAATATTTTATTTCTTTAACCTATTTTATTACATACTGTATATCGTGGCCATTGTAAATTATTGTATTTATTTATTATTAATTTCACAGATTTTGGAACCAACCAAAGAAATAATTTTACATGCATTGGATTTAAAAATTGAAGAAGTTGAATTAAAAGACTGTGATGGATTAATTTCCAAACCTTCTGTTACACTATCAGCTGAAGATGAAACAGTCACATTGGGATTTGATAAAGAACTAAAAATAGGCGAAGCATTTTTAAAATTTATATTCATTGGTGAACTCAATGATAAAATGAAAGGATTTTACCGTAGTAAATATGTTAGGTAAGTTCAATCAAATTATTTTTCAGTATGGCTTTGCAATTTTTTTTTTGTTTTGCAAAAAAAATTGCATAGTGTGACTGAAAGCGGCAATCCAGTTGAATTAAACTCGGCTGTTACCATGTTGTGTTCAACTAATGCACGTAGAATGTTCCCTTGTTGGGATGAACCGGCTCTGAAAGCTGTATTTGATATATCTGTTGCCGTGTGTAACCCATCTCATCTAGCTTTGTCTAATATGGTAAGATTATTCTACTAATTTTTTGTTAATTTTTTTGTTTTAAGTCCAAGTGGAGAAGAAAAATATTCTGCTGTTACTCAATTTGAAGCAACTGATGCAAGAAGATGTTTTCCCTGTTGGGACGAGCCGGCTATTAAAGCTGAATTCAACATTTTATTGTCTGTACCCCAAAACAAAACGGCTCTTTCCAACATGGTACATTTTCATTAAACTAATTAGTATATATTTTCTTTTAATATCGCTTATTTAATTTTAGCCTGTGATTTCTGATACAACTGAAGAAAATGGAGAACGCTTGCTTAAATTTCAAAAAACTCCAATTATGTCTACATATTTGGTTGCCGTTGTAGTAGGAGATTTTGATTATGTGGAAGACAAAGATTCAGATGGTGTTTTAATCCGTGTATACACACCAATTGGAAAAAGTGAACAAGGAAAATTTGCATTGGAAGTGGCCAAATGTGCATTACCTTACTATAAAGATTATTTCCAAGTAGCATATCCTTTACCAAAAATGGATTTAATAGCTATTGCTGACTTCTCATCTGGTAACTTTATTTTTCATAACTTTATAAATATTAATAACTGTTTATTAATCAATATATTTTTAGGTGCTATGGAAAATTGGGGCTTAGTAACCTACAGAGAATCATGTCTCTTAGTTGATCCAGATAATACTTCAGCAGTTCGTAAACAATGGATAGCTTTAGTTGTTGGGCACGAACTGGCTCACCAGTGGTTTGGAAATTTAGTTACAATGGAATGGTGGACACATCTATGGCTAAATGAGGGATATGCTTCGTTTGTGGAGTTTCTGTGTGTTGAACATTTATTCCCAGAATATGATATCTGGACACAATTTGTCACAGACACATATATTAGAGCACTTGAGTTGGATGCCTTAAATAGTAGTCATCCCATTGAAATACCAGTAGGCCATCCATCTGAAATTGATGAAATATTTGATGACATTTCATACAACAAGGGTGCTTCAGTTATCAGAATGTTACATAATTTTATTGGAGATCAAGTAAACTAATATTAATTAATTAGAAAATTCTTTATTTTTTTATCAATATTTTTAATTTTTAGGATTTCCGTAAAGGAATGAATCTATATTTGACTAAACATCAATACGGCAATACATTTACTGAAGATTTATGGGCTGCCTTAGAAGTAGCCAGTAATAAACCTGTTAAAGATGTTATGTCGACATGGACATTGCAAAAAGGTTTTCCTGTAATAACTATTGAGAAAGAAACTCAAAATCCCGATGGATCAAGAGTTCTTAGAGTATCTCAAACTAAGTTTACTGCTAATGGGCAAGTTGATGGTAATTTATAAAACAACGATATTCTTTTTCTTTTTAATGATTAATAATATATTTAGGTTGTGGTGTTTTATGGATGGTTCCATTGACGTTTTCTACATCTCGAAATCCTGGAATTGTGTGTCATAAAGATATTATGTCTGAAATTCAAAAGGATATAATCATTCCTGCTAATGTAATTTCACCAGGAGAATGGGTTAAAGTAAACCCAAGTACTGTCGGATACTATAGAACTCGTTATACACCAGAATTGCTTAATAATTTTGTACCATCTATATCATCAAGAACATTACCGCCTTTGGATCGTCTTGGGTTACTCGATGATCTTTTTGCTCTTGTTCAAGCTGGTCTCTCCAGTACTGATGAAGTACTAAATTTAATGTTAGCTATGACGGATGAAGACAATTACTCTGTATGGTCTTCAATGAGTAATGTGCTTGGTAAATTAGCTATATTGTTGTCTAATGTGGAAGGAGATACAGAACAATTATTTAAACAATACAACAGAATTCTTTTGAAAAAAATATCAACAAAATTGGGATGGACACCTCAACCTAACGAAAGTCATCTAGAAACAATGCTTAGAGGTTTAGTAATGGCTCGTTTAGTATCTAGCGCTGATCCTGATATTATATCTGAAGCCAAGATAAAATTTGCTAATCACCTAAGTGGTAAAGAAACCATTGTAGCTGATTTGAGAAGTCCCATCTATAAGGCTTGTTTGTCATCTGGTGATGAGACCACTTTTAATCAATTATTACAGGTTAAATATATTATATACTCTTAAGTCATAATTAAGTATCTCTTAAATTTTAATAATTATTTTAGCTCTATAGAGGAACTGATTTACATGAAGAAAAGGATAGGATATGCAGAGCGATGGGTGCATCTAAAAATAAAGATATATTAAAAAAAGTGCTTGATTTTGCAATGTCTGTAAGTTATTATATAGTGATTATCAGAATATGGTAATGTAATTTTATTTTATAGGATGAAGTTCGCTCACAAGATACTGTATTTGTAATAATTTCTGTTGGTGGATCTAAAATTGGTAGAGATTTAGCTTGGCAATTCATTCAAGACAACTGGTCAAAATTATTTAATCAATACCAGGTAAACAAAGTTTATTCTTAGCTTATTTCTGACAAAATTTAATTAAATTATTTTCTTTAATTATTGTAGTGTTTAATATAAACAATTTAATTTTTAGGGTGGTTTCTTGTTAACTCGTTTGGTAAAAAATACAACAGAAAACTTTGCTTCAATTGAAAAAGCTGAAGAAGTTGAGAATTTCTTCAAACAGAATGGTTGTGTTGGTGCTGAAAGAACAATCCAACAAGCTTGTGAAACTATTCGGCTAAATGCTGCATGGTTAAAAAGAGACTATGAAAAATTACAAAATTTCCTTCAAAAAGTAGTTGAAAAATAACCTAAATGACTTAAAGCTTGGTCAATAATGCTCAATGACTGTTCCAGTAAGTCATAAAATATAATTATGATTGAGTAAAAAAAAATGATTTGTTCTTATTTATGTATATATTTTACTAATAAGTCTTTTAAATACAATTAAATGAGATAATTTATTTTTATAAGTTATGTATAAAATATATTACCTGCTCTACTAATGCAATTTGCTAAAATTTGTTATGAAAGTTTTTTTTTTTTTTTTTTAAACAAATTATTTATTATTTAATAATCTTAAACAAACCATTTATTTTCAGGTTAGACATAATACAAAGAAGCAGCATTTCATTAACGTTTTCGTTAACCAAAGTCACTTTGTTACATTAATGTAAATGCTTAATGGCATTACCTATCTTATACTGGGCATATATTCTTTTTTTTTCGTAAATATAAATTTATTCTTTATGGTTTAATTGTTTATTTATTTATTTTAATTGAATATGCATTTAATACTCATTACAAAATGTAACCAATACCTGGTGCTAACAAGTATTTCTTGACAATGGTCAAATGGCATCAACTGCTTTATCTCACAATATAGTACACGATACCAAAATTTCAGAAAGAACACCCACACTTTGCTCAATTTAGCCACTCCATTGCTAATTTCATTTTGAATATAATATTATGTTCTACCTGTTAAAAATTAATTAGCCACAACATATTATATTAACCTCAAGCTTGTCAAGTAAACTAATAAAGATAAATACAGTAAAACTCGCTTAAAATGCTTGATTTCCCTCTAATCAAATAAAATATTATTTTGTTCTGCAAATAATGATAAATTTTATAAAATCTTGTTAAAAATAATATTAATTATAATATATATATTTATAAATATATTTCCTTTTAACTAAATTATTTTTCAATTTTCAATATACTCTTCCCTGCTTAAGGCTTTTTAGAGAGTTGGTCTCTTGAAGAGTGTATCAAACAAGTATCATTTACAGTATTATATTTTCAAAAATAAATATAATTGTTATTTGTTTGAGAGTTTAGATTAAATATCAAAATAAGTGTATACATATCTTCAAAGATAATAAAATTATATGAATATTATAAATAATATTGAGAGAATTATATTTATTACTGAATATAAATTAAATTCAATGTAATGAGAACATTATTCTTCTTAACAAAACTTTACAAGTCACAATAATTAAAATTTAATTGATATATGACCATTCTTTTTTGTAGTTATTTTTATATGCACATGAGTTATGACACTTGGAGTGGAACATAAGTCATTACCCCGAAATACAGTAAATATTCTGTTGATAAATTTACTAAATTCTAAAATATTCCTGTTTTAAATCTCATGATATATTGTAACTTACAATATAAAAATTTGTTAATAAAATTATATATTGTTTAAGAAAAAATAAATATATAATTATTTATCAAAATTTAAATGAATAGGTATGGATTATTTTTTAAATTTGAGATGTTTATAAATTATGTATATTGTTTAAGTTTTACACAATTATTTATCTTCTTTTTTTTTTTTGAGGATGATTTCTGAATTTATAGTTTGTTCCTTACAAACCATAAAATTACAAAATTTCAAAATAAGTTGCTTCTTTATATGCTACTTATAGACTTTTGAATTTGTTAACTTCTTTTTATTAACAGATTGAAAATTGAATACAATATTTCTCATTAATTTTAAGTTGGTTTCTCTAATAACAAAATATAAAAAATACACCCAAGGATTGGAATGTAATTCATTTTTGAAAAAATAAAACAAAGAAACAAGTTAAATATTATACCTATTTCCTTTAAGCAGAGTTTGTGTTGCAAGTAGAGTTACATATAACAAAATTCTATGATATACTTTTATACATATACAATATTTATATACACACACTACAAAGATAAAAAAGAATTTATAACATTTATAAGGTGTTTAGGGTAATAGTAAAATTAAACAATAATAAATAATTTTTATAGCTAAAAATAAAAATTTGTTGAGAATTCAATTAAAACAGTTTTTTTGTAATAATTATAAATATTAGATTTTTTTTTTTCAAATATTTAATGGCATTGAATTGAAAATAGTTGATGAATCTTGCCCAATATTTTTATTAGTGTAATTTACTAAAATATATATTCTGTTGCGTTTGGGATATATTTATTGATTGAAAACTTCATTATAAATATGATTGTAAAATTTTTTTGCCGAGTAAAGTAATCGCTAGTGCTTCTAAATCTTTATAATTTATTTTAGTAGATTTGTCTAAAATATTTTTACTAAGACACACAAATAATTTTAATTTTTTGGATATTTAATAAATTATAGGTACTACTCAGATATTTTTACCGTACTAACTTATAAATTGGTAGAGATACAATACACATAGTTTCTGATGAAATTGTATTCTTCAGACAGTATAACTTGTATTTGATTGTTCTAAGGCGCATAGTTATATTGTTTATGTGCTGACAACTTTTAATATTAAGGTCTTTGACCAAAATATTTCACCCTATATAGAGAGGGTTGATTAAAATATAAGTGATTTTGATTTCAACAAGCGGAAAATGACAGTGTAATTAATGGAAAATGCTATATAGAAATTTTCATCAAAATTTAGTGTTATGTTTTTAGCATTCAGTTTTTCAATAATTTGGTTTAGCCCAGTATATGCTTTATTATAAATAGATTTCCATGATGTATTGGATAGTAATGCTTGTCAACATTATGTAACCTAAAAGGTTTTTCTACTAAAGAAATTTGACGTTAAGTTATAATAATTTTATTATTCGTGATTGAAATTCAAATATTAATGCTAGCCTACCTATTGGTACCTATTGGTTATTCGATGTGCTCACGTATAATTTCCTTTGAGTGTTATTTGTTTTTAGGTAGGCATTTGTTCAAAAATAATATTACCAACTTGAATCTTTCTATTATTACTCAAATTATATTTTATTATAAATTCACAAAAAAATTTTTGAAAAATGTTGATTAACTTTAAAATATTTACAAGTCGAATTTGTTCACACGATTATATCTATTATAAATACTTTACAAATTACTATATATATTTACTGGATACGTCGAATACTGATATTGAAGTTAATAAAAATTGACAATTAGTACTATTAAATTTGGTAAATAATATTGATATATTTTTTATTAGATAAATTCAATTTACTTTCACTGCTTTTAGCAAAAATTAATTCAATTTAGGTACCTATTGTATTATTAAAGGAAATACCAGTATTACCGTCAGTCTATAATTTTTATTTTCAATTGATTTTTCTACATTAATTTAAAGATAAGTGCATCCACTTTTATATTTTTAAATGGGAATTTGTCAATTTGATAAAACCTAATTAGTTAAAACACAACAGGAAATTAAATTTTCAAGACTATTTTTAAACAATAAGACTTATAAAAAATAATATAATACGATAAGATGAACAGGTTACAGGTATTTGACTGTTTCACGTTAATTAAAAGAATATAATACAATTTACACGAAGAGTAAAAATTCTTTTCACATTTTTGTCATTAAATTTTAGTTTTAGAAGAATCAACAAATCAATTAACATAACTCAAACAACGGTATTTCTTTAAGATATAAGCAAAATTGAAATCTAAAACTATTAAATTAAAATGCAATTAAGTGCATGATAGCCAATAGGTTAGGTAAGTTAGGTTAAATATGGATACCTAAATGATCTAAGTAGCTAAATTAGCGACTAAACAATTAATTTATTAATTGATTTAACTATGCCCAAATTCTAATTATCACATTACGTTTGGAGAAAAATGCATTATTTTAAATTAAAAAAAAGCATACACCGGTGTACCATTTACACAAGATTTTAGAAGTAAGGACAAGAGAATAGTCAAAACTCAAAACAATATTCAAAATTGACATTGATCTTACTTTCTATATTTCACTTTTTAATTTTTATATAGTCTAAGTTCTAAAGAGTCTAAAGTCTAAGGAAAAGATTAAAGAGTATAATTCGAACACAAACTATAATAACATTAATAAGTAATAACAATAATAAGTAATAACTATTAACTATACAAATTACAAAGCAGACTGCAGTCCGTCCTAGTGCAAGTCTATGCACATTTCCCTTCATAAACTTCATACACCATGTGATCGGGTGGTTGGCCAGACTGTTTGACACCTACCAGGAAAATGGCGACGTCTGGCTTGACGTCATTTGCGTCGTTTTGCTTCTATTGTACGTACCTCGTACCGTGAAAGAAAAAATATTTTCATTTCTCTTGGAGATGTAACGTTTGTTGTTCTCGTGCCGTATTTTTTTTTCTTTTCCGTATGATACGTCTCGTACCCATCGATCCTTATTCATTTGGTTTATATTGTATTTAAAATAACTTTTCCGCACTGACGTTTTCGTTTACACGATAAATTCGCGTAATTGCCGCCTTAAGAACAAATAAAGTTTAACATTGCCCGTCAAAATGAGTATGCCGGAATTAGGAAGCAAGATCAGCCTAATATCAAAGGCCGATATTAGGTACGAGGGTAAACTGTTTACAGTTGACCCACAGGAATGTACTATTGCCTTGTCTCACGGTAATATAAATATATATTTTTATGAACTCTTAATTATTTTTTATTATAGTCAGCATATTTCCCTCTGGGGTGCTCTTTGTCATTGTTTTCGATGAAACTTTAAGACTATTTCATTCTCTACCTAACCTCTAACAAAAAATATACTCAATGATCACGTATTAAATACTTAATCTCAGAAAGTTTGTGATCAAATTTAACTTACACATTTCGAAAAAGTTTAACTAGTTAAATTATATTCTGTTACCTCAACAGACAATATCCTATATTTAGACACCTTATCTTAAAATTTTTGTAATTTCCCGTCTTTATCTTGGTTTATTTTTTCTTCAGTACTTAATACTTACTATTTACTTTAAATGAATCGTAATAGTTTGTCATCTAATACTGATTTATCTCATTAATGAATTCGATCTATTTTTGATTAAGCTCTTACATTTTTCCCATATAATAATTTTTCCATCTATTTTTGCATAACATGGCATTCTCAAAGTGAAAATATTGAATACCTTATTAGTTATTAACTCTCTTTTTTATATTTAATACTTATTATTTATTTTATAATTAAAAGTTTTATATGATATTAATAAAAGAATTAGAATTTTTTATACAAGTTTTACTTATCTGTTTTTAATAATTACAATTGTTATTCTTTAATAAAAAATACTATTAAAAATTATTTACCTTAGTCTTTCATTAAAAAAGATTTTAATACTTATTTATGGATTAAATATTAGAACTTTTTCTCTAAAACATGAGTCATTTTAAAATACTAAGTATACTTTAGGAAATAAATTTCAATAATTTATAACGTAATACCTAAATATAACAAAGGAAAACATGTCATCAGTGTAGGTAGTTTTTATTCATATTTTAGGGTTTTTGTTCAATATTTTATTTCAAACTAATTGTATAACTTGACTCAGCCATGAAAAAAAAACTTAAAATATCGCTAGGTATAATGAAATTTCTTAGTTTATCACTATCTTCATTTTTTAATTATGAAAATAAATTTTGTGGACCAAGATGAGTAGTCTGCATTACCTATAAACTAGATATAATACTAAGCATATTTTTGCATATGGACAAAATAAGTTAATAAATTTTCTTGTTGTCATCTAATCACAATTTTAAATTTTCATCTAAATTGGTTGAATAGTTTTTGAATCCATAAGCTACAGACATATGAACATTGTCTTGTTTTATAAATTTATTTTAATAAAATCCTCAGCAATGCATACTGAGTATTAATTAGTACAACTTTTTAAATAAAATTTAATTTCTATAATTAATGGCATACCCTATGCATAAATAGAAATAATAATTTAATGTTTATAAACTGAAAAGAAAATTACTTGAGCTAGCCAATCTATAGCTACCATCATGGGTTAAAAATACAAAACAAAGTACAGCATTCTCTAGATTTCAATGAATGCGTGTGTAAAATTAGTACTAGGTAATAGATTCAGTAGTTTCCAAGTTTATAAGCTTTGTAAAAACAATCATTTTTATATAGATAAATACAATTTGAAATACGCCGTATTTCATTGATTGGTATTATATTTTAATATAACTTGTATTATTAATTAAAAATTATAAATTTTTATTTACCAAATTATACTTACTGTGTTTACTTTTTTTTTAGTACAATCTTTTGGAACAGAGGATCGTCCTACAGAATTTAAGGTTCCAGCACAAAGTCAAATATATAACTACATATTATTTCGCGGCTCTGATATTAAAGATATTAAAGTTATTACTCCTCAAATAGCTCTTAATGATCCTGCTATTGTACAGGTAACTATTTCTTAAACAAAAGAACTTTTTTAATGTTTACTAATTATTATATAATTATTTTTAGTTGTCGGTACCTCCAAATACCATGGGTAATTTTAATGCTAATTATCAATCTATGGATGAACTAGGTTCAGTCAATCAGGTTGGAAACTCTTATAACCCTATGTCTGGTGTGAACTTAAATGCTGGACCATCACATAAGCAAGCAAGTGAGTCTCCTCTGATTTTAGATCCACAACCAGTAATTCAGCAGAAACAACCGATGACTGCCCAATCTGGTATGTACACGCATACACAAATCCAAATGCTTGGGCATATTTGGCATGCTTGTACATATTGCTATTGGGCACTATTGTAAAAATCTTCAAATTCTTTTATGCATGTTAAATACAATTTCTGAATGCTTTTAGTGACTTAAAAAGAAATATTTGAAGTTATTACAACTAATTTCATAAGTTGAAAAAATCTATATGGGTCTTGAATTTTGCTTAATCAATTTTAAACAATTAAAATGGTTAAAATATTAATAAAAGTAAATAAATTTAATTTATGTTTATGTAACTTATTAGTTTCTTATTTTGTAATTCACTGATTAGACGATTGTTATGTACTTCAAAACCATAATATTTATTACAATTATAATGTAATTAAAAAATATTGTTTGCTAATTTTTTTTTTTAATATTAGGAACATTAATAATTATTTTACTTGAAATTCTTAAATTCAATTGTTGTTACTAATCATATATTGTTCTATGCGATTATCATGCAAAAATTAGAAATTTTATTCAATATTTATCACTAAATTAAAATGCATCATTTGGACTTGCTAATTTAGTTTTTCTAGCGATAGATTTTACAACAGTATGGCCTTTATTTATCATTTCTGTGTGCCCTTTTTATAGTAGATAAAAATAAAAATGCATAAATTGAACTTCAGAGAAGATTACTAGTATTAATTTAATTGCTTACGATAACAAATTAAAACAAAAAATAAAAATTTTCTAAAATCAGTCTTCAATAAATTAATTTGTTGAGTATATTACTGTAGACATTTCAATTTTTTACCAAGATTTTATAAAATTCTTAAAATTTACAAAAAAAATTGTTATTAATTATTTTAGTAATTCAAAATTAAAAAATCTTTAATTTTAACACTTCAACTTTGAAACTTAAATGCCCTTGAATATTAACATTCCATACTGTATATATAAGTGATTAAAATTAGAATTTTGATATTGGATATTCTAAATATTCTACTATTGATTAAACACTATGACATTTTCATAATAAGATTAATTTTAAGCTTTTAGTTACAGAACTAACATATTGAGATTATTTCATTAACAGATATTTGTTATTATAATTAAATATTTATTATTATTAAAATAGTTTCTTATACTCATGTTGACATTTTTTAAAATATACTGCCGACCCTAATATATCTAGTGCACTACAAAATTCTACCATTTTTATCTTTAAATCTTCTACTGATTAAAAATAAGTTATTGATTTAAAAATGCTAATAATATATTAGGATTTATTATTTGCAAAAATAGTTTAACTTAATATATTACTAATAAAAATACATTACTATTAGATTTATTAATTAATATGAAAACAGCATGTAAAAATTTAGTGTTGCAAACTTTTTCTACTCATTGATTTCAAGTTTAAAAAATTTATTTTATTGATCAATTGAATAACTACTACCATGCATAAAATCAAGTTGCTTGATTTTTATTTGCTGTAGGTAACACAAATAATTTAACTCAAACTTAAAAATAAAATAATTTTAAGTATTTATTTATAGCTTGGAATCTTATAGTATTGTTACGCATAAGTAGAACATTTTTAATTTCTTAGATTTGTTGAATGTCAAGTTAAAAAAATTGCACTGTCTATGAATATGCTTTTTTATATCTGTAGTATTGCTTTATTTAATTAAGTAATAATAATAGATTTTAAATTATATATTTATATTTATGTAACACCTATTTTAAAGATGTCTTGGATTTAATATCGGGCGGTTCCCGTTCATCTACACCAGCTCAGCCAAATGTATTTAATGGTCAACGTAATAGTCCAACTTTTGATCAAACTATTCAAACTGGAAATCAACAAAGTCCTGGGAATGGAAGGGGAGGAAGGAACCAGCGTAACAGATCTACATCTTCTTCTGATACTCGTAAACAAGTTAGACAACAAGGGTAAGTATTGTATTTCAGATTAATTTTGTGTCTGTTTTTTATATGTTGTTTATTTTTTAAGACAAAATTATCAAAGGAATGATCAGCAGCATTACCAACAACGAAATGACCAACAATATCAAAGGAACGACTTTCAACATCAGGATAATAATCAACATTTTGTGAGTATTATTTCTTGATAAAGTATCTATTTATTATGGCCTAATATTAAATACAAATTATACTTTTAGGCTAATCGTCAGGGAGGAAATAGGAATATGAATGGTCGTAATTGGAATAATCACCAAAATAATCAGCAGCAACAACAACAACAAGTTAGAAGACAGAATCCAGTTCCAAGTAATGCTACGGGAGGTCGTTCGTTTTATAATAGGTCTACTGGTCTTCCAGCGCCTAGTAAAGCACAGGGGCCTAGAACAAATTCATTGAAGTTTGATGAAGATTATGATTTTGATAAGGCAAATAGTGAATTTCAGGAGATAATAAAAAAATTATCAAGAACCAAAATAGGTATGTAAATATGCATATCTAAAAATTGTTAGAATCAAATTTATCTAAAAAGTTCAGGTTAAATATATTTTCTTTAACTATTGCTAAAAGATAAAAATGTTATTTATAGACAATTTTGTGTTTTACTACACAATGTAACCTTAAAAATAATATTATAATCTGGTCAAGAATATATAACATTTGTTAAATATCTCTTAACTAACAAAATGATTAGTTTTATTGAGGATTATTATTGTGTGTTAGTAAAATGTTGGTCAAGAGTATTATATATTGTAATTTTAACTTAAATAATAAAAAAGATTTATATTTATATATATAATGATTAAGGTGGTAAAGGTTTATTAGTCATATCTCTTAATCTGTATCTATACTTAATTTAATATATGAAAGAATCTCAAGTATATAAAGTAATATGAAATGTTTGTAAACCATGCAACATTAAAAGTTGAGTGAAAGATGATTAATAGTGTTATGATTTCCAAATCAGTTTTTAATTCTTTAATTTATTTATTTTAATCTTTTTAGATGATGGTTTTGATGATTCAACCGAAGAAGTTACTATAGTTAATGGAACTTCATCTGTAAATGGTGATTCTTTACTTCATTTAAATGATGGAGAACAAGTTAACACCAAAAAAAATCATCGTGTTGAAAGTGGAAATGAAATTGGTGTTATAGAAAATGAAAACGAAGGAGATGATGATCAAAAAACATTTTATGACAAATCTAAATCATTTTTTGACTCGATTAGCTGTGAAGCCGTTGAAAGAAGCAAAGGGTAATTACAATAAATTTATTTGACATTAAAATGCATGGTATTGCTTGGATATACCGTGTACGTATTATGTAGATCGTGTAATAAAGTATGCTTACCTTTAATACACAGTACGTAAATAAATAAGTGAATTAAAATATTCTAATTATTTGTATATTAGAAATAAAAACTATTAATAATACACCTATGTTCGCAACATCATAATGTATAATCATATAAAAAATCTTTCAGTAACTGTTCCTGGCATCTATCTGTTAAGGTGGCTATAGTCCTCAAAAAGGCATGTCCAATACAAAAAGAAAACTAATTTTAATATTTCCATCAGTTTCTTATTAGATTTGTTGTTCAAGTCCTCATAGTAAAAAAACTTATTCCCTCCGTCATATGTTTTTGAAATCTGACACTTTTTTTTTGCTGAAATTATTGTAGTCCACATATCCGAGTTGCATCAAACTTATTATATTTAATTATTATTTTTATTTTGTAGACATTCACAAAGGACTGATTGGCGTACGGAACGTAAACTAAATTCAGAAACATTTGGTGTAGCAATGGCAAGGCGTGGTCAATACCACCGTGGTCGTGGAGGATACTATAACAATAATAACACTAATTATCGCACCAATCCTAACTCCTACAATAATGGTAACAATTACAATAACAATCGTCAAGGAATTAATTATAACTATCGTCAACAATCGAATAATGGATACATGCGTAATAATCCTGGTAACCGTGGCTATAACTATCGACCAAGATCAACCAACAAACAGGATCAACGCCAACCAAATGCAGTATCTCCTCAACGAGTAGCAGGTTAATATCAATTTTAAATCAGATTTGGCTATTTAAATCTTAAATTACTAATACCAAAAAATTAATATATAATTTTTTTTTTTTTTGCAGTAGCCTGAAGATTCACAGTCTAAATTTTAATATTGCTGTAAATTTAACTTACATAAAAACAAAAAAAAAAACATAAAAAAAAGTATAAAAAAAATTATTTCCCATGGAAAAATTACTTTGTATATAGTTTACATTTCTTCTCTTTATAAACCCAAGATTTTAATTGTTGCCGTGCATAATTTGTGATGAATCAATTGATAATTTGGTATATTTTGTTAAATAATATCTGGTTGAGCGGAAGTTTTTGGCCGCATGCACACTTAAAACTCTGGGACTTAAGTCAACATATTCCTAAGTATATTTAATTTTTAATTTTTTGAAAGAACATAATTATTATTAATTTAAAATTAACTTTTCCCGACTGTTCTTTATCTTTAGTTTTAGTTCTGTTTAGACAATTTTTTTTTTATTCAATTCTTTTTTTGACGGCTGTTTTTAAAAATATAATAATTTATGGTTTGTTCTTCATTTCATAGTTTCTACATTAGGTTTTTTCATTAAGGTGATCGGTTTCATCAATAAATAAATATCAAAAACCAGATTCTAGGTATAGAACCCAAATTTGTAAGAAACTATATTAACTAGATGTAAAAATTTGTTAAAACTTTAGCCTATGTAAGAAAAAATACAAAGATACTAAAATTTAAAAATAAATGTGATTTTGTTTGTTTAAATTAAACAAATAACACAAATATATATAATATATATATGTATTAGATTATATCATTTAAAAAAAAAATAAATGTACATTTTTTTTTTTACCATTAATTATGCGTTTTTTCTTAGCTCTATGTTTTCTATGGTAATAATTATTATTGATTTAATGAATAATAATGAATTTCAGTATGACTGCACGTTAATCGTAATCAATTTAGGAGTCCTGCTTATATTCTTGATATTATGACATACTATACTATCTTGAATTTAATAGATAAAATTTAAAATTATAAGAAAGTAATATTTCTAATTTGTTTATTGCACAGTTAAGAATTATAGTATCGTTAGTAAAAATTTCTGTTTCCTTTTTTCCTTTTCTTTTCTTTTTAATAACATAAAATACAATTATTTGGTAATTGTGATCAGTAATTAATCACGTTTTAAACGCAAATCCTTAAATGTTGCTGAACGTTTAGAAAAATTACAAAAATTGTTAAATTTTCATGTTCTTTATTGCTTGACAAAATAAGGTATGATAGATTTCAACGATTTTAGAGTAAATAAAAAAAACTATTCTAAACTCTTTATAATGTAATTTTGTTCCTTTAATTTAATAATATATTAGACAAGGATAAGTGTACACGGGTTTTCCATAGTTACTGTACTGTCTAAATTGAGAAGAATATAAATTACAGAGCATATAAGTTGTTCTTCATACTTATGAAAATTAAAACATGCCTTGTTAATTATTTTTTTGAATACTGCTTAGTTTTTTTTTTTAGTGTATTTCAAATGTTAATAAATAGCATAAACAATAAATTCAAGCAAAGTTATGTATCTTATCTATTTTTAGTATGCGGTGAATAGTTCAAATGTAGGTAGATACCTATTACATTTTATGTTTGAAATATGACAAAACAAAATGTATGCGTTTAATTAGTTATCGCATTTACATAAACATTTCTGTTTTTTTGTAATATACATATTTTTGTATTCCCCGATCATTTTGAATGTACATATTAATTTTTATTTTTTACCTCTACAGAACTACAAAAGTTCCTCCAACTACATAATCCAATTATCTTTCTTAAACCGAACGTTAACCTAGCACTTTAGTTATTTTACTGCTCCATAAAGTAGTAACGGAAAAAAAACCAATACATTCATTACTTGCTCAGAACCTAAAATATATAATATCACAATTTATAGTCTTATTTTTTTTTTTTTTTTTTAAACAGTTACGTGTAATAAATTATAATATCGTAAAAATAAGCTTATACAAATTAATTTTCATTAGATAGGTACATTATGTATCTAATAAAAGTTGTGGCGTACCCAGGATTCTATAATACTTAATTTACAATTTACAAATACAATAAGCTACTATCAACTATCATATATTTAATTGATAACTTTATGAAATTGAACTTATAAACAATTAGTAAATAAATAAAAATAAATAGTCATTAAAAAAATAATCAAACTTTTAACTATTTATCGTAGAGTTCTAAATAACTATTGTTAAAAAAATATAATATGTTAAACTTTTAACCTAACCATCGTAAAAACAATAAATGTGTTCTTTATTTAATTAATTTGTACATAACATTTTAATTTCATTTAAACTTGTCTAAAATAAACAATAAGTAACAGGTTATGAAATAATAATTTTATTTTCATAAAATTTATTTATATTTAAGTATTTAACTTCCTTACATCATTTATAGAATCTAAATTAGTACTAGAAGTAGAACTATCATTTTTTGAATTACAATGATGTAGTTCTGATTTTACAGGTATCTGAAGCAAAAATATACATGATTAGATAGATACCTCACCAAAAACAAATCAAATTCTTCTTGAGAATTATCTTCATCTTTAGAAGTTTCCATTATTTTAGGTTCCACTTTGAAATAACTTAAAAGTGATCTTTTTGTAGGTTTGCTGATTTAACTGATTTTAGCTATTATTAACTAATTATTAAATCAAGGTGGATAAGTACAATCATTGATTATAGAATAGATTCTATAATCAATGGTACAATATTATGTAATAGATACAATTAATAATGATATCATTGATATCATATATTAATATATATATTATAAATTAATTATTATATATTACGTATACTCTTTTCAAATATGAACAGTTCATTAGGAGTGCACAAGTACGTGGCTCCACCTGTGGTCCTCTCACTCCACCAAACTACATGAAATTAAACAAAATATACATTACTGGCCTTTCCCCCTGGAATTCCCCAGAAAACTTGAAATCATAATCACAAGACTAAGAATCGGACACACTAAAATATCACATAGCTATCTTATGGCCAAAGAAGACCCCCCTATATGTCCTGCATGCGGAGTCCTACTTGACATTAAACACATATTCACAGAATGCCGTGCATTCGATCATTCCCGAGAAAAGTCCATGCTTCCAGAATCACTATCGTCAGCACTCAACCCGGATCCCAGCTCTATATCAGCTACTATCAAATTCGTCACAGGATCAAATTTACTCAACAAGATCTAAAATCAAAATCTAATATTATCACTATTGTTTGTTTGTTTGTCTTTGTTTTCTTTCTTTTTTTTTGTTGTTTATCTTTCATTTTCTCCTTATATTTACTATTATTATTATTATTATCATTATTTTTTTTTTTTTTCTCTCTTCTTCTAATATTATGTTAACCTAATCATTAACAAAACCCAATGGCCTTAGTAGCCGCGGGTCAACTAAATAAAAAAAAAAAAAGTTCATTAGGAGGTTGAAATTCGCACATGTCTGCATTCTCAACTCTGCCGCCCGGCAATATATACATAAACGGTCGCACAGGTTAAATTTAATCTATTTTGTATCTGTAGTGGTTAATGATGTGATTTTCCGTTGTTGATATTTCATAACGAACCGTATCACGGACCACGGTGCATTATTGGAAAAATAATATAATAATAATATTGTTAATATCACGGTTAATGTTTTTAACTATATCAATTTAATATTAATAGGTATGTCTATGATATTAACTTCAGATAACAAATGCGATTTAATAAATAATAAAATATAACTATTATATGAATATTGAATATTTTATAGTTATAAGTTATAACGATAATATAAAATACCTACTATTATTGTATAATTTTCTTAATTCGAGGGGGGTTTTAATCCCTATTCTCCCCTTGAGCACTCACTAGACACAGCGTACAACGTTTTGACATGATTACTTCGTAGTTCGTAAACCGTAACACTGGTATGTTAACTGTTTTATGAAAATAATATGCATAGCAGCGATTCCAAAACTATGGCACGACCCACTTTGGAAATTTTTTAGATTTTGGCGACCACAATAATATTAAATCAATGACTTTTTTTCACATGTGTTTGAATAAATATATTATTTAAAAATATGATATCACGATCTATGATTTGGGAATCTCCCTTTCCACAAACTTTTTTTCTCAAACCTGCCAAAACTTTTATGAATTATGTGTTAATTTAATATCTTCAACAGTACGTACGTTTTTAATTGTGAAAATATGAAAACATGTCTAAGAAACATAATATAACTAAGGTTTAAATTTTAATTAAAATATATTTAATATTTTTGATAAGCTTTCTATATTGCACATTAAATTTAAATCGAATTTTTACTTTTTAATCTGTAGAATAGATTAAATAGTCTAGCTGAGTTGGCTGTTCATAAAAATGTTAAAATGACTCTGAAGAAGTACTTAATAAACTAAGATTAAAGCTATGGATAGTTGATCTCTTGCGTGATTAGTGATGAAATTGATATAAAGTTTTTGGTTAATACCCATTTGTAAAATGTGATTATTTAAGTTTTATGATAATTGATATGTATTTTAAATAAATTATGCAGATCATAATAGTTGAATTAAGAAGTGGTTATACTATGATATAAACCAAATTTTTTTGGTGGGAGCAAGAGAGATATTAGGCATAATATTTTACTAACATGGCCAAATTACTCCACTGCATGTATTTTTATACATATATTAAAGTACCTTTATTTTATGTTACAATTTTTGTAAAAAAAAAAAAGCTTCTAATTTTATAAACTTGTCAATTTTTTTTACTTAATTATAGCACGTTTTGATCGTTGTACTATAGTACCTAACATTACATCATATTCATACATTGTAGTAAGTTATGACTTATTTTATTTTTTTTTCCGTTTGAGCCGACAGCAAAGGAGGATCTGTGTGAACACTACTACTCCTAGTAAGTTGTGACTTTCTCATAATAGATAGGTACCTATCTGGTTTACCAAGTATTAACTCATGTTAATCAATAGCGTCGTTTGAGTATCTTAATAGTGATTAACCTAATATAAATTAATTAGCAGGCCAATTTGTATTTGTTGTGAGACCAGTGAGATCACATTTTCCTCATCATAGTACCTAATTAAATTATTTTTAGGTATGGAGTAAAGGGTTATATAGATGCCTATTTAATAATTTAACATAAATTAATTTAAAAAATAGACATACCTACTTAATTTTTTTTATTTTTATAGTTTGTTCAATTTCATTTTAGAATATGGTTTAATTATTTGGAATCCTCATAAATTTAGCTTAGTGGCGCACTTAATCAAACTACAGGGGCCTCACTGCCCTAGTGTCACCATTAATAATAATTCCTTCCTTTATTAGGCATTATAATTAAATATTTAAATTCTTAATTTCAAAATGATTTTCCTCTGGCTTGCAGTTAACGATAATGTTATTATAACGAACAATGTCCAATGAAGTGCCAACCTTTCTGTGGAGAATTATTTCAATTTTTCTTTCACATATTTCAAAACATGACTAAATGTATAAATGTTCAAATTCGAATTAATGGTAGGGTCAGACATTTTTGCTCAGAACCATTAAGATCTATCACCCTAATTGATTATTGTGAGAATTTACTTATTTTCTAATACCTATATGTTATATTTAAATACCACTCGGCACTCTGAGGATATACAGTCTACACGATAATATTAAAAATAATTTAGTTAATTTAAAAAAAATTACTATATATACGAATTTTAGTATTTATCATTTTATTACCACTCGTATGGCATATGATTAGGTTTCTTCGACTGTGTCTAATAAAGTAATATACCGTTAATCGTTAAAAAATAGTGTGAAAATCTCTTCACTTTTAAAAGACAATCTGACAGTCAAATAAAAATCTTTTAATTGTACGATACACACAATGCAAACAGAAGCAATGCGTTCATTATAGCTATAAATAAAAACACAACTATACGATTGGCGTTCCATAACTTTTTATATCATACGGTTTTAAATTAATAATTTTATTTTTTTTATTAACAGTAAGTAATTTGAATTTAGTTAAAAAATATAAGATACAACTAACCTATTTAAAGTTGGTATTCATATTTCTTATTTATTAAACTTTATAGCAAGAACACGTTGCGAACATGAAACACATTATGTTTGCACGTCCGGGTTTCAAGGATATTTAATTTTTATGTTAGTTATAGCTTAATAGTATGAATTATATGTTCAATATTACTATTTGAAGATGCACAACATAGAACAACGGCGGTGTGAACTACTGCACATTTTTTCTGGCACGTTGGTCCCGACCCTTGTGACGGTAAATATTATTAAGTAGTAATCAATGGTCGACAGTCAACACTAGGTCGCTCACGGTCAAGGTCGAGCTTTCGTTATCACCTCTGATAACAGTACGGCGACGCGGGGAAACGTACACTGCAGCAAGCTTGCACCGTACACTCTGTCGACAACAATAGTAATAACTAATACGCTAATCTCCATTCTCCAATGCTGTGATTGTGTGTTAATACGCATTAATGCACAATGCACTAAAATCTTCCCCACCTACAACGGCGGTCACCGAAAAAAATAGTTTGTTGTAAAAGAAAAAAAAAAATGGTAAACAACGACGACATAGGATTTGCAGCGAATCACCGCTACCGTCGTAATAATAATAATTGTCGTCGACCTGCAAGTCTTATTATTACTACTACTACTACTAATATTGCTACTTTTACTACTAGCAGTAGTAGTTGTACTAGTTCTACCGCTCGCACGACAACTAGCTAGTAGTCAAATGTACGCAATTCGAGGACATACGTTCTACGGCACTCTACGTTCAGTTCTTATCTCATCATCGACGCCACAAGTGCTGACGCGTAACATTCCAAGACGAGGGTTCAGATCACGTTGGTCTTCGTGACCGGTTTCTCATTTTCATCCTACCATGTAGGTACTTCATTTGTCAGTCCGCCACTGATACAGTGTACTCCGCAGGCCAAGAGCGTCGTTGACTTGCGTGAAGACTGTCGTCTGTTAGCAACGGTACAAGGCCATCGATTTAAGTCGGGCAGTCCCTTCTCATGGACAAGCAAAAATGGGCGATTTAACGTAAGCTTTGTGGTATAACTCTATTTCGACTATTCAAACTTAACGCTATGTTTTTTTTTTTTTTTTTTATTTATGTTCAATCAGATTTTACACCGTTACCTACAACGTCGCTACTAGATCTCCAAGACAGCCTTTAGAAGATTTGTTGCAATGGAACGGTCGCACCGAACACCAATTACCAGATTTCTGTTTATTTGGGTGAATTTTTTTTTTTTTTCTGTTATTATCCTTAGTTATACCTATTTCCAATATATAGTAAGATGTTACAATCGTTTAGTGACTTATTTTTGTTTTTCTCTGAATTTCAACATTACTTTGTACTTAGTATTAAAAATCATAATTTGATAAGTCACAGGTAGGAATTTAAAAATACTTAATATGGTTGTACAAAAATAATTAGTACCAATGTAACAATTTGGATTTTAGAATTCTTTAAATCTGTGACATTGAGAACTAATTAAAAACTTAATTTTACAGTATCCATAATCTATGTAAATATTTGTTCAATTTTGTTTTTTAAAGGTATTATAGTTCATAATTTCATGATTTATAAACATTCACTTTATTGTATTATCCAGATGAATATTTATTATTTGACAAAAATAAAATAATAGTTGCTATAGTTTCATTTATTTTACATATCATATGCAACAAATAGTTATGATATTTTATGTTTGGTCTTTAATTTTATTAATAAAAACCAGTTTATAAAATACAATATTAAGCAATAATCCCTACTTTTTTTACTTGAATGCCTTGTTTTAGTTTTTATAATATTAAATGATATACTATTTTACATTATTTGCATTTTGTTCAATGATCATGTTTTAATTTATTCTATCATAATTTTATTATAAAATATTATTTTTTTATGTGCATACATTATAAACTGATTCATAATCATGATGCGACTGTAAATTAAAACTTAAATTTGGCATTTGACCTTCGGAATTCAATAGTCAATAGTTAGTTTATTATCATGTCTATTTAAAAATATTTCTTTTAAATTAATATACTGCATTATAATAGATACTCTCTGTCTATTTGCAAAAATAAAATAGCTTATTATATTTTAAAATCAATATTATTATTTATTAAAATAAGGGGTTTTTGTATTTGCATATTAACTATATACTAAAACTAAGTAACTTAAACACAAATATTTTCAGTATAAGCTTTTTATGGCTTGATAATTTTAGGTTTAGAGCATATCTATAAGATATTGCCAAATATTTTGTTTTATTTTGTCATTTATTATTCTTATTCAAGATTTCTGAAAAAAATTGTATTTGTAATCCACTTAGATGGGTATATGTTTACTATGCAAGAGATAACATTTAGCCGAGTAAAGCATAATATTCTAAAAATTAAATGACGGTAAAAAGAACTCAAGTTTTGAAATCTAATGTTGATATATCACAGGGATGAGCAACTCAAAGTTACTATAGGGCCAATTTTTAGAAATTTAAAATATAACGGGCCAGAACATAGAAAGTAAAAAAAAAAAGTCATTCAAAATATACATTTTGAATAGCATTTATTTTGTATAAAATGAAATAGGACATAAGTTAAAATTGTATACCTATACCTAATGCAATTTGAAAATGTAGCGCGGGCCAGATAAAAAAGGCTCGCGGGCGGCCGCCAGTTGCCCACCCCTGATATATTATAAGAAAAATTAATTTTTATATAATACTTCATGTTGGATGTATGCTATTAAAAAGAATAACATATTCTGTGTAACATATTCCCCAATGATCATTGATTACCAAATGTCCAAATAGTAATACATAAAAAAGTATTCTATGAATAATGAAATATAAGGTATTTAATTTGAATTTATTAATTTTAATTAAAATATTATTTTATCAATAAATCTTTGTGATCTATTTAAAAATAGTATTGTTCTACTTATGAAAAAAAAAAAACAACATTAGAAGTTAATTTATATGCATAAAAAAGTTACTATTAATATTTTATTTAAATAAGCTCCATTAAAATACCTGACAATGTTCTACAACAAAATGTAGCAATTACATTTTGATTTATTATTTTTATTGTTTATTTTCTTTACAGGTTACAAGAAATTAAGGCTCAACCTCAAAACTTAATACTCGATTCATTATTTGATGACCCATGGACAGCAGCTCTTAGGTTCAATTAAAATTTTTAGTTTTTTAATTTTTACTGAAAACAAATTTATATTTTATAGGGATGTCTTAAGTGGCTATAGTTATGTAAAAATACGTACTGTAAAAATGGTTGGATTGCTGCTAAATGTATTTTGTAAAAGAAAACATGTACCTCTTTTAAAAGAAATGGAAACTTCAGAAACACGTACTGGACTTTTAGGCCTTTGGGTAAAATTGTTGTTTTAATATTATTTTGTAAAATGTTTAAATTATTTAATTTTTAGGGAAATAAAGGTGCTGTTAGTTTTAGTTTTAAGATTTATGGAGCAACAATATGCTGTGTTAACTGTCACTTTGCTGCGCATGAAGAGTATTTAAAACATAGAATAAAAGATTATCATACAATAATTGAAAGTCAAAATTTTGGTTTATCAAAAAAAACAATTTTAAATCATGAGTATGTAAATTATTTTTTTTAGTAATCAATTTCAACATAACTGTTTTTATTTTATGTATATGTATGAAATATTTAAACTATTTTAGGTTTTATAATAAATAATTAAATTTGACTTAGATTTAAATAATTATATTTTATAAATAGGTTATGCTTAGTAAAATTAATTAAACAATTTAAAAATGATTTTAGTGAATTTAAAAAAAATATTTAAGTTACATTTATAAAGAATTACTTTTTTTATTATTTTAAATATTTAAAAATTTATTAGCTTTGTTTAATTTTTTTTTCTTTAGCTATGTTTTTTGGTTTGGTGATCTAAACTTTCGTTTGGACAATAAAAAATTTAAGTCAGCTAAAGAAATTGTTAGCCAAGTTAATAATATTAATTCATCAATAAGAAATGCAACAACATTAGCTGAAATTTGGACACAGGATGAGTTAAGTTCAGTCATGCAAAAATCAAAAGCCTTTAAAGGATTTTTTGAATATTTGCCTATGTTTCCACCAACCTATCGATTTATTTTTGATTCAAGCAGTTATGATCTCAAGTATGTATTACCGATGAATAAGAAAATATATAAACTTATTTATTATATCAAAATTTGTTTTTAGGAGAAGACCAGCTTGGACAGATCGCATTTTATACAAAACTATTGATCCATCAAATGAAAAATGTTTACTAGAGGTACTATCATATAAGTATATCGAGTCAATACAATTAAGTGACCATAGACCAGTTTATAGTGAAGCTAGTGTTCAAGTAATAAAACTAAAACGTCTTTGTTAAATGGTTTTTTTCTTACTCTAAATATTTTAATAGATATGTAGTGAAGAAAATTTCAACAATGTTGACCAACCTGTAATTTTCCAACCAATAAATACATGGCAATTAGAAACAGAAAATGAAATCAATTTGCAAATAAAAAATTATATTCCGTGGGTTAACGATTGGATAGGTGTATTCAAAGTATGTACATTAATGTACAGTTTATAATAATAATTTATAATTTTAATTTATTATTTTTTAGGAGAAATATACCAGCCTTGATGATTATTTATCATATGTTTACTTACCTTTAGAAACCATTGAACGTGAAGAATCAAATGACGAGAATATACAATTTGATAATATGGCATCTCTGTGTAGGGTAAAATTCCTTCCTGAAGAATGTTCAGATGGTTCTAAAAGAGTGTGTTTGAAATTTTCTGAAACTTTGGTGCTAAATCCAGGCAGTTATAGACTAATATATTTTAGTAGCATTAATAATTCAGTGCTTGGAGTATCAAATCCATTTATTGCTACCAAACAAACACGCGAGTTAAACACATCTCATGAATTTGGTTGGTAGAATTTTGTTATTTCCCTATTTTCGTATTATTACAATGTTATCTATTTAATGAGAAGGGGAATTATTTTATATTTGTTGATTACGTACTTACTAGTTATGTTTTAAATTTATATTGTATGTTTTTGTTTCAACAAGTGTTTATTATTTGCTCATACTAGTATTTAGAAATTATCTGTGATTCAGGCTGTAGCTATACAAGATGATTTATATAGCACTGGTTTTAAATATAGAATAATTATTGAAATACTTGTCCAGTTATATTTTAACAAAATCAAAATGTTACATTAAACATTCTATATAGTTCCAGCAATCCAGTTTAAGTTCATATGGCTAATAATATTGAATACAAAATGTTTAAGTTTTGATATTTTAAGAGTGTATTGTATTTTTATTTGAATATATTGTAAACCATTTTATACACTGTGTAATGACTTGTAGGTTTTTTGACTTAAGTTTTTTTCAAATCCATTGTAATTTTCCTAAAATAAGGTATTTTCTATAAGACAAAAATTGATATTATTTAATTTTTTTTTTAATTTGTTGTTAAAAAAAAACATAATTTTTAAATTACAATTATATACTACAAAAAATAATTGGTATAGGAAGAGAATTGTATATCATTGTGTAGAAATAATCTACTACTATTTACATGTAATAATAATAATAATAATAATAATAATAATAATAAATAATTCTAATTCTGAAAATAAACAAGATATTTAATAAATACAATTAATTAAATGATATTCAATTTCTTTTCTTAAATAGTTATAAAAAAAAAAAAAACAAACAAAACAATGAGCTTTCATTTTCAACATGGTAATTGTACAATATATTGTTTTTATATTGAAATTATGAATAATAACAAAAATAAATAAAAGAAGGGTCAAAAAATTATTTAATAAAAGGAGGCATTTGGGGGAATGTAAAAGAAGCAGAAGTGGTAATTATTAGTAATTTAATTATTTTTATACATATATTAGGGTAGTCCTAAAATTTCAAGTTAACATTTTTTTTTTTCATCTCATCCTCTAAAACGGTACAAAAATGAATCACTCATAATATTAGATCAATCTGACAAAATTAACTCATGCATATTTTAACTTAAAGTTTGAACTTTCATAATTTTTCAAAGGTTTTTTTTTTTTAATTTTTGTTGCATAAATATTTTAATATACCAGAGGTTATGAGATATACTGACTCCAGTGACTCCAGTATATAAAAAAACAACATATTCAAGATTATTTAATATTTATACGTTATATTTCTGTATATTATATAACTTAATCTTTTATCATTTTTCATATTTCTATGATTTATACAAAAAACCAGTATAATTTAAATGAGTATCATTTGTATCGGCTCTTTTGTTATTGACAAATTAGTTTGAGATTAATTGGTGAACAGCTGTTAGTCGTTACTTGTGTTTTATAGTGTTTGTATATATTATTTATTTTTCTCTGAAAATATTGTCTTCATTTATAATATAATAAATTTAAGAATAAGAAAAATATTTATTTATTAAATCACGAATAGAGTTATGATTTACTGATGGTACATTTCTGTCTATTTAAGAAATGTTAATTAGTTTTTTTTTTATAAAAAGTTATAAAATTAAACATATATGAATGTGTTCATATTGCTATATAAGGTATTCAGCATTGTATATTTAAACTTGAAAAAAATAAATAATTAATGGAGAAAAATTAAGAAAAAAAAACCAAATCTTAAATTTAAAAAAAAAGTGTTTTTATCAGAAGTGGATAGTTTATTTAACAAATGAAATAAATATGATAGATAAATAATAATTTTTACTATTTAATATTTGTTAATTTAGGTATTCAAAAAAAATCTAGATTTTTTACTTTTTCAAAGAAAAATAATGTTAGAATGTTCAAATGTTGAAGCAAAAAAACTGTTTGGTATCATTTCCATGATAAATATTTAAAATTAAAATATATTATAAATAATTTAAATATATTTTTAATAAATTATATATTATATCGTTTATAACAAATTGTCATTATAAAATAATATTTTAAGTCCATAATTTGTATTAATTCTATTCAATTTTTTTTTTTTTTTTTATAACAAAATAGAATTGGTTTTATTTTCTTAGGAAGAAAAATACATTAACAATGCTTCAAATCTGATAATAAGATGCCTGTACTTGCAACAAATGATCTTTTCACTTTATAAAAGATGTATAAAACTTTAATGAAGCTCATTTTTATAAAATAGTTCTGAAAAAATCAACACTACACTAGTATAATGTTACTATATACAGTAGGAATTACTATATTGAACATCACTTTGAATGAGATACTGCTAACAAGCAAAACTTTAGGTCCTGGCATGAGTCCATATGATTGTATATTAAAATATACGTTTACAACGAGTATGGTTATTACAAGTTACCGGCTATAACAAGTAAAATACATTGAATTATAAAATAAATATTTGGTTATAACGAGCTGGTCGTGAAAAATTTTATTATGCTAAATATGAAGGAAAGCGTTGTAAATCTAGTTTCATTCAATTTTCTTATTTTTACAAATTTCTATTAGGCAAATGATTTAAAAAATAAATACAAAAATTATAAAAGTTCAAACTTTAAGTTTAAATAAGCATAGGTTAACTTTGTATGGTTAATCCAATCTTTCATGTATTTTATTTTATATGTATATTCAATGTTTTAAGGGGTGAGATGAAAACAAAAATTTTGAAACTTTTTTTTGTCATCTATGAAAGACCCTTATATATATATATATATATATTAGGAGTTATTGCATAATAAATATTGCACATAATCACTATGTGGACGGACAAAAGCTTCTCGTCAAAATAAGATAGTCTAATATTTATCATAATTTATATTTTTGTCTATCTCACTTGATAAAAATTGTTTAATACATCTTTAAATTATTAAATATTTTGGTTGATTTTTAAATATTTAATTTACTAATATATGTGTATTTAAAACCTACTTTTTATATAAACAAGAATAATTAACAGCCAATTCTGCTTAATATATTTTTTTCTTGTTTTTTTTTTTTTAATATAAATTTAGTTTAATGACATGTGAGAATATCTGTAAAGTTCATGGTCGATGAAATCTGTAAACAAAAAATTAAATAAATATGATTTTACAATTTTACATAATATTATCTTTAAATGAACAATTAAAAACAAAACACTTAACTAATATAAATTATAACTAGGATTCGGATTTTAAGGGAAAAACCTTTTTTTTTAATAATAATTATATAAAAATATTTGTAATTTAATATGTAATATAATAGATGTACTTTATGCCTTTTTTGGTTTTTTTTTTACTTATAAATGTGTTTTTGATTTACAAATGCTTTTTTTTATGTTTAATTTTCATCAGATTAGATCAGCGGTTCCCAAACTTTTTTTTACGCGGTGCCCTGCTGTATATAACATGAAAGATAGAACAAAAAAAGTACTCTTTGAGAACTAATGAAACGTAGATCGCGGTGACCCTAGAAGCACCGCGGTGCAGTTTGAGAACCGCTGGATTAGATAGTTTTATACACAACATACGTTTTAAAGTTGCATTTTTGTTTGTCAATTGTTTTTAATAAGATTTATTATCTGCGATATGTATCAAGTATTTGATATTGACTGTTCATTTAACATTTATAAAAGTATCCATACTATGTATCTATAGAATAAAATATTTTTATAATGCGTAGATACTTGGTTCAAAATTATTTGTCAGTAGACAATTTTCTTTTTAATACAAACTATTTAATTTTTTAATTAATATTACAATTATTATTTTCATAAATTATATTGCCTTTAAATCCAAACCCTAGTTATAACCATCAATTTTGTTTTATATATATATCAATCATTATCTGTCTTTATTTGTATTTAATACATCACTAATAAACTTGGGTAATTTTCAAATTAAATATTTTGTTTCTTAAAAATAAATCTATGTCGAGAAAAATAATAAACTGTGATAAATTAATGAACAATTATTGTTTATCAGTCATTACATAATATTATGATAGTGATTCATCCATTTGAGAAGAATTATAGAAGTGGCAAATTTTTGATTGTTTGAGGGCATTAACCTTGATTATCTACTGAATTAGATATTAAATTATTTCTTATGTGTATGCATATATTAAATTGTAAATACAAAACATCATTACGGTTCAATGAATTACTTTCGTGTATGTGCCGGAAACAAAATCTGACTATTTAAGTTGTTAACAACCGATCAAAATCAGCCATTGTCTTAGGTTACTTTTAGTTGAGATAAAGTTTATTTCATAATTTATATAACCCATATAACAATATAACACTAATAGCACTTCTGTTTCAATCATTGTTTTTCTTTTGTAATTTAGTAGATTAATCAAGGAATTTACTTATCCATAGTTGCCATGCCACCTTAATCCATGGATAATCATAAGTTAAATTTTTCAGTAAATCTTATGTATTTATGAGTTATAATTATTGTAGATATTATGTTTACTGGTGAATATATATTTTATAAAATTAAATGGTAATAAGTTAAACTAACCTGGTAAGATGTTTACTTTCTTGATGTACTTCCATTTCTGAGCTTTTAAATTCATTTAGTTCTTTTCGTATAGCTGCTTTGTCTTTGGTTGTCAACCGTGTCCACGGTTTATCGGCTCGCCTATCATAGTCGTGTGCTTGGGTCACTTCTATGTAATCATTGAATCGAATAATCTAAATATTTAGAATTTTAATAATGTTAAATACATATAAATAAAATTAAAAACTAAAAACACATACTTTTTTTTCTTTCAATTCGTCAACTGTTGGCCTAAAACTTAATTTTCTTAACAACATGCGTTTCTTTTCTTCTTTTAATTTTTTTTCTTCTGCAGCTGTTTGTTCTGAAATTCAATTTAGTCATGTAAAACATTAATTATAATTGTAATATATTAAAAAAAATATTTTACTTTTCAAGATATTTCTTTCTTCAAGTTCTTCCTGTGTTGGTCGCATACTCAAACGCCTACAAATTATTTGAAATTTATATTAATTAAAAAAGAAAAATAAATGAATATTTAAGACACAATTTTAATAATTGTATAAGGTTTTAATATACATAATATATATATTACCTAATAAGACGAGCACCAATAACTTCTTTAGTCTCTTGTCGCTCTTTTTCACTTTGAACTTGAAGAATATTACGATTAATAAGCTCTTGACGATTGGGACGTAAAGCCAATTTTATAGCAAGACTATCTTTTCTTGCAATTTTTTCAGCTAATCGATCTAAAAATTAAGTATAATCAAGAATTATTACATAAATTACTATTCACATTTATAATTGAGTTTCATCTAATTTAAGAAAAACTTTAATTAAAATAGTTAAATTAACTTACTGTCTAAATTATCATCTCTGTACAATATGGGTCCATCACCAGAACTGTCATCATCACTAGATTCATTAGGTCTAGCATTTTCTTTATTTTCTTGTAATGAACAAGGTAGTGAAATTCCAAACACTACTGGACGATTAGCACCACTACAATTGAATTAATAAAACATTAATAGTAGAATAAATTAAAAATTAAATTAAATTTACCAAAACCGTATCCTGGGCTTAAGTGGAGCCCTTCTACTATGCAGCGATAAACAAATTGAGAAAAAATAAAATAATAATGAAATTAAGAGCCAAACAATTGCTAAATAATTGGCAAAAAGGCAAATTATTCACTTTTCTTTCTTATAACCTCGACTATTGCAAATTATTTTTATTTACTTATTTTAACATAATAATTATTATTTAACAACATACTTGAGCAATTGTGATGATTCTTGACTTTGATTTGGTGTTGATGGTTTTTTCAATGCTGACTTAAGAGGTTGTGCATTAAAAACAGGTTCCTTAGCAGGAATCTGCTCTATATGACTAGGAAAACTGTGACGACTTCTTATTCTAAATCCATTAGAATCATCATCATCATCTATTTCATCCTCATCATCATCATCATCTTCTTCTTCATCATAGTCATCATCATCATAATCATCTTCATTAGTTGCCATTTCCATTTCCTCGTCATTGTTATCATTGGTACGAAGATTTTGACGATTGTTATCTATTTAAATAAAATACTTTAATATTTTGCAATATTTATTATTTATAATATTATTACGTTGATATAAATATGATTGTTGAGCTGGTGAGCTGAACATGGGAGGTGGAGGTATTGGACCAACTTCAGACACTGGTATAGGAGGTTCAGGTAAATCAGAAAGCATTAATGATGAATGCCCAGGATGATTGTTATACATCATCCTAGGGCTGGAATGATAATAGCCTGTCCTAACACCACTGGCTAACTGAGACATGTTTTGTCCAGGCATAATCATTGAAGATGTCCTATCACAATTTAACTTTGGAGATTCACAACCTATGATCAGAAAAATAAACAAATTATAAAATGCTTTAACATATAAATTATTACTATTTAGTGATTTAATTACCTGATGGCAATAGTGAATTTGGAGGTCTGGTAGGTGACTGACCTGATCCTACCAATAATGACTGATTAGGTGCATGGTAACAGAACAAGCGTCTGGTGAGCGTGCCACCAGGACCTGTGAGTGAATTTGGTCGTTCAGGTTTTGAGCTACTTGGCTGTTCAGCTACATGCTGCTGCTGATGTTGTTGCTGTTGCTGTTGCTGTTGCTGTTGTTGTTGTTGCTGCTGCTGCTGCTGCTGCTGCTCAAAACTTAATTCTACTGGCTCATTATGGCCTTGCACTGTTTCAGTCTTGTTATCTTTGTTCAAGTCTAAGACAATAAAAAATAATAAGTTCAGCATAATATACAATTACTTTTATGAAAATATATTAACTAATTTTAATAAATTCATAAAAATGCAATTGTTATTCAAGATATAATGGATTTAGTAAATATATAATATATTCAATATACATTTTTAACTTCTTGATAAACTTGTTTTTAACTAATTTTTATTTTTGTCTATATAAATGTTCTTTTTCAATATACAATTTATAGTATAAATGAAAAAGGAACACGTTACATCAAATGCATGTAATGTTCAATTTTCTATACTTGGCATTATATCAAAAAATTATAAAAGATATGAATTAAGAAATAAGAGGTATCGCATTCCTTAATTTAATTTTAAAAAAAGTTTAACTTTGAAAACTAAGTAGAAGCTTCAAGCTTATCCTACACTAAGTAGATATATAATTCTATAAATAATTATAACGTAACAATATCAAATTGACAAATATTTATCAAATTTGAACAAAGTTATTTTCATACACAACTATTACATAATATTATCTATAATCTACAACCACACAATATTATTCAAACTAAAAATTATGGCCGTTAAATATCAATAATTGGCAGATATACATTTTGTACGATATCAGAGAAAATAGAATACATTCAAAAATAATAATTTTTGATGTAACTAATCATTCTTTATTATTCCTTAATACAAGGCCTAAGTATTCTAAAATTAGATAAACACATTCCATTTCACGTCACATAACTTAAATGGTCCAGAAATAGTTAACTAATCTATGGTCCCGTGAGTTGCCAAATATATAATATTCTTTGCAAAATATCTACATATCATTAATGTTATCTGTTATTAGTTTTAACCTGATCAAAACATTAATTATATTCAAAGATCTAAACAATTATAAATTGAATATATATTGATGATGGTCAATAGAAAATAAATTTATGAGTATACAATTTAAGACATATCCTAAATCCTTAAAAGACCCAACTAAATTTAAATTTATCATAATCAAAAAAGTGTAGAATAGTATACAAGTATACAATACAAAAATATTTAAAACAACATACGTATGAGTATAGAAGTGCAAGAATTTTGGTTAATAACCTTTTACGCAAAGTAATATACTATATTTTAGAGTGTAAAAATTAAAACAAAAATTTGGCATATAAAATTAGATCAATTAAGTCCATAGATAAATATTAAATAAGCATTCAATAGTGTCGACGTAAATGTACATGTTTATTATTAAAACGTAATAATATTTGGCAATGCATATATCTTTTTAATGTTTTGTTACAAATAATATATTTACTGAAGATAAGTAACTGATATAATAATACTGTATTATGTATAATAATAGACATACCACTAGATTTAAATAGTTTAGATTAAATCTTCTACTTTTTAAATCAATAAAAAATAAAATAAGAATTTAGTAAGCATTGGGTATACTCGTATAAAAGCTATTCTTTAAAATTTAAATTTAAATTATCACAAAATTAACGTTTGTAATTAAAAAATTGAATATCTTACAAAGTAATTAATAATTACTAACAACATAATAATGGCATTTAAAATAAAAGTTTAATATAACACCATGCCAAAATATTTAATTTAATTTAATGTTATTTGATGAGTAAAAAAATAAATTCAAAGTATGTATACATTTGAATAATATTTTTTACAAAAATTAATTATTTTAATAACTTGTGTAAAAATTAAAAAAAAAATACTATTAAATGTACTCAACATTAAAAATAGCTTTACTTAAATATAACTATATGTATTTATATTTATTTTTAGTATAGGTACTTCCGCGTGTAATCAAATAACTGTATTACCTATTGAAAATTACGTTTACAATAATTATATTTTAAGCATCAATCTATTGTTAATCTAGTGTTAATTTAATATTATATTTTATTTGAATTTCACAAATCCGAAACATTTACATAAATGTGTTCATCAAGATATAAAATATCAAATTTAGGTAATTGAAAAAGATACCAAGATTAAATATTAATTAAGAAGTTGATATATTAAAAGAAGTTTTAAGTTTAAATTTTTGGGAATAAATTTAGTCTTGGTTTATAAATGTATTTAGGTGGATCTGCGATGTTCTGTACCATTTATTAAGTGATTATTAGCTAATTATTAAAGTAATATGAATAATATGATATATGCGAATAATGGCTAGCTTAACGTAAAAATACGTAAATAATATTATAAAAATTAAATTTAAAAAAATGTGATTTATGAAAACATTGTGAAAAGAGGATGTCAGGTGTACAATAATTTACTTCACGAAACCTTTATAAATTGTTTAAAGTTTCTATTATTATTTTGGTAATATTGATATGTTTTGATTTAATTTTAATAAATTATTTATTTTTTAATTTTAGAGGGGTAGCATCTGTGACCCTGACACGGATTAAAACAACATGAGTCTAAAAACAAAAAAAATCTAATAATAGCTAGGCCTTATAAAATAATATATACTTATGAAAAATTTCTCGTTTCTGTAAAAATGCTTTATGGTTTTATTACGAGCAATTTTTAAGCGCCACTGAATACAACGCTATTATATAAGTTACACGCTTAAATTTGATTTATTATTCGTTTAATTATAATATGATATTTTTATGACACACATAACTATAAAACATATATATATATTATATAAACTAAAATTACAAAAAGTTATAACAAAGGATATTATATCAACAATATAAATAACTAGTTATTTTTTTTTATCAATTTATAAATACAAATAAAATAACGTATTCTGCTTATATTATTGAGATAGTTGGGGTTTGAGTTTATACTATATATAATAGGTATAGCCGGTATAGGAGTGTAATACATGTTTTATACTTTGAATATTATTCGTTCTTGTAAATTAAATATATTTGTAAACTATTAAAACAAGTACATAATTAGCTTTCATTACTTTTAAAAATTATTTCTTCATTATAATTTATAAACTGTTAGATTAAAATTAAGTTAATTCTAAAGTACTTGATTCCCAAAAAAGGCGTTTTTTTAAATTTTTATTACTAACGTATGTTACAAGAATATTTAATACTTGTTTGAAATAAAAACATAAATATTATTACTAGCTGAAATTTTAAAAATTAAAATTTGTATTTTGTGTAACTAATATTAAGTGAAGGAATGGGTTAATTAGATTTAACATAAAATTAAGAAAAAATACTGAAAAATATAGTTAATGACGATTTTATATAACATATAGAGTCATAATATTTATAAAATGCGTATAATAAAAGTAAATATTTCACAATAGGTTCAAAAATCATTTATTTTGAAGTAAATTAGACACATCTATACATTACACATAAAAAATGGTTAAGTTTGTTAAGTTTTCATAGATATTTAACTTAAAAATTATAATATATTAAATCATTAATATTTTATATGATTCATTTAGGCTTATTGAAACGGTAAGTCAACCTCAAATTTGTTTTTATATCCAATTATTTCTTGAAGAAGGTATATAATAGCAAAGACAAACAATTAAATATTGACCCATATATTTGTATACTGTATACTGCATTTTCTATAATTGGTGTGTATTATACACTACCAATAGTTTTTACACACACGATTATAGTAACATCGTTATATGCAGTAATATATACATAAATTCTTTTTTTTTTAAACATTTAGAAAATTCGATAATTTTGATATTCATACGTGTGAAACACAAACACCACGTCACCACAGCATCAATTCGAACAGTAATTTTTACACCGACTAACTATCCCAACCGCACTACACGTATAGTAGCTAGACACGCGCGTGACGATAACATTATTATCGTTCGTAAATAATTGGATTTCCCTCAAAACGCTTATTCAACCGTTACAGGTACAACAATATAGTTTTTTTACCTGCAAACCTCTGAACAAGCGCTGTCGATTGGGCAACGATCGCATGTAACGACGGTGATCTCTTCTTTTTTAAAGTACGCATCGTGGCGACGGGTCCATATCTGTCCATAGGAAAACCCGTTCGAGTCCGAGGTCTAAAGTTATCGTTAACTACTGAAGTCATTTCAATACGGAAATCGATAGCCAAACAACGATGATGTTATATTTTTATATTATATATGAAAGCGGCAAATTGTCGATTATTGTGCAATATCTGAATTTTGAATAAAATGATTACTAGAAAAAAGGGATAAAATTTGTTGTGCAACGATATTATGATATATATAACGTGTGCGATGAAAAGGAGAGAAAGAAGATCGATCACGAGATGGCTACGCGAACGCGCGACAACTAATAAATATATCGGCTAAAATTTGTCTAGCACGCGCGTTTATACGAGGGAATTTTAACGCTACACTAGTCGCCCACCCATTCGGAACACCGGCAACGGAGGCGCCGGGGAACTGGGAAGTTGCACCTCTGCCATACAGCTATACACTAATATACTATTATAATAATATTATGTTTTTCCAACAAATATACCACTACTATGATATAATATTGTATATTGATATATTTATACATACATATTTATAAAAACAACAAACATGTCGTCGTGCACTATATGATTTTGCTACAATATATATCATTAATACTACAGCTAAATAGCTCTCATTATGCCGGTGTCATTGACACAAATAGTCTACTTTATTGCTTGAATATATTTAGTAAGCACCAGCGAAATTTATAAGTATATTTAGATTAGATAGCAATAAACTTGAAATGTTTATAAAAAAAACCAGTTTGATATTATGTTAAGTACGATGGACATTTTTAGAAAATTAAATAATTTACTTAGATTGTAAAATAAATAAAAAATATCGAGGATGCTTTGAAAAAAAATTAAAAATGAATTATTGAAGTCACAGTGAAAGCACAAGTAAAACTATAGGATATCATGGGTTGAGTACTTTATGCCTATACACATTTTAACATTTGTTTTAAATACATAAATAGTACCCCCGCGATTTTCACTTATGAACCGCCTCCGACTTTGCCACAACTATTTTCTGTGCACATTTATATAAAACTTATGTATCATAAATAATTATAATATATTAAGTGGATTAGTGGACACAATGTTATTGTAAAATATTATATTATTATTATCCTATCTCAACGCCGGTGACGCATCGCGCATTGGTTAATCAACGGCACGCGGTGGCGCTGCAGAATTTCTAAAAATAAACAACAAGTGCCAATTTATTATTTGCATATCACGCACTGTTGACGCGCGGTTCCAACTTAAATTCAAAACGTTAAAAACTGGTCGTATGTTTTGTAATAAATACACACGAATATACAATGTATTTACAAAACATGGGAAAGATTTCGGTACTTCCGTTATTAAAAATATTCTTACTTTTTAACTGAACACAGATGTAGAATTATACTTTGTCTATAGACAATATCTAATACCAAAGTATCAACTGTCAAGCACGCAAAAAAAAAAAAAAAATAGCACAATCCACATCTTTATATATATATATATCTCAAATATATCAGTCCAAAAATGTACAATGTATTACCATTAGACATTAAATATAGTAACTCTTTCAAGATTTAAAAATAATTGCACTTTCGTAACTAAAAAATGTATAGGATTAGTCTATTACTTGTTACATTACTTAGATCATGATACTAGTAATTATTGATAATTGTATTCATAGAACTTTAAATAGTACATAACTGCACGATTTTATTTATAATACTACATTATATATATATATATATATATATATATATATAGAAATATACATAGTATATATATTTATTTATATTGATATTATCCGAGAAAAATGTATAATAATTATTTAATTGTAATAACTAATAAAACTATAAAAAAATACCTTCTTTATTGCACTTATTTAAATAATCTTTAATACAACTTATATTTCAAATTATGAATTCATAGATCCCATATGAATACACCAAGTAAGATCTATTGTCTTCGTAAAGAATACATTTTTTTTTTTTTAATATACGTAACGTAAAACATGAATTCGCGCCGTCGCACATGCATTTATGTATATAGGTATACATAATACATATATATATTATATAAATCAGAGTTCCCGTACGAGAAAGCATTCACGGAACTAGAGGGGGAAACTAGTTTAATTTTAGCACCCCTAGCTCAAAGGAGCTGAGTTTAATATTATTTATTAATAATGAAAATATTTAATTTTTACCTAACACCAATCATAATTAATAAAAATACTATGAAAATTAACTGCAATGTACTTTTCTAATAAATGCATCTAAATTCTATTTTACAAAGAGGAAATAAGGCTTTAATTAATTAAAACATTTTCTAAATATTTATAACGATTACATAATTGGTAAACTAGCTAACTGATTTTTTTTATTATTTTTAAAAGTAGATAAGAGCATTTCACTTTTTTTCTAAAAATATAAAACAGTTTAGACTCAATTATTTTTTCTTTGGCGAGTTATCTTTGTAATCTGCTGTTATTTTATATTTTTATAGGTAGTATTGGTATTCAACTGTTCTTGTGATATGAATACAGCTAATTTTTAAAACTTAGTTTGAATCAAGCGCGTATTGAATTGTAGATCTTAAATATTTTTATTTTTTATTTAATGTTTGACATCTATTTTATTATTTAGTATTTAGGTCAATTTTTCGTTTTATTATATTTAAAGGTGTTTTAGTGGTAAAAACTGTTTTGACAGTATAAGTACTCACATACTGTAAATATTAATCCTAAGGTTATCTACTTATAAAAATAAAAGTTTATTTTGAATAGCTTTATAAGTTATAGTTATGTCTTCTAATTTTTAAGATATTATGGTTGTTAGGGTATTAAATGTATCTTTTAGTTTTGTTCTTATTTATAGTTCACTATTATATTTACTGCTTTATATAAATTATAATAATTTATAATTTTCAACATTGTTGATACTGTTGACGGAACGGTTTTCTCATGTCCATTTTCACACATGAACAATGGTGCGATACGTTTGAACAAATATGGAGATTAAGACGAATATTTTTAAGGTTCTATTAGATTTGGATTTTTAATAAAATCTAATACGTAACAATATTATGATACGTACTACGTAGTGTACATTAAACAAAAATAATGCACATATTATGAATCATAATCATATAAAACATGAAATATAGTAATAATATATTAATCGTTATGACGTTATTCTATAATATAATATTACAGAATAACAAAAATATGGTAAAATATTCATCTATTTTCACATATTAAATAATTATTCATTATTTTTTATTTATCAAAGATAACAAAAAATATATTAAGCATCAAAATACATTTCTTTGGACATGGGAAAAAAATAGTTAATGTAGTTTTATAATTTACACGTTCTTTTGAAAAGTTATTTAAATTAGAGTCAGTAAAACTTCTAAAAGTTTCTTGGGTTTAATTCTAAATATGATAGAAACAAGTTTAAGGATTTTTTTATAAAATTTGTGCATAACTCCCATTTTTTCTTTCAATAATAAATTAATCAAAATTTTGAGTTTTAGAATTTTTAAGGATACTTAAGCAATCTATTTTGTTAAAATAAGTTTAAAACGCTATTTAAAAATTTTGCTGTGACGATCCAAAATTATTTTTTCAAATTAGAATTGCACATTTCTACAAATTTTTAAGATTTATTTTAACGAAGTTTTATTGTATTTAAATCAAAATTTGTGTGAGTAGATTTTGACATTGTTTACTACAAATATTAGGTTTAAATATGAGGGCTACAATGAGTTTAAAGTTATAATAATTAATATTATTAGTATATTAAGACTTCATACATTAAAAAAAATAAAAATTGATCTAATATTAAATCTATTTTAACTACTTGATAGAATCTTGATTTAGATATAATTCTACTTAATAATTTGTAATAATAAATTCATTATTAGAGTAAAAATTGGAATAAGCATATTTAGTGAATCACTTTGTATTGTGTGCATTACATAGTGAATAAACCAGATTAAATTTCTAGCGAAACGTGATGTGTGGCTTTTGTTTTCTCCATACTTTCGAGTTTTTATTCTATATATATATATATATATATTATAAATTATACTAAATAATAACAATAGTATTTAATAAGCCGCTATCAACTGCCCATTTGCAAATTTACTAATTTCAAAATATAAAATTATTCTAAATAAGTTGATCTGTAATAACACAGATAAATAACAAGTTAATATTAGAGTACATTTACTTATCATTGAATTTTTAGACAATATAATAAACGAGTTTAAGTAAATTTTTTTTTCATAACAGAGACCACACTTGCATTACAATATTTTTTGAATATAAAAAAATTACGAATATTTTCTAATTTCTGAGAATCATTAAAGCATTAATTCTATACTTATTTAATTATATATATAACTAAATTATATTATACTTAGAAACTTTTTGTTACGTGTTTAAAGTTTAATGCAAAAAAGTAAGACTATAAGATAATGTGCAATATGCATAATTTAATAAATGTAAATACGAGGTCATGTCTAAGGTCACTACTACGTGAATACGTGATTTGGCACATGACGCATGAATGAAATTGGTGACACGAGTTTTTATTTATATATAATATACATTTTTTTTAAATGAACTAAAAAATAGATTCCAAATCTTCATATAAAATTCCGAAAAAAAGTAAAGTAAGTGCTTACAAATTTTGATATTAAAATACGCTAAAATTGTCTAGTGGATTGTTAAAAATTAATTTTTACATTCGTTTATTACTTAAGTGATTTAATGGATGCCGAATTCAACTCATTGGTGAGATAATGAAGGTTTATAACTACTTACAAACATAATAAATTAAATAGATATAATTTATACAAATTAAGTTAAAGCAAAAATCATAAAACGCTAAAAGTAATTAATAACTATTAAATTAAGTATGGTTTTAAGTTAATATTGAAAAATAACTAATATAATCTTAAGTTTGTTTTATGCTAAATAAAAATATACATCAACCACGGGAGAATAAATGTTCGTTTTAGAAATAAAAATATAAGACATAATTTACCTTATCATTTTGTAATGGTTTTATTTATGCATTGATATATTTTATGAGTTTGTCACACAAATTAAGGATAGTTTACAGACTGTACAGTTAGTATAACTGTTAATGCTTTTATGTTTCCCATACGTAAACTATCATATGAAGATGAACATCGCTATATGATGAGCATAGTTAAAATCAATGTTCCATTATTAGTTCTCACCAACCGTGACTTGAGTTTATAATCAGATCATAACTTATAAGTCCTACAATTTATCTATCTACCCTACTTTTATCAAAATCACAAAACATTAAATTTTTAAAATTATAGGTAATCATTTTTTTTTATTATTATTATTGATTATTGGAGAATAACATTACAAGTGTAATAATTACATTTTTTTTTTTAATTTCAAAATAAACTTTTTAATATAATTATGTTTATTGAATTTTTAAGCAATTTATTAACCGCTTTTAAAAAATATTACCATTAAAGGTTCTCCTTTTTTTTAGTTATTGGTAGTATATTATATTGAATGACACGCAACATAATGAAATATTCGATTTATAAAATATATATATAATTTCCACACATCAAAAAACTAACATATAATAAAATATTACTATATTAGAATAATAAATATTATAGATAATATAATATAGAAACAATAGCTACAATTTGTCGACTCTTATATTCTTTTTTCATATCTTATTAATCTCTAGATATCGATTCTGTAAGTTATTTATTTAAAAAATAATAGGACATAAATATTCTTAATTTAAATTTGTAAAACAAGTATTGACTCTATTGATCTATGAAACTCGGAAAAATTTCAATCAATACATGGAAATTAAATTTAAGTTAAAAAAAATTGTAATAATAGTTTCAAAAATAAATTAAACATTTTATTTTTCACATAAAGTTAATATAATATTGCAGTGGAACGTCAAAAATTATAATCATTTTTTTTTTAATTTTGATGGCAATAAAATATTAATTTACTTTTAAAAACAAAGTATAATATTTGACTGGCGTTTACAAATATGTAACATACCTCTGTGAAAACAAGAACATTTCATAATATATCCCATCATTGGTCGTTTTGGGGGTAGTTCGGGTAATAGGTAACATGAATAAATTAATTACAACTCGATCTAAAGCAAACTTATATTTCATAAGTAAAAAAACGAACAGTTGTTTGTATTTTGTTCAAAGTTGACCTTTGTAAATCGTCTAGTGGTATACTGTCAAAAGCTCATAAAAAAAACGAATTAACCAGCAATGAAATGGCAGCGGCTACACGGCAGGTCACGTCACACGAAGTTTAAAAACCTAACTACCGTTGCCGTGGATATATGATTTGAGGGGCCCCCATAGCATAGTGGAGAATGCACGACATAACATTACTTTTTCCTGTGTGTAATAATTCATTTCCGCTTTACCTAAAAATCCAATCAGGGTAGCCAACTCAATAACGTCTATAATGTGTAATAATTATAGGCGGGAAAGGTATAGATATTACTGATTTACCTAATAAAGTAGGAATTACTTGATAATTTACTTTTAAATGTAAATAATTAGTTTATAACAGATGAAAAATTAACAAACATAAAATAAAATTATAATAATTCAAATTTAAAATGCAATAATAATAATAATAATAATATATGTTTGAAATAAATTGAATAAAAAATTAAAATATATTAGTAATTATTTTAATTTTATAAAAAAAAATTATTTGTATAACTGTGAAATTCAAATGCTCAAATTTACAGAAAAAAATTAATTAAAATAAGTAGTAGGTATTACAATAATAATTTATTACTTAATGGCATTATGAACAATGTAGGTCCTATAATAAAAAGTTTTTAGTAAGTTTTGATGAAATACATACGAGTACATATCTATATAAATTAACTATTTTTTTTTACTAATAAATAATAGTGAATTTATTAAAGCTAACTATTACCTAACTCATAATACGAAAAAACATAAATTATATATAATGTTTATGTTAAGTTTGATGGAAAAAACGACTTTAGTTATTATTATCATTTAAAAACTTGAGTCAATTCAATTGACAAATGCATACACCAATGTATGATTTGTAATTACGGATTAATCTTCCATGTTTTATAGTTCGGCTTTTAACAAAGAAGCAACTTGAACTTAAATGTATTGTGAGCACTAAAATTAAGTAAGAGTTGTTTTTTTGATAACTACATAAAAAAAATTATTAGACTATATTCAAAATAAAGCATGAAGTATTTAGTAATATGTATACATCATACAATATTTGTTTTAAAATCTATTGGTTTTACAATAATGTGTTTATTTTTTTATTTGTCAATACAATTTGGAGCTAAAAAAATATGCTTTAATCTTCAACTTTAAGGGTTCAAGTTAACACATATGTTAGGGTGACCTATTCAATAAAAATTACAATATTTTTTTAATATTTGGAGAAACTAGATACATTTTAATTATTATAATGAGTGAACTGATTAAGTATTTTACCTCATTAATAAATACCTACACTATTTTTAAAGTATTCAATAATATTATGATTTATTAAGGATTCCAAGATAGGTATATTTAATAGGTGTCTAATTACTCTAACAATGAATTCAAAGTAAATAGGGAAAAACATTTTAATGGCTTCAATTATACAAAATAATATGATACTATAGACTAATAAATATAATATCGTAAAAAAAAAGATAAATAATACCGAGTTTTAACACAATATTATAAAATATTAATGTAATTTTACTATTGTAATATGTTAATAATAATTATGCATAAGCATAATACACATAAAAGGAAGAAGGAGTGCACAAACTAGATTCTTTTACATTTTATGTTAACTTTTTGGGAAAACAAAATTTTACAACATATAAAACGTATATATTCTGTCTAACGAAAAAAGATGCCAATTCTTTGCATTTCTACGCAACTCCTCACTGCTACAGCAGAGTTTCGAATAGGGTTCAGAAAAACTGATTTTTATCGAGAAAATTATAAGTTAATCGAAATATTCAAAACATAAAGTAAAAGTATGATTAACTAAATAAATCAGGTTTAAAAATAATACCATTCATAAAAACTACATCTGTTAAGTAATAACAATAATTAAAAAATTCGTGCATTTTAAATTAAATGATCGAGATTTGGAATTTGTATCTAATTTTATTCTTTGATAAAAGATTCATTTAAACCATTGTGATTATTCAAAAAAAGTAATTAAAAAGTTGGGAAAGTGAATACCACTCTGCTATATTTAAAGTGTCGAGTGGATCACTGTAATGTACTAATGTATGTCTTAAATTTTAATTCAATAATTTACTATTGTATACAAAAGATCATTTTGAGAATATACAATCTGCTTATACTACAAAACGTGTTCTTTGATAAAGTAATTTAAGTAATTTATGTTACTATAAATAATATTTAAAACAACAATATATTTATTAAATATTACGATAGGTTGATTTAATTGCTGTTGAAAACATTGCATTTATTATATTATTACTTATAAGTTCATAATTAATTTAATAATATACATTTATAGAATATTTTATTGTTATTAACTTTTTAGTTCATAATACCTTGCTGTAAATACCGTAAAACAGCATGAATATACGTATATTACATACGCATATTCACACTACAAATAAATAATATTTTAAAATTAATCTTCATATCTTTAAAATATCATTGCATATTACATAGTTAAAATCATAATAAAGTAAAAGTTTTAAGTATCAAGAAATCATTTTTTTGAATCATTATAATATAATTAATATTGTAAATCATTATTAAGGATTCAAATTTAAATTTCATAAATATTTTAATTTCAAATATCTATAAAAATAATTGTGATATTTTTTAGGTTTTTTGAATGCAGTATAAACTAGAACATCCGAACAATGTACTACAAAATATTTACGTACCTATGATTTGTACATATTTATGATTTTGTAAAAACTGAAACTTAAAATTCAGATTAAAAAAAAGTTGTGCCCATGTATCCAGACATTAAATAAACTTGTGTGGGATCTTGAATTAAACTTTCAAAAAATTAGACTTAGCGATAAATTTTTATCGTCATTTATAGAGAAGAACTAAAAGAATAAAAATGTTATCATATCTCACCTAACCTAACCGATAGAGTTAAGTATAGCGCAAAATGTATTAAGAATTTCGAAAATTATACCATGTGTAGATAAAGATGACTAAAATGTTAAGTGAAAATTTCAATTATCAACGATTATTATACAATGTTGATCAAATGTCATAAAAATTTTAACTTCAAACAAACATACAAAATTTATGTAATTTTTCAGTAAACTTTTCGTTTTTTTATAAGTAGAAAACTAATAAAGAATCTTGTATTACTTTTTTACAATCTTAGATAAAAAAAGGAAATTTTTTTATAAATTTTTAACAACAAAATAATTCATAAATTTTCGTGATATTGTCAAAAGTGCTTTTTATTAACTATAAATACTTATAAAAAAATATTACTAGAATAATTTTTCGATATTTTTTAATTAGTAAATGAACCTTATATTAAATTATTAAGCATTTTTATTTCATGATAAATTTCTAAGAACAGATCAGAGTTTAAATATTTTAAAAATGATACTATGAGCAGGGTATAAGCATAAATATTTGGTGGACATTTCAAGTATTCTTAATTATTCATTTTTAAATTGATCCATAAAAACAAAATCGATTTTGTAAAAAACTGCTATTAGTGTTAAAATTGCCAATTTTTTTTTTTAATTTTTTGTTTATTTTTCCAATTATTTTGAAATAAATTAACTTTTTAAAGTAGAAATTAAATTCAATTTGTTGTCCATAACCATCTTCATTGAAAATCAAAGTATTATATCCAATACTCATTGTGTATACCTTATATAGGTATCCACAAAAAACGCATATCAAATAAATTCATCATTCCGTCAGGATTTTAAAAAACCCATGATTAGAAAATTTGTATAATATGCTATATATTCCATTTCAAACAATGAACATTAAGATAATATTAAAATTATCAAATTAGTTTCATTTTTTTTAATGCATAGACAATTATGTTCTATAAGCTTTAGGTAAATTGTTTTAAATATTGGGGATGGTTTCTTGTAGAAAATTGTATCTAGACAGTACTTTAGAGAGGTCATAAGTAAACAATTTTCAGTACTTATCAAATTTACCGAAAAAACAAAAAGAAATTAAGGGACAACCTCAGTTTTTACACAAAATTAACAGCCAATAAAATTGATAACCTCAGATACTTGAAATTTTAACCAAATTTTTATGCTAGCATTACAAAATATGCATTTTACAATTTTTTTAAATTTCGACTCTTTGAGTTATTTATCTACAAGAAAAATTTATGATTTTTTTTTAGTTTTTTTACGATTATCAAAAAAAAAAACAAATGTTTTTAAAATTATTTTAAAATATTAAAGATGTACATGATCTTTTTTAAAAGCATAAGTTGAAATTGTACACAAAATTTATCAAAATAATGAAAATTTGTGATATAATTTTGTAATTAAAAATGTATAGTGTTTAATTTTTAGAATTTAAGTTTGAAAATGTAATATAAGGTTCCTTATAATTAGTAAATTCTGAGTCCAAAAAACTTAAATAAAAATGAAAGTTCAATTCCCGTTTATAGATATTTGAAGTTTATACTTAGTTGATGAATAACAAATTAATTGTTCTGTTATAAATCATAAATATTATATATTATGTATGGGAATTTAAAATTTGTATGAATATTATAAATTTTACTATATGCAACGACATTTTAAAGTATACAAATTAATTTTAAAATTTACTTAATTATACTATAAACTTATTCATCCAATTTTACAGTAAGATGATACTGACTCAAAAGTTTATGATAATAATATGATATAAATATATATTATTACGAAAATTAAATATTAATAATATATTACATGCTATGTTTTTGACAAAAATAAAGACATCATAAATGGCAGAGTAGTCTAGACTTTCCCACATTTTTATCATTTGAGGTTTTAAGAGGCTTTAGGATAGAATTGTTTAAAAATGTTTATATTTGATTGCATTATGTCCTATCATTGATAAAAAAATAAATAGAAATGGTATTAGATTAAGAATATTTTTTTATATTTTCTTAACAAATGACTCACAAATTTTGAAGTGCATAACATACCAATTATTAACAAAATTTAATTTGGTATTTAGTATTAGTTCGAACACAATTTTAAACTTGGCAGAGGTGATGGTGATTTAAGTTTTTAAATTTGATAATTAAACTGTTAATTTAAAGTTTTTTAATAATAACATTGATTTTATATTTTGAGTGTAATGAATGTGTGTTTAAAATAAATTACAATCAATAATTTCGATTAAACAGATTAAGACTATTATTAAGTAATCTAAATAATTCAATTTAAATTGTTGAATATATTTCCTATTATCCTTTAAAAATTAACTAAAATCAATCTCAAGTAATTATAATACACATTTTTATTATTCACAGTACTATTAATAAGGAATTTAAATATTAATATTCTTGATTAATAATTTGTACTTACCACTCATAAATTGGTTAGAATATCTATTTTGTTGTTGTTGAAAAAGCATTGATGAACCAATGGTAGGAGTGACGGTAACACAAGTAGTTGTTCCACTTGAAGTTTGATTTAGTTGGGATGAATTATCTAATAAAATTATTTAAAATTGAATGAATAGATTGTTAAATACTATTTATGCAAAAAATAAACATAATTTTTTTTAAATATTAAATTAATTTTTAATAATGTGTAATAAAAATATTAACTTATAACTTAAATTACTTCTAGCTCTTGGGTATTCTATTATGAACAAAACACAAATAGATATAAGTCAATATAATATAATCTACATCCACCAAATTTTTAAATAGTTATCAAGAAATATAAATATGTGAAAGATCACTTTATTTATACACATTAAACATCTAAATAAGATACTCATAAATTATCACTTATATGTGCTTTGGACTATTATACAAATGTGATATGTAATGGGTGATATACAATTGCAAATGGACCTTTTCCATAACATGATTGAGAACGTTTTTACCTGCCTTTAATCGTGCAGTGTTGCCAGATTTGTTGTTAGTCAATTACAAAAAAATCAAATAGATATAATTGTTTTTTGCTATTACGCTATTAAAACAATTTGCATAACCCTATGGCCAAAAAAGATAAATCTAAAATTGAATCAATATTAAAAAATTATAATGATTATAATTTATATCCACAAGGATCTAATTTTATATTTACAAAAAACTGAAAATTCCTACCAAGGGAAAATTTTTTTAAAAACTATAATTTTTTATTATATGTATAGTTCTTACATTATGTAACAGTATTATCAGTGGTATAGTGGTGGGTATATGCGGGTATACGGCGTATACCCACTTCTCTGATTTTCTGTAAGTATGTAGACTTATAGATATAGAATAACACATGATACGCGGATATATGCATATGGAATGCATTTATTTTACAAACAGTGCAAATTACGACAGTACAAGACTGTAATTAGACATTAATAATATCTATTACACAGCACATGGCTAAATGTTATTTATATGGGGAGTATGAGGGGCAAAGCCTCCCACGTTTATATTTCAATCACATTTAAGCGTATACTTATTAAAAAAAATACGACTACATCACTGAGTGTTATTAAAATTTATACTCCAAAATTATTTTAATTAATCAACATTTTAAACACTTCATATTATTTTATATAATTTTATTTTAGTTTGTAACTTAGTTATAATGTAACATTGTACTATTATAATATCGAATAGTTTTTATTTAAAAAAAAAATTTTAATTAACTTCCTGAACAAAATAAAACATATCCAGAAATTATAAAATTGGAAACGTAGCCTATAAAAACATTTGCAATCGTTTGTTTTTCGGCTAAAAGAACAAATTTTTTGATAAGCGACATTCATTTTCAATAGTATTATAAAAAAAGTAAAACATTTGCAATCGTGTTGCACCCATAAATAATAACTCCATTCATAGTATATCAGTAAATGGTTTAAAGCTGAAACCAAAATTATGTACATGAAAATAAAACTTTCATGAACTGATGGTATTGTTATTACTTATTAATAATAAATAAATATATAAATTTGTATACTACATCATACCTGATTCAGAGATCGTATGTGTTTGAGCCATTGGACTATCTAAAAAGAGGATTCCTTTCTGGATTAATTCATCTCGATTTGCTCGCACTGAGATCTTCCTTTCCAAATCTATTAAATAAAAATTTTTTAAATAAATTATACCAATTGATCATTATAGATTAAAAAATTAAAATTATACTTCTAGATGCTGTTTCAAATTTTTCTGATTTCTTTTTTCGTTTCCATTTCCATGGTTTGAAAAGTTTACCTAATGCTGAAAACTTGCTTGGTTGTTTTCGATCTAGTTGTAATGGACTGGTACGTGTTCCTGATCCTAAACTATTAGTTCTAAGTGCTGTACCATTTTGTTTCTTGGCTAAAAATATATTGTCAAGTTAAAATAAAATAATAGAAGTAATCATATTATAATATAAACTCTTATACAGTCATTATATTCTCATAATCATGTAACTAAATTATAATATTACAATGTACAAAATTATAAATACAGTTTAAATTTATTCAGTAAAAATTTATTTTATGTTTAAGAAAATAATAAACAAATATAATACTAATACTAACTATAAATATTTTATAAAAAATTATATACATAATTATATTTAATCATAGAGAATTACCTTGAAAAATAATAAATTTAAATTTATCATTAAAAAAAAATTAAACCAATGATTTATTTGGTATATTAGTAATGAAAAATCTTAAGTAAGTTTTAATTTTTTTAATAAATAAATCTTGTGTACCATAAAATCAATAAGTTATAGGTATAAATTGAAAATTAAAATACAAAATAAAATTAATGAAGATAGTACATAACATAACTGTATAATTCTAAAACTATATTGGACTGATTTTTTTTGTTTTGATAAAATAATTTGTACATTATAATAATTATTTATAATATTGTGTAAATTTATGAATAAGTTAACTTAATTATTATCATTATAGATATCTAACACTTCAAAAATATTATAAAAAGTATATAACTATTATAATATAATACCTATTTACCTATATCCTATAGCTTATTTAAAATGTAATGCTTTACAAGATCACATGACATAACAATAGAATGACCAAATTGTTTTTTTTTTCACAGTAATTTACCGTTACAACTGTCTAAGAAAAAAATATCTAAAGATATTTAGAGAATGTGTACTATGATGTGTATATAGGTAATTTCAACCTAACTATAATGTATAAGTCCTCAACATAAAAATAAAATAATCTTCATTACATATCAATTATTAAATAATAGAAATAAATATTGTTAATACCTATGTAAAAATAATTGATTATTAACCTATTAAATGAAATAGTATTATTTAAAAGCATATATATGTTTGTGTAATAAACTATCAGTTACTTGATATGTTTTTTAATTTTATAGTTTAGCAGTATAAAAACAATTTCTATAAAATAATAATAAACAATATACACTTTGATGACAATATACATAAGATTTAAATTATTATTAAAATAACAACTATAAATTCAATTAGTCGTTAAAAAAAAAAAGCTAAGTTTAAATATTTAGGCCTACAGGGCAATTTAAGGTGAAGAATGCAACAAACAAAACTATTAGTAAAATTAAATTATCTTATACCTATTTAATATAGATACTATCAACTTTTACCTAGATTAAATAAAATTAAACTTGAATATTTTTCTAGATAACTTGAAAATAAAAATTGACTAGATTACATTGAATTTTTTTTTTAAATCACAACTAATAATAATTTTTAATAATAACCTACTCACATACTTTACAATTAAATACAAATATTTTAAATTGCATAAATGTTTCATATATCATATTATGCCTTATACATTAACTTTTAAATAATAACAGCAATAACACTATTAACAACCTTACCCTGGCCTAGTTGACTCACACATAAAATTGACATATCCAACATTTAAAGAATTTTAAATTTTAGCTAATTGTCTATTTAAAATTTTATACCTAACCACATTAAACAACATTACTAATATAAATTATGTTTAAAGAAGCAAAACAAATTTACAGGTAAAGATCATAGTTTTCAACTACAAGATAAGTAATAACACCTATTAATAACCTATACCAAACTTATAAAACAAACAGGAATAAGAAGATATTTAGTTTTAATGAAAATATGTTTAGTACTCTTTTATAACATTATAATTTATGAAAGTAAGTATGAGTCATTTGTAATATTGTCATTGTAACATAATACATGTTATAATTTAAATAATAACATTTTAGTGAGTATTTAAAAAATATTAATTTCATGTTAGATAACTTTTCATGATTACTATTTTATTGAAACAGAATCAAAATAAAAATATACATTTGAAAGAGTTCAAAAGTTATTCATTTTTTTAAGTGGATAGAATTGTAAAACATTTACTCTTCGCTGTAAATATATAAATTGATGTCAATTTGTTGACCATGAATAAATTATCCAATGAAGCTTATAACGTAAGCATCAATATTATAACTTAAATATTTATTAGCGTAAAAATGTATGTTCTGATAAGATAACTATTATATTATAAAGTACCCATAGTTTAAATTGTAATCCTGATAAAAAATCAATTTACAAGAACTTAAAAACTCAAATAAAATTGTATATGTATTTAAACATATGAAATCTAAAATAAATTATGCCTACTTAATACCTAGTCATTTATATTAGTACTGAATAACTATTTGCTTTTTAAACAGACAATTCAATTCATGAAACTTGTGATTTTAATTTCTTATAAATATTAAATAAGTTTGAAATAATGTAGTTAATTATTTATTCATTTTTTTTTTTTGTTTTTAATGAATACATAGCATAAAAACAATTTTTGTTTTTGAATAAAATATTCAATTGACCAAATATCAATAAAATAAGTAATCTAAATTAAAGTTATAGTTTATTGATAAATATATAGGCAAGCAAGGTTTTAAACGAGGTTTTAAAGAAAAGATCTAAATTTTTTAAATACCCAATAAAAATTTGCTCACCAATAATAAACTTGCCAGTAGTTGGTGATGTAGGCGTAGTGGCTGTACCACTAGTATGCAAAAAATCCGTTAATGATAAGGAAGACGCGATTATTTGTCTTTTCTCCTCGAAGTTTAAATAGTCCATACTATTACTCCTAGGTTGTTGCTGAAGTTGTTGATGGTCCTGCATATTGTTCTGCTGGCCATTGGAATCAATCTTGTCCGATGAGGGTGGAAGTGGTTTTTCACCATTTGCGGGTAGACACCCGCTGGACAAACGTACCGACATATCACTTTACTAACACATACTAACTAAAAATTCACAACCTCACTAATATTTGTATTACAAATTATATCGGTTTAAGAACAGAAACAAAACAAATACATATAACACAACTGGGTACCTTTAATAGGTAAAAAATAGAAAGAGAAATATATCATATAACTAATACTATTTAACGAATTAACAAATCTCTCGGGAAGCACTTTTTTTGAGGGTTTTCGGTGGACCTGGCAAACGAGTCCGCCTAATAGATCAGGATGGCACCAAGTTCCATTGGCGTTCTCCGACACTGACATCCACGGCGGCCAGTATTAGATGTCTGGCGATGCCGTTTTTGATTCTCGTGGGCATCATAGAAGTACGGTGACCGACGACATTCAATTAACGGAAAACGAAATTATAATATAAATGTACGTACACCGATCGGAATTCGGAGACGCTCGAACGACCGTTGCGCGCGCGCGTCCAGTCGAGTGTTGCTGTCACGGAAAACCACCGCGGTTTGGCACACGGAAACACTAATCGGACTAATTTAATTTATTTATTACTATTATTATTATTATTATTATTATTATTATTATTATTATTGTTTTGCGGCGGCGGAAAATCAACGGGTTGATTGGTGGGAGGGGAGGTGTATTGGAATTTCGGAATTTTCCATAGATAAAGAGATTAAAACGATTGCTATGTTAGATTCGTTGTAGATGAGAGGTGGGAGTGAAAATAAAAGGTGGGTACGCAGTGCTGACGTTTGCACGAAATCTCTGAACGTTTTTTTTACCGCCGGTATAATTTTCTACATTCGTTCCGGTGCGTGCCCAGATTCGGCTATTTTTATTCGGTCTCGCCAATACTCCTACAAGACAAAATCGCGAATAATATTTCTCGTAAGCCATCTGGTCGTATCATAATTCATAATAATATGTATAATTGTATACGTTATGTTATTATTATTATTATTTTAGAACATTAAACATTGTCTAAATCGAAGTAAGTTTTAATGTTTTATCCTATTTTATTCTATAGCAACTTTAATGTGTCAAATTGGTATTGAACAGTGAACAAATGAAATTAATATCACTACTCAGTAGTAAACACTGAAACTGGAGATATTCAATCAAAATATCCATTCTAATTTCTAATTATCGAAATCTTAAGAACTTATCATCTAATTTTTTGTACGTCAATATTGATTTAATATTGGATTAAATAAATGTATTATAATAATGTGACGTCAAGTTTTTGAAATTTGATGATTACATCACACACGAATTATTTATTTAATAATTAAATCAATTGTTTATAAATTTATAAATTGTCTTTTTTAATGTTTTCTCTGTGTTACTCTCTTATAGGTTCCCAATCAATATTTTATTCTACGCTAGTTAATCAAAAGTTTAGATTTTTACTCTAGGTAGCTTGTAGTTAACCGAATGTTAATGAATAATGAAAATATTAAAATAAGTGATTAGCTTGATTTTCTTATAATCAATGATTATGATAAAAATCATTTTTGAAATTATTCTTTGAATCTAGATACCTAATATTTTGACCTATAATTTTCAATACCGGATGTTAAGTTATTATTTAGAATCTACAGCACCTCCTAACACTTCAATAAATTTGACCAAGGATTAAGATTTTTTTAAGAATAAACTATTGTTTTTAACAATTTACAATACAAATTATAATTATTAATTTATAATAAATATGAGCATGTTACATAATACTATAATAGTAGATATATGAAGTAGGTGGTACCTATCTTTAAAAATAATTTATTTTAAATTAAAGTCAATTAGTGAGTGTCATTAGTGGATGACTTCTCACATCAAGTTTACCCTGTTTATTATTTAATTATTTTAATTGTGTATATAATTATTAGAATTAAATATATGTCTACTCTAATCACATAAACCTATTGTGCCGGAAGGTACAGATTGTTTATTTCAAATAAAAAAAAAAAAAATTTTAATTTAAATAGATATTTTTTTATGAATGTATCTGCCGGTATCTTGTTGAACTTATGAGTTATTATACTATAAATAAACAATACCATTGAAAAGTTGATGTTTGCTTATATTTATTTTTAGGACTAATTAGAATCATCCATGAAGTTTTTGTCAGAATTATTTTTTTGTAAACACACAGAGACACTTATTTACAGGCTAAGATTGTGAGCCTTGCAAGCGTCAATATTATCTCATATTAAAAATGAACAACAGAACAATTATTTACCTATTGCTATTTTTATAAATACAATTTCATCATAAACATGATAATAATTTAGTTGCATAGCGACTCGTAGGACTCGTGTAAAAAAAATTATATCAACATTGTTGACGTCGTACTCATCAAATAGAATCATTGGAACCTGACCAAGAATTAGTCATTTACCAAAAAGCATAGATTCCTATAATATAGTATTTTTTATTGCAAGTATTTTCCGAGTATCCGTCTACCTATCAGGTACTTTTATGTAATAGGCAATAATCATTTTTTTTCCTGTTTTAGATTCTGAACAATGAAGCCTTTTATAACAATACAATTTAAAATTACCTGGATTTTCAAATTCAATATATTTTCTAATTGAAAAGTGAATTTAATTGATATTTTGACCTTGAAGATCAAAAGTAAAAATTCTCTGTATTTATTTTTAATAATTGGAAAGAACAAATATAAAATTAGGAAATACCAGTTTTTAACAAAATCGATTTTCCGTTATTTAATTAAAACAAAATATTGTGGTCACTTGAAATTTTCACAACATTTTTGTTTTAGTAATTTATACAGTCTATACTTTATTTTTCGATAGTTGTCAATGAAAAATGTAATGCAAGGTTTTTCATAACTTATTATTAAAACTAGTTAAGTTCAACTTTTTCAAAATTTGTCAAAACCACTAAAACTTGCTATAATTTTTAAAACTATAGTTTTAAAAATTAGTACAAGTTTCCTTTAAGTATTTTAAGTAGCTTATTCTGAATTCAAAAGATATGAAAAATATAACTATCATATTTTTATAAACATATGAAGTTCAAATTTTAATGAATTTGTTTATTCGAAAAATATGAGTATTTTTAATAATTTTTTTGCAGTTTAAAAATATTATTTACTTAGACTTTAAACTTTTTTTTTTTTTATTCATTAAACCATATTTACAATCTATACAGGAAAGTACAATAGGTAAAATGGATAATATAGCCTATAGGTAGTAATAATAACGACTTGGTTGGCTTGAGGGGGGGGAACTGTCCATCAACAGTATCTCCTGTTTAATTTGGTGGGTTCATATGAAAATACCGTTTTTTTTTCTATTAGGCAAGAGCATCTTTTGATTCTTGGCCATTTTCTTTTTAATCTCCTTGGAGAGTTTCTGGGGATAGTTATAGAGGACATATGAAAAATACAAGGGGTTTGGTTTGAATAGTTTTGAGTGGAACTTTTTGTAGTGTTGAGTTGCTAATTCATTGACTGTTGAAATTTGTAGATCCTTATGTAGTGCATCGTTGGTCATATAACATTGGGCTTCACTGCTCCAGTTATTTTTCTAAGACATTGATTGGAAGCTTGTATAGGTCTTATATTAGATGGTTTGACCAAAGAGGGATAATAAAGAGAACTTTAAATTTAAATAAATTGATAAATTATTATCAGAGCTTGAATTTATATGAATTAAAAAAAAAATCAAAATATGTAAATGTATATATGTAATAAATAAATAAAAATATTAAGTTTATGAAATAAATGTACAATTTATGTATAACTAAATTTGATTCTGAATCTTGATTCAAATGATATACATATACATACTCAAATTTAAACAGATTTAAACTGACTAAAATAATGCTCCATTTTAATAGATTTACTGGATGTAAATTTCATTTTTGCAATATTCAAAGAAATGAACTTGATCAGTAATAATACCCCATTTCTTCCATAATAGGTATCTCTAATTAATTTTAAGCAACTTAAATCAAGATTTTTATATAGGAGAAAATAGAATACTTAAGAAGTATGTAAAAATGTAAAATATCATTATCAAATATTTAAATAGTTGTCGGACCATACATTATACTCTATACATTATACTCTTAAACAACATTTGTGTTATCCCTGATTTAATTAAAAACGAATACAATTTTGAGAATTGTAATTATAATTTCAGTATAAATTTATATATTTTTTGCATAATATACACATTTAGTTATTATCTAATAGAAAATTGTTTTAGAATTCAGAAAATATAATTAACTTATTACACTAAACTACGAAATGTCATTATGAAATCTTAACAAAAAAACGAAACATTAAATACAAATCATAAAATATAGAGATTTGCAAATGTAAATTGTTCAATAATCAATAATTTCATTAATTTAACTAAGAATAAGCTTAATATTAAAAATAATTTATATGTTTTTTTTTGACCAATCTAAAAAATCAATGTAAAGTGAGCTAAAATTAGTCTACTTATGTATTTGTTTTTAAAATATTAAATGCTTATAAAGTAGAAACTCGATTAACTATCACTTACTGTAATCTGTCATCATCAAAAAATGTTCAAATACAACTGACAATCTTAAATTAATTACCTTTTCCAATGATTGAAAAATCTAAGAAACTACGTGCATTCAAATATTTAAAAAATATGACAAAACTGCCTATAAACTATTATGCACATAAAAGTGCTTAGATCAGCGGTTCCCAAACTTTTTCAACCTCGGAGCCTTTTTTTTAAGGAGAAGTTTCTCGTGGAGCCCCAAGAAATATTTAACGTTCATATATATATTCGTTTTAAATAATTTAAACAATTTTAAAATTATTACATTTTTGTGTAATAATGAACGGAGCACTTGAGAAACCATTGCGGAGCCCCAAGGGCTCCGCGGAGCACAGTTTGGGAACCGCTGGCTTAGATAGATCAATTTTTTGATTAGTTTCATAAAGTGTGTGTAACTAAACAGGAAGAATTGCTGCTGATGAAATTATAGTGATCATTATTGAACATTGATTGTAACTAACAACAAAATTTATTTTTTTTAATGATAAATTTGCATACATATACATTTATTACAAAAATTTCTGTTAACCGTCATGTCTCATTTGCAACATTGATGGTTAATTATGTTTTTACTATATCTTAAGAATACATAATCTGAAAAATTGCAAGAAAATATGTAGAAATTTAAAATTTATTTAATATAAACAATATCGAATTAGCATATGGTTTGAATATGCCTCTACAAATAATATCACCTTAATATTTGCTAATTAATTCTAAATCAATATAAATGACTTAATATTTATAGACAACATTATATTATATTATTCAAATTTAATGCCCTGAGCCAATGTCAATCCAGATCCATGATTAATCGTAATAGTTGATCTTCTCATATACTGTTTCCAAGAATCTGAACCAGACTCTCGTCCACCACCAGTATGTTTTTCCCCACCAAATGCACCCCCGATCTCTGCTCCATTTGTTGGTATATTAACATTGACTATACCACAATCAGATCCTTTGTGGCCAATCCACTAAACAAAAACATTATTAAAAATTATAAATAACATATATAATTTACAAATTTAACAGTTTTAAATCTTAATTTATATGAAACTTAAAATATTTAGTATGTTTACATTAAGAAAGAAATACTACTTAATATTTTAGCTAGATTAATTCTGATTGAAATAGGATTTTAGGGTGGTAAATGAAATATCTCAAACATATTTTTTAGGGAAATTTCAACATTTTAACCCTTTCAATAGATGCTTGTACAATACAATTAATGTTGTTTTTAAATAGTAATGCAAATTTTATATTTAGGATTCTAATTGCAGAGAGTTAGTAAAAGTCAAAATGTACAAAAAATCTTTTTTAAATAAAATTTTTACCATATTCTTAAGGTAATAGATATTATTAAATAACTATTTATATTTTATCACTAAGAGGTCAAGACGGTCAAGTCATAGGTAAATGAAGACTTATGGTGGTTAAATAATAAAATCAAAATAAATAAATATGTTGTTTTTTTTAAACTTTTATTAACTTTAATTATTGTTTATCTAATCTAAAAAAAGAGAGAGAAAAAATTTGGAGTAAGTTATGAAAACCATTTAGCATTAAAAACAAATTATAAATTAACAAAAACTCTAACTAGGTTTAATCTTGTAAATTTTGTAAATTATAATAAAAACAACTTTTATACAAAAATTGTTTTGAGAAATCTATTTTTGAAAAAATATTATAATAGTTATTAAAAAAAAGAAAGTATTCAGCATGTTTTCTTGATGATTAGTGTATAGTATGAACAGTCTGATTATAAATATTGAATAAGTTTTTCTTTTAACATAAATAATATTAATAATATCTAGGTGGAATTTCATGAATATATCAGATATATGCAAATTATACATACTTTGAATACTGTTCCAACATCATTAGTGAAGATACTAGATGATAATCCTTGATCTACATTATTATTCCATGCAATAGCTTCTTCCAAATTATCATACTTCAATACATAGACAATAGGAGCAAACGTTTCACGGCATACTACAGGAGAATCATATTTTAAACCTGATATAATGGTAGGTTCTACAAAATAACCAGTTCTATCTAAAACCTTTATTTAAAATTTAATTTGTCAAAACTATATTACACTATTACTCATTAATAAAATTAAATATTACTTTTCCTCCAAATTCAATTTGTCCTCCAGCTTCAATAGCCTCAGATATTGTTTGTTTAAAGTTTTTAACAGCAGTTAATGAATGCATAGGACCATAAAGAGTAGTTATATCAAGTGGATCTCCTAATCTTTTTAAAACATTAGAATATGCCTTGACTAAATTTACCAATACAGTGTTGTAAATTGATTTATGCAAAATTAGTCTTCTAGTAGTAGTACATCTTTGTCCAGCTGTTCCACAACATGCAAAAACTACAGATTGTGATACCATTTCAAGATTAGCATCAGGAGTAACAATAATAGCATTATTACCACCTAATTCTAATAATACACGACCAAATCGTTTTTGCACTTCTACACCAACCTGCATTTATATATTTTCAGTAATAATTAATATAATTAGACTAAAACAAATAAAATTAAAATCTGTACTAACTTGATGGCCAACTGAACTACTTCCAGTGAAAGAAACTAAATTTACTCTTTTGTCTTTAACCATTGATACCCCAATATCAACATCACCAGTACATAAAGATAAAACAGCTCCCGGAATATTATTTTTTTCTAATACTGATGCTACTATTTTTGTAGTTGCGACTGAAGTAAGAGAAGTAGTTGGCGCTCCTTTCCAAATTACAACATTACCACACACCTGTAATTTAAAATAATTAGATATTTTAATTAAAAAAAAAAAAAATTTTAACTAAAAATAAAAAATACCATGGAGATAGCACTATTCCAACCATAAACTGCAACAGGAAAATTAAATGCACTAATAATTCCTACTAGTCCTAATGGATTCCATTGCTCCAACATAACATGATTTGGTCTTTCAGAAGGAAATACAGATCCATTAAACATTCTTGATAAACCAACAGCATAATCACAAATATCTATGTACTCTTGAACTTCACCTATACCTTCTCCAACAATTTTACCTACAAAAACAATAAATGTTAAATTATGAAATCAAACCACAATAACAATTATTATTATGATTTTACCCATCTCCAATGATACCAATTTTCCAAGTGGCTCTAATTTTTGTCTAAATGCACAGCCAATTTGCCTAACAATTTCACCACGTTTAGGAGCCGGTATATCCGACCATATCATCCATGCTTCAAGTGCATTTGACACACATCTATTGAAATCTTCAATATTACCGTTACGTACTGTAGCTATTGGTAGACCATTTGCTGGACAATACGATGTAGTAATCTGTCGAGTAATTTATAAACATTTAAATAATTCTAAAACTCACATTTTATACTAACATTTCCATTTGCGTCCCAATTTCCATCATACACACCTACATTTTCTTCATTTAAACCAAGTTCTTTAAGAAATGAATATTTCTTATCATTAATTAGGAAACTACTGTTTTTTCTAAGACAGAAATGAACATTTTTCAGAAATTTAAGATGCTTTAAAGGACTAGAATTTAAATAATACATGGTCATTTAAACTTTTATAGATGTATATTATTAGTATAGATAATATTGGACTATATTAACAGTCTATAGATAATTAAAAACTGATGAATTAAAACTTATTTGCTAAACTTGTTACATTAATATTTGTTTATCTTATCAAAAATAGGTTATCAGTAAAATATACTCTTAACCTTTGTATGTAGAACATTGTTTATTAGAATCATAATTTGATATTTTCACATTCACAAAATAATTAATTAAAAAAAAATAGTTATTTATTACATAAATAAAAAACATTTAGGTTCTATTATTGTTTATTATGTATGTTCACAAAACTTGCAGTATTGGAAAAATATCTTGCTGAATTTATTCCAGAATTTTTGGTTTCAGCTGCTTGTGGATTCACAATTTCTAATCCCTAAAAAAAGAAAAAAAATTTTAATTAACTTTACTTTTACAAAAAAAATTTCTAAAATATTTAAACATTAATTCAAAATGATTTATTGAGCATGACTATTAAGTATTAGGTAAATCATCACTAAATATTAATAAATTATCCACCACTATTTAAAGTAGAATAAGAAAATATATAACATATTTGTTGATTATAACTTAACTACATAAAAAGTAACATTTAGAAATTACCTACTAAATATGGCACATTCGTCATTTAAAATCTAATTAAATAATTAAGTTTCACCAATTATTAGCATAAAATTAAATTAAATAGTAGGCCATTTTAATCTATAAATCAAATAGCAAAATGAAAAAAAAACATGCTGGCTAACCTTGTAAATGTAATAAAAGGATCATAAATATTTTACTCTTTTAAATTTAGTAATTTTTTTCTAAGATATAATGATTTGTTATTTTTTATAGATAATTGAGTATTACCAGGTTTTTCTTTGACTTTTTAAAGGACAAAAAACTTTCTTTTTTTTTTTTTTTTAAATCATCTTTGCAATACTAATGAATAATTTACATATTTTTGTACTAGATAATTTAACTTTTAAGAAGTTTAAGTAGTTTTTAATACAATATTATTTTAAATAATTTAGATATTTTTCCAATTTAATTTGTATATTGTATTAATTACGTACATCGAAATATAACACTAAAAGGTTATAAGTATAAAATATAAATTAAATCAATCTTACTTGAAGAGGGGTGAAGGCTACACTAGATGCAGTACCAGATACTTGTTTTTTAACTGAAGTTGCACCACCCCATGCTTGCTGTTTTTGTAAATTTTTTTGAAGTGTTTTTGAAATCCGCACTTTTGTTTTTTCATCAACTTGGGCATGACGAATTCTTCCAGTTCCTGATTTTCCAATGGTTCCTCGAGTATAACCTAAATCTTCTTGATATGCATCATCTTCAATCTTAATTAAATAAAAATATATATAATATAAATAAAAGTTAATATTACTATTGCTTTAAATATATATTTATTTTTTAATATTTACATCTGCAAAATTCATTCTGTTTGCTTGTTTACGTAACTCTGTAACAGCATAACGTTCCTTCATTTTGCGTACTCTTTTACCACCTCGCTTCTTTCGACCCGGATCTATCGGCTTGGGTAGAGGCTTAATAAATTTAACTGGAGGTGGTTCCTAAAAATTTTAAATATTATAAATTATTAATTATTATTTATAATTCAAAACAAATTAATATAAAATATATTTGACAACCGTTAATTTATCCAATTTTTTTTCAATATCTTCTTTTAATGTCATTCCTATATGTCCATCAAGACTCTCGTGTGCAGCATCAACTCTTGCAGCTAACGTACTTTTGGTTGCAACAAGCCTAGCTGCTTTTCTTCGTAAATCCTAAAAAGTAATTCATTTTAAATTAAGTATATTTGTAAACTTAAATGTATAATTTAATAGTAATTAAATTCTTACTGGTGGATTGTTTTGTACTAAAGAGCAATGAAAAATAAAACCCGTATGTGGCATTGTGTTGACTTGTGAAAAACCAGATAAAAGTTTTTTTTGAGAACCTAATAGTAAAACATTGCATGCTGGCATTTTTGATAAATTTGTCAACCCTCCGGCTACACCTGGAAAAATATAAAAATAAATAAAACTGTTCTATAGAAATATACAAAAAATCTATATAAATATACCCATAATTTTTGCAGCCGTTGATGCACCAACAATAACAGAAAGATTAGGTGCTATGTATGTCATTCTACTCTCAACGTATTCATAAACTTTCAATTTTAATTTATTAAGGTCAATAGCCATATCACAAGCTTCTCGAACTTCAAAAAGTTCATTTTCATTTAAAAGTTGTCTAGAAAAGATAAAAAATAAAAAAGTTTATATGATTAATAAATAATCTAAAATATCTTTAACAATATTCAATGGTTAGATTTAAATTTATGTAAAAATTGCATAAATAATAAACATCTAGAGATTAATCTAAATATATTATTTTTCATATAAATAAAAACAGCAATTTGTTAATAAATACGATTGCATGAATGAGATTAGATTGTTTTTAAAAGTTTTAATTACATGTCTTTAAACTCTGGCATACAAACAAACAATCCTATTCAACACAGTAATAAATATGTTGTGTCACTAAATTAGCCATATGGAAATATATAGTAGGCTTTGATATATTATATTTTTTTTATATTATACATAAAAATATAACAAATGCCATTAATTCTATAGTATACATTTATAATATAAAAATTACAATCACTGATATGTACACTTGAATGTGATTGTTGCACCTTGGCAATTGTCAGAAACTGTCTACTGAATGGTGTGTTGTATGAAGGAGGAACTAATGCACAACGCAATGGAAAGTTTTTAAGGCCATTCCCTCATGAGCAGATTATAAGTTCTTAATTTTACCCTTGTGTAGTTGAAGCAGTAACAGAAACAACCATAATAGTAGCTTGAGTAAGAAATGTTGGAAGTACTTCATTATTTTTTGATTGTTCGAGTGTATTGCCTAGTTCTTTAACTGTCTGTACATATTCTAATGGGCCAACAACTAAGGACTCTAACTCTGGAAAACGTTTTGAATATTTATCGCGAACAAATTTATGTATGATTACTGAAAAAAATAATAACCATTAGTATATATGTTTTTCAATAAATTGGATTTCAAAATATATTACAAATCTCATCATCCATTTCTACAATCAAATTGTTTGCATCTACGATCAAGAGATATTCTGGATCAGACTCTACAGGTCCTAATTCATCTTCAGGTCTCCTTTGTCTATTCTGAAATATATCTATTTGCTGCATTATATTTACTAAACGCTCTGAATCTCGTAATTTAGCAAGATCACGAATTTTAGTATTTTTTAAATCTACAAAATGATTTAAAAAATTATTATTGCATGTATGCAAACAATATATCTTACAAAAATTACCAGTTTGTTTAGGAATTAAAGTATTTTCTTGCAGTTCATTGGAAGTCTCTTCTTGTATGATCATTGGCTCAACATCATCAAAGCCATCCTCTTCCAAATCTGCAAGTAACTCTTCTGCCAAAGACATCTTAAATCGTTTTCAGTCTTTCAACTTTTTATATAAAAAACTATGAAGAAAAACATCAATATTAATTATTAGTAATTATAACTATATACTTAGGTTGCATTATTACAAATATTTTTTTTTTAATTATAATTTACTTGTACAACTACAATTACTATCCTTTTGTATGTATAACAGGTTTACATGTCAGACATACCTGAACCGTACTGATTTTTAATTAATTGTTGGTATACTTGCGTATAGTGTTCATATTATGTACTTACAGCTTTTCGTTAATTGCTATTGAGATCCACCTTGATTGCTAGTTGCTATAAGATATAGAATAACAGTAAAGTTCCTCTATGGTGATGAAGTTTGTGGTATCCATTACTTCATTATTTGATAGTCAATCATTATACTTTATGAATAATGCGTTATTGCAACTGAAATAACAATTAACAATTAACTATAAGCGTGGAGCCGTGGAATATTTGTAAATAAATAATTTATCAATGTTTTTAAATAATCTTATCACTATTTTCACCATGGAAAAACCAATTGCACATTTTTTATCATTATGCTTTTATTTTTATTTTTTTTGGTGAAATTATTCAAAACTTTGATAACACTGAATATAAATGTTATTACTTATTACTTATTTGATCGTTTGATGTTATAATTGTAGATTACAGCATTTTCATTTTTCATACATAGTATAATATTATTATTATTAATTATTATAGTTACTATATAGTTTATGACTCACTAACTCAGTGGCCAGTGCTTACTGTTCGCTACTTATTGTAGCAAATGCTGTAATTTTCATTTAAATTATTTGTGTTTGTTTTCAGTCATTAATTAGTACTTCAGTAGTCACAACTATAAAGTAATCTTCTCAGTAGTTAGGATAATTTTTGTTGAAAATTTAATATTTTTGCATTAATACAGTTTTACAACATAAAATAAGTACTTTCTATTTACCAATTTTCTTTGAAAATGTATACACATTAGGTACCTACTACAATAATAATCTATTAGTGTTTTTTTTTTTTTTTTTTATTGTAATATCTTCATCAAATTTGTGCCGTTTATTTCCAAAGTAAGTATATCTATTTAATTAAATAGAATTATTTGATCATGATGTACAAGGTTTTTTTTTTAAAAATCTTTTAAATTGTTTATTATATTATTTGATATTTATTGTTTTAAATGGCTTATAATTTCTTATTAAAATACACAAAATTTGATTTAAATTAATTATTGTTTTATATTTTTATAATCAATTTGTTTTGTTTATTGATTGTATTTAATATTATACATGTCATAAAATGTTTAATAACACAATGCATTTTTAAAAAAACTTACCTAATCTAAAATAAATATTTCATAATTTTATTAGTAATCATATTTATGAAAACTTGTAATTAAATTAAATTTTGATTACTTTCAGTTTATTTTGTGGAATACTGTTATGAGTAATCCTAATCAAAATAAATGGAGAGGTGGCAGATATTGGAAAAAATATATAAATAAAAATAATCAACTAAAAAATTCTAGTCATGTTGAATGTAATGTGAATATTAATAATGAACATGTTCAAGAGTGTCCATTTCATGGATGGCAGCTTTATTTTCCAAATGAAAAATATGATGAAAATAGCTTAACAGTAAAATTTATTTTTGCTTGTTTACTATTTTTAAATACACACGAACAAAATATTTCTATTGAACAACTTGTAGAAAATAAATCATATCTCTTAAATGTAGATTCTTTAAACCAAGATGAAGATTTCACCTCTGTCTGGTTATATTTTTGGAATGATTTAACAAACCGCCCAAATTACACATTGAAATGTTTAGGACTTGCTATTCATCAGTATGCATTGGAAGAATTAAATAAAAATATTCAAGATAACTGTACTAAATTCAAAAATTTACCAATGATTCATCCCAGAGTTATAAATTTTGGTCCAATTTTTTATTTGAAAAATTTAAGAGCAGATACTGATGGAAAATTAATTTTAGTTCATGGGACTGTAATAAAAGCCAGTAGTTTGAAATTTCAATGTTTATGGTTAGGATTTATGTGTAATACTTGTGGTTCAATTCAAAATATTAAACAACCTGATGGTTTATTTTTAAAACCAAAACAATGTAGTAATACTACATGTCGTGTCCGATCGTTTTCTATTTGTAGAAATTCACCACTTACCCAAACTATTAATTGTCAAACTATTAGAGTTCAAGAATTACAAAGTGATGACCAGAGAGAAAGTGGAAGAGTACCCAGAACTGTTGAGTGTGAACTTACAAATGATTTGGTTTATACTTGTATTCCTGGAGACGTTGTTACTATTACTGGTATTGTGAAAAAAAAATTATGTAATTCTGGTAAACAATATGCACAAAGCAAAGAATCTAATATTTTTATGCAATATATTGAAGTAGTATCTATACAAAATAATAAAAACCAGTCTAAAGGAAAAGTTACCAGTACTGCATTTCAATTTACAATGAGAGATTATTATTGTATCCAAAAACTCCATTCGAAACCATATCTTTTTGAATTGATGGTGAACTCAATATGTCCGGGTATTTATGGTCATGAAATGGTGAAAGCTGGTACGTTGCTTTCTCTTTTCGGTGGAAGTAATTGTACTTCAAATCAAACACGTGGAGATATTCATATTTTAGTCATTGGTGATCCTGGTCTTGGAAAATCACAAATGCTTCAGTCAGTATGTAACATTTCACCACGGGGTGTGTTTGTTTGTGGAAGTACATGTTCATCAGCTGGACTAACTGTTAGTTTGACTCGAGAGAAAGGTATTGATTTTTCTTTAGAAGCTGGAGCTGTTGTTTTAGCTGATCAAGGTGTATGTTGTATTGATGAATTCGATAAAATGACTCAAGATCATAATACATTACTGGAAGCTATGGAACAACAAACAATAAGTATTGCTAAAGGTGGAGTTATTTGTTCTTTACCTTGTCGAACAACTGTAATGGCTGCTGCAAATCCAATTGGTGGACACTATGACTGTAATAAAAGTGTATTAGATAATTTGAAAATGAGTCAAGCAATGTTATCCCGTTTTGATTTAATTTTTTTATTGATAGATACACCCAATGAGTTGACTGATAAACATCTAACTGAACATGTGCTTAATATACATACAAATAAGATGAAGCAAACTCAAAATATGACCAATTCTGATGAAATAAATAGTTCATTAAAAGAAAGATTTTCACAATTTAGCAAAAGTAACGATTATATTTCTCAAGCAGAATTACGTAAATATATAGCTTATGCGAGAAAATATGTTTCGTCTCCAACTCTGTCAAATGAAGCCAAAGAAATGTTGCAACAGTTTTTTATTGAACTACGTACTAACAATTTAAGCTATGGTATTCCAATAACTGTAAGACAATTAGAGTCATGTATTAGACTTGCACAAGCACGTGCTAAAGTAGAACTTCGAGAAGAAGTGACTGCAAAAGATGCGTATGAAGTAATTGAATTAATTAATTTTAGTCTTGTAAAAACTCAATGTGATGAATTTAGTGGATTTGGATTTAAGAAAAGTATAAAAAAAACAGGAATTCGAGCTCAATCAAGGAAATTATTAGCTGAATTACAAAGACATGGTAAAACAGAACGAATCTTTAGTATGGATCAAATGAAGCTATTTTCAAAACAGTTAAACATTGCTACTTTTGATTTCTACAATATAATAGACTTATTGAACAATGAAGCAGTTATAATTAAAAAAGGAAACAATATGTATGAATTAAAAGTTTAATAAATATTTATGTTAAAAACTGTTAAGGCTGTATATTTTCTAATTAATCATATATTTTTGTATAATAATTAGCCTACCAATTTTAATGTCTAAATTTGAATTTAAAAATTAAGTTAAGATTGAAGATAAAAAAATTGTATTCAATTATTTTAGAATATGAAAATGGCTGTAACGTTGTCTTGAGTCTGAATTCCTAATATTAAAAAATATTGTATTTATCACCATTTTCTTTTAATAGTAACTTTATTTTAAATAATATCTGTTTGGTTTTAATTTTTATAGTATTTAATTATAAAATATGATAAAATTATAAGGAGAATTTATGTAAAAAATATATGTTCAATATCATAATAAATGTAATTAAATTAAACTATATATCAGACTTATAATTATAACTATAACATCATAATTTAATATTTTTCAAAAAAGACTAAATTTTAAACAACTAATTAGGTAAAGGTAGGTACTGTTCTAAATAAAATTAATATTTATTAGTTATATTATATAGTTTTTGAGAAAATTTAAATTATAATTACTAATGTCTAATAGTGATTGGTTATATAATGCAATATAATAAATCTAAATATTTAATGTATAAGTCAATTGACTTAATAAGATGGATTTACTCTAGGTTTATTATATTTGAATTGTGTAGTAGTTATGTAACTGAAACACTAAAATTTACAATTTTTATTAATTTATTTTTCAAATACATTTAAAATTTAAGACCAATAATAATTAAATAAAACTTTATATGTTATAGATGGACAGATCTAAACTGTGTGGATGTAAAGGAGTTAGAACTTGTTTCGTATGTGAAAAAGAATTTAATTTAACTCCTACTGTTAGTTCTGCAAGTTTAAAAGTTAGTAACTATACACAATTTTATTTTATTTTATATTGTATTTATTATATAGTTTAATTTTTAGAAATTATCTAGTGCATCTTATTGTTTGCACTGCAATTTATTATGGAGTGGTTGGAATGAATATGAGTATAAAAACCATCCAAATCATACTGGTACATCATACAATTTAGATGGCATTTTTATTGAACATGAATTTATCACGGAAGAAGAAGAAAATATGCTTATAAATAATTTAGATGTTATGCCTTGGGAAGTATCTCAAAGCGGTCGTAGAAAACAAGTAAGTACATTTTATTTTAATTTTAATTAATTTAAATAAAAATATGTGTATATTTATTTAGAACTTTGGACCAAAGTGTAACTTCAAAAAGCGTCGTTTGTCAATGGGAAATTTCAATGGTTTCCCATTATCCACAAAGTTTGTTCAAGATCGTTTTGATCAAATTCCAATTATGAAAGATTATTTTACAATAGAACAGTGTTCATTGGAATACAGACCAGAAACGGGTGCATCAATTGATCCTCATGTAGATGATTGCTGGATTTGGGGTGAAAGGATTGTAACATTAAGCTTACAATCTGATACTGTACTTACTTTAACCCCACACAACATCAAATATAGTAATCAGTATAACATAGACTATATACCTAATGTTGAGTATTTGCCTATTCCAGTAAATCGTGTTAATTATCCAATTGATGTTGTGCGAATATTAATGCCAAGAAGATCACTTTTAGTTTTACATGGAAAACCTAGATATTTATGGGAACATTGTATACTCAGAGAAGATATTCATGAAAGAAGAGTATGTATTGCTTATAGAGAATTCACGCTGCCTTATTTAAAAGGCGGAGAAAAATATACTGAGGGCTGTGATATATTACAAAAAGCTAAATGTTTTTGGTAAAATTAAAGTATTTTATTTGAAATTGAATGTGTATATATTTTTGATGATTTTAGTACAACATATTATGTCTTTGAAATATTTGAACTATTATCACTATTTGAAATATTTTTCTACATTCTATAAACAATAAAGTTGAATACAACTTTTATAATATAATATTGGAAACTATTAAATTAATATTGTTATTGATTATACAAAATTCAAATATCCATCTTATATACTGAACAATTTTTACTATTCAGATAATTGATGTAATAACTTTATTAATTAAATAAAAATTAGTTGCTAAATATTCATAAGTTGTTGTATAAAGTAGCATACTAATCAATATGCAGTGACGTCAATGTCTGTCTTAAATGGTATAGCGTCAAAATAAAATCTGTGACTAAAGAAATTAGCAAACATTAAAAAACTTATTACACTAAAACATTGGAAAAATTGCATGTACTTATATTCAGTTAATATCTATAACTTAAACGCCTATATCCTATGGACTATCATCATCCGCTATATAGCATTACCTACTTAAATTAAATAGTAATCGGCACCACTTAAATACATTTATTTTTAACAAGTTTTTATATATAAAGAATTTACATGTAATAATAAATTTATATCTTTGGTATATAAATATATAATATAATTTATAAATAAAACATAATATTTTATAATTTACATATTTATGTCTTCATATTTTTATAAAAAAAATAATATATTAATTGAGTATTTTGAAGGTATGTGTGATTTTAAATTTGTTTATAACTTTTTTGAATAGACTTTGATAATGAACACGACAGCATTATACCCACTAACTGCAAAAATGTGTATTAATATTTTCTATGATATATTTTTTAATAATGATTATATCATTTGTCAAACCTGCAAAAAAAGCTATTCCTATAGTAACACCACTTAACGTACTGGCATTTTCTTTTACAATTTTTGATAATGACACATAACATGGTTGCTTGTAAATAGTCGGTTCAGATGCTGTACAATTTTGATGATCTATTGCTCCATCATATGATCCACAACAAGACATAGGTAACTTGTCTTCAAGTATAGGATACCAGTCATCCAATTTCTCAGCTCCACAACAATGTAACTTTTTTTTACATAAAAATTAAAGAAATCAATATTTTAAAAACTTGTATTATTATTAGATTTTCAAAAAAACTAAATTATTATTTTAGATAATGATCAAATTTGATTTAATTTCTATAAAAAGGCGTATTTAATTTCAATTTTAAATGTGTTTCATTTAGCAAGATATTAACTAACTGCAATCATATTATACTATTTCCGGTCTAGATATTTTAAATATGTATTAAAAAACCTGTGTAATAATGATTATCTGAGTAGTAGTTGTTAATACTATTGATAAGTCATTACATTATAAAAAAATACCGAATTAGTTGAGTTTTTTTTCATATCACGTTAGAAAATACTCAAAATATTGAAAAATGTCTTCTTAAAATGTGTAAGTTTTAACTTCTAATATACCTATAAAGCTTTACTTGGGAGGCTGAGTTTAACTCCCCCTCTTCTATCCAATTATTTTTAGTGAAGAGTACAGACTTGGGTAATTACCTATAGATAAATACCATAAATTATAGAGGATATTTAGGAATAAACAAATGATTAATCCTTAAAGGGTGCTAATTGTACAATTAGTAATTACAAGTGTGAAATGCTAAAATGTATAGGTAATAGGTATAACTGTAAAATTGTACGAAACTTTACTACATTAAAAATAATCCATAGAGTTAAAAGTAAATAGTACTTATTGTAAAACCCAAAGTTATAATATTTTTGCTACGAATCATCCTGAAAAATAAAAGTTTTGATATTTAAATTTCGTTAATATCGATTATTTTGAGTTGTAGGAAACAATCAATCAATAATTTTGAACAAATATTTAAGTACTTACCTTTAATATTGAAAATTATAGGACATTAAAACATTTAATAAACATTGAAAATTATTAGAGACTAACTACGTGTTATTAAATTCATAGGTGCTATCTACTTTAGCGTAAATATCTATTTTACAAATATTTATAGTACCCACTTACTCAAATGGGTTGTAACTTGTAAATATAGAAAAGTGTACTTGTCAATTAAACTTAAAACATAAAAAATCTTAAATATTGTATTTAACTTATAAAATAAATACATTTATATTCTAATGTGTTCTGAGATCAAGCATCGGCCGGTGTCACTAGGTCTCGAATGGGTGACCACCCAGTTTCTTAGTGACGAATCCATAGCGCACGCACATACACACGTGTTCCAACCTTATAAACCCTACACAAAAAATAACCTACTGTTTCTTTCTATAGCTAATGGCCTTAGTTGCCGGGATTAAAATAAGATCAATAAAAAAAAATTTTATATTGTATCACTAAAAATTATTATGGCTTGAAAATTGCAGGTTTATGACAAAATAGGGCGTTATTTGAATGAATTTGGTTTTAGATGATTATTTAAATAACATTTTATCTGAATAAATTATTGTACAATAAGTTTTTCACAATTATTCGAATAATTATCTAGATAAAATGTTGCACAACTCTGGTTTATAATGACTAATGAGCATATTTGTAATTAATACTAAATAATATTTACGATAGAAGTACTAAAAACTCAAAGTAAAAATAATAGTGTCTTAAATTATTGGAATTACCAGAAAATAAATTATTTTAATTTTAATAAGGGTAGAAATTGAGCATTATATCAAGTACCTATTCTAAAATCCTGTTCACTATTGAAATAAACCTTAGATACCTATACAATTACATTTATGAATTTTTAACAGCCTAATTATTAATTTCAAAGATGTCTAAACAATAAATGTTGTAATCAATATACCTATACGCCTTTTCATTGTTATGCATAAAAAGTCATGTAAATGTTTGACATTACAGATGTTTGAAGTCCGTCCCATATATGTGTTATGTACGTTGTTTGGTTATAAAACATCATAGTTTCGTGTAGTTTTGAAGTTACAACAGAATGTGTTTTTTCCAATAATATAAACCCAGCTAAACCGCCCAAGATTTCCATTATAAAACACGATGCTAAAAGAAATCCAAACTAAAAAACACAAAAATATAAAATACTTGATGTAAATTGCATGTTATAAATATATAAAAGGTAACTATATTGCACTCACGGTAGTCATCATACAATTGTTTTCCTTTAATGTGCCACAGCATCCAAAAAATGATACTGTTAGAACTGTGAGACCCACAATAATCAGTAAAGACGGCACAGTAAAATAGTGCTTTGTTAAAAATTGTTCATATTGATTATAAACGTTGTGAATTGATAGTCCAACCGATAAAAGTAAAATTCCACTTAACTATAAAAATTATAAAAATTGTATTTCTTTTTCAATATGTCTAGTTAAAATAATTAACCGATTTTAAATATGAAAACCCAATAAGATTTAATGAGCAATACTAATGGTCTATAGTTAATTCATTTAAACAGTATAATATATATATACATCTATCTATCTAACTCAAAATATTTCTGTCGGATTAACTATATTAAAATAATAATAATGGTGAATCAATTTTCAAAATTTTAACCTTTTTGGTGTACGCATGTACATAAAAAATTATTTTTTTAGAAAGAAACACATATTTTTATAGCAAAAAAAAAAAAATTTTCCAAGTACCTAGTTTTACTTTCAGGCGGCAACCAATACAAAATTTTTAAATCTCAAAAATTGACTGATCCGTAGTAGTTTATGGCTTTAAAAAAGTGTTTTATTTTTAATTAATTGAAAAGAAAACTTTTTTTTTCTTTATCATATTTCAATATTATTAGTGAGAACTAATAATTTTAATTAGGTACCTAAATAGAACATAAGTCAAATTTGTCTACATTAAAATTCACATCTCTTTTTTCAAATGGAAAGCCGATAGAAGGGCCATTTATGGAGGGTAAGTGAGTCAAAATAAGCTTATTAAAATTATTTTTTTTAACCTTGAATGTTCATTTTAGTATCCTTTGTCTTTTAAAAATATACTTATTAAAATCTATGATTATATCCGGTTGAAATATAAAGTGTTAAAATATTTTAAGTTGAACATATTGTTTATCGGTATAACAATAATCTAATGATGCGAATAAAATGATTTCTTTAATAGTTCAATCCTATTATCTAATAATAATTAATAATTTATATATGTATGCATATTTAAAACTATAAAAGTACCAACTACCAATATAATAAATTTAATTGAAAAAAATAAAAAATATTAAAAAATAGTCAACATAAATTTGTAAGTAAATAATAATTAATATTTAAAAATCAAATTAATACATTATGCTAGCTGTTGTAATTGAATACCGTCCTACATTATTAATTTCTTTTATTATTTTAATATTTAATGATAATTATTTTAAATATAAGGTAATTATAATTTTGGCAAGACTACGTTGTGTGTTAAATATTAATTAATTTTGACACTTTTAACCTTTGAACAATAAATAAGTAGATATTGTATGTATGCTTTAAATGCGTATAAATATTTAATTAGTTATTGTTATTAATAAAATTAATAATTTTATATGTTATTACAATCCGATAATATTTATATTATCTCATACAAATTACTTTGGTTTAAAATTATAAATATTGCAGCGTAGGCACCTTTAATCGGTATTGCGTATTGGCACAGAGATCCGAATGTATATTTATAGATCGTTTAAACGCAATTTACTTCATAATAAAAAATAGTATACCTACATTAGTAGATTAAAATATAAAAGGTATAATATTTTTATTACATTTTTAAGGTTTAAAAAGAATGTTTCAAACTTTCAAAGATTTATAAAAATAAAATATGCATGCTATATTTTAGTACCTACATACTTGCACTTACATAAAGTATTATAATAGGTATAAACATTTTACAAACATATTATCTATTGGGAAATTTATTAACAAAATACTAAAAAAACTTATTAGTTTGCAAAAATGAAAACCTAATAAACCTATCTACATGGCTTTATGTATAAAATGTTTTTAAATTTTTGATTTTTTTAAGGTAGGTACATAATATAATAGATTTGTTTAGATTGTCATCTTAAATAGTAATTTAAAACAACAATTTTTATTTCTAGTTACTTAATTCTTATGTATTTTGACGCAATATATAAATATATATTTTAGATATAAACCTAATAAACCTACCTATTTAACTTAAATAGATTAGTTTTATTGTATGTATATATAATAAGGTTTTTTTTTAAATTATATATTTATTATCTAGGTACATATTTATTTTATTGTATATCTATTTATGATAATTTTTTTAAATTTAATTTATTTGTGCTATAAGGAAAATAATTTTATAAAATTATGAACATTTAACATAGATCTAGTGCTCATACATTTAGGCATTAACTATTTGTATACAATATATACATACATAAACATAATATATTATTTATTTACTTTAATACAATAATAAAATATTCATATTTAGCTATTGCAAAAGTTTTAAATCAAAATTGTATAATAAACTCACAAATATTATCAAATTGAAGACAAATAACAAGTATTTGATTGCTAATGATGCTTTATTCAACATGATTTTAGTAATCCGGCGATATAGATAAATATAAGATAATTTATTAACTATATATAATTACAATTTTATTATAATATTTCAAAAACGGTAGGTAACTTTCTAAAGTATAAAATCAAACAGAGTATTGTTTATTACAATATTAATACAATTATAAACGATAAGCAATATGACACGGAAAAGTGTTATCGCGTAACACGTTTCCTTTGTTTAGAGTATTTGAACAAGTGTCATTCGCCAACTGCATGATAGTATTTTATACATCATTAGCTTGCATTTCGACTCATTGCAGCTGCCAATAATATAATACATTTTTTTGTTTATTACATAAAATATACAATATATATATATATGATTCATCTGTAACGCAGCAGCGTATACTATATAACATATTATATTGGTGAAGACGTGACGTAGTATAGAATTGAATTCAATGTTTACTCTAAAGTCTAAAGAAGTATCATTGAGTACGTGATAATTAGGTAGGTACTCGTCGTTTTAAATACAATATAAATTATTACTATATTTATTATATTAATACAGGAGAATATGAAATGAATGACAAAATAATCTTGTGGATTTAAATTAAGTGTTCCACATTGATTAGAAATATTTTTCAACATTTTTATTGGTATCTACTCTCTATCTCTTTATCCATAATTTGAGGGGTATTAAATATTATAAATACATATAAAGTAAATTTTCTTAAAGTTTTCCTGACAAAACACCATTTCAATATTTTTAGATTTTTTAAAACAGATAATATAAGTTAAACATATAAAGTATGTAACATTTATTGTTTTTACTGTGTTAATTTGTGTTGAGTAACTATTAGGTATACATTATATACGTAATAATATATTATACGCATTATATTTTAAACACAATATACATAAATACACATTATCATATGGTATAAAAGACATGCCAAAACGAAAAACTCCTACCGATTTTTGAAGCATCTTCAATTTTTCAAATTAAAATATATATAATTATATAAATTAATTATTGGAGAGTGACTTTTCTTATTTCATGATAAGGTGTCAATTCAAAAATATTTAGTATATATATTATATATATTTATAATATATTATAAATTATTTATGTTTTTGGTAGACATTTGTAAAAATGTTCACAAATAAAATGTATAACGACAGAAATTTTGTAGGTAAATATTGATTTAATTGATTAGGTAGTCAACAAATAGTACTTAATTATCTAGAATATTTTATAGTTGGAGTCGTTATTCACGTCTGGGCTAATTACATTTTGAATATAAAAATTTTCAATATAAAAATCATAAAAATTATTACAATACGTATGTTCAGGCTATAGTTACTTATAAAATATGTTTAGGTGAGTATTAAACAGCTGATTACTAATTAGGGATCACCTTAATGTACATAGTAAAGACTAAAGACTGGATATGTATAACTTTTGAGTTATGATAGGTAATAGCTCAAAAAGATAAACTTGTATTTGTTAAAAAAAAATTAGGATTGGCTAAAATATAGAGCTCAATCTACAGTGATGCCCAGTTAAATTTTACAAGAAGATAATGGAATCCAAAAATTACCTAGGTACTCTTACAAACAGATAATAATTGTTTGGTTAATATTTTTTCAATTGGGTAAGTATGATAAAATAACTAAAACAATTAGAAAAAATATTGTTTTTTGTATATTACATCAAAAATAACTTCAATAAAAATGTATATATATATATATATGTGTGTATAAAAAAAGTTAAAAAAGTATCCATATTATGTATTTTCAATATTTCCGAATATTATGGTAAGAATCCAATCATCTGTTATTCAGTTATTAATATTATAATTTATATTTGATATTGATAGGTTTAAAGTTTACCGTTTAAATGTTGGCTCCAGTGCGCCAATTCTATAGTTCAACCGTGATATAAATGCCATAGGTAATTAAAACAAGTGGGTATAGAGACTTTAAGCTCTATACAAAAAGATATTGATAAAAACCAGGCTTTGAACCATCATATCTTAAGAGAGATTCGAAAATTTGTTTAAAGTTGTAAAATAAGAGAGTTAATGAATTTTTGGTAGGATGGAGTGGATGTTAGGTAGGCACTATACCAGGGGCAGCCAAACAGTCGATCGCAAACGATTTTAAAGTCGATCGTGCCAGAATTTATTTTTAGGCTACGCACACAAAAATTAATTATGGTGGTATAGTAACTTACTAATAATAAAAACTTTTTTATCGAAGTCAATCCTCAAAGGTGAAATATATTTTCAGTATATCGCGGCCGAAAAAAGTTTGACCGTCCCTGCACTGTACTATAAAGAAATTTGCTGCTGGTATTTCATATGACATCAACGCCACTAATATTACAGACTATATAGGTAGTTGCTATAATTTACTTTAGGTACACAATAATTCATAAGCGCTATAAGATACATATAAGTAAGACTATATTCCTCCACATGATTGTGACACTACTTATATTAAGTTTTAAACATAATCCAGTCTTGATAATCGTTAACACATTATGAATATATATATATATCATTTGTTACTAAACTTTTATTTAACTCATTCATTGATTGTCTTACCCTTTTTTAAGAAATACATTTTAAAATTTAACTTTGTCATACTACATACACTTCTCTCTTCTTTATTCCATTGTCTTCGTCTAACTACCTGTTAAGCTATTTAAGTCTCCTCTATCTAATCTATATGACCAGGACCAAATTTAAATGTGATAAGTAGCCTTGGGATATTCCATTTTTGGTCCTATTATTAAAAAAAAATTTTTTATACGTAATTGTTTATTGATAATTAGAGGAGCCCTTTTTTAGGAGTCCTAGATTATACTCTCTTACCCCTCCCATTTATCCAACTCTATTTACACTATCCTTTTTTGTGTCTAAGTATCTTGCAAGTTGCAATGTGGACCCCGCGTTTAATTATTTGAAAACTTTTCATCGACTGAATAATAACTGATGAAATTTTACTCGGTATGCACGTACCTAATATTATTATTATTGTTTTTTATTTTATAATCAACATCAAATGATACTATAATTTGAGCTTAATTTTAAGTCAAATTCAGTCTGTGCTCTATATTATTGTAATAAAAAAATAATTAGATTACCTATTTCACCAGATAGAGGTCAAAACTTATCTATAAAACCAACCATGTAGTAAACATACTAGATAATTAATAATAACAGTCAATCATCAATAAAATATAAATTATAAATAAAAATATGTATAATAAAATATACCTATATCATATATGTGTATAAAATTGTAAGAAAGTTTATAGAAACTGATAGCCGATAGGTAAAATATGTTTAATAATTGAAAAATAAAGTTAGATTTTATCATAATTATTTTTTAAATAGGTTAATATAATAATAAATAATATATTATAATATATGAACCTAATATGTACATTTGTGTGAATTTATAAATAATACTAAATACTAATAATAGTGATTAGTGATTTAAGTATTATGTGTTATCTAATATACAAGTAGAGTAATTATATAGGTATTATGTATATTTTTATGTTTCTAAGTAACACATTAGTATTATATATTATTTGGGATCCTAAAGGAAATTTAATTTAAGCCTCAATAATTGTATTAATTTTTTATTATAATAAAGAAGAATCATGAGCGATAATGATTCAAATACTTTAGAGCAAAATGATGATAATAATGAAAATTATATTAGTCAACAAATATACGAAACACCCGATTTTGATCAAAATGGTAATTATAACTTAAAAATAGTAATTATAAAGTCTACCTAATTTTTAGTGATAATTCAATCAAATTAATACTTACATTTTACACACAAATTCAAACAATTTAAACTAATAATCACTTATAAAAGTACCGAATAAGAAAAGTCGACGATGACTGGAACACTTGAATAATTTTATTTCTTAGTTTCACAAAATCCAAATGACTTGCCAAATACAACTCCACAATCATCTGACGTTATCAGCCAAAGACGAACAAGTTTACATCCATTAGAAGAAGTAGAACTTAATAGAAGAATTAAAAGGAAAAGGACCTCGTCTGCTCATATAGCGCAACCGTTATCTACAGATGAAAACAATAATGAGGATAATCAAAGTCAACGATTACCACAACAGCCTATAGCCGATAATAAAAATACGCTTAATATAAGGATGTCCTCGTTGTCGTTTGAAGGTTATAGTTCAGTGACTTCAGATGATAGCAGATATTTGGATAGTCGTCGTGCAAATGAAAAATGGAAAGCTCTAATAGTGTTTATGTACACTGAACCATCAATAATGTTTTATTCAAACGTTTTTTTAATGGTGAGCGTGAGTAAAATAGATATAATATTTTGTATAGATGAGATAAACCTTATGTTATATTATACTTCTCGAGTAGTGCAGGTTAGTTATATTCCTGAGGGGATGTAAGATTTACAGATAACCTCTCTATCCAATACACACGCTATCATAACCGTTATTTTTACCAACACAATATTTTTGTTATGGTTCCTTGTTGCATGTAGACTGTAGGTAGGTATACTTAGGTACCTACATGTTGCATTTTGCATTATGCATTTAATATCAAATACAATATTGAACAATAATGATGCAATGATGGCAATGATACATTACCCATTATAATAAGACCTAAAGATCACAATATATATATATATATATATATATATAATAGTTTCTTATTTAGTATTTACAGTAAAATTTTCGAATATTTAGACTATTTCGAGTTAATTATAGGCATTTGGTGAGATAAAATGATAAATCGTTTCCACTCAGAATTGTTTCTTGTAATCCAAATTTACCAGGGATAGTGAGTTTTATTTCTATAAATGTTAATAAAAAATGTTTCGCTTGGTCAAAGAGTTTGAAAATTTAATACTAGATCACACAAGTAGTTTTCATTGAAATATAATAAATAATAATAATAAAAATAAATAGGCATAATTTTAAACATTTGAAGGGTATTTTATTAGATACCTACTTATTAGTTATTATTACTATTCTACCCTCTTCCGCAATACCAAACAGCCCATATACAAGCCTGTAAAGTTTTTCCGATACTTAACAATATCCCGATCAATATATGTAATTTTGTTTTTTAACACCAACTCTTTTCCAACACTTCTATAATACACTAGTCTAAAGATATATAAATATAATTGGAGGCGAACTAAATGCGAATAAATAATACTGCAGCTATAAATTCATCTCAAGTTAAATGACCGCGGTCAAACCACCGCAAGTCAATTCAATAGGGATTTGATTATGTAAGTGCTGAACCTATTACCTGTTACTGGCTATATCTTATAGATTATTAAGTGTTTTTTTACCTCAATGTCTGATAAACTCGGAACGTGATTATTAGGGCTATGAATTTAATGCACTAAAAAACCTTAAAAAATTCATTAAAAATTCCAAAAAATTCAATAAAATATGCACTTAAAATGCAAAAAAAGGATTCTAAAAAAGCAAAATATGACCTAAAAATGCGAAAAAATGACCTAAAAAATTAAAAACGTCAAAAAATGCAAAAATATGCAAAATAAAAGTTTCATAGATGGATTCGTAATTACATAATTCAAATTATGTACTTACAAAGCTATGTTTTACAATCACCAAAAAAAAATGCACTTTCTTATAAATTCACAGCCCTGGTGATTATGGTCAGTGATTTTTAATATGTTTCGTTCGCTTAGGTAAAGTAGTCCGCAACATTTATTTTTAGATTATTGATTAAATTTCCATATGGACTTTGTATCATTTTCCTTTTTTTTTAAAAAAAATATAGCCATTGTAGCAAAACATACCTTTCTCTATCTCAATTTTTATAAAGCTATAATAGAATAATTTTACTAAAAAACAAACAATAATAAATGAGCTTACTCGATAAATACATGACGGTTAAAATGACGATTTGACTCATAAGACTACGACGGCTAACATTGGCAGAGTTCAGAAATTATAAAATACTAACCTAACGTGATAAATTGTCGCGCGATTAACTTACCACGCGATAAATTGACGTCACGATAAAATGACCACGGAGAACTGACGCACGATACATTTAGCCGCAATGAATTGACGTAACAGTGTGACACCGAACATTGTATTGGTTATAATTTATAATTTATAATAATGCATATAAAATTATATAATTGTATAAGTTTGTGCTATATGCTCGATTAGTAACCATATACCAAATAGACTTAATAATGATGGATTTTTCACCATACTAAAAACTAAAATAGTATAGCGTAATACCTATTGATCACAGGTTTTACCTACCTACGGACGGGTTTTTTCGAAATTCACTATAGTAAAATATAAATCGAGGAATACAATGCACCAAGTCCGATTAAATGATCTATTATTATTTATTAATGTTCACTGAACCAGAATAGCATCTAGAGTTGAAATTGACGAATGACGAATTCAAAGCTAGGTATGGAAAACAAGAGAATCGATTTATAATCTTTTTTTTTATTATAATTATCATATAATAAGACAAAAATAAATGTATGTATGTACCTACACATAATAATATTATTGCATAATTAATTTTTAAGTATTAAACCAAGAGTTTTCTTTTTCATTTTTTTGTAATTTTTACATATTTTTATACATGATTGTTTTTATATTTATTTCATATATGATGAATTTAAAGAATTTAAAGTTTTACTTTCAAGTTTAAAAACATGCTGACACATATACAGATTCAACGCATTGATATCTTATTTACATAATTAAGCTTGATTCTATATGTACCAACTGTACAAGTATATTGATAAATATTCACAGTCTTTGATTAACAATAAGAATAAAAACAATGTAGAGCCGTAGAGGCACTATCTAAATATTAAGGCACTAATTGTTCCAGGCTCTTCTAGAAATTTAAGTTAATTTTATAAATCTACTGTATTATATAGCAGTATTAATAATAGTAAAATAAATCACTTTATCGCTAGAAATATCAAAAAACAACACACAAAATATACCTACTTACTGATAAATGATAAATGATAATGCTGGTAGATCGTCTCCGCTGAGAAATACACAAATATAGACTCGCTCGATAGGTTGTAGGTACCATTGTATAGCAGAGTGGTACTCACTTACCCCCGTTTATTCAGGGTAAAATTTAATCATTATTTACACAATTATTGAATTACCTATGTATAAAAATATTGTAAGTAACTATAGAACTATGGTCTATCTATAGATAATTTTTATCGAAAACGTAGGTAGTTTAATCACTAATTATGATAATATATAAACATAAATGTAAATATTGTTTATTTTGATTTAGATATTTTCAATTATTTTAATGAAAACATCTGACAAATTTATATCAAATTTGGATATCACAAGAACGTTTCTCAATTTAGAATCAAATAAGACAATATTTTTATGCTTATACAGCGGCTTTTTAATGATTTTGTCGTGTATATGTGCATTATATAGTGCTTTAACTATACGTAAACAACTTTGCTATTGTGTAAGTTAATGTAAAAATTATTGTAATAAATTTATAAATTTTTCATTATGTATTCAAATTATATCAACGAATAAGGTACCAACTGAATCTATTTTTTTTTAATACACTATACATTTATATATGTACCTATAATCCATATGCACATACTTTACCTATTTATCAATAATTAAATAATAGGCTATTACAGTCCGTTCAATTTCTTTGTATATCATACAGTAGGTAAAAAGATATTATATTTTTATGAGTATAGATAATATACCAGGGGTGGGCAGCATGAAGAGACCTATGAACCACCCAATATATCAATAAATATGGAAGAGCCAAAATGAAAAGAAAAGTTCATATTTATGTATGTATTTGATTATCATAAAGAAGATAATTAGATATCAATTGTAATAAAATGTATAAAATGTGAAAAAAAAAAATATGATATTAATTAATAATTAAAAATAAAAATAAATACATTTTTTAATATTATATGAAAAAAAAAGTTTCATTTTTTTGTACATATTTTCTATAAATTTAAATAAAATAAAATATTATACTTCTTCAAGTACATAAATTCATATTGAAAATAATTTTTTTTTGTAATAATGTTTGTATCTTACAATACGATGTGTAATATATTATATTATCTATTTATAAATAACTCACCAATAAAAATTATGAACTTAAACACATAAAATAATAAATTTGTATTCAAATATTTACATTAATAAAAAAATTTTTAAAGATATTGATTTACCAAATAGTATATTATTTTTAAATCATAATACCGGAAAAAATAACCCCTTGATAAAAATTGTTTGTAATGAGTGCAGTCTATATGATATATACATAATTTTATATATTATTTAAGTATTTTTTTCATGGGTTTTATTTCTAAGAGGGAAGTCTAAATTTTCCTTTTTATTTTTTGAGATATCGACAATAAATATAATAGGTATGTGATAAATTAATAAAATAACATACTCAAAAAAATTATGAAGACCTAGGGGTGAGCTCGTTCCCGTCTCAAAGATTAGATTATGACTTCCCCAAAATCATACTTACCCATGAAAATAGGTATACCACTTTAAATAGTTATATAAGTAGTGTATATTATATGCTTGTTACTTTTCATCCTTTATTATTTTTTTTCCTTAATATAAATTATCACTACTTAGTAAGTACCTGAATATAATAATAATAATTTATACTTGTATATTTAATTTAAATATAGATTAGTGGTGTTATGATAATCAGTGCAATATTTCAGCTTGGACTTGGAATAATAATAATCAACAGAAAAATTGATCAAGAAACTATGGTAAAAAAAGAAATGAAATTAAGTTTTTTAAGTTATGACATTCAATTAGATGTCACACAACGTTGGAATTCATTTCAGTCTGAAGTAATCTATAGAATATATATCTAAGTTAAAAATAATAATACTCATAATTTTTTTTTTTTTATCATAAATTAGTTATTTATTTATTATAATATATATTGTCTAGTAGGAGTATAAAAAGAAGAATATATATTCTTGAACTGAAAAGGCAAAAACAAATATCTTCAATATATAAATATTAGGTATACATTCACAAGCCTTATCAATTTTGTATATATTGAAACTATCACAATTCATAATAATTGAAACAAATAAAATATACATAGAAATCTTTGCACATTATACAGCAAGCTAATAAAAATATATTTTAAAACTATATTGAAGCCTAGACAGCTAATATAAAATAAATTACCATAATGATATTAATTACATATTAAATTACACAATAATTACATATTTTAATGATTAAGTGTTAAACATGTCTGGTGCCTATTAAATAATATGTAGTAGGAAATTAATAAAATAAATAAAAACAGTTATTAATTTATTTTATACATAGCTAGTGGTCAGTAATTTAAAAAACGGGCATTTTGGGTAAATACTCAAATACTTTTCTTGTAAAAATTTTTAAAATACAATTCAAATGCTGTTATCTATAGGAAATAATGTACTCAAAAAAATAAAACATTCTTTAATCATAAACAGTAATAAAAGTTTTAAACAATGGTTCTTGTTTAATTGGTTATTATATTTTAAAATATAATTTAGTCAATGTTTATTTAAATAACTGAAATATACTTTAAATAGTTTGAAAGGCGTTTAACAGAGAATTATAAGAATATTTGAGTATTTAATACAAAATTCTATAAATAATTTTTTTTACTACCTGTGTCAAGAACTTCATAATTTAAAATTTGAGTATTTTCTTTTAAATATTTCACTGTTAGTGACTCAGAAAACCACAATCATGAGCAATACAGAGATATGAAGAAAACATACATTATAACTTATAAGACTAAAAATTATCAATAAATTTAATACTTTGACAGCAACAATTTTGTTATTGACTACAATTGTGATTAGATGCCAGCGTATTGTAAAAATAAGTATACAATTTAAATTTAGTAAAAATATCTAGTAACAGAGATAATAATAACAATACTGGTTAATGGTTATATCCATTTCCAAAAATAGTGTATTATACTGTATATTTTTATTCACTTTTTATAGACACGTAAGAGAATAAATATTTTTTATAAAGAATACAATTCTTTATAATAAACTAACAAATGTAACAATGATATGTTTATCATGTATGATTTAATTTAAATTGTTCATATTTAAATGTTGTTAATAGTTAAATAATTTATCAGATAAGTTATAGTTTATTCTAATTTACAATCAAAAAATGTCTTTTATATGAACTTTCATATTATACTGAGTATTATACAAAATATTCAGTTGAAGTGTAAATTAATAACTATCATTATTTTTTCTGCACACCTAAAAAATATTATCATTTAAATTTAACCAAAAATTGTTTTTTATTCAGTCAGTTCCCATCTTAAAATATAGTTTACATTTAAATTCGCAAACAATTGCACATCACAAAGCAAGGACATAATGTACCTCGTATAATCGTATACCATAATTAAAAAATAAATTAATCATTATCTTGACTTAAATTTTGAACTTGTTTTAATTATAAACAGTCTTAAAAAATAAACACATTAAAAACAATATTTTATGAAAAGTATAAATGAACAAAATAAAGTATAATAGTGTCCTTGCTTCCATTCATATCCTAAAATACTTAACACTTGAATATTTTATAACTTTGGGCTTATTTGATTTGAAACATCATCATATTCAAAAAATATATAAAAGTACATACCTAGCTACATAGTTAGCTAATAAAATAAAATGATTAAATTCAAAGTCTTTACTAATATTACACTGTACAAATCAAACTAATAAAGATAACAAACTGTACACATCACTGTTTTTTACATTATTTGGTATATCATAAATTACCAAATAGTTTAAACTTAAGCCTATTGATTATGAGTTGACTGACCATTGGTAGATTTTTGTTTTTCGCGGTTGTATTGTTCTAACATGTCTGGTGGTACAAGCATCCTAAGATTAGAGTTTTCTGTTTCTAGTAGTCCAACTTTATCCATTAGTTCTGCGATTTTCTCTTTTAATACTTCTACTTCTTCACGCACAGCGTACATTAGATGACTTTTGACTAAATCCATAGCTTGTTCAATTTTGTTATCAATAGCAACAGTAGTAGTTGCACTATTAGTGGTTCCATTATCAACATCTTCAGTATTATTGTCTTCTTTTTTTTTGTTGACAGTTTCTACAGTTTTCATTGAAGGTTTATATGGAGCCATTTGTTGTTGAGAAGGAATGTAACAATTTTGCATACTATTAACATAGTTTTGATTAATAGGTACATGTTGTTGCAGTGAATATGTCATTTGTTGTTGGGACATCGGAATTGTGGATTGTATGTTATTTTGTGGCATAACAGTAATTTGAGGTTGTTGCATCATATTGGATTGACCCACTGGTTGTTGCTGCTGGATATGCATTTGAGTGGATGTAACAGTGTTGGTTGGAATTTGCATTACAGCTTGTTGAAGTTGCATGGCATTCAAACTTTGAGCTTGTGAATAAGTTGGCTGATGCATGATAGGTTGATTATTTTGCATTGGTAATTGTTGTGGCTGAGATTGCATCATTTGTTGAGGTTGTTGATATTGCTGCCCTGCTTGTTGTATGTGTTGTGGCTGTTGTGGTTGAATTACTTGTTGGTTTTGAGATTGAGATACAGTCATTTGGGGATTTGATTGATTTATGCCTAATTGTTGATTTATTACTTGATTTTGTTGAGGCATACTTTGATTTGGTTGTAGAATTTGTTGAGACATTGGTTGACTAGGTTGGCTAGTTTGGGCCAATTGTTGTTGTATTTGCTGTTGAGGTTGTTGTTGCTGTTGAACTTGTTGGTTTGGTTGATTTATTTGTTGTCCTTGATTAAGAGTCTGCTGAGGAATCATTTGCCCTGTATGATTTATTTGTTGATTATTTTGATGTATCATTTGACTCTGACTAATTGGTTGTTGTTGAGGAATCTGCTGTTGTTGAGGAATCTGTTGAGACTGAGGCTGAATTTGAGTGGTTTGCATTTGCTTAGAATGTTGTAATTGTGTCTGTAAAGGTATTTGTTGGCTCTGTAATGTAATTTGTTGAGGTTGATGTGAAATTTGCTGACTTTGCTGAGCTATTTGTTGCATTTGATTTGATTGAGGCATTTGATGTGGTTGATTAGTAATTTGAGTAAGTTGATTGATATGATGAGTTTGTTGAGGCAATTGTTGCTGAATTTGTGAACTTTGTGGTCCTTGTAATTGTTGCAGTTGTTGAGGTGCTTGTTGTTGTTGTTGTTGTTGTTGTTGTTGTTGTTGTTGTTGCTGCTGTTGTTGTTGTTGTTGTTGTTGTTGTGAAGAAGATACTTGCTGGACATGTGTTTGTTGTGGTTGTGGTTGTGGTGTTTGTTGAGGTTGCTGAATGTGTTGCTGAGACATTTGTTGACTTTGTTGAGGAACGGATTGTGTTTGTTGAGGTTGACTAGGCTGAGAAATAGATGGCTGATGAGACAACTGCTGATTTTGTTGAACCATTTGAGATTGCATTTGATTTTGTTGTACCATATTTTGTTGTGGACTAGGCTGTTGTTGCATCTGTTGCACAGGGGGTGGCAACTGCTGTTGATTTTGTTGTAGCTGTACGTGATTTTGAATAGGTATTGATTGAAATTGCTGTTGGCCAATATGTTGATTAGGCATAGAGACTGTAGTTGAAGATTCAGAAGAAACATTTTGAGACTGGACTGGTGGAGAGTTGTAATATTGAGGAACTTGTTGATTAATCATTTGATTAACTGATTGCTGTATAGGTGCACAGTTAGGTAAAACAGATTGACTCTGTGGTACAAATGACTTTTGAAACTGTGCTGATATGTTATGCTGCATAATTTGTTGTTGTAAATTTGCCTGTGACATAGGTTGATATTGTTGTGGCATAGTTTGGGGTACATTCTGGTCTACAGAATTTATATGCTGAATAGACTGTGTTTGTATTGATGGGTTCTGATTTTGCATAACATTGATAACCGGTTGAGTTTGTTGTAATTGAGATTGCATTACTCCGGCATTTGAAATAACTTGTTGTATTTGATGAGACTGTAAGCTGGAATGTGGTATGCAATTCTGATTAATATTATTATGTTGAGTAGGTAATTGAACTTGAGTAAGACTTTGCGGCTGGGGTGCTTGCACAGAAGTTGAAATTGGTTGACTCGTTAATACTGGAATTTGCATATTAGTCTGTAAACTTTGACCAGGAGACACACAAGCACTATGTATAGGAGTAGTTACACCAGATGATACAATATTATAAGTAGAAGTTGGATTTTTATAATTTTCTGAGTTATTACAATTACTAGTATAAGTACTGACATTATTAGTACAGACTCTAAACTCAGGACTTTCATGATGGCCATTATCCAATGGCTCAGTTGAATCCAAATCATTTGCCTGAGAATAAGCCTTATTATCACCATTTACCATTAGTATTTTATTATTACCTGATTGTTGTTGATTCATTGAATGGTCTAAAAAGTCCATACACACCCAACGACCACGTTTAAATGGTTCAGTGCTTTCAATTTTCACCACTTTGAATCGCTCATTTCTATTTTTATTTTGAAGACCATTTAAATCGCACTCATTCTTTTGTGAATTAGCATCAACACCATGTATATCTTCATTTTTTATAGAACTTAAAGAATGGCCACTATCTGAATTATCAACAATAGCCAGACCATATTGTGAACTAGTAGGTATGACTGGTGCAGAACTGCCTACATCATTAGACGTATTATACACAACTATGTTGTCAGCATAATTTTGCAATTCAGCTTCATGCCTGTTATCTACTGTTCTGTGATCGTGAACTAGTGAATCAGTGTCTGGAGAGTCTTCATCGTTGTCATCATTATTTGGCTCTGTGATACTAGTAATTTCAAATGATGTCTTTTTGGCCACACAGTTATCACTAGAAGGTGGTTGTATAGAATTGGTATTTTCTACACAGTTTTGTTTTATGTCAGACTGCACATCGTTGGCTTTTTGATCTGCACTACCGTCATCCATGATGATATAATCAGTTCAATAATTGTACAATATCCCTACAATGGAATAACCTAGGTTGGAAATGTGGCCGCCTAAACACGTATGGTTAACAATGTATTGGTATAAAAATATATTATAACAACGAGTTTAATGTGTATAAAACAAAATATGTGAGGTACATACTTGAATGAGATTTATGTGCAACATTGCATGCTTGGAATAACAAATAACTACGATAATCAGCGACGTGTGAAAAGAAATTCAAAAAAAAAATATCAAATTGAAACGGACACGAGCGTACGAGCACCACCGTAATCTACAACCGACTGGTTTCAACATCAATCGGAAACTGTGAGCGTCAACGTTGCGATTGAGAGCAGCGATAGATAAACTGACGGCATCGAGAAACGAAACGGCAGGATGGTAATTCGTAGACAGTCGTCAATTTGAACTTTTTCGCGTTTCACAGACGCAGACTTACGTACTGCTGCATATTTCCACGAAAACACGCCTCATCGACAAGGAATGCGCGAAAAAAAACAACCTCGACCTTGCGAACATATGGCTATGAATCTTATCAGATATCGCGTACGGTTTTTCATGGAACAAAACGGTTTAATCAATTTTTTTTTTTCATTTTACTCCATAGATATATACAATGACAATAAAGAAATGGATTGATATCGGATAGTGTGGTTACTGTGGTTTGGTCATAGACATATGTCTATGGGTTTGGTCTGGTACAGTGATACTCAGCTTCGGAGACCAACATTGAATATTGTTAGAAAAAGATAGCTCAATAGTCGGTACTCGGTACACACAGTTGTAGACTGTAGTAAGTACTAAGTAGTAGTACTACTACTCAGTTGCAGTTATATGCGGTATTCCTGTACACCGACTTAAGATTATCTGTATTGTATATTGTATACCATTAATACCGAGAGAAAATAGTTAAACAAATATAGATTTTTAGAAAAATATAAAACACACATTTCACCCACGGTCTTATAATAAGTTATATGACTAGTATAAAAGACTGTGCCTTTGTGGTCTCGTCTACTAGGATATTGGCTGTTCTTTTTTTAAATTTTAACAATTTAAGCTCTTGTGCAAATGGTAATAATAATAGCAGATATGGTCGTATGGGCGGCGTAGGTACAGTTCATGTATACCTAATAGTATGTCTATGATTTTTTACTCAAATCACAGAATAGGAGGGCACATTATAATATGAAATATATGAATTATGATGTACAAAAAACATTAAAAATATAAGAATCGTTTTTAAAATAAATCTACGTTTCACTTACACCTTGACTATAGTAGATAGTAATGTTAAGATTTCACCAAGGATATTAATCTAATCCAGAAAGTAAAACTAATTAATTTTTTAAATTTTATTAAAACACGTTGTCCGCCATGTGACCGCCGGCGGTTATCCAAACTTTTCAAATTTCGTACTTTGATGACGCTGTAAATGCCTACAGGTAGTCTATCATTACTGCCCAGGGCCAGATTAAGAAGGGGGGCACCACTTATTGGGATTTTTTTTTTGCATCCATGTATAAAACATAATGTACTTATGTACCTAATATTTGTAAAATAGATTAAATAACAGTTTGAATAAAAATGTTTAACCGTTGATATTGTCATAGATTTATAAATAAATTTTATTAGGTATTAATAATAATAACTAATAATATATTTATACATCATAAATGCATAAAAGTAAGTAACTAGCTTAAAAATATAAATTTAAAATCGATTATTATGGAGTAACAGAGTAACGAATAACATAGGAATTCTCTATATAATAAATAATAATGTTGGTAATTTGGTATGGTTTTAAATATTGATAAAAACAGTTAAAGATAAACACATATAACTTGCATAGCAAGCCTTGATTTACCAAACCATCTTTTACAAGACCCGAAAATAGTTCTTCAATCTATTATAAATGTCCTTAATTTTTTTTTTTTATCATTCGTTCGAGAAACACGAAATAAATATGAAGAGTACAACGAAAAAAAGTAAAATAAATGTCACATTTAAAGGATTATGCACTAATTCGTAATCGAAAAAAAAAATATAAGAATCAGTTCATTTAATAATAATCAAACAGCTTCAACTCAGTTATAATTTCAGGATTTTTTGAACTATTAGATATATTACTAAGTAAGCTTGAAATTAATTTTACGATACTACGAAAAAAATATTAAAAGCTTATAGTTAAACTATAGGCATATATTTTTTACATACTTACCAGTTACCACTTAGTAATTTTGTAGATTTAAGAACATTTTTTAATTTTAACATTTTTTAGAGCATATTTGATGATTAATAATGATATTATGTTTAAAATAAATTTGAAAATTTGATAATGAAATAAAAAAATTAAAATACTTTTAATGTTTAATGTTTATTTATTTTAAAGGTTTTACTCAATATTATTGTATCACGTTTTTCAAATTCCCATTTGGCTTTTTGACATATAATTTCCCGTTTTTATTAACAAATACTTGGTTTAAATTATAATATGAAAAATACTTGGTTTAAATTATAATATGAAAAAAATATTTCTAATAAAATGTTTGCATTTATTAAAATTGTAAGAAGAAAAAAAATAATTGCAAATTTTTAAAGCATATTTGTTCAAAGAAACATTAACTTAACTAGTTTTTAATTTAATTATTTAAAAAAATGTTAATAGTCTTTAAAATAATGAGCAGCTATATTATTTTTATTAAAAAAAAATAAAATCACCCTATAAATAATTTAGGTCATAATTCATAAATGCTATTATTTTATGATAATATGTAGTTTATTTACTTGGCATCTTAGTTTGTTCAATTTAAGATATCTGTTGGCATTTTACTGAAGGAAATTTCCTTAAAATATAGGTTTGCACACACTCTAGTTGCTGGGTATGAAACTGATAAAATGTGTTTCCAAAAATTATAACTCCTTTTTATTATAAAATATTGGGTTTTACAACTTTTTTTTTTTTAATTTGATAAATAAAAACATTTTTTAGATATGTAAAATAAACATATTATACATATCTGTGGATTGTGGTAAATCGTAAATATCGATCATACCTTCAAGTTATTTATTAAATTTTATTTTTTTAAAAACTGAAAATTATTATTTGGGAATTTGGTCTGATATCTAAAAAAAGAGTCAACCTCCAGCCCGCGAGTATGGAAACGCATACCTTTTACAGTCTTGTGTACACCTATACCCGCGTTATATAGTATAGGTATAGGCAATAGGCTATACCTTAGAATCTGACCAAAGTTAAAATATTAACCGTTGTACTATTATGTACTTGTATAAAACGCTCACAGTTTCACTAATTTATCTCAAGTGCCTGTTTGGGTTTTTTTTCTTAATTTCCAATTATACTGTTATTTTACGTACAATGGAAATAATTTAGTAATTCAAATAATTACAAAATACAATTTTATATTATGTTTGAAGGTTAAATTTATTTTCTAAAACATACTGGGTAAAATGTGATTACATGGCGTTGCTCCAAAACAAGTATATTTAAATACCCAGGAAATTTTTACATAAATTTAGTAAAATCAAAAATAGCAAATCTTACATTTTATTGCAAAGACCCATAGAAAAAGGATTAAATATACCTTACATATACCTGTATTCAAATTGTATCTGTATAATATATATATACAGTATCAGAATTGTTTAACCTATTAATTTTTATTAACGTAATTACTATTTGTTATCTCATATCTGTATAGCTTTATGTCTATATTAACTATTACTGAATTTCATATTTTCATTTACACATTATATAATTTATATCGTACCTATACACACATACATAGCAATATGACAATATATATATATTACATTATTACACGATTATAAAGAACGTACAATTATGATAAAATATTATCATAAATAATAATTAATAAATATCGTCTACGAACATAGTATAAATATCAACAATAATAATAATTTAGTATTTACAATGTCAATAATATTATATACGTCATAAAGGCTATTAAAATAGATTTTGTCATGCATATAGTATTATCTATTTTGAATATTCTTTATGTCGTCAACTTATCAAAAATTACTATTCGTCGCTGTCACGGAATAATATTATTATTATTTATTAGATAATAGATACCTTGGTGTTATATCAGAATCAAAATTACCTTTAACATGAGATTATGAGAATTGAGAAGAAATCTCTAGAATAGGTACTTAATTTCTTGGTTCTCTTTCCGTCATAGAATTAATTTACTTATAAATTGTAATAACTAATAAGGCTGTGTTACTGTAATTTATGATTGTTTTCATTTGTCAATCATGTTCTCATTCGGTTTTCTTATTACCTACTGGTTTGCCCTTCAAAATGTTTTCAAGACAGATATATTATAAACAATGTAAAATCGCATTTAATTATTTTCTCTATAAGTTTTTTTTCGTATTTTTTTTTTAATATGTTATTTTATTCTAATTGTTATTATATATATATATAAAAAAGACCTTAAAGACCTGAAAATACCCATGAGACTTATACAGTAATGTATAGACTAACATAACTGTAATATGACTTAAATGTATCACTAAGACTATATTTGTTAATAATAATTTTTTCTTCGTTCAAAAAATGTACTTATAGGTACTAGTCACTACATGGTACCTACGTAATATAGTTTATTAGTTTATAGTAAGTTATTTTTGCGCAAAATTATGAAGTTCGATTTACGTATATCAGTTTATGTTCAAAACGTTTCCTGATATAATGTGTAACCCGATTCGGGCCCCTCAAATATAAGAAACAATTCGTGGGCGCTGGAGCAATGCACTATAATATGACTATGTACCCACTGACTAATTATTTATTATTATAACTATTACAGTAATACAGTATCGTCGTATGTTTAATTCAGCTTGTCACTAGACGAAAAAAAATGTGATCTTATTTCTTATAAATTCTATTGCGTTTAAACATGATGTATTATGATTTCAATATAATTAACGAGGTACCTATTACTTACCTGGCTACCGGCTACCTACTTATAGTAAAAATACGAATTCCGTAATCACATTACCTATATAAGATACATAATTTAATTAATATTATATTAGTAATTATTTTTATTTATAAAAATAAAGTAAAATTGGATGTGATCACTTAGTCTTTAATTAATGTAAATTAATACACTGCTTATTCTTAATGATCCACAATTTAAACTCAATTAACCTTAAACCTTGTTTAAATATAAGTTGACATATTGTAGAAGTTATTGGGACATGCATTAAAGTGTCATGTAAAAAGAAATTGGTTGGCTTTTGTTCTGTTGTCACAAAAATTATAACCAACAAATTAATGTATCAATGAAACAGTAATACATTTTTTTATAATTTTTCAACAATTATAAATTTAAAAAAAATATTTATTTTTATTATAAGAACATGCAAATTATCACATTGATGCATTATTTGTCATTTTTGTGAAATTCTTGAAATAATCATTATTTATAATACAAATATATTTAAGTACAGAATAACTTTGGTTAACCGCACTCAATCTTTCGAAAATGTACCAAAAGTAATGGTAAAAGTATGTAAGCAATAGGTATATTGTACGAAGTAGAATAGATTCTTTTTATATAAGTAGTTAATAATTTAAGTAGCTTTCCTTAAAATTAAAACAGCAGTTAATAAAACCTACTTTGCAATATTAGAGAAATACAAGTTGACACTTGTTAGTTATATTAATCAGTATATTTTGCATTCTTAATAAGTTACAACTTTTTTTTTAGTTTTCATGTTGCGGATTATATGGTGGAAATAGTTATAAAGCAAAACATTTAGCAATACCAGTATCATGTTTTAAAGATCAGTCAACCTTTAAATATCATGCTGAAATAAATAATTGTCATATGGGCTGTTTTGAATTAGTGAAAAAACTTGAGGAAAAATTTTTGGATCCAGTCATCATCCTAACGTTTTTTTGCTCGTTTCTACAAGTATGGAAAAATATTTTTCAGTCACTTGAATAATACGGGTTTTTACTTCCACTTATTTATGCAGATGTCAAATGCTATTTTGATTTTGAATTTGTTGAGACCTAAACCAAAACCAAGAAGATACCACATTGTTTATAGAAGAACTTTTAACATATTCTAACAAATTAAAAAAAAAAAAAAAAGTTGTTTGTTAATATGTTCAAAAATAAGGTTAAATAGAAAAAAAATTATAAATTGTTAATTGAAAATATCAATGAATGGGATAATGCTTTAAAATTTAAACACTATGTAATAAAAATAAAGGTTTAAAAAGTGTATCTATAATGAAATATAATTTTTAAATTGTACAAAATCTAAAGAAGAATGACACTCATTGAAGGAGAAAAAGTTTTAGTTTATAAAGTGGCCTTTTATACCAAACCCTATCAAATACTTATGAGACATCAAGGAACACACAGAAAAAATTATTTTTAATTTTTTTTTTTTTTTTTTTGCTAATATTATATAAATAGTTGTAATTGAACTGTTTGAAAATACTTATTAAAACATGGATTAAAAAAAAATATTACATTTAAAAATATTATTTTATATTATTAATATAATTACAGTTTTCAGTCAAATTTTTCTTTGTAATAAAAATCATAAATCAAGAGAACAATAAAATATGTTCTTAAATCTATTTACATTGTAAAGTTTTAATAATTTTCCAATGATTAATTGATTAAACTTCAATTGCATTTTCATCCTTAACAACTTCCAAACACCTTATAGCAAATTCTTCAAATATAGGTTCAATCATAGCTTTTTCCAATTCTTCATTGGGATTAGTACTGTTGTCTATTTTTTCCAATAGTTTTTGTAAATAAGAATCAGAAACTAATTCTCTTAGGCGATTATCATAACCTAAAAATAAAACAATTAAAATAACATATTAATAGAAAAATAAGTTAATTATTGTAAAATATTTTATAACCTTCTTATTTTAATAATTTTAAATTTATTATCAAATTAAATTTAAACATTTTTTACTTTTTTTTTTTTTAATAAGTTAAAAATCTAAAAATTAGAACAGTTTTCAATTATAAAAAAAAAGTCAAGTTAGTTAAGAATTTAACTGTTTAAGAGATATAAATTACGCAAGTATAACTTAACACATTCAAGACCACATGTCAAATATACTTTACATGGGGCTCTCTTTAGACACATTAATATTATTTAAAGTAGACATATACATATATATATATATATATATATATATATATAATTGTTTTAAGTTATGGTCTTTTTAAACGACTTTCCAAATTTACTGGGGTCATTACCTTATTAATAAAGGTGATAAATTAAAAGAATTTTTAATTATTTTAATTAAGCACACCAAATTAAAGTTTGATTACTCTTGAATAGCTAAATCATAAATATTAATAACAATAATAACCTAAACATGACAAGAATTAGATAAATATCAAGTTATGTTATACATACATAGTAAATTTAATTTTTCTGATGGAATTGTATCTTCAGTAGGATACAGTTGTTCATTTTTCACCATTTCAACTGTTGCATCTTGGTTATTTATTGTACAATCACCTGATAGATGATTTTGGTAACATGCAACTGAACAACTTTAAAAACAAGAAATTGTTTGAATGATTAAACTTATTATAGTTATTATTCTATAAAAAAACATTATATTAATTATAATTTATAACTAAAATTGTTCAACATATTTAAATTTTTACTAGCAATAAGTATTTTAATGAAATCATATCGAGAATCATATGAAAAAAATATAAATTTTACTTGATTCAATATTAAAATATGTAAATTAAAAAATTAAGGTAGGAAAATTTTTTTTTTTTTAAATTTTTATAGGTATTTATTAAGTAGTATATATATTAAAAATTAATAAATTATATGAATAATAATAAATTCAAATACATAACACAGGTATTTTGAAATTTTGTTTAAGTCAATAAATTACCATAAAACAAGAAAAGCATTAAGTCAATTTTGAAAATCGTCACTAATATTTTTGATCTGCAGTTTATTATGATCTGTTGTTATCCAATTTATACTATGAATTTTTATAAAGTTAGCATTATTTTTCAGCCACACATTACCAATTAATGTATACATTTCTAGTACGATTAATTTAGATCAATTTTATTGAACTATTACATTTTTCAATAAAAATAAATATTGTCTAACAGAATTAGAAAATTAATTGTTTTATAAATATCAAAAATATTTTATATAAAAATTACTAAATGTATATTATATAAAAAAAAAAAATTAATTTAATTAGAATTATTTATTTCTTATAAATATGGAATATAAAAAGTTGGAAGCCATAGACTAGTTGCCTACATTACACATATAATATATTGTGTATATAATAATGAGTAACATAATTTAATTTCATAATTTAAAATGTTTGAAAGTATTTCAACAAAATACGGTTTTACTAATATCTGGTAAATATTTTCTTAAGAAGTATCTGATATTTTTTAGGGTAAACTTAAACTCAAGGAACTGTAGAAAATAGATTGAAGAAACATTTCATAGATCATGTTTAAATAAACATTTATAGGTGATACTTACTACTTGACGTTTCTGCATTTTGGACATTTATACTTAGATTCGTTAACTTCACAAATATTACACTTCATCATAATTTTGCGCTAAAGACTATTATTGAAATGAATCGGTTTTAACTTAGTATTACAATTATTAAATAAACAAAGATGTTGAAAATTTAATAAGGATAAAATATTAAATAATAATAAATAAATTATATTTTATTTATTCCTGTATTTCTTTGAATCTAAAAAAAAACGTGTTTGTAAAAATTATTCTTATCTGTGACTTCAAAATGTAGAATGTAGATGATAAGAAATAACGATTATACAGTAGTTACTATTTTATAGTTAGTACTCTACATAGACCTATAGGCTATAATACGTAATTTGAATATAGTAGATAAGTAGATAACTTTCAATTTTATATATTCTTAAATAGTTAAATTCTTGTAATGTTCAAACATTTTCCTTTGTCTATTGTTAAGTAAAATAAAAATGTTCTAATTTAAACATGGCTTTAAATATACCTACTTAATTTGCTTATAAAGTAAAAAATACTAAATAGCATATTATTATACTACAGTTTAAAATTTAAAACACGAATAAAAGTAATTATTTAATAATTGACAATTTATTGTTGTTCAGTTTTAGTACTTAAAAGGGTTAATAGATAAATTAGGGAAAGTATTTAAAATTCCATATTTAAATCCAGATATACTCTTGATTAGCTCTAATATTAAATCTCCCAATTAAGTATTGACCTACATTACCAAGTCCTTAATGAACAGACTCAGATCATGATCCTATTATCACCACTTTAAATTTTAGATTATCAATTATCAAGTCAAAATCAATCTTAAAATCTCAAAACTGATTAACGACCCCACAAAATGGGAAGCCTTCAGAAAAAAAAAACAATTTAAATTGTAATAACGAGCATGTAATAGAAACAATAAAAATAGTAATCACTCAAGCACATTTTCATAGACATATAGACATAAATGCACACACAAAACAGTCCAACGACTTCTTCCCAATTGTTAAATTAATCAAAGAAAACACAAAATGAGAAAAATATGGGAGAGAACTAGAAATTTAGCTGACAAAACTCAAAAGAGACTAAACCAGCTAATTATAACGGTATATAATTAGAACTATATAAATAACTTGAGATACAACTACCAAACTTACTTTAAAAAACCCAACCAAACGGCTAAGTTTTTGAAGAATTCAATAGCAACAAACCTAGTATAGTTCTACCATTTAAAAACAAAATAGCTAAATATAAATGCAGAAAAGTCCGAAGCCTTTGTAGACTATTTCAAATCATGCTTTACCACGGAAGCTGACACTGCTGATTGCACAACAAAACAAAATCATAGAAGAATTATCGAATGAAGTTACCAAGAGAATAATACCTGTATCTGCACTCTAACATCCCCCAAGGAAATACAATTAATTAGCAAGCAAAAAAAGTCCAGGCTGTTATTTAATAATTAACAAAATTTTAAAAACTAACATCAAAAGCACTATTATCATATTAAGCTTACCTATCTGTTTAACTCATCCATGCGTATTGCCACATTCCCCACAACACGGAAAAATTTAATAATTGTCCTCATTCATAAATCTGGAAAGTCAGCCAATTCTTCCACAAGCTATAGACCAATCATCCATTAACATCACTCTCTAAACAATATGAAAGGATTTTGTTGAAAAAGATAAAATTTTACCTATTCATAATCTTGAAACACTAATTCGATTTAAAAACAGCACTCTACATGCCACCAGATTCAACCAAAATTGGAAATAATTGCTCACGGTTTTGAAAATAAATACAGTCAATTCATGAATACACCACAGTAGTTTTCTTTAATCTAACACGGGCTTTATATAAGGTACCTATCGTCTACCATGGACTAGAAATAAAACTGAAAGCATTTAATCTTTTAACCTAGATATTAGAAACAGTAGAAACGATCACACCCTTTATAATAGACAGAATATTCCAAGTCAGAATAAACACGGACCTATCTCTATATCACAGAATTAAATTTGGAGTTCCTCAAGGGGCTCAAGGGTCAGTCTTAGGCCCAACTTTCTTCAAATTTCAATACCTATCTATTGCTACGACGTCCCTAAACCGCTCAACACATCACTGGAAATGTTAAAAATTTCACACTAAAAATATACAATTCTAGGAACATCTACATCAATAACCAGATTAAACTTTATATATTGGAATATAAAAGACGACTTGGTAAAATACCTATAGATGTTTTTTTTCGATGAAAGAAAAAAAAAATTTCAATAATTATTAATAACATGCACCTTTATAAGACTTAACATTTTTATTCGATTTAAAATAATCAAGATTTATATAGTATTTAATATCTATATTTTTATCTTATGAGCAAATCAATATTGAATAAAAAAAAAAATAATAATAATATAAAGGTATGTAATATGTACTACAGTCAGTGGCAAACTGAAAAAAATTTGGACAAGAAAATTTGATCATCCTAATTTTTGTAATATTTGGATAATATATTTAATGATTTTTTCAAAGTATAATTTCACGATTATTTTGAAGATTTATAGAACATATTATATTAAAATTAGAAATTATTAAACAAAATAATTCATGTTTTGTATTTAAAAACAAAATATAATATTAAATTTAAAAAAAAATGTTAATATTTAAAATAAAAAATAAAAAAACTATAGTTTGATTGACCATAAGCAACAATGCCACTGATCATTAAGTATTTATAAGCTTATTGTTCACTACCAGACACGGCTTACCGAATAAATCTCGATAGTATAATTTGCTGACCAATACCTATTGATTATTATAATAAAATCATTAGCTTCTAATGTTTATTCCTGAATGTTGATTCCTATTGATGAAAGCGACAGTTCAGTATTATGTAATATGCAAGGGGTATCAAACTTTTTAAGAAGACTATTTGTTCAGATTTGAGTAATGAAAAACTGTATTAAATTTGAACTTAAACTTAAATATTAGTTGGTGATTAGAATTTCATATAAATATTTATACTCAAATTAAGGATTAAATTCCAAAACAGGGTAATAATATCTAAACATTTTAAAGAAATAAAACAATTTATAGTTTCTATTTATTAATACTTATTTTAAAAATTAGTTGACATTAAGAAGATACATGGAAATAAATTATCTTAAATAAACATTAAATTAATTAAAACATTAAAAGGAGCATAAATTACACAAAAATGAGTTTATTGCTTTTAAAATCACGCACAAAATATCATTATATAAGCCAAATATAATAAACAAGGTGATTTATTTTAATTAAAGACAATCATTATTTTAAAAATTGATATTAAGATATAATATTACTCTTAAATACTATATTTTGATATAAAAAAAAATTTTATTTTCACAACTAATTTTTATTCAACTGTAACTAATATTTTTAATTTAATATTTTGAAATGTGATATTTTCCTTAGTAATTTATTATAAGAACGAAAATTAGTTTTTATCAACCCCAAAATGGTATCTTGTTGTACTTAAAACTAAGCAAAAATTTACTCCAACAGGTCTTAAAAAAAAATCACCTTGAATTATATTTTATTTATACAATTTTCTAAGTATTCTACAAACTTATTTAAATAATTTAATACAATAATAAGTAATAAAACTAAAATTAAATACATTTAATCTTTTCAATCTAATATGAGAAATTACAATTAATCTTGAAATGGTAATACGATATCAAAATAAAGGAACAATACAATTTTTAACAAAAATGAATAAAAATAAATAAAAAATAAAATAAATTTAACAGAGACTCATATTGTAATCATTTTAATAATAAAAAAAAAATAATAATAATAAAAAAATTAAATATATTGTAAAAACTACAATTTAATACATTTATAGATTTAAAAGGCACAATAATTTTTCTACTTATACCAAAGTATAAGGTAGTCTGAAATTCATTTATTTTTCTATTATTAGTAACTATAATACTATTTTAAAATACTCATAAAACAAATTTTATGTTTATTAAAATTAAAAGGAAATTTATAAATTATAATAGTTAACTAATATCACAATGATGTATACTATAAATATTAAAAGATCTAAGACAAATCTTAAGAAATCACATTGAGTATATCTAACAACTAATGTAAACAATTATTAATGTAGATTCAAAAGTGGATATTTTTTGTAAGCTCTAAAATCTATAATTCTTTTTATTGTGTAATACTTATACATTATCTAATACTATAAATAGTATTAACTTATATTTTAATGTTTAAATGATTGAAATTGATCCTGCAGAATAAATTATTTTATTTTTATTTTTTGAGTATAACAGATATAAATTATTAGTAAGTATAAGTATTTTATAAATGTGAAAACTATGTAAAAATATTCTAATAATCATAAAAGATATTAACTTTCATCAGTTTTTAGTAAGTTATTTAAATAATTTGATCAATCAGAAAAACAGTATGCAAATTATTTATTAAAAACATATCTATAGTCAGATGTAATTATATACATACGTAAATTTATATATTATATTTAGTAAATATAAAAAAATAAAATCATTATAATTGGTTCATTACGATTTAAATTATTTAAAGTTTAACTATTTAGTATTTAGTCATAAAAACTAAATCTAAAATTAAATAATACTAGAACACATCATTTATTTAAAGGAATAATTAATCTAATTTAAAGAATGTGTTAGAATTAATGTTAAATTTAAATATATAATGGAATTTGCAATTGTTAAGTTAATTCAATAGACTTTTTATTTGCTCGATATTATTTACCATTTTGGTAAATTTTAGTATTTTATTTTAAGTTTTTAAATTTAAATTTTGAATAATTAAATTATTATTTCTGGTAAACTGATATAATTAATTATATTTTTGAATGTAAAGTACAAATTAAAAAAAATCATAATATGATTAATGATTATATTATACAAAATAATAACAAATAAATATCTTTTAATTTTATTTCAAATTTTTTTTATGAAGATAGCTCTTTGCAAGTTTATATTAAGATGGCATTAAATGATTTTTTTACAGCATTTAAATTTTAAAAATATAGTTGAATGAAATAATAAAAAATACAATTAATGAAACTTAATGTTTTGGGGAGTATGATATGAATATTACTTGAGTTATAATGAAATATACATTTTTAAGTTGTGTAATAAGATTATTATTTGTGCTGTATGTAAACAAAATTTTCTAAGTTAGGCATTGGAAAAAAACATGAACACTATAAATAAAACTAATAATATTTAAAAATAAAACTAATTTAAATTAAAATATAAATGAGCTTAAAATGAATATGTATCATAATATAAAGTCAAATAGAATTAATATATTTGTAATACAATCATATTATAGTGTTCAAACCATAGTTTCAGGATCGTTCCAATCATATGGATGGCCTAATATACTAATATCGCTGTCAAATGATACTCTCCTAGATTGAATGCTATTAATACTATGAAGAAGATTGATATCTTCATCAAATGAACAACCTCCACCTTCTGATCTCAATTGCAAGGATTCAGTACTTTTTGAAGATAATTGAGAAGTCAAAGAATGTTGAGAGTTTTCTTTATAGTACATACCATTAAATGTATAAACTTTGTCTGATCTACAATAAACTTTATGTCAATAATTTAAATTATTTTTAACTAGATACCTTATTTTACCGGTCAGTATTTGATTGCAAGTGGTCAGATTGTGGTGAAGACATGTCTGACACTAAAGGAGTGCTTTCATCATCACTGCTTGCTGTCGCACATACTGCTGAAGAATGATTTGTATCTTGAGGTGGACTTGTTGGTAATTTTTCAATGCTGCAAACTGGTGATATAGTAACTGCAGGAGGTTGTTGCACCCAACTTGTACTTGCTACTAAACAACTCAACATACCAACTGAGCCTGCAATACCTTGTTTTACAATTCCACTAGCCTTAACAAAGAATTTTAATTTCATTATTAATAATATTTAAAGAAATGCAGAAAATTCTTACATTTAACAAATTATAAACATACTTGTACAGAATTTTTTGTTTCTGGTATGGTATCTGCATCATCAAGCCTGTTCATTACTAATGATGCTGGTCTTTTAATGGATTTAAGCAAAAACGGTTTTCCTGCTTTTTCACTAGTTGTAGTTACAATACACGTCTAAAAAATATAAAAAATATTTTTTTGTTTAATGAATTATTAAAACATTGATAAACCAACTTTGTAATCAATAAGATTTTTTCTAGAAGCAATTGGAGTATTATTCAATGAATTTGCTGAAATAGAATTATTTCCTTCGTATTGAAATGCTGGATATTGAACAATACTGTGATGAGGTGAATTCTAGAAAAAATTGAAAATAGTTTTTTTAATCTTATTTATATTGCATATAAATATTAATGGGTTAAAAAATATTATTACCTGAAGTAAAAATGCATCAACATCTCCACCATTGTCATTACTTGAAGTTGTACTACATACGGATCCATCACCTATAAAATCAAATGAGTAAAAATAAAGGGAACAATAACTAGATGTTTTTATTGCATATATAAGCTCACTTTGTTGACCTCAGTGCAATATAGTGTTATATTGTTATTTAAAATAAGAAAGCAATGCTAAATGTTTCTCATTTGTAAACGATTTTAAGCAGAGCTCAACTTACTATTGTGTTATGAAAAATTGATTTAAAATTGTCAAACTTTTAATAAACAACATTTAATTGGTGATTTTAAAATTAAGGATAGCTTATTTATGTTAGCCACAGCCACATAATGCATTTTACTGCTAATATATTGATCAATAAATCAAATGATAAGCTATTTAAACATTTTGGAGCATTTTTAATCATCAATAAATATTTCAAGACTTAACAATATTACAGTAAATATGTAAGAAATTATACTTGATTTTTTTTAAACGTTTATATTCTACAATCAAAATTAATAAAAAAGAACTTTTCTCAGATATTTATGTTTATTTTTCATTTTTAAAGAATATAAAAGCAAATAACTCAAAAATTACTTCCACTGCAACATAAAATGTTATAGAAAAAAAATACACTGTAAAACTATCTTCATCAAGACAATTCATTATCTAAAATTTCAAAATTTTAAGATGGTTAGTAAACTATGTTATAAATATCTACATGAATTATACATTAAATAATTATTTTAATAGCTAATGTGCATAATTATCTAATTAAAAACTAATGCATCTACTTAAGAATGTAAATAGAGGAATTTAAAATTACTAAAAGGTATATTAGTCTTATAATTTAAAATAAATTGACTTAAGTGATCAATTACTAAAAAATACTTTGTGTAATTAAAAGCAATGCTAGTCTACATAGTATATACTACATAATAGGTATTAAGAAATAGAAATTGTAACAATATGTATTGCAGCCATTTAAACGTCATTTTTCTACGCAAGTGAAGGTATTAATATATTATCTTTAAGCTTTCAATATTTTAGATTTAATATTTCTTTTATAATTCAATATACTTACGAAAAATAATATCTTTGAGTAATTAAATAAAATTTAAAATTTAAAACAAACCATTATTGATGAAACTATTTATGCAGCCTTCAAAAATTAATTCATAAAGATTAAAGGTACACTTTTTTTCATAATTTAATTTACATAGTGATAACACAAGCAAAGTATTTAATTTTATACACAGAACAGTCAACATTTAATTTGTGATGAACAAAATCACATACAAAAAATAAAAAAATACATTGGAGTAATAATAATATAGATAATATTATTATAAGCGCAATTTAAGTTTATGGTCAATATCTTGCTAAAAATAATTTGCAAGCTTTGATAATGTTTGTAGTTATAAGGTTAAGTGATTTACACTTATCTAAAGTTCATAGTTTTTTTTAAAAAAAAATCTTAAAATTGAGGTAATGGATATTTTGCTTAATAGTTATTATTAAAATATAATTAATTAGTATTCAATAAATAAATAACAAATTTTATTACATTCGTAAAAAATATTTGTACATGGAATAAACAAATCAAAAATGATAATATTATAATTGTGAATGCAATAAAATTATAAATTATTATATTATTGTAATAGGTATTCTCATTCTTGTACACTGGTATTATTTATCAAAACCATAGTTATAAATCTATTAAATATTTTAAGGATCAATAATCTAATAAAGAATTTATACTTAATGTTTAAGGAAGATCAAGACTTTAAGATAAGGGTATTACTGCTCCACAAACATGATAAAATAGTGGTTTTTATAGGTGTAACTAGTCTTGGACACATTTAATAAATACTTAAATATAATTTAAGTAATTAAATAAAATGTTTAGTATATATATAACACGTAAAAAAGTGCAAAGTAGATCACCGCTTTGCTGTATAGCAGGTGTCGAGTATATCTTGTTATTGAGTAATTCACTGTTATTGTATGTTGATTTTGAATTCTATAAATCATTGGATACAAAAAATGATTCTTAGCAGAAATCTACATGGTTATACAATATGAAATATATTTATGACATGGTTATTTTCATTTCTCCACTCAGAATCTTAAATGATAATAATAATAATTAAGGGTTTCACAGCAATAGGTAATTATGTAAGAAATTGAGCAAATTCTCATCAATATTGAGGTTAGTAAAAATTGGAAATTACAATTTTAGTAAATTTAATATTTTGAAATAGGTAATTACAGGTGGAAAAAAACAAATGATAAAAAAGTCTTACTTAAAATATAAAAACTAAAATAATTTTTCTTATATTTGTAATTAATTACTAATTGATAATCAATTCAAGCACAAAATAAAATCTAGACATAAACATTACAATCGTATATTACATGCTCAATTTGAATCCTATGTTTACTAAAATGTTGTCGTACGCTTCAAATAAAAAATTAACTTCACTCAAATTTAATTATAAAATCATTAATAGCTTTAATAAATAACTAAATGTGTTTCAAAATTACATTTATACTTTAATATATTCTATGTAAATGTCAAATCTGTAAGTTTTAAGATAAAGGTTTTAAGGTATAGTTTTCATTCAATCGAGAAAGTTTTATAAATTTAATGTATTACACTTTTATATAGAAATGTTTGTAAAGTTCAAAAGTATACATATCATTTTTAATTTTAGTATTTTTATATTTTTAGAGCAAAGTGTTTATACACCTATTATATTGTAAATAATATTAAAGATGAGTTATTCTTAAAAACTCTGTAAAAAATTTAAATTACAATAAAAGAAAATTGCAATGAGAGGATTTAATCCCTACAACCACCTATCTATTGCTAACATGCCTGATCACACTGTCAAATTTATTTGTTGTACTGCAAAACTGTACAACTATAAATATTTAATCAAATAATTATTGAAAAAAAAAAGTATGTTATTGATAATTTATTTCATTTTTTAATAAAATATACATTAACAATAATATTATTTTATTTAGATAATCAAGATTAAGAAAATATTACTTAACTAGGTGTGGTTAATAAATTAAATAATAATGAAATAAAAATTAAAAAATCATGATGAAATAAAGTCATGCACATGCTTAAGACTTTTCACCATGCACTCCATTAATATTAATTTTTCTCAGGCATTTTATTCATATCTACAACTACATAAGGATTGTATTCTCCTGTTTTAAAATTACTATTGTCGAGTTCATTCTGACTTTGTTGTCGCGTCTGCTCACCTGTAATTATGTCAATAGGCTGCTGTGGTACTTGCAAATAGGTAGCTGCTGCTATGGTACCTTGTTCTTCAGATTCTTCCAGAACATCTTCACACGCTTCTTCATTAAGAGTTTGTAATGCACCACAAATCATTTGTTCTTCTAATGTTACCTTTATTATAAATATATTTTATAAAATAGTTGTACACAATAAATAAAAATAAGAACTTTTTATATTTTTATTTTGAATTATAACAACTTAAATATAATTTACTTAAAGTTATTTACTTACTTGTTTTTCAACTGATGATATTTTTGACCCTTTTTGATCTTTATCGTTTAAAGTTCCTTGGACATTATTACTATTATTAGAAGATCCTAGTATTTAAACATTTTAATCAATAAACATACAACATTTTTCATAAATAAAATAAAATTATTAGAAAAAAGTATATCAGGTTATCATTTTACACATTTATGTTATACCAAATATTTTTATACCTCTTCTTTCATGAGATTGGTTTTTAGAGCTACCCGTTCTTGTGTGTTTAAAATTAATATTACTGTTGGTTTCATTATTTAATAAGTACTCTTTATCTCGCAATGCTAATAAAACTATACGGAAAAGTTCCCAATCTCCAAAGTTCATTTTTAATACCTACAAATCAAATATATGATACATTTAATACTAGATTAAATTAAAAATATGTTTAATTACATTTTTCAGTTCATTTAAATTGCAATGTAAGAGCACACAACCAGTAAGATTGTTATCTTTAATTATTTGTGTATATTTTGGAATGTTTGATTCTTGTAAATCTCTAATTCTTGTTAACAACTTACAAATTTCATCAACACTCGATGTTGACAGTTTAATATTATTAAATTCATCCTAAAACATAATAATCAGTTAAATAAGAAGAAATAATTTAAAAATATATTAAATTTGTAAGTTATCATTACGGATAACGATGAAATAGAAAAATTTTGAAGTTGGTTTGGTAATTCATCATAAGATGTATGCCATCGATTTTGAACTTGTTGATTCCATAAAACAGCAGATTGTGGTTCATTTAGCATCAATGTTGTCGGTAAAGTTTCATGTTGTAGTGATAGTTTAGCTCCCATTTTCTTAAATTAATTTATTGGTTAGTTATAACTTAAATATATAATATAGAGTTAAACCAACCTGTCTTCTCATAAGTTGATTTTGCACTCTACGAGTTTGTAGTTCATTATGTGTTATTGTTGGTCTAAAAATAGTAGAATCTTCAGAGTTTTGCATTTCATCTTTAATAACTTTTCTTAAATATGGATCCAAATTGATAGTAAATGGTAAGAAAATTCTTAAATCGCTAACCAGTAATGTAGTTCGATGAAAAGAAAGAAATATTTCAAATTTTTTCTCATCTTTGTCCATTTCCATTAAAGGATCGATGTCTTTAGAAAGTTGTATTTGACGACGTACTCTGTTTATTATAATTTTAATCAAAATAACGATTATGTTAACAAATATATTAAAATTAAAATTACTTTTCATATAAAGTTTTTAATGACATTGAATCATCAATAGTATCCTCATTAGTATCATGAAAAATAATCATCCAAGATATTCTATAAGGCCATTGTTCTGTAATATTTATCCAACTAGCTAAATGATACCAATTAAATTCTAATTGAAACGCTTTCAATAAACGACCTAAAAAAAGTCATATATTTTTTAACTTAACTAATTAAGTATAGATTATTTATTTATTTCATTATTTTTAGATACCTGTAATATAAACAATATTCATTAAACGTCTCATACTTCTAGGATTCACATCACTAAAATAGTCATCAGTCAACAAAATTTTTGACAGATCTTGTGGACCACCTAATCTATGTATGTTGCTAGCTATGCTACTTGCAATACTTTCACTGGATTTTAATTTATTCCTGGTAGAATTAATGTTACCCTTGCTTCGACTAAGTCCCCCAGAAGAACCCATTGTAGGTTTCAAAGTTGTAGATTCATTAGATAATCGTCGTGTTGAAGCCTATAGTTAAAAATAAAATTAATAAAACAAATTATTTCATTATAAAATTTTCTTACCGAATGTACCAATCCACATTCATCCATTTGATTAGTAACGCTTTTACGATGAGATTGAGATGATTTTTGAGCTAATTTTACCTTGCGTAAACCAGAATTTTGAAGAAAAAATGGCAAATGAACCATATTTTTAAGGTAATCGTGTCCAGAAAAATTCATGTCATTTAACAACCGTCGACTATTAAGTTCAATTACCTGCAAAAACAATTTTTATTATCATGAATTATTAAATATTCTTTAAATATACATGAAAAAAAGTTAATTATTTTCAAACCTGAGAAATTGCATGCGGATCAATAGCTAAAACAACTATAAAAGGAGTATTTTGTTCAGAAAATAACATCCGTACAGCATCTAAAAGTAATAATATTTTGTCCTGTTCACAGGAATCTAGACCATCAATAATTATTACCAATCTAGTTTGCTGTTGAGTAAATGCATCTAAACAACGCACCTTTAATCAAATAAATAAAATTAATCAGCATTCATTAAATAACTATCTCACAAATAAACAAAAAAATATTAAATATAATACCATTTCTGTCATTAAATTCACTTCAGTTCTTAATGCTTGAATAAATCCTTCAGACTTTAAAGTATCTAATCTTGATGTAGCTCTTCTTAATTGTTTACGTTGTGAGAACACTAATGATTGCAGTAATTGACTGAATGTATATAAATTTCCTATCAATAGTAATAAAATAAACATCCCACAGCAAAATAGTATAACATTTCCAATAGCTTTGTCAATTGAAAAATCACTAAGTAATTAAAAAGAGTACAAAATTTAAAAAAATAAAATTATTTCCCATTAAAAACAATACTTACTTTATAAAAGTCAGTGTACCATTGTTCATAGCAATAATTAGTGTGACTAATAGAGCACATAGAAATGATATTTCAAATAGTATTATGTTTGGCATGCAACATAATTTTCGCCATTTCCAAGGTGAAGTAAGTTTTACTAAAATTTTCATATATTATTAATAATCATTATTTATAAGAAATAAAAGAAATCAATTAGCTAACCAGATTTTGGACGAAAAGCTCTATATAAGCGGGTAGAAATTGATCCAAAATCTTTTTCAATTGAATCATATAATGAACCTATCATTTGAATAATTGTACTTTCTCCCGATGTTGTACTACTTACTCGAGTTTGGTCAGTAAAATAAAATCTAAATTAATTTATAATAAAAATATATTTAAATTAAATTTGATACATAAAAATTTGATATTTAAGTCATAAATACCTAATAGGTTGTGCTGTAACCGATGTCCCCCAACTTGAACCTGGTGGATGACAAAATATTATTTGTAGAATTATTCGTGTTGTTACTGCTTTTTGACTTAAATAGCTGATACAATTATAAGCCCAATCAAGTCTATAAAATTAAATAATTATACATAACAATTAATAAAAAAGATAATAAATAAGTGATTTATAAAATAATGATAATACTAACCTATGACTGCCATAGTATACCATTATTAGGAAGAAAAATATACCAGCTAATAAACTAAATGTTGTTATAATTGCAATAAGTGATGATGATGTCAGGACTACAACTATAGTACCAGCAATGAAACAAAAGTGAAGTGCCACACCCAATATTAGCCATGGGAATTGGAAAAATGGATCTGTCCATTGATGAGCAAAATTTTTCATTTCCTCTAAAAAGGTAACAGGCATATATATTTTAAAGTTTTATTTTTAATAATGATAATTAATTTAACTATTTTAATAATTTATTAATAAAGAAACTATTTGATTAGTCAAACTTTTTACCTCTCAACTTATTAAGCAGGAATGATTTTCCACTACCCCACTTAGCATATAACCCAACAGTTATTGGCATTGATAAAGTAGGTTCACTAAGCATATCAGCCAGTGCACTGCTATAAAGATCATATCCCAGTAAGTTTTCATTGTCTTCATTAGTATTAAGACGCCTCGAACCAAATATTTGACTAAGGATAGGCTTTTGAGCGTTGACATCCATATTGTATGGTGTTTCACCTGCTCGATTTGGTCTATATAAAAGCTGACTGTTTTTAGGATTTCTTAGCAAAATTTCAACAATTCCTCTGGCTCTAGCTCTCATAGCAATATGTAAAGCAGTATCTCCACGCTTATCTGTAGCTGACACACGAGCACGCTTTTCAATTAAAAGTTGAACAGCTTCAGCATTACGGTTTCTAACTGCTCGCATCAAAGGTGTATCACCATCCTTAATAATAAAACAAAATTGAAAACATATTAAATAGCTCTAAATTTATATACTGCTTACTTTTGTTGAAATTTCTAAATCGGGATTTGCACCAAGTAATAATTTAATTATTGCTGTATTTCCTTTTTCTACAGCAATATACAATGCAGTTTTTCGTTCCTATAATTTAAACAATTAGTCGATATTAGTGTTTTATTTGGATAAACTAATTAAAAATTAGGGTTTAAAACTAATTTGTTATTTTTTGCATAATGTGTAAATCCTTGTTTTGGAAGGAAATTTAATAAATTAAAGGCAAATCTAAAATTTGTAAATATTCATCATAAAATTTTAGCAAAACTATTTAAAAATATTTTTAATGTAACAATTAAATAAATTACAACCTTTTGAATTTACATATTTTTTATTATAAGTTAATAAAAGCAAAGATGGGAGTAATGTACCTAATACTCTAAATATAATTTAAATAATAATACCAACAATTAATTTTAAATATGTATAAAGCTAAAGACTCTAACTTTGTCAAATATTTACAATTCAATAATTTGTGGTATGTTACAAATGGCAAACCATATACTAACATGAACTTCAACTTACTCAATAAAAACATAACTACTCAAGATTTCAATAAAATTTACAAACTTGAAGAATCAACTAATCAACCAAAAGTTTTAAAGAATCTTTTACAATTAAAAACTATTAATTTAACTCAGAAATTTTAACTGTGCAACTTTTTAAAATGGTAGTCTTTTAGTTTTATTATATTTTCTTTTGTATTTTACCACATGTATAGATTATAAATAAATTCAATAAAAATATTTAAAATATAAAACTAAAGTAGGTAATTAAAAATATAATTGTAATATTAAATGCCAATTAATATAATTTTATTTTATTTATACTTTTCCCATAACATCAACATCTGCATATTTTTTAAGAAGGGCTTCCACAATATTTCGATGTCCTCCTTTTACAGCATGTATAAGGTTAGTATCTGAACTACGATCCTGAAAAAAAATTAAAATTTTATAATTTTATCAATATTTAATTGAAATATATTATAACTATATCTATTTACTTGTATATTTATATAAGCTCCAGCGTTTAAAAGGGAATTAGCAATATCATAATATCCTTCTTTACATGCAATTGTTAAAGCAGTACATCCATCTTGATCTAAAGCATTGACATTAGGCTTACGTTCAAGGAGTAGATTCACAACTTCAGTGTGATTTCCCATAGAAGATACTAATAATGGAGTCCATGAATACTAAAAACAAGTGAACCATTAAATAAACAAATTTTTATACTTAATAATAAATACAATATTTATAATTGAATTGTTTTATATATATAATTTATACTTACCATTCCAGCAGTATCAACATTAGCTCCAGCTCTTAATAATGTATCAACAAGTTCTACATCACCTTTTCTACATGCCCATACTAATGCAGAAGTTCCATACTACAATATTAAAACTTGTAACTATTTTCACAAAACATTATTAATAATTTTATACAAACCTTGTCACCAACATTAACTTTAGCACCACGTGCTATTAAATTACATGCCAACTTTGTATGTCCTCTACCTGCAGCCCAAACTAATGCAGTAATGTGAAAATTTCCATGAGCATTTATGTCAGCCCCTCGGTCCAATAAAAAATTAGCCAAGTTAGTGTATCCACAATAACTAGACCAAATAAGTGACGTCCATCCTCCCTAATATGTAGTTAATATATTATTAACATTTATAAATCATTCATAGATTACTAATATTATAATAAAATATATACCATATCTCGGTGTTCAATATCAGCTCCATGATCTAATAATTCAGCACATATATCAATATGGCCTTCTTTGGCAGCACAAATTAATGCTGTCCAATTATCCTGGTAAATTAAATGTTTACATTAAGTTAAACATATTTGGATATTTAAAAGAAAAGAAAATAACATAAATCAATATATTTTTTTATTTTTAGTTATAAAATATTAATTTCAAAATAATATAATGCTGAAAATTACTTACATTATCTTCAATGTTAACATCTGATCCATGATTAATAAGTTCTCTAAGAAATTGTAATTTCCCTTTAGTAGCGGCATAATGTAAAGCAGTAGCTCCATTCTATAAAAAATGAATAAATATAATTAAAATTAGATAAAAAAAATCTATTCATCACAATTTATTTATCTAATCTTACATCATCACGATCGTCAACAAGAACACGGCGGTTTTCAAGAAATCCTTGAAGACCTTCTAAATTATTTTCTGAGATGTAATTATGTAGAGCTCTGTAGCATAACGACACCATTGAATCACTAGTATGCAAATTCTATGAAAATTAAAATGTAAAAAATTAAAATGTGATATTTCATGTATTTAGTAAAAAAAAAAAAAAAATATATATTAATGAAAATTGGTTTTAAAAACATTATTAAAGCAAAAACAAGCAATCAAACTCATTTAAAATATTTTTAACAAAAAAAAAAAAAAAAAAAATTAAATACCTCAATGATAAAAATATGTGTTATATCATTTTACATTCTAATTGAAGCAAAGAATGTAATGATTTTACAACAATATTTGAGTGTTTATGTGAAGACATTTTATCTAGTAAAAAATAATGTTCCAATAACCAACATTAAAGGAAGTTTTTGGAAACAAAATGGATTTATTTTGTACTTGGATGGTCAGTCAAAAATAGAAATTTCTTAATATCTATTAAAATAATCAAGAATAATGAAAAAATAATATACATAAACATTTGTTAAAATGTTAGGTAATATTATTCTTGAAATTATAATCAAGATTATTAAACAATTAGATCATTGCTACTCAAAATTGTTTTTCATTTATACAAAGGTGCATCATTGAATTTAAATTCAATAGGCTTATAATAGTGAGACAGCAGAGTTATCTACCAAACAGCCTTTTAATTATTGGTTCATACAATGGCATAGTAATGGGTGAAGAAGGATGATGGAGATAGATCCCTCCAGAACCTTATTTTTTTAAATGTGTAATGTTTTGACTTATACTCAAAATAAGATTATAAAATTATCTATATTATGTTACAATTATGAATATAATATGCAATATAGGGCTATAAGGGCATAGGCATGGTTATAAGCCTCCCACTTTATGTTTATCCAATAAATTATTCAAAGCAAAATTATTAAATGACATCTATTACAAAAATACAAAAATAAATCATCATAATTATATTTTAATATTTTTTTAGAATTCAATAATTAACAATTGTATAAATATAATAAATTTTAAAATTAAAGTTTATTATTATTCTAATAAATGATGCATAATACTATATGATATGTTATGATATACAAGCGAAATCATAAATAATTAATGGGTAATAGGTATACTTCAGTTTCAAATAAATTGAAAATTTTATAATACTTATATTAGAAAAAAAAAATATACAATCCATTATTTTTATTTAATATAATACACTAATAAGAGTCAAACAAAGATAACAACTGTTATGTATTAGGGCTTGAAAGTTATTCTATGAAAAAACTTAATAAAATTAATCATGAATAAAAAGAAAATTAAATTTATTAAAATAGATATACAATTTATAAAATATTATTGGTTAAGAAAAATCAACTTTTGAGTAAACAGATATTTTTAACATTATTTATTTATTATTATTTTTTTTTTTTTTAAATTAACAAATTTAAAAAAATATAATTTTAATTTTAGAAAAATTTTTTTCTTAAAAATATATAGATTGACTGTTGTATCAAGCAAGGTGGATTAAATCAATCCACCTTGGTATCCAATCTATACAAAATCAGTTAAAAGATACTTGATATATATAATACCTAAATAATCATTTTTATACTCCTTGGGTAATAATAATTAAAGTTAATCTTTCTATGTATTTAACTATAAGTAATTCCTGCTTGGCAAATGGCAGTTGATTTCAATGATAGGAAAATAATAGTTTGATATTATTTTAAGATCTAAGCTTAGTAAGTAAGCATACTAGTATAATTAAATATCTAGTTCATATTACTGTATTAGATGTATTATTTTTATCACAAATATCAATAACTAATTTTTATAAATATAAAAAACATATATTTCATAATTTGTAATTAGCTAAAAAATATTGAGACAAAATTTTTCCTATTAACATGCTTAGGAGCAAATATTAATAAGCTAAACCAATGTTTCTCAACCAGTGTATTGCTAGTAAGTCCAAATGTGTGATGAAGTATATTAAATGAAACAAAACATACACACATTTTTGATATGATTTACAAAAATTAATAGGTAATTGATAACATTTATAAAATAATAACAAATAAGTTATCTATTAATGACATTTATCACTATTTTTTATGCTATATTTTTTCTTAGTTACCTACTTTTAATTTTACATTACTAATAAAATGTAATTATTACCCAATAATCTTATTTATTTTTTTTTTGTGTATTGAATAGTATGAAATATTTTAGTAGTTTGTTGACATAATACAAAAGTTGAGAAACAATGGGTTAAACCCTGTAGCAAAGCTCAACAAAAATTTGTTTAGCCCTCTTTAAAATTTTTCTGATTAAGATAGATGACACAAAAATTAATAAAATCCAAAAAATATAATTTTTGAATTTCTTTGAAATAACCTAGCTTTACAAAATTTATAGTCTGTTAAAGTCTATGACTCAATGACTCAATACTCCAACATGAAAATTAAAAAAATAAATATTATTTCAATGAATAAAAATTTGATACATATTTAGTAATTTTTAGGGCATATTTTTTATAGCAAAAAACCTGGTTTCAGTTATAATATCACTTAAGTACTTAAAGTAAGCTTAAAATAAATGTTGAAAGTCAATGCTATAAAAATAATAACTAACAATTGAATATCACAACAAAATACTAGATCTTTTAAATTTACAATAGCTTGTGCTGTATATCTGTAACTGTTTTCATAATATAATAAGATTATTTTATCTATATAAATAAGTAAAAAATGTCTATGATTTTATTGATCTAGAAAAATATATCAAACAAATCTAAATGTTAAATTTATAAAATACACCTAAAATATATTGTCAACGATTTAAATCTTTGTAAGTTCAAAATATATTAGATTAAAATTAAATTAAGTTTAAATTATCGAATATTATAGATAAATATGTAGTATATTGTATAGTGTAGTGTTGAAACATGAATCATATAGATTAACTACATATATAATAAAAAGTGAAGCTTAGCTAGTTTAAAAACTCATTAATTCATTATTAAGTGTTAAACAACAGAAAATCGGTGTTTTAGTGAGGCTGGTGTTAGAACAATATTTCAATTCTACTGACCGCCGATGAAATTTTTCTGAAATTTGCAAAGCTGAATCTTTTGTTTGTATTATCAGTAGGTGGTAATGAACTATCATCATATAATGGACCAGTGATAGAAAATGATGGTAAACGATTTGACAACCCAGTAAGGAAGCCTTGACTACGTGATCTTTGAGGCCGTCTCAAATCGCTAAACTCATTAGTTGTTGGAAGTTGTAAACGTAAAAATGAAAAACCTCGATTGTAACGAATGTTGACTGGTGCACTTTGACGATCTTCATTGTCTGTCATATTTATATAATTTGATCTGTGCGAAAATGTTGTTACTTTATGTATACAAATTATTATGATAATTCATAATAATATTATTTTTACCTAATAATAGATATGTACATCATAAGTCTAAATATTTTTAAATTTTTTAACTTAAAAGCAATTAAGTCTAGGAAGGTTACATAAAAATCATAGAATTAATTAAAACTAAACATTTTATTTATTATACATAAAAGGAATAAAAGAATTATTTGTAAAAGTGAACAATTTACTTTATCAATATATTAAATCTAATACAAATTACAACTTAAATATAACTTTGTGTTTCTAAGAATTTTCTAGATTTTGTATTTATTTAAAACCTTGAATACTAAAATATTGGTTAATGTTTGAATAATTTGTACTTGTAAAAAATATAAAATACATTTATTTCACATTAAGAGACATCAAACTTATTTTAATGAATAAAAATTTTACTTGAATGATAAATTATTTTTATTGTTGTTGGCAATATTACTTATAGTTGGATTTTATTTTTCATAAGTGTATTATTATAAATATTTAGAAAATAAAGTACTTACTAATTTTTAATATATTAATTTATAAAAAAAATTCTTATGGTCAATAGATATTTATTTTTTTATATTCACAACTTATAACTATAATATTTTCACAAATTACAGCAACAATGTAGGCAATCAATTATTAATGTTTAAGATTATTAAATATATAATGTACATATTAATATATACCTACATAAACATATTATATTACATCCAAGTACTTATTATTAATTGTTTAAATAGCAAAATTACATAATCTCAAAACCAATTTACATTATTTATCAAATTAATGTATTTTATCAGTTTATCCACTTAACTATTTTATTTGCAGTAAAAGTAAATCAACAAAACCTAGTTTAAACTATACAAATACACATACATGGATGTATTATACAATTTTCCACATTTAGTTATATCTTTCCTCGGTAATTTTATTTTTCTATTCTGTTACTGATTACAGATTAATTTTCATATTAGTACTATATGTAATGCTATGTTACCTGGGTATCGCCATTGATTCTTTTCAAAAAATGAAAATAACTTAAAATGCTTCCATAACTTCTGCTCACATTATAGCTCAGTGATAATGGTAATAGTTCTACAGAACTATGATTTGATTTAAATTTCCACTGAAGCCTAGGCATAATTAACTCAAATACATGACAAAAAATACAGCTTTTAGATATTGAAATAAGAAGAAAATATTTTTTTTTTGTTCTTAACTGTATATCTTTCTATTATAGGATTAAAAATATTGTTAATAGATTAGATAATCAAATAAATTAGGAACTTTACACTAGAAAATATAATTATGAAATTGTATTATATGTTTATTATTGCAGGTGTATGAAACACTTATTGGCTAAAAACTAATCGATTGATCATTAGAATGCCCCCACTGAATGACGTTTTAAAATATATTTCAATCAAAATTTCTTTATCAATATCCCTGAGGAGGAGTGCCTTATATTTATCAAATAATACATACATTAAACATGTTTGACTAATTAATCTAAATAGCATTAATAAAGTAAACAAAATACGATGACATCATAAAAAAGATATAAGTTATTGTATCTAATAACCAAACAAAAAGTACTTAACAAATCTAATTAAGCTATAGGTGAAGTTTTTAATCTATAAAAACTAACATTCAACTATCAACATTTTATAGAATACGCACTTCATAGTTTATAACTGAATAATCTGTAAATTTTTCATAAAGATAATTGTGGCAAATTTTATAATACCATTTAACATGTGCACGTAACATTTTAAAGCTATTATTTATAATAAACTGATAAATTTTTATAAAACACATTAATGAATATTATGAATATGATATAGTTGGAAATTAGGTTTATATTTATTTACGATTTTATCTACCAAATCTTATTTTATTGATACCTAATAATATACCTATGGTAATTAAGATTATCTCTTTTATATACAAATATAGAACCAATACAAATTTAGGCATTTAACATATTTTATATTCAATTTTTCTATAACAATATCATTAAAATTTATTATCAAGTTCTTATATTTATTAATATCACACTTTTCATTCTTATGTTAATACTAGAATTATTCATATGAAAACATTTATAGTGGTAAATCAATATAAAATGCAGTTAAAATAATTTAGTTCTAAATGTAATTAAATATCATAAAAATTATAAAACAGGTATGTAGTTGAAAAAAATAATATGCATATAATTGTATCTAAGGTTTATTTAATAAAAATATAGGTCAAGTGCAAATGGCACTTTAGTGTATATATAAATAATATAGGTCATTTTATAGAACCAAAGACCTAAAAATTCTAATAAATATAACAAATACATTAAGAATAATTAATTTTAAATCACAGTTATTAAATTAGAATTGAGCTAAAATGAAATTATCAATTAAATTTAAAATAATAATAATAAATTAAAAAGATTAGAACCCACATTAAATAATTTTGTTTTCTATTCAAATACTCCTTAAGTGATAATAAGTATTAGAATTCCAACAGAGTATGAAAGTTTTAAGGTTTATAATGTATATATATATATATAAAAAAATATTTTATTTTTTTTGTGTTTGTGAAATAAACAAATAAATAGTTCCAAACATTAGTTCTTTGTATAAAAGATTGAATATGTTACAATTTTTAATAATTTTCAAAAATTTGCAAAGCTAATAAAACACAAATATCTGTATCAATGATTTATTATTGCATTTAAATTGAAAGAGCATGATAGTCGGCTAATTTCAATCCTAATAAACTTTTTTTCGTTTTTAATTTTTAAAAAACTGATAACACACTTCACATTTTACGCTATTTGTATTTTGTAATAAGATAAACATAATTTATAACTATATTTGGAATATATGATTTAGAGCCCAAATAATTTTAAAATTCAGTTTAATAGTTATAACCTTAATTGTTTTTTGTTATAATTTATAATACATAAAATATATATAAATTATATAAAGTTTTATAAAAATGGATAAGTAAAATACATATAATAGAAATGGATTTAGTATTTTACACAAAATAGATAGTTTAATAATTTTAAAATGATTAAAAACCTTCAAAGTAAAATAAGTAGGAAATTTTATCTTGATAATAAGTATAATTACATAAGTACCTCTTTATTTTTGTGTAATAACTTTCAGACAATTATAATTTTAATCAAACTTACATAGAAATAATTAATGACTATATAATATTAAAAACAATGTTTTACCTACCTGTATACACTTATTATAAACATTTTTTCAGATAACTGATAATAATTTTAGTAATTTTGAATTAATTCTTATTATAGTTATAACCATAGCAAGTACTTTGATTGCACATTTATACGTTTGTATAAATAATACAATTTAAGTACTATACTATAAACACGTCTTTATAAAATTATTAATTAAAGAAAATTAAAAATTCATGAACACTATGTATTAATTAATTGTTTGTTTTATAAATAACACAAATTTAATATTTGTTCACCATCTATTTTAAGATATTTAGTATTATTTACCAATGCAATGTTTAATATTAAAATATATACCTAATCAGTTTAATGTTTAAAATAAATAAGTACTTACTTTATTTGTTTAATTCAAGAAACATGATCTTTTACAAAGTATTTTGAAATAACTAGTATCCTGAATACATGAAACTGTCGATTAAAAATGGTGCATCTTACTAATTAATAGGACACTAATTACGATGAGTACTTTTTTTAATAATAATTGGATACTATTAAGTATATATATATATATAGAGTATGTAATAGAAAAATAATGATATCTGTCAAGTATTTTCCTGGAAACTGTAATTTGTGATATAGTCACAGATATATTTGTGGATATAGTAAATAGTAAAGTAGTAACTACAATATAATAACTTATAAGGAAAAACAGCTGTTCAGTTATCATACAATAATAACTCAGATAAGAGCTAAAAAAGTTAAATAATATTTTTTTTAACTTAAGTAATACCAACAAAAACAATGGCAATTTACACTCGGTTTTAGTGATTGTAAATTTATAAATTGTTATTTTTATTACGGTATCTATTATTTTTACTCAATATTTGGTAGGTATTGTTTATGTTTAATAATAAGGTAATGGATCAATGCCAAATTGACGGTATCGAGGAACTCAAAATTGTTAATGATGTTCATCTTGAGTCTACTAATAATAATATGAAGTAAATAGCAACATAAAATCTTACTATTTACCTAACTGATTGTTTATACTTGCTATTTGATTTATTTTTCAGATCAATCAAACACATTACTATCAAAAAAGTATGTAAAATAGTTTTTATTTTGTGAAGTATTCTAATTACTGTTAAAATCTTTATAAATTGATTACACTTTTTAGAACACTTCAGAATCAGATCATCGAACTCCTAAACGTAAAAGTGATACTTCCAACTCAAACATTTTGAAGAAAAAAAAAAAATATGAGACTGCTTTGGCTGCTATTTTTCCTGAAAATGACCAATCATACTCACAATATGCTCAAGGTATCTTTATTTTTTAATAATTATGATAAAAAATATTAAAAACACTTTTAACAAATTAAATCCTGATTAAAAAAAAAAAAGAAAAACAATTTGGTATTGTAAAATTCACAAATATTTTTATCTTCAAACAATTATTTAAATTCAATTCAATATTTTCAAATCTTCTCTTGCAGACTAAATTTATTATGTAAGCTATTTATCTCTTAATCATTAATACATAATATATTATAAATTAGCATGTATGTTATAAGTTTATTTTATTAATTTTTGTTTAATAATAGTCATAATACAAACAAAGTATTTTATTTTTTTAGATTATGCTGAAGGATATATGAAAAAAATGCGAGAAAGATTAGATATTGAATCGTTTGATTTAGCCATAAAACTTTTAGTATCTTTTGGGGATGCTGATGATAGCAATATTAATCTTTTATACGAACGAATAACAGAAGTATTAACTGATAAAAATGATGATTTAATCTATGAATTCTTAGGATTTTTACTACCAGGACAAGCTTTATCAATCGGAAAATTTACAGATTATCTAGAATTAACTAGGATAAAAGAATTTATAAGGAAGTTACAAGTATGTAACTAAACTATTTTGCCATTCTTAGTTTTATTAATATTTTATTTTTATTAGGTTTGCATGAAAAAACAACCAACTCAAGTTCGTAAAATATTAAATAATTTATTTCATTTATCTAAAAGTGAAAATATTACTCCATTAGAAGTTCATACAGCTATGCTTCCTTTATTAAAAAATAATCCAATTTTAGTTGATTGTTTTTTTCAATTGATTCCAACAGAACATCCTCCCGAGAGGTATGTAATACCGTTATTATATTATTTTATCTTAATATTGCTAATTCGTTGAATACAATTTTAGCTTTTTTTCTGATGACAATTGGGAAGACTTGGATATTGATCAAAGTAATAACTGTGGGATAGATTATGAAGAAATAATTCCATCGGATTCAGAAGATCATACTCAATTAAATATATGTCACTGTATGTGTCATAGACCTGGAGATAATACACATTGTAGATCTTGTGGTCTAAAGGTAATATTATTATTATTTTTTTGTTTGGACATTAAACACAAATTTATATTTTTATATGTCTTATCAAAGTATCTTTAATGTGTGTTATTTTGCATTTAAATCCATAGTTTCTAATATCATTGATAATTTTATGAATAATTTTTTAGATAATATTTAAGTAGTAAAATATAATAATATAATTAATGATATTATGTAAATAGTATTATTTGGTTTTGACCATTTTACAGAAAAATAAAATAAACATTAAATATAATGTCTATACATTTTTTTAAATTATTAAATCTATATAGAGGATAAAATGTTTTAATTGATTTGATTAGGGTGGCATTATTAGAGTAAAGACGATCAAAATAAGACAAGTTAGAATTGAGGTTAGATAATTTTAAACTTTTTATTTATGATAAAGGTACATTTATTCATTTATTTTAAATATTATAATTGCTTATAAAACATGATTATTGCTGTATTCTGGTAAGCTATTTCCAACAGTATGCATATTATTTTTATATTATTTCATACAATTTAAAATGTCAAAAATTCACTGTTACATGAATATAATATACTTTAATATAATACTTGCACGTACAATTAATATTATTTAATTTGATAAATAATTATTATAATTTAATAATTTTAATACGATTATAAACGTATTAATTAAAATAATTTTTTTCTTTTTCTAGTAAAATAAATATTTAAAAAATAAAAATATGGAATGTAATATAAAATTTAATTCTTTATTTTTTTTAAAAAGTTTTTTAAAGGTCGCATCTACTTTGATACACCCGAAGGATTAAAATTAGCAAAAATAAATTTTGAAGGAGCAGACCCATCAATTGTACAGTCTAAGATTGATAAGACTAAAGAAAATATTACAGTAAAACAAAAAAATAGAAAAAGTTTAATTAAAAATAGTTCCCCTGGCTCAGCAGAAGATATTAAAGGTAGCACAGGAACAGGTTAGTTGTCATAATTTATTTTTACTTTGATAATTTTTTCAGTTATTATAATTATATTTATAGAATCTGAAGAAGATCTGATAGATGTAAAACCAAAAAAACGTCAAAAATCAAAAGTAGTACAGTCATTAAAGCTAAAGTTTAAAAAAGAAGAAAATCCTAAATATAAAGATGAACAAGAATCAAACATTGAAACAGGAAAGTCTATTGTTCATGTTACTAATGAAGAATTGAAAAGCAGTGAAATGGTATTTTTTTGTATTCCTAAAGCAGAAGCTAGTGTGAAAATTATACCCAAAAAGAAATTAAAAGTTGATATTAAAGAAAATGCAATACAACAGGATTATGATGCTACAGTTAATCTGGATAATTTAAATTTAGATGTATTTAAAAAGAATAGAGACATTAAAACTGAAGTGTTTTCAGATAAAAATGATGTTAATGATGTATCAAAAAAATTAAAAAAAGAATTTAATTTCTCACCTTCATCTGTTGCTATCAATAATGTACCAGAAGTAGACATTAAGCATGAGGAACATCAAATACCAAACCAAGTTAAAGAAGAATTTTCTAATGATATCGTTAATAGCAATTATTCTGAAAATTGTAACCAATCAAGTAACATACACCACAAAAGTATAGAAAAATCAAATAATCTTAAAATTAAACAGGAGTTTATTGAAGAATTAGACATCAGTAGTATTAGCAATAAGAAACAATGTAATGATCCTAATATCCCAATTAAGTTAACAGAAAGTAATTTGTTTGCTACTTCTACATCTGATATTAATCAAACATTACTAGATAAAAATATAACATTAAAAAGTGAAGCTATTGATAATTTATCCGAATGTTATGTTCATGTTAGAGATAGACGAGACAATAACGAATCTGAAAAACAATTAATAAACAAATGGACAATAGATGAAGATAAAATTATACTACAAACTTGTAAAAGAGTTGAAGACATTGAAGTTTTATTAGAAACAATAAATAGACGAATACCAAAAAGATCAGTATCAGAAGTAATAGCTATTTTTAAGTAAATTCAACATCACATAATAATAATATATCTTTTAATTTACAGATACAAGAAAGGTTTACAACTTTGATGACTTTACTTGAACAGATGATTGAAGTAAAACAAAATTAACTATGTATTATAACACATTTATTTGTTATTTGTTAAAATAAAAACATACTAAAACAGTTTTTTGATATAGTTGTATTTCAGTCTTCATATCCAGGTGGTCTTGGTATTCTTTTATTATCATAATCTTCAAGATTGACTTGTTCCAAAAGTTTTTTATACTCAGTTTCTATTGTGACACTGCCTCGAGGTTTCATTTCAATACCTTGTTTCTTAAGTTCTTCTGGACTAATGAACTTAACTTTTCGATAATCATATCGAATTTGTGAAAATTCTCTTAGGCCAAATGATCCTCCAACAACCAACAAAATAAATGGTAATCCATATCGAATAAATTTATTTTTAAAAAAAATGTCCAATGATTTTGAAAAGTTGTCCATTGTTATGCGTTTATTAAACACATGTTAATTTAAGTATTCTTAAATGTATAAAAATTATAATTTAGTATAGAGTACAGATTACTAGAAAAACAAAAATTTTAACAACGAAGTAATTCTGAAGCCTATAACATACGAATTCTGTGTCAATACTATTTCCTACAAAAAAATTGAAGACTGTAAAATAACCAAAATACTATTATCTATAAAGAACTCGATCTAAGCGTTAAACAGCTGCTGTAAAAAATTATTGTTGATAATATTAACTTGATAGTCCTGATAATAGTTCCATTTTTTGTAAATTTGATTTCAACGAAATTTGGTTTTTTAAATTTAAATAATAAAGGCTTATAAAAATTTTAAATTAAAATGAAAACGTTTAGCAAGCTCATTGTTTTTTTACAAATTATGAATCATATGTAATCTAAAAATCACAATTCAAGATAATTTCATAAGATATCTAAGTTTGTGATAACAACCTTCTAATTCGTGATACGAGAGTCGTAAAACGTAATAGTAGCCAATAGGTACGTTATGAAATTATGAATGAACTACCTATCAGTTATCAATGCCATCATCATTTTTAATTCAATGACGCCATGCATTGTGCCCATTGTGGATTTTAATTAATAATATTATTCAGGTATTAAGTATTAAGCAATAACATACAATTAATATTAATAGTCTTGATAGTAATTTTTATTTCAAATCAATATGAATTAAGCCAATTTCATTAATTCCTATTACATGGTTAATTTTTTAATTTTTTAGTTTTCAAAAAATCAAAATCATAAATCACAACTCTTGGTGAGTACCTACATAATTATTATTAACTTATACAATCTAATGCCTATTACATTATCTCCATATTTAGAGCATTAATTTTTAATATTATTTTAGAAAAAAAATGGGAGAGCTTCCTGGAGAATTCTCTAAGACATTCAGAACACAATACATCCATCCAACTATTAATGATATTGACTATATAAAACATTTACCGTTCAACCTTGATAAAGGTCCATACAAATCTGTAGATCACTATTTAGACACACAATTTCATCTCTTACGTGAAGATTTTATTCATCCATTAAGAAAAGCTATACAATATTATCGTAAAAATAAAACTACAGTCGGCATTAACCTGGTATGCAATAATGTATTGTTTGATGGTTCTAGAGAGTTTTTTGGAAACAAATTGGGCTTTATATTTAAATTTGATCCCAATACATATAACATTAATTTGTTTATAAATGGATTCTTACTACTTTTTTCTAAAGATGATTTCAACACCTTTTTTGCTGGACTTGTACTGAAAGATAACATTGAATACTTAAAACAAGGCATATTATTAATAGAAATGCTTGATAACATTGACATAAGACCAAACACAATTTTATCTATGGCACAGTGTGAACAATTTTATGTACCTTACAATTGGACACTCAAAGCTCTTCAACAGATGAACTCACATACATTTCCGTTGAAAGAGTACATAGTTTTTGCCTCAAACAAACATTATGCACCTGAATACTTAAATGATATTAATTATCAAAAATATGATATTGATGATTTTAAATTTAATATTTTGAATTATGAAGAATGGCCTACAGAAATTTATCTACAACAAGAGAGCAGTCAGTATGAAGCATTTAAAGCAGCATTGACTCATAAATATGCATTAATTCAAGGTGTTCCAGGCTCGGGCAAAACATTTATTGGCCAGCGAGTTGTTAAAGCTATGATTGAAAATTTGTATACAACAGGACGATTAAAAAATCCAATTGCTGTTATTTGTAATAATAATCATACATTAGATCATTTTTTAGAAAGTATCTTAAAAATAACTGACAAACTTATCAGAATTGGTAGTCAATCAAAATGTGAAGCTTTAAAGAAGTATAGCTTAAAAGAAATAGTAAAATTAAACAAATTAAAAATAAATAATGCTTTAGAAAAGAATTTGAAAGTTAAAGAGCAAGCCATTTTAGATTGTTATGAGAAGTGTGATAAATTGTATTTGGGTATTCTTGATTGGAATATTTTGAAAACTGTGGTACCAAAAGTGGCATTCAACACTTTTATAGATTCTTGGGATTTTCTTAACTGGTTATTTCATCCATATCCTGTGGACAAAATGTTTAAAAAATATAAAGTAGATCACGTAGATTGCCCTCAACATTGTCTTATTTTAGATGATGTAAAACAGCGTTTGTTAGAACTAACAGAACAAATTGCTGAGGGCAGTGAATATCATTCATTAAAAATCAAACAACAAATTACTATGCTGAAAAAATTTTATGAATACTTTGAGTACATGTTATCTTTTAATAATACAAAAGTATGTCCAATTGTTATTGATGATATCCATTTAATTCCAGCTGATCAGAGATGGGTATTATACTATAATTGGGTACATCAAATTGTTAATGATTATAAGAATATTTTAATTCCAATATGGCATGAGTATAATGACTTGTGTAAAAAACTTGATGAAGACAGATTGACACAAACTATAGATTTATTAAATGATATTTATGTAATTGGACTTACCACTACTGGAGCAGTAAAAAATAAAGATTTGTTAGAACGTTTAAAACCTCCAATTGGTAAGTATTTCTGTAAGAATTCTAAATTAATTAAAATTTAAAAATAATCTTAACCATAATTTTATTTTAATTGAAACAAAATAATTATATTATTATGGTATGTAACATAGTCGTAATATTAATAATTTAAATTAAATTTATGATATTTTTATTTATACTATGTATTACACCTGCAATTTTGTTATTTACTACTGATTTAAAATAAAAATATGATAAGTTGTTTTAAAATTTATTTTACTGAATAAAGTGTGTTCATATATTGAAATAGATATATCAGTTTAAATGCAGTAGGTAGTTTCTTCATTTTATTCATAGCTTAAAATTTAATTAGATTAATAAATTAATGTTTTATTATTATTTTGTTTAGTTATTGTGGAAGAAGGAACAGAAACATTAGAACCATTCATAGTTGCATCATTGACTGAACATTGTCAACATTTAATTCTGATTGGTAAAATTTTCAATTTTATTTATTGATAAATAATTAATTTATACTAGTGAGTAGTTACCATCATTCAATATAAGTTTTAGTATTTACTTGTATATATAGTAAGTAGTAATAATGAGTCCTATAAAAAAATAAATATTTTTTTTATACATTTAATATTAAATTTAGGAATATACTTATTTATTTAGTTTAACAACTTTAAGAAACTTTAAGATAGTTAATGTAGAAATATAAATACAGTTAAATTTAACTTAGATTTTTCTAATAAATTAGCGGAAAAAAAATAACAATAGTTTGAGCCATAACAAATGAACAAGTGACTTATTTCCATCATTATATTGTGTTTCATAATCCCACACCTAGCCAACAACCAAACCAAAGGTTCAGCGTGTGTGTAACACTACATTGTGAAGACATTCTTTTTATGTTCAAAAGTATATGTATTTGTTCTTGACTTTCAGCTGTTAACTGGATGTTCGCTATATAACGGATTCAGCAATATACTAATTTTTTGGCTCTGACTGAAAGTAGAGAAATAAATATTTACTTTATTAGTAAAGCAATATATTTTACATAGAGTATAGTTAGACTCTATTATAATTATTAGAAGCTATTAGTAATATATCATTAAATACAAAATGGAATAATTTTAATACAAAGAATTTGTATACATTATCTAATAATTAAAGTCCACAAGCTAAACATGATTAATTATCTGTTAGCATATAGCATTATATAATGTACTTAAACTACTGATTTATTTAGTTGTTTTAAATACATTTCTTTTATAATTTAACTTCATTTTAATTGAAAATTTATTCAACTAAATAAATAGATAATATTAATTTATTACATTAAATAACTTTTATTTTAATTATTTAGGAGACCATAAAATAGAACGTCCAAAGACATCATCATACACTTTGGCAAAAACTTATAACTTCAATCAAACACTTATGGAACGAGCAATAAATAATGGTTTGCCTTTAAATCGACTTATTAAACAATTCAGAATGCGGCCAGAAATAATGTCATTAGTCCTACCGTCCATTACTGATCAATTAGAAAGTAGTGAACAAACAAATAATTTTCCAAATGTTATTGGAATAACACAAAATGTGTACTTCATTGATCATAATATTACAGAGGTATTACTTTTTAATTTTTAATTGGTATTATTAAAATATTTAACTAAACAAATTTAATTAATTAGGATAAAAGTCACATAAATTTACATGAAGTTAAATTTGCAATTGGACTTGCTCGTTATCTTTGCTTACAAAATTATAAACCAGAAGATATAATGATTTTGACATCACATAAAGATCAAATGTATGAACTTGTAAAGGTAAATTTGAAAATTCCATTGTTTTAACTATTTTTTAATATGTATTTGAATTATAATTATTAGCTTAAAGATGAATCTTCACTTATTAAAAACATAAATATATCATCTGTGGATAATTGCTCATTAACTGAATGTGAAATTGTAATACTATCCACTATACATAGTAATAAAGGAGATGTAGGATTTTGGAAACATGAAAATCGGATATGTGTGGCTTTAACAAGAGCAAAATTTGGATTGTATATTATTGGAAACATAAACAATCTTATAAGCCAATGTGAATTATGGAATAGTGTCAAGTGTTCTCTTCAAAGTCTGAGATCTCTTGGTAAACTTATAATTATTTTTTTATTTTTTTATTTATTTGTATAAAATTATATCTTTTTAGGAAGTGAATTAACTTTAGAGTGTTCTATTCACAAAGGAACATTATCAAAAGTTTCCAAATCTGAAGATTTTGTGAATCGAAAATGTCCACGTCCTTGTTTGCAGCAATTAAAATGCAATCATTATTGTCAAAGTGTTTGTCATACACGTGATCGTGAACATATGTATATGTTTAAATGTAGGAATATAAACTGCAGGTATGTTTTATTGAGAAATATACTTAACATATTTGTATGATATTAGTATATTATAGTATACAGAGAGATTATTTTATCAAAAATATTTTTTTTTACTTAATTCCCAATCAAAATAACACTTGTATTTTTAATATTTTTATTATAATTTTTTGTATGACAAAGTGAAAACAAAAAATCATAGTGATAATAAATATTTAAAAAATGTTGTTTTATTTGAACAGGAAAGTATGTAAAAAAAAATTATGTTTTCAAAAACTTAATCAATTTTGAAATAATGAGTGTTGTTTAATAAAAAAAATCACTCAGTATAATATAATTAAATATATATTTATGTACAAATAAATTTCTTGTCTACAAACTTCTCTTCAAACATATATGAACCTATAGCCTTAAGTTACAACTTTGGGGGCTGTCAAGTCCACTAATATCAACAAAATACAAATTTTTCTATCCAAACAGTCCTAAACTCTGCCAAACATTTTTACAAACATCTTCTTTTTAGTACCCGTAATCACAAAAATCCACTATTAGCTAAACTTACTATCCACACTATCCCTAAAATCCCAGAAGACAATTAAAACGAATGTGGAGTCGAGACCTAATGGCTGACTAACTACCCACTAATACACACCCTAAAGTCTCAAAAATGGTTGGCTTCTTTTCTCAGGCCATCTGTCTCGATATTTTTGTAGATATTAAAGTTTTCCTTGTTCTTATTACAAAAATTATTCTTTACAAATTGTACTAATAAAATTTAAAAACAAAAATAAATATACAAATGTCATTCAAGTAAGTTTTCAGAATGATTCAGTGGAGATATTCTTTAATTTAAAATATTAAACTTAAAGTTGCTCTTCTTCCATATACTGATTCTATGAAATATAGATTTTGTATAATTTTAAAAAAATTTTGAAACTTCCATTTCCAAGAGTCAATTGAATTTTAATAGTACAAAATAAATTCATATTATAATGTTAAAACTGCTTAAACAGTATTGTAATTTTCTGTTATTTTTTTTTCAGATCATCTAAATCTTTAATCCGCTACCCATTAAGAGACATATTTCTGTTATTCTGGGAGTACAGCAAAAATATTATATATGATATAATTAGTCAACCCATTTGAAATGTTTAACTATGGTATTGATTTAAAATTGTTGACCTAATTAAAATAAAAATCAAGTTTTTCTTTCATGATGTGATACCTAAATATATAACCTGCTAGTCATGCTATGGATAAATGTATTAATATATTAGATACTATGTGTTTTAATAAAATGTTCCTGAATTTATGCTTATTTTATTTACGTATTTATTTTTATTAACAGTCCTATTCATCATTAACTATATAGTTAAGAATCTTCAAAAAAAGATTGTTTGAATTATAGTAAGCATTCAACTTATTCCAATAATCTTTTTTTTATAACAATTATTTGTGTACTATATTTTTTGTAGAAAAAAATATTCTATTCTATTAATATTCCTAACCTTAGATTGGTTCTATCACTCAGAGTATATTATACTTTCTATTGAATTTTTTTAACACTAAAGCCCTGCAAATTTTTAGTGGAAAGTCAAAAGTAGAGGCGTATTTAGGGGACACACCCTCCCCTATTCACAGTATTTGATACTTTTTTTTATTATTGAAAGTATTACCCTATTGGCAACTGGCAACTTGCAAGCTTAATTATATGATGACCTTTTTTTTATCTTGCTTCTATGTCTTTGGCCTGCTAGATTTTTTCTTTCTAAATAGCTTAAAAAAAATATGAACATTTTATCATAAATAGAAAATAATAACATAAACATTTTTTGTAAAAATTTCAAATACCTTCAGTTATACCTATTATGTTCTAGAATTACACTAAAAAGAAACAAAATTGATATTAAAGTAAATATTATTTTCACCCACACACGTAACTACTATGTTAAGTATCTACCTACTTATTATATTGAATATTTAAATATTTTATGAATACAACCAATTAAGTTAACAATATAATATACTCTGCTGTTGTTAATAATTAATTTCTAAATAAATATTACCCATAGATATATTGTTTAGAAATCAATCACACAAAGGTATGTATTGAACATCATATTACAGTAATAACACTAATAACCTTATCATATATAACAGAAATTAACAATAAATCTTATAGGATCTGACACTTTGTACAGTTATGAATTGTTATGAAATATGAATTATGATTTATTTATGACTTATCAATGTATGCATATTTTAATTATATTCATTTTTAACATCTACCCACGATTACAGTAATCTGTATGTTATATTGTTATCGTGTTTTATAAGATATTGTTTTTAATATTTTTACACATTTAATAGCAAATACTTTAACATGTTACCTACGCGTGTACGACACTGTCGACATTAAAGTTTAGAACCACTGATATTTTATTCAATAGTATAATACTATTTACTGATTTAGGTATTAGGTAGGTAAGTAAAAATAACAACCATGCGACATTGCGATTTGTGACTGAAGTTATTACAATGATTAGGTAGCCATCAGAATAATTTCGTATTTCCGGAATGTTGAACGTCCCAAGAATAGCAAATTGCGAGATTAACGATGGTTCAAGGTCTAATAACTTTAAATTATCATCTGCCATCGTAAAATATTAAATAGGTACCTAGGTTCGTATAATCCTGTGGAACATAAGTTTGCTTTTGAATTTTTGATGAATAATATAATAAAATATAAATAATAGTCAATGAGCATGAATACATTTTTAATCATTTTACCTATAAAACATATTAACTGTAATTTATAAACTCATTGCACGTTAGGTATGTACCTATACTTATGAATAAGTAGGTAACTGTAATGTATATTATATGTTATTATAGTAATATAAAATTACGATATTAAATCATTAATTTGATAAATCTATATAGTTTATGTACAACACCTATTACTAGCTATTATACCTACTTTATTTATTCATCATATGGCTAAATTATGTGGGTATTACATATTATATACATAATATATTCATATTACATATTATTATAATATTATGATATTAAAATTTAATGATATAATCATCGATAGTAATTGCGTATTTTTGCTGGTAAAATAATATTAACATTGAAGTTCAATACGGCTCAATGATTGAATATTTAGATACCTACTGATTTTCAATTACTTCAATAATTAGTGTTAAAAATAATCAACGGTGAACGCGTGCATGCATGAAAGTCATGGAACATAGGTGTTCTATGTGTATTCAATTATTGTTTACTATTTTAATTTTAAACAACTTGAATATTAGACACTAGCAAATATTATTTCATTTTAGCATGTTACTAATTAGTAGGTATTTTACTTTTTTAGTATCTATAAAACAAATATACTGAACAGTGAACTGCCACTATTACAAAACTTACAGCGGTTGTGGAAGGTTTTAAGTTTAGCTGTAGTTGTATGAGTACCTAACAGGTGTCAGATGACACTATGACAGTACACTTATTACTTGATGAATTTATCATTTTGGTTATGCTTGTGATAAACATTATAAAAACACAAAATATGATAACAAGATACAAGTAACAACATCATACATCGAGACGGATAAATCAAGCATAATTATTAATTTTGAAAAGTAATAAATAAAGATAATAATTAAAATTTATTGCATATTAACTTTAAAGTAACTTTATGTCTTTATACATTTAACATACATAATAAAGCAATGATATAAATAAACTAGGTACATTAATATCGAGTCGTTAGTTTTCAAAGTTGTATACATATTTCACTAAATTATTCTTTTTTGTTATAATACCTATTGATATTCACTTATTTAAATTATTTAAGTATCTAATCATGTATTTTAATTTTTAGCAAATTGCCGAATGTCCTTGTTTGTGGTCATTAATAAATTCTATGCCTTAATAACATTTTAATTAATTGAAGCCAAACAAACTTAACTAATATGATACGATGCTCAATTTTTGGAAAACAATTCAATCTAAAAAAAATTCAACGTCATCACCTAATATTAATAACCTTGGGCTAAACATTAGCAGTGATGGACTACTACCTCTTAAAGATTTTGAATATGAAGAGAGTGGTATGTAATTATATCATTCCTTTTGTAAAGTAAAAGTACTTATTTAAATTTTTAATTTTCAACAGATCTCTATGATTTGGAAAAATGTAAACTATCATTACATTTTGGTGAAGCATTATTGTTGGATAATAGTGCACTTTTATCCATGTTTAAACAATTTTTAGATCACAGAAATTTATTATCACTTTACCACTTATATATGACATTATTGGGTCGCACGGAAATTGAAGACGAGTTATTACGTACAAATCTATTAAGAAATATCTCAGTTCATCGGATTCAATTTCCCGATCAATTAATAGCTAAAATTAATAATCCTAGTAAACATTTAGATATTGGTGATTTAAAAGAAGTTACAGATAAAGTTTATGCAATATTACAAGAGTAAGTATCTTTCCATATGATACATACCATTACTGTTTTATAGTTGTAGATAGATTCTAAATAAATTATACATATTTTATAATTTTATTTTTCTTAGGTATTGGAATAGTTTTGTTCAGACTGATATGTTTTGTAAATATCAAGTAGATGTCTTAACAGGTGGACAAGTTACTCTTGGCGATATACTGCTTTGTGATGGACTTCTTTCTTATTTTATGGAGGTATTATTATTACATTCATGATAAATTTTAATTAAATCTTTATCAGTATACCTAATTGATTTATTTAAATTTTAAAAATATAACTTTTAATTAAATTTTTATCTTTTATTTTAATTTTAGAATTTAATCTACCCTCTATGTATAGGATAATTCACAAAGCATGCTATTGTTAAAAATCTTGATATTATTTGTATTACAAAAGTATTTGGGGAAATATAAACTTCTATTTTCAAAAGAGGACTCCTATTTTATACTTTAAGTTGTTTAGCATATAATTTTTCTGAAAATTTTGTCATGTCAAAATCTAAATTTGATCGAATAATTTTTGAATTATTTAACTTTATATTCTATAGATTAAATGTTCACAATAATTTGTTTGGAAATATATAGACTTTGGTGATTTGAAAAATTTGACAATTTATGTTAATTTATCTATATTTATAATTTAAAAAATTAACCCAAGTTTAATAAATACTATATCTTAAATACATTTGTTGTATATTTTTATCTAATTATTTTTAAAGATTATAATCCTTAGCTTAAATATTTTGATAACTAAGGAACTACTCATTTGTATCATTAAGTACATTACCATTTTCAATAAAAATAATTTTTTTAATAAAAAAGATGGTTCTTTTTTGAAAAATGGAAATTTATATTGTCAGAACGTTTTTAAAGTAGTAAAAAAGTCAATAATTTGAATAAGTTAATTATTAAAGAAAAAATGAGGATTAGTATGCTTGGTTTTGTTATGTCTATTAATTAATAAATTTAATATTATTTTAATTACATTAATAAATATGTAATTTTCAAAATAAAAAAATAAGTTTTCAGTTTGTATTATTATTGAGAAATATATTGCAAAAGCAGTTAAATATTGTTACTATATATAAATTTTAGTATGCTTATTGGTTTATTATCCAACAGAATTTTCATATTATAAATAAATAAAAGTAATTTAATCGAGTACAATTATAGGTTTTTAACTTGCTTATTATTATTTTAATTATAAATAATAGTATTTGTAAATTATAAGCAATATCATCATAAAAAAAAAAAACATCTTTTAATAATACAGATTAACACAATTAATTTGTGTTTTTAGATAATAGTTAATGTTTACTTTAATAAATAATACATTTATGTTTTCTAACATTTTAAAAGAATTTTATGAAATAAAATATTAATTGATTCATTTAAAAGTAATTGATTAATTAAAATATTACTTTTTAATTAAAAATACAGAATAATAAATATTGATCTACTTATATTTTTACAGTTCCTTGATAGTGAAGGTTTTCGATCAATTGTTGAATTCTGGTTAGCAGCTACAAATTTTAAAAGTTGTGTTGAACAATTAAAAAATACTTCAGTTAACTATGAGCAAGCTCAAAATGATGCTATTTGTATTTATGAAAAGTAATTGGAATTCATTAGTAATTAATATTAATGTTTTAATAACATTTTGATATAATCAAACATTTTTTATAGGTATCTTTCTCTTCAAGCAACATGTTCACTTGGCTTTACTGATCAAGTAAGAATTACTGTCGAAGAGTCTATTTGTCCTGCTGACATACAAGGTCAAACTGTTACAACAATTAGCCAATGTTTTAGATCTGCCGTTTTAGTAGTCCTAGCATTTTTACGTCATAGATGTTTGATGCCATTCCTATCATCTCAACATTATGTACGTTATTTGTCCGAATTAATAAAAGTTGGAAATTCCTATCAATCTCTTTCTCAAGACAATGAATCATCTAGTTCATCAGTTTCTGAGTATAGTACTAATTCAAAACGATCAATGTCTTCTCTTTTACCATATTCAGCCAGTACAGATTCATTATGGAAAAAAAGACAACAAAGGTGAACCTAAAGTTAAATTATAATTATTTAATAATATATTATAATTTTATTGCAATATATCTTAACATAAAAAAAAAATTTGATTGTTGCAAGTTATGCGTTTAACTTTTTGTAAAAGGTATTTGACAATTAGTCATGCCTTGTTTTAATATTTTATGCTCCACTATATAATTTTAATTAAAGTGTGTTTAATTGAAGATCTAAAACTCATTTGATAAAGGTAATATTATTTACATAGCTTTAAGGCTAAAATGGAGTCTAATATTTAAAAAGTAAATATATAATTTAATATACCTTTATAAATAGCTTAGATTAATTGAAAAGTTATAGAACATTAAAACACATTTTTTATAATTAAAATAAATTTCCAACTTCTGAATTCAAAATAAAAAAATTCTACAATTTAAATAAAATCACTTATATTTTTAAAATCACTGAAATGCAGTAAATCATAGATTTCTATCAATTGTCATGTTTGTTTATACCATGCATGTTTGTATTTTTATTTTTATTAGTGGTTTAAGTTTTGGCCGAGTCGATGAATATGGCCGTTTTGAAAGGAATATAGAACCAGATCCAGATAAAAACAAAGGTCTGTTAAATTTGTATTTTAATTATAATAACTATATGGATTATTAATATTATGTTTTAGAATCTGGCATCAAGAGAATGATGAAAAAATTTGTGAATAAAGAAGGTGTAAAAATGCAAGAAGATATGGCATGGCAAGTTGCTGAAATGATTGTAAAAGATGTTACAAGTGTGACAATGGCAAATAATGATGATTTTAATACAGAATAAAATACTGTAAAAATACTATAAAATAATTTATAATATGTTATAAAATTAACAATAAAATATTAATTCATTAATAACATATGTAAAGAAAAGACAGGTAATTAATTATGAGTGAAACGCACATTTTGTAAAATATTTACATATATTGATAATATTTTTATATTACAAATATTTATTATAATTTGTTAAACTATTAATTGTTATATGATTAAATGTTTAATTTATATGATGTTGTATATTAGTATCAATTTTTATCCCAAGTATTTATGTTAAAATTTTGTATTTTATTTATGTATTCTCAGGTTTATAGTATTAAAATTATTTCTTAGAATTTTTTGGTTTTATAATTTAAAATTTCAAACCTTTACACCATACAATAAACTATTCTAATTACACTCAATCGCATAGATATTTAACTAAAAAAAATGTTAATATACATCAGGCATATATGGATGATAGAATCAGTGAGTGAAATGGACGAGCATTTCCTAACTACCATAGACAAAAACTGGTTTATGCTCAAGTATATTCTTATTTTGAATTAAATAAAGGTATTATGCAATTATTATATTTAAAATGTTTAATACATATGTAATAATTTTAATTAATTTGTCTAGCTAAAGGTATTCATTCTACAAAAATATTAAATTAAATAAATACTTATTCTGTTACTTGCTTAATTGTATGAGTACTTGGAAAAAACAGACAAAAGCAATAAATATACCACAATAGGTAAAAAATAAATCATTTTACTACATTATATGTTTATGATGAATAGCAGAAAATGTATAAATTTAAATAAAATAAATGATTATTGCGCAATATCGCAAAAAAATCCAATTAAAAAGATCAGTATTTATTGACTTGTAATGACAATCTGTAGAAAATTCCACAATAAAGTTTTCATCATTAATTTATGTACTGCTATGCACAAAGTGTGAATTTTGTTTGTTTGTTTGATTGTTCATTCTTTTTTTTTAAGTTATGTATATTTCTATAAGTAATTTATATTTATTTATTTTTTTTGTATTAAAAAAAAAAAAGTTGTATTTTTATAAAATTTTTGAATTTTTCTTAAATTATTATTAATTGCACCCATTAAAAAATATTCTAAATCATTTTTAAATTGTAAATTATCTAAATTAAATTAATTTAATTCAGTTTTATTAAAATCTATATCACATCTAATAAATTTTTTCAATCTTTGGACTATGACCAAATTGAGTGTTAATTTAGTATGCTAGTTTAAACAATTTATAATTAAATTTTAGTTGGTTGTTTGAACTTTTTTATATTTTGGAGAACTAAGTTACATCAATCAGGTGAAACAATAGATGAAATGCAGTTAAGGTTTATTTACATGGTATGAGATTTCAATTAATTATTTATTCTTCTATTAATTCCAGAACTATAGGTTTGATCAAAATTCTTCACTAGTTCTAAAGCCTCTTTTAATATAATACTTTTAATATTGTTTGTAGATAATATAATCTTATCTATAATATTGGTTACCTACTGTTGTTACTTATATTTTTCTCATAAATTCAGATACTATAAATAGTATTTAAGAAAAATAATGTCTATTTATTGACTACTGTTAATACTTGGAGGTAAAATATATCTAATTAAATTTAATCAGACACATATCGGGAGAGAGGGGTATGTCTAGAACAACCTAAAATTTTTAAAAATTAAAAATAATAGTTTTTTGATATGAACTCAGCAAAAAAATAAAATTCTGGCTACATTTCTGCATCTTATAAAATCTAATCTTATTTCTAACAAAAATCTGGCACACTGTCCAGTGTCCAGACATGTGAATGATATGTTGACTTCTGGCACAGTATGTTAAATACATCATAAACAATAAAATCAAATTAATGAGGTTAAAAAATATTTATAATATATAAAATAAAAATCTTTTAATCATAAAACATAATTCATTAAACACTATATACCAACATTAAAAGTATAACTGAAAATAAAATTTTACAGGCTCAATAATAATTATAAACACACAATACTAAACAGTTATATTTAAGAAAAATACTAAAATGATAGCAATTAAGATTGAAAAAGATAACACTTGTACTGCAGGAGCTATAGAATGTGCTTGCATTTCAATTGAATAGTCATTTCTACTTTCAAAAACATTAATACTATAGTCCACTTTAATTTCAAAGTTCACTAATTGTGATAGTATTTCTTTTGTTTGAAAATCTAATAATTCAGAATGATTTTCCAATAATGCATTTGCAGATTTAGGTGTTAAATATTTCATATGGGATCCATCCATTAACTATAGATTGTTAAATATTAACAGTTCATAAAAATTAATAAATAAATAAACATTAAGTTTTAAAATTATATAAGTTAATATTTTAAGTTACAATATTGATCAACTTTCTAACTAACCTTGATTTGTTGTTCATTGAGACATTTGATAGTATTTGAAGAAAGTCCTTCTAATGCTTTTGGATTCAAGTTTAATAACAGTTGCCACTGAGTGATGTTAATTCCTAAATAGAAAATTTGAAATGACAAAATGTATAGTATTTTTAAATTATATATACCTACATAGGGTTTATAATTTATAATTAAAAATGTATAGTTATTACTACTTATTAATTACAATTAAATAATAATATATTAACTACCAGCGAGAATCATTCCCATACGTTCCACTTCAGCAGTTTTCCAAGTATTTGATTGTCCAATAACAGAAACTGCTATTGATGCTAAATTGTTTATACAAGACATATCACAAGATGTTATAGTATTGAAAGCTGAGCTAGTTTTCCAGAATAATTCTTTATTTGGCATTATTATTTTGAAAATACGAGGTGGTAATTTACATATTAATGAACCAAATGATCCCCATAAATGTGAAGGCATGTTTGCTTTTGATTTTGTTAAAAATTGTTTTATTATCTCCTCACCCTAAAAATGAGCATAATATAATATAAATATTAACAAAAAATATGAACAATTTAAATATATACATACAATTTTATCAGTTTTTATATATTTTGAAAATAAATGAATCAATTCCAATGACCAAGGTCTATCAATGTTCAAATCAAGTATTCTTATATCATTTACCGATAATCCCGATAAAACAGAACCATATGTATGTAAAGCAGTCTATACATTCAAATAAATAGTAATTAAGATTAAAAACATAGATTTTTTTTTTAATAGACATACCTTTTCTTTGGTTCGAGACCAAATATGTCTTGCTAATTTAGGATTGATGTCAAAGGAACCCAATAAATCAACACAATTCTCTAATTCCTCATCACTCATAGAGTGAATAATTGAGTCAAACTGGAGGGAAGTAACTGAAGCTGGTCCTAACATTTTTAATGCTTCGCAACTAATCTGAAGTATTAAATATACTTTGTAAGTACTAAAATACTCATTGGAGTTAAAACATTCACTTACTTGCACCTCAGTATCAAAAAATAGTGTTAATGATCTCTTTTTTTGTTGACCTTGATTTTTGTATGATTTATTATTTCTCATTGTTGATATTTCAATAATTTCTGATGAAAGTGAGTGGTTTGAAGAAATATTATAGACATTTGTTTTAAAATCATCATGAAATTTTTTTCTATTTTCTGTAATGTCTAATAATAAAGTAATTTAATGTTCAATATATTGAGATTAAAGAGTATTGACAAAAAATTTAAATGTAGTCTTACCTTGAAAATGAACTGCATTAATAATTAATTTAGAATTATTTATTGCTAATTGCATTTCGTAATCAGTATCACTTTTATTATTTGATACTTTACTATGATTAGTGCTAAGTAATGGTATAAATGTTTCATCAAATGGTTTTTCAGTAAACTGATCACTTCCTAAATGTTTTAAACTTTGGTCGTATTTTGAGGAATTTAAAGTTGAAAATGTAGGACTAGTAGTAGTTAAATGTTCAACTTCTAAGATTGATGTTGATTTATTAACAACTGATATTTGTTGATTGACTGAAAATATATTAATGGTCTCTTCCTCAGTGGGAGTTGTTGTAACTTGAATATTTTTCTTTATATTAAGAAAATCATTAACATTTTGTTTTTGTTTGCCTCCAAAAAATTTGTTGTACATATTGTTTTTCATTGATAATTTATTTAAGTCATCAGACTTTGGTAATGAAATCAAGACATTTGGTTTGCTAATTTTTCCTTTGGCTTCTGATGACATTATAACTGTTTGGTTTTGGTCGTTTAGATTATAATTAATTGGATTAATCATTTGTAATTGAATTTGCATTGAAGTTAAGTGGAAATTGATTAGAGTTGATAAAGAATTAGTAAAATCTTTATACTGATCACCCAAAATTAATTCACAACCCTAAAAAAGAAGTATTTAATTATAAATATATATATATTAAGTTAATCTTTATTAATTCTACCTTGTAAAAAGGAATATTATTAGATAAAAATTCAATTTCATCAGCATATCTAGTCAGTATAATATCTGAAGAGTTTAAACGTGACATATCTGGTATAGCATTTAATTGATCCTGGTTTAATACAATAAGAAAATCAGACAATGTTACTAAAGTGTCACTCGACCAATTTTCAATATTTCTAAAATTAAAAAAAAAAATGTTTAAAATATAGCGGGTTATTATTTTCTTAGTATATATAATTTTATCAAATTTATGATACAAAAATTTAATTAATACATTAATATTATAATATTACCCAAAAGCTTTTATTAATAAATCAGCCCATTTTGCTTTTGCTAATGAATCAATACAAATTCTGGTATCAATTAAACCACTTTCCAACATTAATTTAAATGCTTGTTCATCTACTACACTCAAATATGTTGTAGGAATAAAATGAATTAGATTTCCAAGTATATGTAAATGCTCAAAACTTAAGGTTGACCTATTTTCTAGCTTTATTAAAACAAATTATATAATGATAACACAATTTTGTTTTAATTTTAATTTAAAACTTACAATATTTGTGATATATTGGTCAACCACTAATGACAGTTTTTGTGGTTGAGATGCAATCATTAGTTCAGGGAAACTTAATTGTCCAATAGAATACAATATATTATCGCTCGAATTTGAATTTACAATAACATCAATGGGAAGAGTTGTCAAGACAAATCCTGATGAAAATATTATTTAAGTTTAACTAAGAAACTAAATTAAAAAATTATTTACCTTGCACTGCTTCAACTTCCCATGTTTCTAAGTGAATATTGAGATCTGCTGTTAATTTTGATTTTAACTTGAGATAATTAATAAATGCTTCGGCAACACAAACTTGCAAGTTTTTAGGAAAAACCTATAAAATAATTGTTATAATAAATTATTATTTAAAAATATATTTCCATCTTACTTTTCCATTTCGTTTTAGATACGCATTATAATTTGAAATTAGAATAATGAATTTTACACTACTTAATCTTCTTATGAAATTACACGAATACCCATTATAAAGACCTTTAGTGAATGCAGAATCATTACCAGTCCACTTGGCAAGTAAATCATTGTTTTCTAATATTACATTTAGCTAAAATAGTATTAACATTTAATACTGAATAATAAATACATTATAAGTACAAAATCACAAAATGATTTAGTAAATTTTTAATTATTAATTTAAAATTATAAATATTTACTATATGCTTAGGTAATTTGTCTATTCTATCAGTATAGACTGAGTATAATTGTTTGAGAATATCAAATATAGGACCTGGTACATCTGAAGGGGCTAACTGATCAAAAAGTATATTATGTTTATTCTTCAACATTTCTTTAATGAAGCAGGTATGTTTTACTGAAAAATGTATACATTAATTTTGTATAAATAAGCAATAAAAATATATATTTACTTATTCAACCATTTCAAAGATTGACAGGATAATTTATTTATTTATTTTTATAGAAACTTTTTGGAAAAAAATTGATAAAAAGGTTTAAGATCAAGGAAATACTAATATAACTAAATTTGAATCAGATAAGAAAAAGAAATTCAGGCAATCAATAAAACCTAGTATTAAGTTATGTAAAAAATAGTTGTCATTAAGTATAAATAAATTTTAAAAAGTAACATTGTGAGATGACAGTAACCTATAGAATAAATATTACAAAATTATCTTCTGGACAGCATGAATCTACAAACATCTGCTAAATATATTGAGAAGATGCACAATTCACCAACAATAAATATAAAAAATAATCTAGCTTCTCCAAACTTAAAGAAGTATTTTTTTTTCACTTTATTTACTAAATTGACATACATATTTTAATTCAGAAATGAACTCAATATTTAGTTATTTATCTACTTATTTTAATGGACATCTAATTTAACCTTAGATGAGTCCATTTCCAAAACCAGATACTTCTATATATGTTAGTATAATCTAGTTCTATTTTTAAATCATTGGTTAAAACACAATTTTAACCATTTGTATTGCAAATGGCAAACTGTTATTCATTTAAAAATAATTTACTATTTACCACTACAGATATTTCAATAATTAAAAAATATATACAAATATATTTACCTGGATTTGTTATATTTAAAAGATAAAAAGCCATTGGTAAGTTATGATTATCAATTAATGATATTAAGTGTGACATTAGTGGATAATTTATATTTCCACTATCAATACATAATAGACTAGAAACAGGAACTGCTTTAATCATATATTTCAAATCAAGTAAAAGTTTTGGATCATTTGAAGGGAATGATAACATACTACTACAGCCACTTAAATAAAAAGCCTAAAAATGAAATATAAACAATTTAATAATTTAAAATAATAACCAATTTATTTATTTACTTGTCTGTTACTCAGCATATAAGAATCAACAGCAATTAACGATTGAATACTAGGCGGAGTAGCACAAAACTTCAAGAATGAAGTAGCTGGTTGGGTATATACCAATGGAAGATGTCGCAAGTCATCAGATGTCCATTTATAATATCCATTTATATTTTTTTTTGACAACCGATCACTAGCAATTTTATTGAATATCTAAAAAAAACAAAAATAGTTAATAATTATGTTTTTATTTCATTAAAAATATTTATTATCAAAGTTCACTAGTTTTAACTTATGTTTCATAAAAGTGTGCAAAATTCATGTTTATACAAACAAAGAAAACCAGATATAGAATAAATTAAAATAATGGATTTTTGGAGAAATGTTTTTTGGTAACTTTTTAGCAGTTCAGTAAATATATTTAAATTTATATACATAAACAACAATTATACAATGTTGAGTTGATTATTGTCTATTAGATAAATGCATCAATACAAATATATCATATTGTATTTAATTTATTTTGCATTGTTATATTTTTATTATAAAACACTTAATAATTGAATTTTTCTACAAAACTTAACATTCTAACCATTAATAATTAAAAATTTATAATATTTATTAATTTCTTATCTTATTCTTAAAACATTTATGATGGAAAAAAATATGTACCTGTTTAGCAGCTGGATAACTTAAATGTATTTTTTCTAATGACAAAATATCCGTTTCGTTAGCCCATTCTTCTGGTTCAAATTTATCAATTTGCAATGGTGATAGTTTAAAAAAGAATGTTGGATACAGTATTTTTATATCTTTTAAAGTGCTATTTTCCATTAACAATGAAAATAAAAATCGAGCCTATTAAAATAAAAATTTTAAATAAGTATTTATTTTTACTTTACATATGGAACCTAAACATTTTTTTAGATTAAATGGCGATTCACCTTTGTTTCTATGTCACTTACAAAAATATATTTTTTTACTTTCTATCATAATCATAGAAATGAATAAAATTAAATATTGTGTGCGTCATAGTATTTAATATAATTTATTTAAAAATAAATTGTAAATTGACTAATAACAACAATAGTACAAGGTTTAAATCATATTGTATTTTTAGTAAATTATTAAATTAAATCCCAAGTAAATTTAATATTAAAAATTTGTCTATTCATTAAATAGATAACTGCTAGCTTAGAGCAAAAAAAAAAATATTAAAATGCATTGTAATACTATAATATTCTAAAATTAAATCATAATATTACTAAGGATTACATATATTGTCATACCTGTATATAAAGGAAATGTTGTAATCATTATTTATGTCAGTTTTAAAATTAAAATATTAAAATTAAAAGCAAATCATGCATGATTTCATTTTTAAATTTTGTTATATCCATAGGTGTAGTCAAGGGGAGGGGGTGCTTGGAAGCTTAGTACCTCTCAGTTTGGAAAATCCCCTTGCAAAATGCAGACGAAGCCCACCACGAGTCAGTACATGTCTATCCCTAGGAGGGCTACAGCCCACCAAAAAATTTGACCACCCTACACCTATGGTTATATCCAACACAACTTTTTTTTTATTTACATAGTTTAATTTTTAATTAAGTATTCTACACTAAATGATTATTATAATTTTGTAATATTAAAGGTATAAAACCATATTTTTACTTCTAGATTTATTTTTATTATAATGAAAACATTTTTATTCATAATCTATTATACAATTAAGTATTTTTATATAAATAATACAGTTCCATACTTGAGCAATATCAAAATCGATATCATACAATGCATTTTTAGACAATTCATCAAATGGTATAAGAAATAGTTCATTATTATTAAAATCTGGTAACAAAAATGTATACCTAAACAAAACAAAAAATTAGAGAAAAACAAATAAAATGTATTATTATCAAAATTAGATTTTCTCAACTAACTGTAGAGCTGTTTGTTGCACTGTCCATTTGTTTAATGGATTAGGATAAGACTGATAGACTGACAAAAATGACCATAATCTTCTAACATTTTTTGGTAAATTTTTCCAATTAATTTGTGTATATTTATTGCATAACGTCCTTTGTTTTTGCTTTTGTTCTACTTCAGCCAACAGAGTCAATCTAAATAATATGTATTATTTTTAATAAATATATTTTTTAAATACATTGATTTTATACATAAAAATAAATAAATATTAAGCATCAAATGCTTTCAGTTTCACTAATTAAAATTTGATTTATAAAAAAAAAATTAATAATTTAACAATAGTAAAAATAATATTAATTAAAAAAGTGTTCTTAAATTTAATTTATTTTTATTAATTACTTATTCAATTATGATAAAAACATATTAAAAAATTAATAGTATGAATTAATTAATAAATAATAATATTAGAAAATTATTCACCAGATATTAACATCGGATATTTTTTTTAATCATCCAAAAATAATATAAATTAAAAATAATTAATCAATATAGCAACATAATATTAATTTTATTACCTTATCACAAATTTTAGATATTATGAATAAAAATCATCTACAAATAAAGATTACAATAGTAAATGATTTTATTATAAATCCATTAATAAAACTACTGAACATTTATACTTATTTTATGCATGTAATCTGTTAGTATCATATTCTTAACACAGTATTTCAATTAATTCCTTTTTATTTATTCAAAACAACCTTAATTTTACAATCATAATTAATATTAACAAAAAAGTATGACTTTTTTATTATACCACGTAAAATGATTTGTAAAGATAAATTAATATACAATATACATTATTATTACAATATTTAATTTAATTTAATTTAAGTATTGTTCGGCTAGTAGATAGGTAATTACTTTTATTTTTTAAGCATTAATTCTTAGACATATATAGTTTTCATAAATTAGGAATATGTAATACATTAAATAAAGTACTTACAATCGTGTACTAATATTTTTAGTTGTAGTAATAACATATGGTGTCCAAAGTCTAGCTAAAGCATAACCACATATATTCGATAATTTTTGAAATTTGCCATCTTTTATATCATAATTCCATTTATAAACCGTTTCACCAATGAAATCTAGTATTTTTTCATTTTTTATCACATTTAACACTAACTAAATAAAATTTAGGTACATGAAAACATGGAAATAAAAAAATTAAATAATTTTTCTTACAAAGTTTAAAAACTCAATGCGTTGTTGATCTGTTTTAATAGATTGAAGGATCTTCTTAGCTATTGGTGTATGATCTTCATGTGTAATTATAAGAGATGCTAGATGACTACCAGATAACACAGCCAACTTATTTATCTGAAATTATATTTGTTTGAAATTTTTTTTAGTTAATACGTCCAATTTACTAACCGGTAAAAAATATAAAAGACTTGTAGGAAGATTGGTAATTTCTTCAACAGTAAAATCAGCTAAAGACCCGGTCAACAACTTTTCGTGGAGATTGTGAGGAACATCATTAAACAATAAATCAATCTCAGTTTGATATTCTGTATTAAAACCCAAAAAAATTATATTTTTATTATACCTCTCCAGCTATTATTACTAATAATCAAGTTATTAATTACCCTCTACACAATTGCAGTTTTTTGGTTCATTTACTTTAAATAAGCAAATAAATGATTTATCATTTATATTACAACAATTAACTTGCAGTTCTATAAAAAAATAATTGTTATTGTTAATATGTATAGAAGTTTTAGTATTCTAAAAAACAAATTACAAGTAATTAAAAAAAAAGTTAAATATAACTAAAAATAATAACCTGAAAAAAATAAAAATATTAAAATAAAAAAAAATTGTTTTTGTAAAAACCACATGGTTCTATATGACTATATTATATGAATGTACATGAAGAAGTAAAGTAATTAGAAAATAAGTATGCACGAGCCACTAACTAAACTAAATCCCAATTCCTAATACTGAATACTGCACGAATGTATGACTTATTACCACATATTCGTATTTTTATTAATAAAATAATAATAAGAACTTAAATTATTTCAGGAATCTCCCATTGAAGATAACCAATTTAATCTATCTTTTATTTATAAACGAGTAAGTATAACAACATTAACAACAATGATCGAACAATTAATTAGTGAATAGAGCGATAATATTGAATACCTAGTCTTAGACCTTAATTCTTAGTTTTAAATACCTATTCTTAATAATATTTTATTTCTTATTTGTTAAATACAATTCCATCAATATTCAATACTACTTACAATTACATTATTAAGAAAAATCGTTTTAAAATGTTCGAAAAAACTTGAAGGTTTTGAATTGTTTAATAATTTGATGTGTGGATTTGGTTTTTAGTGAGGACTGAGGGTACATTTAAGTTGTGTTAGGTAATAGCTAGGTCATATAGAGTACCTATCTACCGACTGTAGCATTTATGCACAAAATAAAACCCAAACGCAACCTAAAAGCGCAAAAATAAATAGTCCAGAAGTGCAAAAAAAAATAATACCTTTTTAACAAACTATAAGCGCAAATAAATTTTACAACAATAAAATGTATTTTATAAGTTATGTATAAGTTTATACTGCATAAATTATATAGTTATCTTAAATGATTATTAATCTTCTCCGTAATTCGTCACGATATAATACTACACTTCAACCGAACTCACTGTTAATGTATTTTGAATTATAAAAATACTTTTAATTTAATAATTAATTATTTTGAAATGAAACTTATTGTGTAACTAGTACAATATTTATTTTTGAGCATTTATCCTACTGCTAAAGTACAAAAGCGCAAAATAAATTAGCGCTTTTGGTCTATTGAAAAAAAATAGACTATTTGCAATTTTGGATTTCACCGCTATCTACCTTTTATTTATCAAAATATTTTTGTGTAGGTATCTTTTCCAATTTTTTTTCAGTCACTGGGACTAGGTAAACCAAAAACTGTTCCTAATAAGAAATATTTTAAATAACTGGCGTTATTTAACTAATAATCTACATCCTCATTAGTCATTTATTAATTAAGTACTTACTTTTACTGTCATAAAAATATAGAACGTAAGATAATCATTTCGTGGTAATATACGGAAAAAGATGCATGGATTATAATAATATGTAAATGTTTGAAATATAATAAATAACTATTCTATATAAATATATATTTACTTGATATTATTAACAAAAATAACAACCTACATAAAATAAAATATATTTGTATAAATCAGGTATATAATAAAATTATATTATTTATATTTCAATATAGCTGTTAATTATTATTTTAATCCCATGGCTAAATACTTTAGCCATGATCTATCCCATCTTAGTAACTTAGTATCATTGTTATCTATTTATAAACGGGGAAATTCACCAAAGATTTTCCTCGTTTTTTCATTACCTACCTAATTATTCAAAATCTAATTTTTGTAATTTTTTATTACACTTTAAGACTATACTTTAGATTACCTCCTTGAAATTTTTGTTTGCCATTTAATAATGATCATGTGGCTTCTAAATTATAACTATTGAACTTTTTTAAACTTTTAATGTCCTATTTTAATATACATATAAGGATAATCGAAAAATACAAGTTGCGCGTTAACAAAGTAGATGAGCAGTAAATTATTTAACAATTGATTTCTCAATACCTACACGATTACATTTAAATAATTAAGTCATAACAAATTTTAATATATAATAATAACTACTACACATTAGTATGTTAAACTGTATACAAACTTTAACCTACAAAATATACTCAGTGAATTATTCTAATTTTTCAAAATCGCTTTAAAAATATACTAATCTAAAACTGACTTTGATAATTTAGTTGTATTTATTACAATTATCAATATACATAGGTATGAACAATTTGATTAAGGCATTATAGGTGTTCAACTCATGAAAAATCTCTGACAACCGTCATAATATGTATCATACACATACAGTTGCGTTACAAACATAGGAACTCCATTTTGAGATGATATTTTTAGAAAATTTTTTATGCATCTTAAGCAAAATTCGAATGAGTGGTTTCCGACTGAATAGGAAACAGGATATTAGTGTCTATAGCCCAGATGTCGAACCTATCTAACCATTTTAACCAATTATAAACGTAAATATAAACTATATAATATATATATATATATATATATATATTGTTTGTGCATGGGCTATAGACTTAAGTTAATACCTATTTTATTATATTTAGTACTCTATTGAGAACTTTAATGGCTTATCGAAAATTTTTTTTAGTTATTATTCATGTACACCAATTACATCAGTGTAATAAAACTATACTTCTATTTACAAAGCTCTTTTAGCAACTAAGCAATAGAAGATTGTTAAAATTAAAAGTATTTTCAAACGTATTATAACTGTATAATAGTCTAACAACTGAAAGTACTAAATATTAATTCATCAAATTGCAAATAAATAATACTTCATAGTTCATAGATAAATACATTATATATTTGATTTTTTTTTCAAAGATTAATAAATTAGAGTAGTTACCTACACACATTTTTAAAAATTCATAAATTTTACATTTGTACACATTTTTAAAATATAATATTTGTATTTTTTTAATGCACATTATAGCGTATATACCTATTCTAAGGATTTTTTAAGCATATTTAATTATTTTATTATGATATAGTCTATACATCTCAGCCCTGTTTATAAGTTATATATATTGCAATTAGAGTGACTGCTTTTTAATGTAGTCATTGATATGAACTATTTCACATTAAAATTATTGTAATTATTCATATTATCACTTCACATATTATATAATAGACATAGGTACCTAGTTAAAACTTTGAATACTTATTTGCTTGCAATAATGTGCTGAAAATCTTTTAGATATGAGGTAAATTGCTAATTGGCCACCTAATTCACACACAGCTTTTAATCTATTTTATTTTATTTTTTTGCTTAAATGTATAAATATTATAAAAAAATGTTATCATACTAAATCTATTGTTCAATATCCCCTCCCGGCCATTTTGGTCTTGAGGCAACTGTCTTAAAAAACCTACTCCAACATGCTACTATTTACTTACAAGTTAACTAATTAACTACATCAAAATGATATTAAAAATTAATGTTTTTCTTTTCTTTAATAGAGTAAAAATAGTAAAATAAAATAATAATATAAAAAAAATGATTTTTTTAAATAATTGTTTTTTAATGACTTAAAATTAATATGTAAGTAAACAAATAAAACATTTAAATATAATAATAAACAAAAGATGAGATCACTGTTAAAAGTATAATCAATATAATTTAGAAATTTAAATATGTCTACTCAAATACTTTACAAGACTTAATTGCTTTAAAACTATACTCCATCCCACAAGAGAACACATTACATGAAAATCAAAACTAGTTGGCATTACACATCCACCACCGAAATTTGGATGTATGGAGGAGATACAACAGCAAGATCAGTTGATAGACTTCATTCAGCATACATAGATGCAGCATGTTCTCTCACGGGACAGAGTATACTAATATAATATTTATAATTAAGGAACAAGCTTTTAGATTAATAATTCATATTTAAAAAATACTCTAATATACATTTTCAACATACCAAAATAACAAACTAAAATAATTTATACTTACATTTCAATAAGATTTAAAATAATATAATTAAAATATATATACATATGTTTTACAATCACAAATTAGGTATCTATATGTATAGTTGAATATAATTGCTATTGGATACATTTTATTTCATAAGTTAACAATAGATTCCAGAAAAATAGTTTCAATATAATATCTTTAATATGTCGGTGATTATGTCTATGATGAATTTTATAGTACTATTTAAAAAAAAAAATGGTACAATATGATAAAGGATTTTTAGATTTTCTTAATGTAGATAGGTACCTGAAAAACAAGAAATATCAACTTATATTAAATTATTATATTTAATAACAAATTGTTATGGTTTTAAAAGTAATTAGTTTATATTGATTATGTTATTAATTTAGTTTTAGAATTATATAGTAAATTATTTAAGCTTAAATATTTTGAGAAATTTTAAATAATCTCACTTTATTCAATCAATATATATTATTGGAGTTAGATATATATTCTCAAAAGGTCCCTTACAATTTGTCAGAATTATAATTAATATTCTTACAGTATACTGTATACAATTATTTCATAAATAAATATGTAGATTTATAAACACTGGTCATTAATACTTATGATTAAAATTTTTAATTCAAAATTAATTGAAATCTTTGAGGTACTTAATTTAAAAAATACATACAAAACATTTTTATTTTCTTCTTAGTAATTATGTACACTGATAAAATTATACTTAAATTATATATACATAAATATAGTAATCTTATAATTACAAATATAGGGCAAACGATTTATTCAGATTTAAGAAAAATTAAATAATTATAAAATGTTAAATAATAATCCTAAATTTTAAATGCTGAATGATAATTTGTTTATATTCCATTAGCCCATAATGATAATACTATCTAATATAAACTAAGTAATAATTTCTATAGTCTGTAATATGAAATTATATTTTATGCTAATAATAAATAAAAGAAATAAAAAATACATTGATACAAGATACCTACCATATTTTTAAATTCTAAATTATATCATATTTAAGAAAACTATCTATTAATCATACTTTATTTAATAATAATTAATAAATAAATGTACACAAAATAGTTCGTTTTTAAAATTTGTTATTTGTATTCATTTAATAATTGATAAAATTCAAAAATTAAATTAGTCTACCTTATTGAGGACATTCAAAAATTAAAAATCTCATCCAGCATTCTATTTTGATTTTGAAACCACAGTGTAATGTCCTAAAAAATTATAAAATAATTAATAATTTTAAACATTTTTTCAATTTAATTTTAAATTACTTTATATAAATTTTTTTACAACGATACAAAGTTTTATGAGATTGATCATTATAATGACAAAAATGTGGACAGTGATGACCGCAATCCATTTTAATATTGCATACTTTTGAACACTGAGCTTTTGCAAAATCCTTACTATCACAGACCGTGTTAATCCAATCCTTATGAATTTGACAATATAAAGTCAATTTATTGCCTAAAAAAAATTAATTTTTGAAGTATTATTCAAAATATAAAATTAATATATTTTATATTAGTTTTATTCCATACCAAGAGCTTGTTGATCAACTAGTGTTTGACTTATCTTTTTCCATATTGATGAATGTATAAGATTATCCATATTTCCCATAATGTATAATCCGTTTCTAGCTCTAGATAAAGCAACACAAACACGATTTTGAATGTGTAAAAACCCAATACTATTATCAATGTTGCTGCGTACTAAAGACAATAAAACAATATCATTTTCTTCACCCTGGTAGCCATCTACACATTCAATTCTAAAATCTTCCAAGAAAAAACTATTTTCTTGAATCTAAGCCATCAATTATAAAAAAATTAATCAATACAGTAATTACTATATAACAATGAAACAAAATAATTACATAAAATATGTGTTAGATACTATTTTTAATTGGTCAAACATAATATTATAGTATGTATTATATAACTTTAATATGTTAACTAAAAAAAATCTATATGTAGAGTAATTTTTTTGATATGTTAAAAATGTAAAAATAATAGACAACACATTTAGTTATAATAAAATGAAAAATTTCAAAATATAATTTGTTAATTAGCACCTTAAACACTGCTGTTGGAGGAGTGTTATCAACAAAACATATTTTTTCCCTACAGCTAGTGTTAAAGTACTATTAATAACTAGTTTTTATTTTAAAACTTCTCCCAAAAATTATTGTTTCTTGTAAATCAACTTAAATGAAAAGTTGAAATTATTTAACTCATTAATGAACAGAAATCAAAGTGTTATTGTCATATTTAAATTTAATTTAAAGTTGATCAATTAACTATGGCTTATAGTTCTTATATCATTATTATTTACATTAATTAAAACTGGCTTCACATGGAGCCGCAAAAATTGTTTCTAAGCATCCATTAGCCAATGAAATAATATTATTTTTAGTAATTTTTTTTTTAATAATACTTAAAAATGTTAGTTATGTTCTAAACATTATTTATTTGGGTTACTCAAATTAATAAACAAATAACATAAAATAAATTTAAAAAAAGTTTTTTAAATAATTTGAATTACCTTTTGAAATTCTAACAGTTGATCTCGATAGGTAACAAGTATAGTAATTTGATTTTGATGGTAGCCTTGACTTGTCAAATATCTAGCAAATTCTATAAAAAATTTCACTTCATGAATATTTTTGTGACTGTTAGAACCAATTTCCTAATGAAACATATGAAACATATATATATATATATATATATAAATATAATTATATGATATTATTAGTTAGAGAAATTTAAAATAAAAACACTTAGGATTGATAATAGATATTAGTTAGTCAATTATTAGCTATTACCACTATCAACTAATTAATAATATTGCTTACTTTTTCTTCAGGTACTTTATGGTGGATAAAATATATATTCTTAGTAACACCGCCAATATTACTTCTATGTTTAACTGATTTATGATCCATTAAAAAAGGATAAATAGGTTTCATCAAAGCAGATATTTCAGGTCGCATTCGATGTTGTGTGGCTAATGTATAACAGGGAAATCCACTTTTAACCATACGTTCAAATAATGAAATGTCAAAATTAAACCGTTTTGCAAGGGTAAAAGATGCATTCCTTGGACGCAATTGTTGATGATCCCCTTTAAGTCATAAAAATATATTTTAATAAATAATTGATTATAAAATAACACTATTTGTTCTTAAATTTTCTTAAAGAAAAAAAAGATTAGTAAAAATATTGAATGCCATTTTATAATTCTAATAAATTCAAAGTATAAATATCTCTTTTCAAAATATATAATTTAAATTGTATGATGCTTGAAAATAAGAAGAAAAAACATTTTATAAAACTTAGTCATCTGCTTTCCTACTTTTTTTTTTGTTTTTACCTTTATAATTAAGCTATCATAAAAAAAAAATAAGCAAATTCAATCAATGCTGACTGTATAATAATATATTGAAAAGTATTATATGTATAATAAAAGCTTAACAGTTTTGGTAATAATTTTTAAATTAAGGTCTTATTTTGATAAGTAAATATAATACTTACCAATTAAAATTAAGTGTTGACAGTACTCAGTTAAAGATGCAACTATGTGTGATTCTAAGACTTCAGCTGCTTCTTCCACAATAACTACAAATTTTAGAACAATAATAAAATATTACTTAACAAATAAAATTTTCTTTTATACAAACAAATTAATTAAAAATTATATAGTATTTAATTCAGTTTTAAAAGTAAATTATTAATTAATTGCAATTCTTCCTATACTTAATTTAATATTTTGGTATTTCATGTACATACATTTATATGTATACATGTCAAGTTCTTTAATAAAAAAATTAAATTTTTATTTTATAAAAACAGTTTTGTACACCTCTAATACTTAAACCATAATTGACTTTTATTTGCAGTTGTTGAAATACTTTAGACATTTTATTTACCATTTTAAATTAATGTATTAAATTAAATATTTACAAATCATTATCCAACTAATATTTTAATTTTATATTTCAAAACAATTATTTTAAATATTATAAGAGAAATATAACCAACAAATTTAATAATTATGAAAAAAAAAAAAAAACATTAGTTAAATTAAACTAAATATCTATTGATCATGTATGTATGTTTATAGACATTAAACTAATACAGTCAAGCTTGATTAACTCAAAGTTGAAGGGACTACAAAAGTTCAAGTTATCCAAATTAAAAATTTTTAATACAACACAAAATATATTAATTTCTATGTATTTATTATAAATAAAGTACCTAATGTAATAAAAAATATTTACTAGGTATATATTTATATATGAATTATACATATGTAATTTTAAAAAGTTATGTATGTATAAACAAGAATTAAGCTAGAAAATTATTTTAAAAAGGTATATAGTTTTGTTTGAGTTTTACTGTTAATTGTAGAGTTTTTTAGTGAATCGTTCTAAACCACTTATCGGTAATAATAACGCTAATGAATATTTTCAATATTAAAATATATACATAGGTACAGGAGAGAAATCATAATTTTATACTATTAATAAAACTCAAAACTTCAAGTTATCCACAAAAATATTCGAGTTAATTAAGATTTTTTCATACTGTTTAAATAGAAAATTCTAGGGACCAGAGAAAAAGTTTGTAGTATCGACAATTTTGAGTTAAAGATGTTTTGACTGTATTTATTAAATAAATATGATTATAATTTAATAAATACTTATAGTTTTTTTTCATTAAACTAAATAAATCACAATCTATACAATATTATAGTATAATAAGCTATTTATTAATATTTACTAATAAAATTTAAAATCTTAACTAACCTATAGGGGGTTTTAGATCCAATAATAAAGAATGTCTCATAGCAGCTCCAGTAGTTGTAAGACCGACTACATATGAATTCTTCAAATGTAATTCTGATGTAGGACTATTAATATTTGCTAGTACATGAGATTTCAAAACAACAGATTTACATCCACCACCAATTCTTGTAATATTTTTAGTGATATGAATTAAACCTTCAAGAAATTGATCTAAGGCATGATTTGTATAACATACAACTACAATTGGTCTTTTAAGTATATTTGTTACATACATATTTTCTATAATACTTCTGGCTATTCTAAGACCAATGAATGTTTTGCCAGTACCAGGAGGTCCTTGAATTACAGTAAATTCTTCAGTTAATGCTGCTTTAAATGCCTTTCTCTGAGCATAGTCAAGTCCTAAAACCTTGTTATCTGGCCAAAGTTTATCATTTAAGATATCAAACTGTGAACCATTAATATTATATTTTTTTGAGTTATATTTTAAGTATGCTGGAACTTCAGATTTACTTTTTCCATAAACAATGTAAGATTTCATAGGAAAATTATAATGGTTAAATGTTTTTAAAACATTCATACTATACATGTAAGGTAAAAAATATGCATCAGATTCAGCCATAGTATAAGAAGAATTTAATTTAATTGATATTTTATTACCCAAAGGTTGAATTATTAAAGTTTTTATAGGTAATGATATTTGTCTGTTTATTTTTATAACTGTAGCAAAAAACATGGAATCAAAATTATCATCACTAAATACTAATAGTGATTCAAACATAAATCTTTTTGAATTAATTGAGCAATCTTCTTTAGTAAAAAAATGCACTAGAAAAGTTTCTTTATTCATATCCTTTTTTGTAATCTTTGCCCCAAAATAAATATGCATATTTGGCATTTTTACAACATATTTTTGGTCAATTTTGTTCATTATTCTATAGGATTGAATACCTTCTCGCATTGGAGCTAAAACATCTTCACGAAGTAAACGAAATTGTACATCAATATAATGCTCTACATTATCATAATTTCCTTTCATTATATTTGGACTTAAAATTATTTTTTTTGCAGTAATATCTTTAATTACAGGGTAAATAGATAGAGATTTATAACATTGTGGCCACCTTTTAACATCATAATGTACAAACTTTTTCAACATATCATCAGTCTTTAAGTCATCATTTAACAACACTAATTCTTGAATGTTTGTTAAATTTAATTCAATTAATATAGGTTGTATAAATGTTAATATTTCGTTCAATATTGCTTTTGATTTTGGATTTTCAGTAAGTTCTAATATAGTTTTACAGTTTTTGAAGAATTCTTGTAATTTGACTCCACTAATTAAATCTTTAAGTTTGGTAATATCAATAAGAGAATTATTTAAATGTTCCAAATATTTTGAATTAGATATCATTTCTAAAGCAGTATATTTTATTTTAATTAATTGCAATGATTTAATTTTTGAAAATATATTCATCAAATGTATGAGTACTGTAATATCTACACATTTATTCAATACATGTTTGAAGTCATTGTTATTTATTAGAAATTCAAATACTTGTTCAGGTTCAGATTCTAATAATAATTCTAGTTGTTCATAATTTGTTACAATAATATGAGGTGTAACATTTATGGAAGTCATTTTATCACACAATTCATCCATGGTTGATGTTTCTTTGGAATATGGTTGTATAATTTTACTTTTAAATAAATTTGTTGATGATATTACAGTTCATATTTTAATTATATTTCATAAATTTATTCACCCGTAATTACAAATTATTTTTTGTTCAGTAACTGAAATACACATAAAAAATATAAAATTTAATAGTATGCAATTATATTAACTAAATAATCCAACAAATTATTATTTAAATTTTCAATATTACAGTAAATATTTTAAGCAACTATGTTAAGTTTTAGTAAATTACAATTACATAAAAAAAAAAATAAAGAACTAATTTATATATTGAAATTGGTCAATAAATGTTTGGACACACATTTTTTTTTTAAGCACTAACAGATTTAATATCTAAAACACATTTTTAAAATAAGAAATAAATCAGTCAAGAGAAAGCAAAAATGTTTTGATTATTATTTCATATATATAATGGATATTTATTTACTTAATCTCAGTAGTTACAAATATTGTTGGAGTTAACACTAGGTATGTTTATGCAGATTACCTACTTTTGTAGAAATTCATTAGTATACTGAATCATAATGTCCATACTAAAATGTTTTTAATTTAATAATAATAAATTTTAATTAACAGTATTAGTAAAAGCCTATTATTATATAATTACATATTCTAAAACCATAGAATTATTTAATAATTTTAATTCTTAATACTGCTTAAGAGTTAAGCTCACTATAAGTGTTCAATAATATTAATAAAATTTGAAACTTTTATGAAATAATATAGTATAATTCAGGCGCAGATCAAGAACATATTTATGAAAAGGGGGGGACATAAGGACGAATCTAGAAATTTTTCAAGGAGGGACGCATAGAAAGCAAAAAAAAAAAGGTCATCAGATAGAAAAATAAAATACATTTTATATAAAAAAATTAAAAATTAAGAGTTTACGGGGGGGGGGGGGGGCGGCATTTGGACAACCCTTTGAGTCCGCGCCTAGTATGTTTAAATTATTTAAACTAAATCACTGATTTAAAACATATAACGTGGTTAGACCCAATTATTAGAAAAAAACAAAAAACAAAAATATAACTCACCAAAATATAATATATAGTAATTTTTTTTGTTACAGTTCAAACTAATATTAAATATTGTACTATTAAAATATTTTAGTCTTTCATATTTTACAAACAAGAAAGAATAGTTTAATGAAAGCTTCATACGTTCGGTAGAAATGGAATTATATCAAGTTACAATTATCAATTATTACAGGTAAAATATTTTATTATCGATTAATTGATGGATAACAGGATAAGAGTTAGATGCTACTATTTTATAATAATTTTAATTAATTTCCAAAAATAAATTTATCAACCAAAACCCAAGGATTATTAGTATTTATTTAACAGTGTTGACCATAAAAGTTGGATAATTCCCGCTTTTACGAACTGTTCTGTATCTTTATTACCATTGGTTATAAAAAATAACTTAAATAACTCTATTCAATGATCAATGATAATATATTGCTTTATATCTAATTTTAACCTATTTTCTAGTTTTGTTTTGAACGATATTTTCGATTTCGGTTTTAGACATTTTAGTCGATATCGTGAATCGTGATATCGTCCTCAAATCAGTTTGTCTTGGTTAATTTCCAGTTAGATGATGGTTAAATTATTTAAAGTTCGACTTGAGGAATGTTCAACACACAACAAAACTATATTAAGGATTAAGAAAGTTATTTATTTAAATACTTATACACAGTTTTAATAAAAATAGAATTACATTAAACTTGACAGAATCGCTGCTATTACGACAAAAAATGGTTTCTTAACCCAGCGAATAGTGATGGCGACGTAATAAGAATGCCTAATCAAAAAAAAAAAAAAATAAATATTTAAAAGACTTATGACTTTATTGTTAAAAGATATAACTGCGCATAATGTAATTTATTTTTAATACTAAGTTAAGAATTCCCAACAGTTCTATACGCCATGTATTCACATATAGAAAAAAGATGAAATTAACATTTTTTTTTTTTTCATTTAAGAATATTTAGTATCTGTATACATTATTTAAACAATAAATATATTTTATAGATGTTTTATTTGAACATGTAAACTTAATAGAAGATCAAATGACACCACTTAAATATTTAGAAATCATCGGTTAAAGTTGATTATATAGTATAAGTTTTATGGGTAAATTTAGTTTCATTTATTTTTATTCTACAAAGGCAGAATTAGCTTTGAAACTTTAATAGATGATAGGTAGGTATTAAAGTCGTTTTAAGGATTGTTCAAGGTCTAGGTGGGAAGAGGCTATAGATTTATCATCGTCGAAGGTAGCAATTCAGAGTATTCTAATTGAAGTATATCTGAGGCAAAAATATAAAAGTGTAAGAGCTAATATGCTAGCTTGGGGAATATCTACCGTGATAGGTTTATCATTTGTATATGAAATATGTATCGTCTGCTCAGCAGCCACAAATGTGCGAGTTGTTAGGAAGAATTTGAGTATAAAAAATAAGGGGCCTACTAAAAATTGTTATATAACTTAAAGAAGGTGATCCGTGTTTATTAATCTCTACCTACATTGATTATAACAATACGATTTGTTTATTAGTTATTACTCATAATTTATAATTAATAGCTTACATAATTTAATGCAATAGCACAAACAACATTATTAAAACAAAAATTATATTTAAAATTTTTATTTACATAATTATTTAAGTTTTTTAATTTTTTTTTTTAATAACAAAAAAAATATTTAATTTCAAATTTCTATGCAAAATATTTTATTATGTTCATAAAATCGTATATTTCAAACGAATAGTTAACTAGTTATTTTCTATTACTTATTACTTAATGAGTAATAAAAAAAAAAAAATTGTACCTATTTAAAGTTATATGAATTTTGAAGGAGAGTAGATAGAGGCACAATTGCAGTACTTCATCTTTCAATTATCTTTTAATATATTGATCTACTAATCCTCCTAAAAATTAAATTATTTATAAAGTAGGTAATTTGGTATAATTAGTAATTATTGATGAATTATTCACTCAGAATTTTATTTTAATGCATCGACATACCTACTCAAAAAAAATTATGTACTTGGTAATATGAAGTTAATAATTGGTATTATATACATAAAACTATGAATAATGTATAATAAATGATAAATGATTCGTAGTGGCGTAGCGAAAGTTGATCGTTTGGTGTTGTCAGATATTTATAGAAAAAAAAGGATAATATATCGTTATACCTACTAATAAAAAAAATAATAAATGATGATGATAAAAAAATTGTAAAAATAAATTTTTTTTGTAATATTGAGTAAGTATGAAATATGTAATGATAAATGATAATATTTTTTAAAAGTTAAATTAAATTAAAAATTATTATAATTAATAATTTAATTAGTAAGATAGATACTATTGATTCTAATGAAAATAAACAAAGATAAGCCAATATAAATGGTTGTACATTTTTTATTTAATCAGAAAATTAAAATAGCATTTTAATTTTAAAACCATAGTAGATTATTAAGTAGAAATTGATTTTTAAAAAGTAAGTATTTTCTAAATAATTATAGTTAATCTTAGTATATAGTTGTTACAATTTATAAAAATACAAGTTTTACACAGTGGTGTTAATTTTGCAGGTGTTAAAAGTGACTATGGTAAACATTTTATGTCAAAAATATTTTTCATCTCATCACTCAAAAATAAATATTTTCTTGAAGTCTTCAAAAAAATATCAAGTAAAAGTTTTATATTTTATAAATATTTTTGATTTTTAAAAATGGTCATTATATTACTTTTCCAGATTGATTGTTCATTAATATTTTTTTAAATTAAATAAACATATTTGTTTTCAGAATTTTAGCATCTATTTATTAGATAGTTTAAAAGTTGTATGTTGAATGATTGAAGGTTTAATTTATTATACATTTTAAAAATACTAATTTTTTTTAATATTACAACCACATAACAAAATTCAATAATAACATATATTATATTATTTACACTAAAAGTTGAGGTAAGTAAAATACAATCAGTCAATTTTTATTGAAAATGATGCACCACAAGAACATCCATCCTGTGCTTGTGGATTTCTTATTAATCTAAAAGCAGCTCTGATTAACTGTTGTTCATAGTCAATTGTTGATCCTTTGATGTAATTTAAAGAAGTTGTATCCACCACTATTTTAATACCTTGCTTTTCTAATACACAATCATCTATTGCAATAGTTTTATCTAATTCAAACTTGTATTGATATCCAGAACAGCCACCGCTTTCAACACTTAGACGAAGAAATTCATCTTGGTCACAAATAGCTTCAAGACGTTTAATACAATCATCAGTTACTTTCAAGTCTTCTTCAGCTAGTTTTGATGAAAAATGTCTGATTGTCTGTGAACCTGTTATAAATTTGAAACATTTTTGAACATTTTTAGCCATCAACACAGTAAATGTCATTTTAAAAGTTATCACAATTAATAAAATCAGCTTTATTTAGTATATACCAATAATAATTAAATTAGTATTTTAGTAATTATTAATTATTTGTTGACCTAATGATTGGATTTTGGTCAATAATAATAATAATAATAATATGATATATTATATTTATTGGTTAACAATATGTCAACTTATGAATTTTTGAAATAGAAAATAGAAATAATAGAATTAGTTTGACTATCTCAAATATCAATAGATTAAGTTAACATTTTTTTTTTCTTATCATCATAAATCCTGTAGATTTTGACGATAGAATAATATCACTTTATACCAGCCCCTGATTTAATTATGAAAAAAAAATATATTGTTGGTAACACTAACAAATTTTGGATAAGATTATTATCAATAATAAGAGGTTAGCAGTAGTGATACCCACAAATATATGTATATATATATTACCAAGTATGTGATAACAATAACGATAGACCTAAGAAATAAAAATGTATTTGTCAAAATAAGATAAATTGTCATTGAGTATTTATTCATATTTTGTAAGTTTCTTCCTTATTTAGTTATGTCTCATCAGTGACTTTATGAAAATAAATATTTAATTATTCTATATATATTGAGCAAACTTGAATATTATCGAAACACAAATCTCTTATGTAGCTCATTGTGACGAGTAAAAACATTAACGATTAACTTCATTCTTTTTTTTATTATTAATAACTAATTCCAATATGTTGTCATCAATTGGACTACAACCATCTAATCAAACACTGAGGCTTGTGGATAAAGATCGGTTGGTTGCCCAACGTGTAAGAGTAATATCTGACGCAAAGCTTATATCCAAAACAACAGAAATAGCTAGGTTGCAACAAAATTTGTTGAATAATTTTAGTGATTTGACTACTGATTTTGATATCATTCAAAATTCAAACAGTGATGATCTATTAGACTTAGGAAATAGTCAAATGTCAACATTTTTCCGCGAATTTTCAGAAAATCAAAAAACATGCAAAGAAGAAGAAAAAACAGCCTCTACTAACTATAAGATTATAAATGGATTAGGATTTTACTATTGTGATTCATGTCCATTTATTTGTTTAAATGTCAAAATTATTTTGGAGCATAATGAAAAAAGTGATCACTTTCATCATTCTTCACTTAAATCTTTACTGAAAACAAAATGTATTGGATGTGATAATATATTTTTTTCAGTAAATGTTCTTCGAGTAAGTATTTAGCATCTATATTTTACTTTTTTATTATCAAAAATTACTATTTTTTATTCCAAATAACTATGTTTATTTTATTGAAAACAATATTTAAGTTACTCTAAATGATCCATAATATCTATTGTCTATGATATTGATTTATATTTGAAAATATTTATAAAATATACTGAAAAAACCTATTATTAAAATATTTTCTTTTACATTGTGATTTTATCTCATCAAAAATTGTTTTATTAGCCTAAGTATTTTTATCTTTACTGATATAAGAAATTGACTTGCATTCAAATACATTATAATATACCCAATCAACAAGAAAGTTTGTTAAATATGTTTAGCTAATTGATTTAAAATTTCAGTGTCATTTGATTGAAGACCATGATGTTTTATCTGTTGAAGTTGACGAATTAGTACAGCTTGCAATTGAAGCTAATAAAGAAGACACTTTATACAACAATAGTAAATAAATATTGTATATTTTAAATTAGTAGTTCTTAAATAAATTATAATTAATAATGTTTAACATTTTACAGATGAAACATCTCAAACTGAAAACAATAATTTAGCAGATTCTAATGATACAATATTAGATACTTCTGAATTTTGTCATAGATCAAATTTCATTGACACGCGAAACACAGGTACCTAAAATATTTTTATTCTATTACTTAAACATTAAAATTGTAAAAATGATCGCCATACTTGATGCATCTAAGACTATTTGTTCAAAATCTCAGGTTACAACCATTTTTTTTTTTTTAATTATTTAAAATATAATGTTTGGTATACAATATTTTAATGCATTGATACATATAATATATCTACAAACTACAAATTATATTAATAAGATATCCTTTGCATAGTATGTAGAGTATTAACTATTATTAATTAAATAAATCATAGTGCTTATAAATAATTGTTATTATTTAATAACTATAAATTTATTGCCCCCAAAATAATAGTTATTTTATTTATCCATGATAAGTATTTATATTTAACTACATTATAATTTTTCTTAATCTAATCGAGACCAAAATGCATGATTTTTCTTATCATTTTAGGACCATTCCAATAACCTTTAAGCATTATATTCCAGTAAATAAATGGTAGTGCATGTTTTTTCAGTAAAAGCATGCTTCGTAACTCATTCCCTTGATTTATTGGAAATGTTTCTAACGGCTTTAGGTTATAATCAAATTCTGCTAGAATGCATTTGCTATATCCAGTTACTAATGGACAAGATGTGTATCCGTCATATTTATCTTTGATGTTCTTACCATTCATCACATTTATCATATTTTTAAGAACGATAATACTTTGTGCTGCTACTGCAGCTCCTGTTTTTGATGTTGGACAACTTGTACAATCTCCAATTCCAAATATGTTCCCATATACATTATGACGTAATGTATAAGGATCAACATCTAAGTACCCAGTACTGTTACTGAGACTAGATTTTATTAGAACATCTGGTGGACCCATTGGTGGAGTAACATGAAGCATAGAATATTCTATTGATTCGGTTTTATTTGGTTCATCAAGAAATTGAAAAGTGGCTTTGTTTTGGGTAGAATCTATTTTTATTAAATTTTGCCTTGTACCAACTGAAATATTGCGTGCATTACATATTTGTTGTAATTTCTGTGCATATTTTTTAACTCCAAATATTGCAGGTGTGGATGTTTTATATATAATATTGGCATTGTTTCTTTTACCTTTTCTTCTTAAATAGTCTTCAGTAATATACATAATTTTTTGAGGAGCTCCAGCACATTTAATTGGTGTATTGGGAAATGTAAATATTGCATTTCCACCATTGAAATTCTGCAAAATCTGATAAGTTTTTTCCACATATTGAGATGAGTAGTTCGTACATACTCCACTATCTTTTTTATCAAGAGCTTCTCTTAAGCCAATGATTTGATCATAATTAAATTGTAATCCAATAGATACCACCATATAGTCATAATTAATTGTGTCTCCATTTGATGTTGTTACAATATTTACTTTTGGATTAAAACTTTTGACTTTGTCTTGGATCCAATTCACATTTTTTGGAATTACTGATTTTGTAGAAGAACGGGACTGGGATATAGTTTTCATACCACCACCAATCAATGTAAACATAGGTTGATAGTAGTGTGTGTCATTAGGCTCTAGTATGATCACATCACGTTCATATTTTGAGAGCTTAGCTGCCATCGTACATCCTCCAGAACCTCCACCAACAATTAATAATTTACAACTATGATGAATATTTCTAGTAATTACACAATTTGAAAACATTGCGAAAAACTTTATAAATATTTGTTCTTTAGATGTTAATTTCTGGATTAATAACTGTTTATATTTTGATATAATTTTCACTGTCAATTATATATTATTAAATACGTTAATGCATCCACGATTATTTCTGTTATCTTTATACTCAACAAGTAATGACTAATAATAATATAACCTCTAGTCAAGGTCAAAATATTTAAGTAAATAATATTATAATGTTATGTTCAACAAATAGTCATACTCGCTACTTCATATGGTACTTTGTGGCGCAGCATATAGATCTACAGTAGTACACACTCTACACCATTAGCGATGAAGATAAAATTCTAATAATATCAAATATTAGTGTATAATATTAATATATTTATATTATATTTATTATAATAATAAATTGATAAATATGAATTCTATACCGTCGAGTGTTGACTATTGATTAGGATAAATCTGATTAACTACTTGTGTTCGCTGTGCCAGCTTCCTATCTGTTTACTATAAGTTACAGTGCCGACATTGTTGATAACTACATTCTAAAGGGACAGGTGTGCTGATTTAATTTAAAATTAGAATATTGTTCACCTTTCTCAATGTTCAATTTAATTTAACAATATATATTCGAAGTCCGGCTGGTTTTTAAAACCAGCAATAGATTATGATATCCTGTTAACACTTTCTGACGTCTACGTATGTTTCATAATATATAATACTTCTTGTGTCGTGTGTTTGTAACCTGAAATGCACTAAAATCATAAAATAACTGTCACGGTGAATTACTAAAAAATAATACGATATGTAGGAAAATTAAAAAAAATCGTTGTCTTATTCGTACCTGTGATGTCGTAAACTTTAGTATAAACTGATTTAGTAATTATTATCGTTCGAACACCACTATTGTTTATTGTTTATAAGATTATACTCCCACCACAGGTGTCTCACGGAAAACGTGATTTTGTTGGTACGAACTTGCTATTATCGACCGCCCACATAAAGCTACACACATTATAGGTTTAATAGGTATATAATGGTACTCTATTATAAATAAAATTTTGTTTAAATGGTTTGCATTCATAAATTTATAAGGTTTTGTTTCATTTCCAAATCATTTTTAAACAATTTTGAGTAAATGTACATACCGTTCAATAAATATTCAAAATAGGAACTATTATTGAATTTTTTCTTAAAATAGTGAAGAAATTTTGGATGTTGGCTTTTTATTTAAAAAAATAATAACACGGTTGACGATAAAGTTGTAATGATTCACTAAAAATTATAAACAGTGTTTTGCGGTTTAATTCATTTTCGATTAATATGATAAAATATTGGCCGTTATAGTATACCTAATTAATAGTAATTAATAATAGTATGAATATTGGTTCACGCCAGTGGCGTAGCTAGAATTTTTGAATGGGGGGGGGGGGTAGGTTTAGGTATATAATTATTTAAAATATATTTACAATCTATACGAGACAAGGTATAATGAGTAAGTATGATGACATGCGTAATTTGACATAAAGTAACATTAATAGGAAGGCTTCCAGCAGTGCCACCTGACCAGAATTTTTTTTATTTATTTATTTAAATCTAAAACCATAAGAGAAAAATATTTATTTTTTTAAATTGAATTTCTAATTTTGAGTATATATAGTATTCATTTCTTAATATTCATATTTATTCACTTTATTTTTCTGTCTAAAATTTAATTTATACCTATGAATTTTTAGTGGATCGAGTTAATTGTTCTACTGTTTTAGTATACAGTTTCAATTTTGTGTGTTCAATAATAATATTTTAGATAGTATTGTATATAATAATTATATTTTTAAGTCTTACTGAAAATAATCAACTATTTAAATTTTAAAATGTTCAATGTGTTTTAACATTTTTCAATAGAAAATAGTTCTACTGAAAATTATCATTCAAATGATGCTTGTGATGATTTTTGGGAGTATCAAGAGCAAGTATTTAACGGACTTCAAGAAAAAAACACCATTGAAGATACAAATATTATAGAAAAACGTTTAAGGTTAGTAAATCAACACTGAGAAAGTATCGTATGAAGTTAAAATTAAGTTTACTGGGTTTTTTTTTTTTTTTATTACTTTATTTATATTTCCACAATCTGTTACATAAATTTAAAAACAATAAGTGAAATTGATGAAATGGTAATTATGGCGTGAAGGACGGATTAAAGATACCTTCCAGTGAAGGCACTTTTACAGTTAAAGATGAAAAAAAAAGAAAAAAAAAGAAAAAAAAAAAAAAAGTGTTATACATCGTTAGAGAATATCATAAGGAAAGATAAGTGGAAATAATAGGTAGATATGGAAGAAGAACCAGGGGAGTTAGATTGATCTAGACTAATAGGTCCCTACACCACCGCCTCTTCAACCTTTTTTGTGGGTTGCCGGGTATATTTATAGACGCAAGTTCTTTGATTAAAGGATTTTTGTGGTTTTGTAGGTTGAAATTAAAACGTCTGTAGAAGGTCTTAGCTACATCGTTGACAGAAGAGATGGTTAGGTCGTTATGTAATGTATGATTTGATACATAGAAGGGTGCTTTGGTTATAGCGCGGAGGACTTTGGACTGGAAACGCTGGATACGGTTGACATTTGTAGGTTTTGCGGAGCCCCATAATTGGATTCCATACGTCCAAATAGGTTTTAAGAAGAGTTTATATATTAGTAATTTAGTGGACAATTTTATATGATGAGAAGTAAGAAGAGAACGGAGAAGACGAAAACGATCGTTTAGAGTTAAGAGTTTGTTACGTATATGTGGAGCCCAGGTGAGACGTTGATCGATGGTGATGCCTAGGTAGCGAATGCATGGTGCGACAGGTAGAGTTTGTTCATTAAGGATGATGGGTGGACATTTTTTCTTTCTAAGAGTGAAGGTACAGTGTATGGATTTAGATTCATTAATTTTTACTCCCCATTCCTTATACCATTGTTCAAGGAGTGAGAGATGTTCTTGGATGTTAAGGGAGGCAGTGATAGGGTCAATATTGTTGGTTATTATTGCCTTGTCATCGGCAAAATCACCAACAAGGGAAGTGGGTATTGTTGGTTGGTCGGATATGAAAATGTTAAATAAAAGAGGAGCAGTGACTGCACCTTGAGGGACTCCTGCGTTTATTGGTTTCGGTGGGGAGGTGGATGATCCGTAACGTACCGAGAAGAAGCGATCTTCTAGGTAGGATTTCAGAATCAGGTAGTAGCTAGCTGGTAGAATGAGCTTCAATTTGAACAGTAGACCTGCGTGCCAGACGCGGTCAAACGCCTGGGAAACGTCAAGAAAAGCACCTGTACAGTATTGTTTTTCCTCTAAGGAGAAAGATATCTTGTCAACTATTCTGTGAATTTGATGGATGGTGGAATGTTTGCTACGAAAACCAAATTGCGAGTCGGGTAAGGCTTTTGTTTCTTCAACGGTTTTAATAAGTCTTTTTAGGAGCATTTTTTCAAAAACTTTTGATAGTATTGGTAGCAAACTTATTGGTCTGTAGGATGATGGACAGTCTGGAGGTTTTTTTTGGTTTCAGGATAAGTATAACAGAGGAATACTTCCATAGTAATGGGAAGTAGGATAATCTGAGCATTGAATTATATATGTAGGTCAAAAGTATGATAACTTTTTTGGGGAGCTGGTTAAGTATTTCTGCTGTTATTAGGTCGTATCCGGGAGACTTTTTTCGGGGAAATTTCGAAATTGTATATTTTACCTCTGCTGGAGAGAAGTGTTTAGGAGGAAGGGACATTTGTAACGGTATGTCAAGGAATTGTTCAACTTCATTGATTTTTTCCGGTTGAAGGATGGTATTGTGTGGTTGGAATGTGTCAGCGAGGTGGTTTGCGAATATATTAGCTTTTTCCATGTCAGAGTGTACCCAATTGCCACTGGCGTCGCGTAAAATAGCTGGAGGGTTATGCACGCGAAGAAGTTGTTTCGTTGCCTTCCAGAGAGAACCGTCTTTTGTCGTAAGTGATTTTAAGTGTTTAGTGTAAGATTCATTTCGATAATTTGCTAGGATGCGTTTGAGATTTTGCGCGAGTGCATTATAGTGGCATTTATCAGCCGGGTATCTAGTTCTTTGCCATAAACAGCGAGCCCGACGTTTTTGTACTATAAGGGTACGTATATATAAAGGAAGAATTGCGGTGGGTGTGTGTGGTTTCGATGGTAGAGCTGAATCCCATGCTGAGGTTTGTATATTGAGTGTTAAGAGATTCACCGCGTCATCAATGTCAGATGTGGTTTTCAGCCGGACTTTTAGACTAGTTTTTTGTAGAATTAATTTTTGAAAATTTTCCCAGTTGATTTGAGAATGTAACGGTGGTGCATTGTATTGGTTGGGCAAAGGCTGGCAGTCTATTGTGAGTAGAATGGGGGAATGATCTGAGCATGGAGCGTGGAGATTTATAATCGAGGAGTGGAGCGTGCTAGGGATTTTTGCTATAAATATATCTAAAATATCCGGTCTCTTTCTAGGAGACGTTGGCCAATAGGTGGGGTTGGGAGGTGAGATGACTCGTAGGGTATTGTGAGTGATACTTTGTAAGAGTGAGTTTCCTCTCGGATTTGTGGTGCGGCATCCCCATTGAATATGTTTGGCATTTATATCGCCACCAACTATGAAGTTATGACCAAGTGTATGAAAATAAAGATCGAATTGATTTGAATGTATGGCGTGTTTGGGAGGACAGTATATAGCTGCTATTGAGATGGGAATGCTGTTAATTGATATGGATACCGCGCAAGACTGGATGTAGTCTGTTTGAAAATTAGTAAGTTGGTGCGATGCAAGTGATGATCTAACATAAATTGCAGCACCTGCATGTGCAGTTCCATCTGGGTGGTTAGTCTGATATGAGCGGAAACCTGGTAGGTTGAGTGAGTAGTTGTTTGTAAAGTGCGTTTCAGATATTAATGCAATATCAATTCTTTTTTCTTGTAGAGTGATTAAAAATTCATCTTTGTGATTTTTTAGGCCATTTGCATTCCATGAGAGGATCGTGAGAGAGTTGTTGGTAAATGAGTTATACGTTGTGTTTGACATTTAAAAGATTGGTCATGACTGTTGTGAGGAGAGAGATAAGTGGGTTTATTATGCATTTGAAGTCTTCTAAAAATTTAGTTAGTACATTGTTATCAATGCTAGATGTTTGTTGGGTATCGGGGAAGTTTGGCGGTGGTGTGTTACCTGTATTAGTAGCTGCCACTTCTGCGTATGAGTGATGTTGAGTTCTTGGAATTTGTGTCATTGGATGTGGTGTTGGCTGGTTGATGGACTGCGAATGGTGATTGGCTGGTGGTGGTTGTTGCTGCTGATTGCTATTTCTTGAGTTGTAAGGTTGGCGGCGACGCTGTTGAAGCTCTTTGTATACAATACAACCTTTGTAGCTTGCAGGGTGTTCGCCGTTGCAGAGCGCGCATTTTGCCGGCAATTCAGGTGATTTGGTGCAGTTTGCGGTGGGATGGGTCCCACCACATTTAACACAGCGAGGAGAATTAGAACAGTAGCTCCTTGTGTGGCCGTAGGTCTGACAGTTTAGGCATTGGGGAATTTCGCGGCGCTTGTGAGGTTCTTCTACTTTGATTTTTGTGTTTAGTAGGGAAGTAATATTAAATATTTCCTTACTTATAGTTTCAGGAGCAAGATCAACAAAAAATAATGGTAGTGCCTTTTTGGTTTTTTGGTGTTTTATATTAGTCACTTGCCTTACGGTAAAGCCGATCTCTTCTAGAGCAGAAGTGATTTCAGTGGGTTCGGTTGTATGATGAATATTTTTTATAACTGCTCTGAGTGATTTATCTGACTGAGGTTGAAAGGTATGGTATTCTGCTTTTTCGTCTTTTAAAAAGTGTATAAGTGTTCTGTAGTTATCAGGAGTGTCTGGTTGTATTTTTAGATGCGTGGTAGTTGATTTACAAGTGAAGCTATCCTGCCCAATTAGATCGCCAATTGCATTTCTTAGATTAGAAAAGTTAAGTATTCCTTTTACATATATTGGTGGTGGTTGGTCTTTTTTGTTTGTTTGTGTGATTACGGGTTCGTTTTGATTATTAGTGTCATCGTTATCAATAGTATCGGGTTCGTTTTCAGATAAAACGGAGTATCGGTTTGGCGAGGAAAAAAATTTTGATTTTTTCTCTTGGATATTGATCGGGCTATTTGGTGAACAGGGGAGACTACGTTTCGAAGGTTTTTGTTGTTGCTGCCATTCGGAGCTTGATGATGGAAGAGCGTTGTTAATCACTTGATTATTAACTATTTTAATTGGTTGTACCGTTTTAGCTTGTTTACTTTTAGGCAGATTAGATTGCATGGTGCGGTTATCTGGTTTGCAGTCCAAGGGTCACCGCGTTGACGGTGCCTGGAGTGACTGATATAGATAATTTTTTTTTTCTCTTATGCTATTATTAAGTAATTACCTAATTAGTTAATTAAATATGTTACTTTTTTTGATGTAGCGATGATTGAAGGTGCTAAAGTGGTTTGATAGTATGAGTTGAAAGTTTGCTGCGACTTTATATTGAATTTGAAAAAAAAATTAGATCGTAAACCGATAAGATTAACGAGTAATGTATAAACATAGCTCGGGAACAATGAACTGCACGTATGCGCTGTACGGTTGCTCGAGCTGAACTAGGTTTACTGGGTTAAATTACTTAAAAGTTACATTTGACTTTTATTCATATGATCGTATTACTGTATAAATAAATGAGTTAGGTTTATTACCTTGCCGTTAATATCATAATTATGTAATATATATGCATGCATATGTGCATATATTATGCACTATATACATGCATATATAGTGTAAACTGTAAACACTAAACTATTTAAATTACTCGTTTAGAATTTTATAATTGTTTATAATATATTATTATATTGTTCTTTTTTCGAACTACACTCATTATTTCAAAATCTATTGATGTATTTGAAAATATTTTTTTACGTTATTTTCAGTCTGAATTAAACAAAATTTTGTTTTTTTTTTAATGTATACTTTTTATCATTAATTTATGAGTATTATATGTATTTGAATTTTGAAGTTTAAGTAATCTAAAATTTTGCTGGGTTTCCTTATACCTCACCATTTTTCTCAACTAAATTTTAAATACTTATATTTGATAACGTCTTATAACTCATAAACTACACGTCTTAATTTCCGTTTTTGTGTATCGAAATAATTCGAAAAATATCCTGCTTCAGAATATAAAATTAGAAATGTATGTTGTATTGTTGTCATTCAAAAAAAAAAAAAAAATATATGCAATGATAAAAAATATTAAAAAAATATTTTTTAACTATGGATTTTTTTTTTAAAATCGTAATAGATTTTAAAATAGTGAGTGTTGTTTCATGTTAGATAAAGAAATTCTCCAGTTTAGATACTGATTACACGTTATAATATGTACTATATAGTAGAAATTTCCAAACTGTTTTTATTCAAGTCTGTCTACAAATAGAAAAAATTTCTTGCATCTCCAATGAATAATATATGGTAAGTGATAAGATATTGAATATGGTGTCGTAGTTTTCATGAAATTTTCTATAGTAATTTTTAGCTGGTTGGTCAATTGTGTTAATTATTAAGTCTTTGCGTTGTGTTTTATTTGTTATATACCACGGAGCTGAGGCTTTAAGTCGGAGAGTGATTGATTAAAAGGCTTAAATTAGTTGAATTGTTCGGATTTGAGAAGGTTTGGTGTAACTCCAGATTTGTGTATAATAAGCATTTTATTATAAATATATTATAAGTAATTGTATATCAATCTAAACACTCTAAACTTAATATTTTAAAAATATTTAATGTATTTAATACGCATATAATAACAGAAAAATGGAATACATTATCAGTTATAATGTATAATAAGTAGGGCTAGGATCTTAATGCCCTAAAAAATCTCAAAGAATGTCTTTAAAAAAATGTAAAATTAACTTAAAAAAAATCAAAAATGCATTTAAATTTATTCATTATAGCTTAAAACTTGGAAAAAAAAAATTAAAAATGATACTAAAGAAGTATATTTTTTTTCTTAATTGTATAATTGTACGTTATTACTTGTTTAGTATTTAAATCGGTGTAGTGATTTAGCCGTGAAAACGTAACTGGTAGATAAAATAACTTATGCATTTATATTTAAATATTATTACATGTATGTTATGCACTATAATAGTTTAATATTAGTATTACACTACCTATAATTATGTATTAAAAATCAAAACAAAACAAATAACTTTGAAAATAATGATATGCATTTACGTATATATAGGCAAATTATATAGGTATTTAAATATAGGTACGTATATACGTGATTAATGACTATAAATCACAATTTAAATTTTATAAAACTGTGTTATTTAGTCTGCAGACTATAAAAGATAAAACCAACCATATTTAAAACTACCTTATCTAATTACGTTATATAAACAATTTAACAAGTTTTATATCAGTATAAATACTTTAATACTTCTAAGAAAAAAATTTTAAATTACTATGTATAGGTACTTATAATATAGCTATCCGTGTAATTATATTTTTTCATGTTACCTAGTTATTTAGGTGTTACGTTTGACACAAATATATCTTTTAATTGGCATATTATTTAAATATTTTAAAAAAACTATCTATTCTTGGGTTTATAACTAGAACGTGTAAAGATTTTTCAACTCAATCACTCAAAAAATAGAAACTTTATACTTCTTACCAGTACGTTCTACTTAGAATATAATAATTGTATAGTCTATTCGCTTTCTGATAATATTTATATACAATTATTTTAACCTATGATTGTTTCCTTCGCTTTATATTCTACAAATGTAATATTTCATGTCAATTTCATTCATAATATAAGCTGTTATTAAATACTCTAAAAATAAATAGTCTTAACGTTTAAAGAAATATATCTAATTTAAAATAAACATAGACTGTTCAGAACTGTTTAATTGTATGTCACTTAACGCCAATCTAGGTCTACTTATACTTTTAATATATTACACAGAATCAACTATGGTATGAATGCTCCTTTTTTTTTCAGAACCACGAGATTAGTAAATTATACCAAAATCGGTATATGTAATGTTTACTCTATTGAGACTATTTTTAATTATATTCATTAGTAATAAGCCTCGTTTTTTTGTTATTTATTCTAATGTTTCTTAAATTTACCTAATTTTTACTTAATGTATGTTTTATTGGGCATTACTTAGCTCATTTAGTCGTTTGTATTTTATAATAAATTAATTAATATTAAAGTATCGTGTATTCGTATTGTTTAATTGTTCTCAAAAATATATACATTTATAATATTCAATATTGTATAATATGACATTTATATTATGCTAAAAATAGATGTATATAATTAATTATTCAAATATTTTAGGTGTACTAATGGAAAGTGCAAAGTTAGATTTAGCACTGAAGATAACTTGATGTATCATACAAAATGTCATTTAGACGACAAATTTAAATGCATAGAATTCGAATGCCAGTTTACTGATTCTAAGTGGTTATCTATGATGACACATTTGTGGAAAACTCATAATATAGACATGGAAATGTTTGGTTGCGACCAATGCGGATTCAAGACAAATAGGTATTAAGTATAGTATGCATTTAAACAAATATATATAAATTAATTTTTAAATGTTTTTTTATATAAAAATAAAAACCAATATGTCCCTTACCTTACATATATAAAGATAATTTTATCATACTATGTAATTATAATACTATAACCTTAAACTATAAAATATACCTTGGAGGAAGAGGTTTTTTTAAAAACCTAGGGCAGTATATACCATTATATATTTGGATAAAAAATATTATTATTATTTTTAATAAATTACGACTTAAATGCGTTGTGTTCATAAGAAAATTAAAAATCAATGTAATGCATGTACAGTACATACTTATATTTTATATCGTGTTATTGTATAATTAGTTGTTAGTTATTACTTATTATTTACTACATTACAATTTGTTTGATGATTATTTTATACATAACGGTCTAATATATTATGTGTAATGTATTTTTCGTTATTAATTTTGCGTTTTTGTCGACTTAAACGTTTAATTATGACTAAATTATTGTTAAATCTATGCGTTTTCAGTTTATACAAATTGAATACATTTCATAAAAACATTCATAAACAAGAAAAACCATTTTTGTGTCCTGAATGTAAGAAAGGATTCAAATCGATCAAACAGCTAAGGAATCACAAGGTATACTTAAATGTATGATTATATTATCATGTACTGCCGGTTTCCACACTTATCAATATTCACCCATACATTCTATATAATACATATTGTAAATACTATAACGTAGGTACCTATATATTTTTTTTTGCAGAAAAATATAGGAAATTAACAATCAATAAAAGTTATAATTTTTTAATTTCTGTTATATACATATAATAAAAAAATTCCATAAAACTAGTGTCTGATATATGGGTGCTGATTACAAAACGCTATATAATATTTATGTTTTTTTTATAATTATTTCTGTAACATAATCTTTGATTAAAGTGTGAAAAATCTTTAGAATATTATGACCACCTAAGGAGAAATTACATTGAACACGCTTTTAGCTATATGAACTAATGTAATGATTTTTAATTGTTTTGTAGAAATTCTAAAATATTCCTGGCTTTAGATTCTGAGCAAAGCGATTATGAATATAATGATTTTATAGTTATGTTTTGTTTTTGCATGTATGCATAAATGATAAATATTCAAAAATATTTCGATTTTCATTTTGAAAGGTAGTTTTGGATAGAAAATTGAAGTTTATATTTTGTAATGATTAAAATTAAAAGTTCTCATTTTTTTCTTCAAAATAATCGAAGGAATAATCAATAAATGAAAGAAGAACGGATATTTTTACACAAATTTAGTTTTTGATTTGGTTTTTTTTTTTTTAGTGTAAATCGAATACAAATTAGTTGTAGATACTTGAAATTTCCGCCATACATCTACATGATTATTTCCTATACATGATGTAACTTTCAATATTTTTAGACACTGAGCAATTTATAAACATTTGAAATATTTCATTTTTTCCATTATTTTTTTTTTTTACAGGCGATCCATGTGAAAACCGAGAAGCCACCGCCTAAGTTAGAGCTGACGTGCCCGCACTGCTGCCGCAACTTTGCCACGAAGCACCTGTTGCACCAGCACATTGCCGGCGTTCACATCGGGATGCGGCCGTACACTTGCCGAATCTGTGGGTACGCGACCGCTGTAGCCAGCTCGCTTAAGCTCCACCAACGGTTGCATACAGGTGAAAAGCCATTTTCGTGCGACGAGTGCGGCTTCCGAACTGCCGATCACAACACGCTGCGCAAGCACAAGATGCGGCATACTGGCCGGAAGAATTATATGTGTCCGCTGTGTGATTACTCGTGCATACAGGCCTCTTCATACAAGAATCATCTCAAGTCTAAACATCCAGGTATGGTATGACATGCAGTGGCAAAATCAACGTTTTTAACATTGTAAATTAAAATTTATCCGCTTAACTCCACCCCCCAATCTAATATGAATTTTTTTTTTTTAACACGTAAAAATTTAGGTTATTAAAATTTGATAAAACTTAAAAATGGATTGAGAAATAATTGTAAAGTATAGTAAAATGGAAAAATATATTTATTTTGTGATCCTACTGAACCAGCAAAAAGTTAAAAATGAGTTTAATAAGTAGATAGTTGATTGAACAATTAGAGCACTATTAATAATAACGACTTAATAATAATTAGTAATTAATAAAGATTCATTATGAGATTTGGGGCATTATCGACGGTTGTATCCTTGTTTTTCCAAAAATAGATAATAGTTTATATATTTAATTTATTATTTGGTGTTGTTTTGCTCTAATAAATTATAAATGTATATTTAGATTCTTTTTACCCATTCGTCCCTCCCATTAAGATATAAATATATAGTAATAATATGCAACTTTAAGTTTTTGGTTTAGATATATTATTTTGTCTTGTCATTAGATTAGGTTATATAAACATGTGAATATTTAATAATAATAATTAACACAATATTTCACGATATATCGGTACAGGGATGGACGACGGTTTCGTGTATAGCTGTAATATGTGTAATTTCAAGACCATCCGGAAAGATATATACATGCTACATATTGTCAAACATAAGGAGGAAACGGTGCACATCAACGGCATATGCGAACCAATCGTCAACTTGGATGAGGTAAGTCTAGGAAACACAATAATGTACAACATGATCGTTGTGACGTTGAATTATCGTTAATTAGCTGGGAGTATATTTGATTTATTAATTAATAATTGTTGTTCGTTTTTTTTTTTAGATGCTCAATGAAAAAGAAAAAATTCAAGCCGAAATTGTTGAACAACCGTATTACCCCTTTAACACTATCAGAGTTAAACCGATAAACACGATAAACAACGAGACCGTAGAAAATACTATCTAAAGGTTAGGTTTCTTGTTCGTTTATAATATTATATTTCTGTATCAGGTTTCAGCACATGGATCAGCAGGCGGATCATGTCGCGCAATATGTACAAAGGATTTGTCGAAATATTTTACCATCAAAGCAGTTCATAACTGCTACCGTTTAAACAACCAATCGTTCCTAATTTGACTGTATTCATTTAATGGTTATTGTTTGATGTTAATCAATGTTTATTTTGAAAAAAATAAATTAATTTTAATTTTAAAATCCAATTGGTTTTATTTTGAAAATAATACCTTTGTATACTTATATAGAAACAATTTTGGAAAAAAAAAAAAAAAAAAAAAAAAAACATGAAAATATAAATATAATGTATGTTATGAACAATAATAATATGTAACTCTATAGTCACATTATGTTTTTATAGCCAAATCAAAGGATATAATTCATATAAAATATATTTACAAATAATTAAGTACATTTGTTGTTGTTTATACAATAGAATATATTTCTGAAGTATTTTCTGTCAATATTGTCATGAAAATATATTTAGATGAGTAAACATTAAGAGGTTTTTAATTTATTTGTTATTGTTTAAACATAAAAAACATTGATTTCAATTACTCAATGATAATTTATCCAACTGATAGAATGCAAGTATAATGATTGTATTGTTAACAAAAATATTTTGATAATTTTGACAAAAATCCTCCCAAAAAAAATATTCTATGCATCATGACTTAATGTTTAACAATTCTTGGCACAACCATGTTGTCTAAATAACAAACAATGATTAAATTTTTCAAAACTCAACTACAAACATAAATCATATTATTTTTTTTTGCATTATTGAAACTAAAAATCAGGATACACAGGAAAATCTTATTTAGTTTGCTGATGACACATAAAAAATGTACTTATATAGTACATTATACCTTATAAATAGTAATTACAACTAAAAAGCTTAGACATCTTTGTCGAACAATTTTTATACAACATAAATGTATTTAAAAATATACTCAAAAACTTTAAAATGCAGACTTAATAAAATATGATTAAATATTTAAACATTTAAACTAAACTCAATGTCACTAAAAAGTTGTTAAAAGTATAATATCCAATATTTAAAACAATCACTATGAATTCATCATAGGCATAAAATTAATTTCTTAAATTTCTAAAGTTTATCAAAAAGTTTTATGGTGATTTAATTAAACCTATATAAGTAGATATTACAATACCCATTATTAAGGATCAAAAAATAATGACATAAAGATTTGTATATCATCTTAATTTTAAATTGATTCATTCAATATTAATATCGTAATGGAGAAATAGTAAAATTTAAAGTATATTTATTAAATACATTTGTGTGGAAAAAATTACAATTATTGTTCAAGAAAATATAGGTATAATTTTACTTATTTATTATAAATGATTTTTTTTTCAGACTTAATTACAATGGCATTAAGATTAGGGACAAGGGTTGCAAAAACTTAATTCAATTGAAAAAAAATAAAAAAAATAAAAAAAATTGAAATGTTAAATTCAAATTTGATTACATAACATTTGTTTATGTATAGGAATTAATGAATATTTAAAAAAAATATAATAAAAACTAAAAAAAGTAGTTTTGGTATTGTATTATGTTAGATGATTTTATTAATATTAAGCTTAATTTTTTAAAAAAAGGAGATAATAAACATAATATATAATCTAAAAATAAAAAAGATTGAATTTTTTGCAACCCAATTAGGAACCGTAAATAACTATTAGGTATGAAAAAAAGGAGTAGATTTTTTGGTATATTTTCTTCTTAAAAACTACATTTTAATATAATTGTATTGCATAGACTAGAAAATTTAAGTCTTCAGAAAAATTTAAGAGTTTTATAATAAAAATGTTGTATGAAGATTATGTCAAAAATCTTTGCTTAGTAAAAAAAATGCAAAACAACAGAATAAATCAACTTAATTTAAATAAATATATGAGGAATACTTACAGATAATTGGTAATTTACTATACACCAAATGAAAAATATAGCATATAGAGATGTGTGTAAACATAATATTAACTATTATAATGTACCTCTACATAAATAATAAATATGGCATTTAATGTTGTTCATGTTTTCGTCTTTTTAGGAATAAAGCTTCATGAAAATCATCCGAGCTTAACTTGTTTCTATCGATATGTAATGTTGAAAATAACTCACCGTCAGTCATTGATTTTGGAAATGTAAACACACATTTACTTTTGTCAATCATATTAGCTGAAGCACACATTCTATTTTCACTGAATAAAGTTTGATAGGAATGCGCTTTATTTGTATGAACAACATTGCACTCTTTGCATGAAGTTAAATTGTCAGCCGATTTACCTTTGTAAAGTGGTTTTAACATAAATTTTGGTACTGTTAAACTTGCTGACCTTAGTTGACGGCCTGATACTGGTGACTTTGTTTCTGGTGTACGATTTATAGATACACCCGATATAAAAAGTGTTGGTGACTTTGGGATGCCTGTATCTGATTCTATATCAGCAGATATATCATTATCAGCACTATCTTCAGAATGACTACTAAACTTTTCAATTTTAATATTCAGTTCAGGTTTGATGAGTAGTTCATCAGACGTTTTTGATTCATTCTCTAATGTTTCATCGGATGTGTCTAGTGCAGCAGTTTTTCCAATTTTACTTAAACGTTTAGGCAATGTAATGCTAGAATGTTTAGATGTATTTTGCCAATAGAGCTGAGCTAAGATATTGCACAGTTAGGGAAAATAAATAAAATTAGTAAAATGTTCAGTAAAAAGAATTGTGTTACTCATACTTTTTTGTCTGAACTTATAGGAGCGGCAATGTTACTGTCATCTAATGATGTGACTGCACGACATTCACCATTATTATTGATCTCCATGAGAATCGAAGCAGTTCTTCTAGGCAATACTTGAAAGCCATGATTCAGTTTTCCACGTTTTTTATCCATTTTATCTTGCCTGTCATCACCATTCATATGATATACATTAACACAATATCTAAAAAAATAAATAAAGTTATAAAACACTAATTTGGGAAATTAACTGCATACAACAACCAGACCTTCGATTATTTTTGTACAAATCTCTACGTGAAAGTAGATCGCCAAAAGATAATGAACGTCTAAGATTTTTATTTTCCATACGACTATATATATCTTCACTAAAATCCAAATAATAACTATTTTTGTGCAAATCACCGACTTTAAATACACCATCATCAAGTTTTATACCACTACATCTGAAAAAAAATAAAAATATAATTATTTTAACTATATAACTAGATAATTTTTAACATAATTCAGATAAATTACTTAGGTAAGTTAACAGGAATATCGTTTTTTAAAGTATTATTCTCGGAGATATTTGTTGAAAGTAAAATTGTTTCACTGTCATCTTTAGATTTTGATACATTTTTAGATTTAGCCATTGCAATTTCATCTAAAGACATCTGTAAAGCCATTTGCAGTTGCTGGTCATCATCATTTGAATCCTCAACAACTTCTTAAAAAAGATGTACAAATAAAAAAATTATCAATTGTTTTATTATACTATAAAAACTATGAGTTAAAATTAGTATTCACCTGAATAATTTTTACTACAACTTGCTTCTTCAATCTCTGACCTATAAACAAAAATTAGTGTTAATGACAATAGTTATTGATTATGTTTATTGAAAAAGAAAATTTTAAAGGTACCTTTTCTTTAGTTGAGCATCTTTTATCATTTGAAGTCTTGACATTTCAAGAGCAACAATAAGGTCCATTGCAAAAGTACCAACAATACTGGTGCGCTTTTCCTTTTTTTCCTAATAAACAAAATTAATAAGTAATAGTTAATTAAAAATTATTATTATGTTAAAATAAAATAAGTATGATTAAGTGTTATGTGTATTAATTTAACTTACGCTCTTCTAACAAAGTTTTGTGAGTATTTTTGCACCTTAAGCTACAGTATTCGTGAAATTTAGATGTTCTAGGATTCCTCACTCTTGCTCTTTTACAGTGCTCCATTTTACACTGGCCAAAGACACTTACAGCTAGAGCTCGATCCAATTCAGTTTCCTTAAATTTAAATAATTAAAAATAATCAAATGTTATGTAAAAATAAACCTGTGGTTATTTTAATTTTTTAACCTCTTCTTCATCTGAACAACTTTCAGGCCAATCTAATATAGCAGTAAGGTTACGATGTCGTCCTTTTGAATCTACAATCCATGGATTATCTGGATCAATTTGAATTGAATCTCCAATTGCTTTTTTCAACAAATCCTAGATAATTTTTTAAGTCCAAGTTTACTTATTGAATCTATACTTCTAGGATATTTACACTCACTTTAGCAGTAGCATTTATGTGTTTTTGAGACATGGCAATTGATTTTGGCTTGGTAACATTTGGTGGAATAGAAGGCATGCTTTTTAAGGATATAGATCCATCTGATATGGCATTAATGAACTCATGACGTTTTCGTCTTAATATACTAGTAGTATTAATAATGGCACTTCTTGGATTACATAAATATTGTCTTAAAACCATTCCTGATAACTTTTCAGTAACTTCTTCAACTTCATTCTAGAACATAAAATGGATATATTACAACTAAGGAAATTTAAATTAAGATTATTTTAAACACTATAAGTAATCTTTAAAAAAAAATATTTTGTATCAAATTATAAAATTTATTAATTAATAACTATAGTTTTAAAACAATCAATTAATGAAATACACTTTTTTAAATTTTACCTGCATAAACTCCAAAATATTTCTATTATATGCACTATATAGCATATAAAACCCATACACATATGACGCACACAGTACACGTTTCGCTTTCTGCACTTCAACAACTGCATCTTCTACAAATTTTGTACGCTCATCATCTATAAACAACCAGAATTTAAAGTTATTATTTGAAAGAATACTCTATATAGAATTTGAGAAAAAATACCTTCGGATATATTTAAGGCAGCTGAAAGAGCTATTCTCCAATTTTTAACAATTTCTACAAACAGTTCTTCCATTGGGCGGGTTACTTCATGTTTTTTAAATTTAGTATAATAATGAAGAAATTTACTCAATTCCAAACTTTGCTTATTTTTTTGTTGAGCCTATGAAAAATAATAACAGATAAATATTAGTTAATTTATAAAAAAAAAAAAAAATGTAATACAAAACATTCTATAAAAAAATCATATTGCATACGAGTCTGCAATGAAGAACTACATTTTATGTCTTTGTTGTCCTTGCTATTATATATAGCACATACCTAGGTAATATTTATAGGGTAATTGATAAAATATAAAGACACAACTGCTAATGGTATACAATTTTTTTTATTTTATTATTATTTTATATTATATTTATAATTTTTTTATTTTCATATATTATTAAAAATTAGTTTTCATTATCATTTACATTATCGCTTGAAATAATACTCAGCAGTAGTCGATGATGACTAAAGTAGGATTCTATTAGTTAAATGGTAGAAGAAAAAAAAATGTTTTATTCTAAAATAAACCAAGATTAAACGGTGTACCGTCCACGTCCGACTTTTGCTATATGCTTAAATGGTCACAGTATTAATCACATCGAGTGTCGGTACAGTCGCACCTAACTAGCGTGTGGTATGCTCATATGTATAACGAGTTTGAATCTCAGATGAGAAAAATGATACTTTGCATTTTTTTTTGTAACAGTTTCCGTAACTCTTTATGTAACGTAACGTTTTTCGATTCTATGTGCTAAAGCAGACATAAAATGTCAAAAATCTTTTGGCGTGCATATAATGGTTTCATGGATTTTATTTTTATTTTTTGAACATGGATTTCTTTTTGGTTGATCTAAAAGCCTGAAGTATTCAATCAAGTATATTATGCATTTTTCATTAAGATTCTAATTGATTATGACTTAGAAAGCCTCTACATTCCTAGAACAGCTCTTATTTGTCAAATAAGCAGTAGTTTATTTAACTATATAGGATTAGAACACAAATAACTGTGCCTTCATCAGATATTTATTAATTATATTTTTATCAAGTCCATTTTTGTTTTTTGGTTGTAAATAACGTACCCACTTTATTGGGCTATGTATAAATAAAAGTATTTGTTGATGAATGATTATCATAGCTATTTATACATTTTCAATCTAGTTTTGATTGCGTGAGATTTTAGATAAATCTAGATTAGTTAGTCGGAGTGAAGATTTTAGCCTTCAACTTACTGTATCAAAATACCAGGTATGACAAATCATATATACAATAAATGAGCATAAAATCAAATATTCTGATAAATCAGCTAATGATCTGTTTTTGCGTATCAAAAATATTAAATCTCTGATTAAACATTTGAAAAATTTGTTGTAAAACTTTAAGCTTTTTGAGTTTTTAAAGAGTGATCTTAAGCTATCAATTTCCTTCAAATTATTTTATATTTGTCTATTGTCACCCATTTTTGAGTAAAGGTTTGTTTTATGAAATCCATAAATTTATTGCAATTACCAAATAATCAAATAAGTACTAAGGAAATAATAATGTTTTGCAGATTTTCCTTTCATATATTTATATTAGTACTTACTTCTTTTACAAGTAGACCACGTTTTTCATCAGCTTTGCAAACAGCATTCATACGATTGCAACGGAAGAAACCACCAGTAGCTGAACCATGTTTTTTCCAGCTTTCTTGACATATCCAACAAAATTCAAACTTACACTAAAATAAAATATAAATTATTAAATTTTTTATTTTTAGTAATAATATTTAATTTTAACATGCTAAATTAAACTTAAAAATATTTGATTTAAATCTAAAATGTAATATAATTTTTTGATAAATATTGAATATTTGTTTCGTGCCCAGTAAAAGTTATAAATTAATACTGAAGAAGTATTTACCTTTGAACATTTCATATGATTACAGCCTTCATTCTTTTGTATAGGAGAATTGCAATTTGGACACGGTTTTGAATTTGTGACCAACCACAAACTATTAGCTGCTTCTTCATACTCTGCAGTTGTTTCACGTATCTTATCTGGTTTAACTTCAGATATTTTAGTCATCCACTGAGACCATTGTTGACAACTGCATGGAGTATGAGCATCTCCCATACATTCCCTATTGAATAATAAACATATAACATATATGTAGGTTTAATTATTAATAACAATCTTCAAAACATACCAACAAAAGTAATGACCTCTACCACAGTCAACTGAACGTGCAATCTTAGAATTAGGCTTTGATTTTCTAGTGATTGGTAGGCGAACAGCAAGTCCACAGTTTGGAACAGGACACCATTTAATAGAACGGTTGCTTTCAACAAAAGACTAAAACATATTTAAAATTAAATATTATAAATTAAATTTAAAATTATATTTCTCTTTCAATCCCATTTACTTCAATATTAAGATCAAAATATCTTCGAGCCATTTCAGGACTAACAATATTTTCAATGAGTTCAGTTGGAACTAAAATATGGCAGTGTAAAGCTGGGCAACAAATGTTGCTAGAGTCTTTTCTTTTAATTTTATATGTTAAGTATTGTTTCCAACATGAATTACAAAACTTATGTTCACAACACAATTTAATTGAACAATCAGATAATGGCAGTTCGTTCAAGCAAATATCACACTGAAAAAATACATAATTATTAAACAATTAAAATATTAAGTAAATTAAAAATACATGTAAACAGCATGAAGTAGATTGAAAAACACAGGCCAAGATCCAAGCTATAGTTAGGCATAATATTATTAGCAATATGAAGCATTCTATGGAGAGGATGATATCAACTGTAGGTTCAAGAATGGTAAAAACATAGAACTAAACTTAGTTATACATTTCACAAGAAGGGGCTTTACATTTTACTCCCGCAGTCCCTCATATAGTTCAGGAGCATCATAAGTAGTACCATTATAAAGAACACTGCACAGATAATAAATTATCTATAATTGTGAATCACACAGAAATTGTGAGGAGGGAGTGTATATTAAGTAAATTCTGTGCACTGAATGTAGTTAGTGAATGTAATTTCCAACACTTAAAATGTGCTCCTTTTTAACACAAGAAAAACATTATTTTTTAAAAATCGAATAACAATCAATCCTAAGTTACAAAACAATTAATGTTTGAAAATACAACTGCTAAATTTGAAAACAAGAAAAGAATGTATATTATAATTATTTGAAAACATTGTTGTGATTCATGAATTAAATTTGTATTTAATTGTCAGATTCCAGCTTCCTTAAATTTGTTCTTTTTTTTTAATTTTACTAATCGTTTTAGAGTCTAAACCATTATCAGTTAAACAAGAAATGTGGGTATGTTAATTGTTGATCCCTCATAGAATTGAGCTATTATGCACATAAAATCAAGCACATGTTTCACACTATAATTTATAAATATGATAATAAATTAATATTATTTTATTTGTATCATTAAACTAATTTTATTCGTTTTTTTTTTTATATACATTTTAAGATTAATTATATTTAAATATTTTCAAAACATTTTTATAATTATTTGGCTCTAAATTAAATTTTTTATATCTTAATGCTACTAGGATCATGCAAAATTATATTAGAGAATGATATACAGTAAAACCTGTCCTGTGAGGAATTGCACAGGACCAATAAAAATTTCAGTTTTAAGCAGGTTTCTATGTAACTGAATAAAAAAGAAAATTCTGTACTATAGAGTTACAATATTCTGCATGATTAAGATTTAAGATTATAACATTTTCTGGTCAATAATAAAAATTAAAATGTTGAAAATTAATAAATATCATAAGCTATGATAAATTTTAATTTTTTAGTAAATAATAACATGATATGTATTAATTAAATATTTAAAAATAATGATAAATTTAAATTTTAAAATTTGAAGAACATAATATTTAGTAGGTATTAATCAAATAACAATATAATAAAATAAAGTAAGCTGAGTATAAAGTTTTTGTCCAGTTTTTTATTTTAACAATTAACAAATTTCTTCTATAGTATAGTAAATTATATTTAGTTATAAAATTAACACTAATGAGATATTGACCACTATCATTCAATAGTACACCAAAAAGGGAGACCCTAAGCCAAACCCCCTTCCCTTTTCTAAGAAATATCTAATGTAAAATTAATCAAAATGTTGAATCTTTTATTAATAGAACAGGTAGTTGTAAATTTAATATTGGAATTTCTTTACTGACGGTCGATAATATTTTTTTGATTTAGTATCCTATAATATATTAAATGATTTTAATTATATTGTGATAATAATAACTTAGTAATTCTTAAACATATCCCGTGAAAAAATGCTGGTAGTATCAATGCTATCATTGTTCAATACTAATTTAATAATTAATAATCTCTAACTAATTTAATTAGTTAATAAATTGAAATGAACTTTAAATTCATATAACTTACAATAGTTTGATCACTAACATTAAGTTGAGCTTCTTCATTTAAATTTGTTTGTTGTAATAACCCATTTAAATACAATTTTTTGGTTGATTGCACAGACATAGGTACTTGTACACCAGCAATTTGACAACACTTGTCAGGATCTCGAACCCATCTTTCAAGTAAAATCTCTCTAGACCATTCTAAAACATTAAAATAATATTATAGGTAAATATATTATATGTATTAAGTTATAAATAATGATAATTTAATTTTACCGTTATTTCTAAGCAATGCTTCAGCTGTAAATAATGGCAAATTTAGCATATCAGCAGTTTCTACCAATAACTGATCTTTAGCTTCTTGTAAGTCTTGTGTGCGCAATCCTGCATATGTTTCTTCCTCTCCAAAATCATAATCATCCACAACAGTGAAAATGTCTTTCAAGTCTTCACCCTAATTAAAAAAATATTTATGATAAATTAGAATTATAAATAAACTTATTTTTAAGGTAAATTCAGGTTTAAGTAACTGTAAAAATAGAATGTGTAAGTCTGGATAGTAAAATAAAAAGGCGATTTAAAACTTTTGAGAGGAGTAATACAAATATATTTTTGCTTATGAGTGGTTATAGTGGTATATATAGGATTAGTGTTAACATGTACAAGTTTCGGAAAAATTAAAATATTATCCTAAAAAAATATTATATTTAACAAATGACAATAGAATATTTTAAAAAATATAAGAATCAAATTTATTTATTAGTTGATTCATTAAAAGAAAATTCAGATTTGTAGTTTTCAGATTTCAAGACTTTTATAACTTTCCAGACATAACTATTATTTTATATTATTGGGTTTGTTATACTATTTTTCAAATACGAACACACCAGACGGCAAACAAAAACCAGTTTAAATTCGCACACGACCTGCCCACTTCTAACAGTTTCAACCACTATCGTCTAATCAGAAAACATTTACTAATTTTTTGGTAGAGCCACCACTGATAACAATACACAATACGGTATTGTTCTCATTTGAAAAATAGTATGAGTATGAACATATCACAAACACTTACAAACACCATTCGAGACTCTAATTTACGAGCCAAGGTCTCATATCCATTTTTCACAGCTAAATCACAGGCAGTCTCTTTTTGGTTATTAGTCTTGAATATTGGGGCTCCTCCGTGTGAAAGCATCAAATCAACACAGTACTGTAAACCTGAAGCAGCTGCAAGATGTAGTGCAGTGTTTCCATCCTATTAAATTTATGACTAATTTTAATATATTTAGATATAATTATATTTATTTGTAGTAAAATTACATTATTTTGAACACTCAGTCGTATTTTCTCTCTCCTTCCATCTGATAATTCTGCTCCTTGCCAGTTTAATAATATTGTTACACAGGCAGCACGACGTTCTTGCGCAGAGTAAGGGCTTTGGGGAGGAAGAAAACAAACTGCATGAAGTGCTGTTTCATTGGAGTTATTCTTTTTATTTGGATTTCCATTATGTTCATTTAAGAAAGCTCTAGAATTCATAAATAAATATTTATCATTACATAAAAAATTAATTAAATTAATAAATACAGTAATAATTTACCTAAGTAAGTGTTTCATTCCATGTTTGGCTGCATAATGTAAAAGAGTATTATGGTTATGACTATCTCCATAACTCCAGTTGGGGTCTAGAGTTTTAAGTTCCGGGGAGTTAGAATACAGCTACAAAATACAATAATTAAAAAATATATAGGTACTCACTAGTCTTTTGTTGAATAATAAAATATTTAATATTTACCCGCATAGCAGCATATTCATCCCCTCGCTGTAGATGTTTTTTAAATTTGGTAGATGTACCACCCATTGTGTTTTCTTTATAAAATATAACATATCTATCTGCTTTTAAGTATCCATACTCTTTTTTCTTTAAATATTATACTTGTTATGATTCTCATTTTTAATGGCAATACTAAAATTAAAAACCATTGATAGTTATAATAATTGTATTAATTAAGTACAATATTAATCAACATTGGTTAATATCTAACATTATTAAATAAATATATTTTATAAATTCAGTTAAAATATAAATAATAAAAAGTCATATATACCTATTACATCACTGTATTTTAGTATAACGCAATTGTAAATTATACATTAACTTAAGTAGATAACCCTTTTGATAATTTATACATTAGTGTTTATATAAATAATAATTATGATTCATAGCTTTAGTATGTTAACAGTAATAACTAATAAATAATAAATTAGCCAAAAATTTTTCTTAGAAAATTCAACACAACTATACAAATACAACATATAATAAAAATATTTATTTTTTTTTTAAACTGTTATTAAATACATAAGTAATATTTATTAAAAGTAATTTAACATAACAATATAAAAGTCAATAATTTCAAAGAATTAGTCTACAAAATTTATAAAATGAATTTATATCATGAAACTATATAATATATACATTATTATACTATTTATTAATAATATTGTATTCAAAAATTTCAAACTAGTTAAACTTAAAAGTCAAAAATCTTAATTAATAAAAAAAAATATTTTTGTTCATATTACAAACTGCTCAGTTTTTATTTTATCTTTTGTTTACTTCATAAGTAAGTAAAAACTGTTTATAAGTATGTCATTTGAAATTTTTATCCTAAGTATATTAAATTGTAAAACTTGCTTACTGATTTTATAGTACATTTTGTGTTCAGAATTGTGTTAATTAAAATGTTAAAATTAAACAACACTGTAAAAATTATTATATGTTATATAGCACACACTATAATTATAACCACATAATATCTATATGTAGTTATGCTTATTATGCACATTTTTTCTTACTATGGAAGTGGTGATAAATGATATCTACATAAACAAATATAAATATAGACAGTCTATCAAGTTAGGATATCTGTTATCTGTTTATATTCTTAAATTTAATATTATATTGTACTTAGTATTACAAACATTTTCTTGTACTTATTCTAAATAATTTATTTCACTCAACAAAAAAACTATTTATTTATTAAGTCTAAAAACTTATGCTTATAATTGATCTATTTTTGTAGATATTAAAAAAAAAGTAGCATTTTTATATTTTTTTTTTATTTTTTACTTTACATTTATCAATTTTTACTTTTTATCTTATATGTATATAATTGGTTATACTTTATTATGTATGCGTAATTAGTACTAATAAATTAGTTTTAACAATATTTTAATGTATTAAGAACTGAAAGTCATAAAATGCTGTATAAATATATGGACAATATTATTGTACAATATACTAAATACCATATCATTTTCAGATTGAAACACAAAAATAAGGATTAAAAGATGAAAACAAAGATCATGTTTTTGTAAAGAATAATTGCATAATATAATTTTTTCAAAATAACTGTTTGAAATGTTGATAAGGTTATTTAAATAAAAAGTTTTAACAGTCAAAAATCACAAATTTTTATAGCACATGATTTTTTTTACTATAAATTTAAGCATATAACTGTATATTGAATATACAAATACATACATGTTATCTATGGTGTAATTATTAGCTTAGATCGGAAGTATTCTTTTAATAAACAAAAAATAAAAATACATTAAATACTAACTATTTATAAATATATATACAATAGAATCCACTTAATGGGGACACATAGGGTGGTGATCTATCTGTCCCCATTATTTAACTGTCTCAGTTAATCAAATTTAAAAAAAGAAAAATTAAAAACTATTAACACGTTCACAGCCACAGCATAATTTGGAAAGTTGGTTAAAATGCATATACATAATAATTTAATTTAAAAAACTACTGATTCAGATATGCCTATTAAATTATTTAACTCATGAACACTAATATTTTGAGGCTGAGCTTTTATTTTATCTAGTGCAAAAATTTTTTCAATCTAATCAACATTAAATCTTTACAAGACATTATTGCTACTTGTTAGCACAAACTAGGATTAATTCACAGATCCAAAACATTAATAAAGGAATTTTGTACGCAGGTTAATCGACTCAATTTTCTTTATGAAATATGTGATAGTAGGAGACAAAAAAAAATGATTAATTTAAGTAAAAGAGATAAATGTTATTATTTATAACATAGGATTATTACATAAAATGTGATAAAGACATAGAAATTAGATAGTTACAGTTTCGATAAGAAATTAGTTATGTATAGACTATTATATGTCCCTTATAACTGATGGTTTGTCTTCAATAAACAAATTAATATGGCCTAAAATAAATACATTTATTCGAGACTTTGACAATTTGTCCCCATTAAGTAGATTTTACTGTATTTTTAGAAAAATGTTGTATGGTAGTGCTATATAAACAAATCGTAACTTTAGAAAATAAAAGGATAGTTAATTCAAATTTCAAATACCTATTTTTATCTTTCAATGGCACTGAGTTTCATACTATAATAAATATGTTATGAAATAATCCTGTGTATATCAAAGAAAAAAATATAAATATTGAGCATATATTATTGTCTAAAAAAAATATAATAATGAAGCGTATAAAAGGAAAGTAAAATAATATAAAAAAAAAACAATGCTTGACATTGCAATTTCTATTAGTACCTACCTACCTATCCATTATGATTTGATATGTATAAAGTAAACCATATAGTATCATCTGTGGTTTTTACGGTTAAATAAACATTGAATCTAAGGCATACTGAACAATTTCCTTTTTTTAACTTATTTATTCCATTTTAACTATAGACTTTAGTAATTGAGTACTAAGCAATTAGATAGAATATATTATCATGGAAACTAAAAAGGTAAATATTACATATAATAATTTATTTAATTTTATTACATTTTTTGAAACTGAATTAAAATATCTGTAATGTCATATATAATTATAAGTTCTTTTTTATGTAAATTAAGCATCAATGAAAATAATTTTAAGCTAACAAATTACCACTAATCATACATAAAATTATAAATTACTTTTTTAAATTTTGCAACAGGTTTTGTTTTTTATTATTTTAATTATATCAATAACAAAAAGTTTTGGGGAAAATGATTATACACCAACCCAAAGTATTGAAGATACAGAAGATGAACCGATTTATAGCAATCATAAATACTTTGATGAGGATTCAATGAGTTCAATACAAAAATGTAATATATCTACAGTTACAATAATATTCTAATTAATTATACATTAATATATCGATTGCGTTCTGATGTCAGTTAGTATATTAAGAATCGTTCAACAACATGGTCAATACTATTTCAATTCAATAGACTTTTTTAATTATATATTTATACACTGTACTTAAGTATAATCATACCTAAGAGCAATTTATATTTATTAGAAATTATTATATATAATTATATAATGAAGTAAGGATTATAAAAAAACTTACACAGGCAACACGTTTATAAAAAAAAATCTTATCAATTGATCTAAAGGAAAATATTCAAAATTTTTTAATAAATGAATATCAAAGAATGTTAAATAGTATGATTAAGTATCATTTTAGCATTTTATAGAAAACATTTTAATTAAAACAATGATAATTTAATTGTAAACATTTATCTATATCAAAAAATAAAAGTGGTCTTGTGGTGATACACTAGGATTGCCATTCATCCCGATTTTGTTGAACATTACCGGTTTTCACTATACAGTCCCGATATTTTTCAACTCCTGGCCAGGACATGGATATGTACCAGTTTCTTAAAATTAGTTCCAAATTGATGTCATGCATAAATAACTAAAATTAATTAAGTGTCAGAAATTTCAGAGATAACCGAGGACGATAATTTAGTATTTCATAGTGACATAGTGTATATAATTTATAGAATTTATAGAATTGTCAGTCTTCAGTCTTATTTCAAACGTTCTATGTATTGTGAACTTGTATTGTTTCTGCATTTAAATTTAATAACTTATTGTAACTATTGTGTTGTAATTACCAATTTTTATTTTTATGCTATTATACCTAATTTACATCACATACATTATGGCTCAAAAAAAAAAAAAATTCTGACGAATGTGTTTGGAAAGTGTTTTCTAAAGTGACATAGTGTCTCAGCTAGTAATTTTTTATAAATGGCAACCCTATGATATACGCATATAGTATAAATTAGAAATGTGTCCCCGAGGATCTATTAAGGTAAAATATAAATGCTTAATATAAATACATAGGTATATAAAACTGGATATGCAGTATTTTTTAAACACAATACTACATAATAGTTTGTATCAAAACTTAATATAAGTATGAACCTAATACCTTATACTTATATAGAATGTAAAAATAATTCAACATAATTAAATTAGATTGATTATTTAAATAAGTATTAATCACTTTATTATTAAAAACTAAATTTTATAATTATAAATTGAATTTTTATAATTTTTTTTTTCACCCAACTCTAATAATTCTTATTCACACAGTATATCATACACTAATATACTCATACCAATATAAGCGATTACTTAATGAACATGTTTTATTATTCTATTAGATGAACCAGGTAGAGTTCAAATAAAAGTCTATAGAGGACCAGATATAATTGAAAATGATGAATCATATGCAGCACATGGATTTTGGGTAAAACAACCATCAGAAGATTATTAATCAAGACTTATTATTTTATATATTATTAGCTTTAGTGTCAATAAAGTATTTACTTATTTAAACATTTTTATTTTATATTGATATTTTTAAATATTTATAATTTGTGAAAATTATTAAAGTAAAGAGTTCATGATTAAATTACTAAATGTAAGTAAAATTGTCATTACATCAAAAATAGTGGTAAATAATACACATATCAATTTTTATATATTTGAGTTAATGTATTTATATTAGATTTATAATTAAAAAGATTTGTCGAACGTATACTTACAGTAAACTCGAAACTGAGAGTTTATAATATAGTGTCTTTGTTATTATATTGAATCGAGTAACTAATGTGTTTAAAACTTGACCACGCATTTTCGCATGATGGAAGCAAAAGTATAATATGTGCTTAGTCGAGTTTTGGTCTTCATTCTGGTTGTTTTCGTCCCCACGGAACAACAATATGATTAGTTTTTCAACATAATGCTACTCAGTACTCCGCGTACCAGCCACGGTTTACTGTCTAGTGTCTACAGAATTCAGCTTCCACTTTCCAGAATCCGAACTCTAAAGACAACGAATTACTACGACCGCAATAAAAAATAAATAATGAAACACTAAACATTTTATCAAAACAAAAACAAGATATTGCGCCCGCGCGAAAATCCACCTGGAATAATAAACACTTTATTGTTGATAATTTAACAATAATAATTTTTCATATTATTTATGTTCATAGACATGTTATAATAAATAAAAATGTATAATATATTTTTTTATTTATAAATAAATATATATATCATAAAAATCTTAAGTAAAAAATAAATAATATAATATTCTTATTTCTTATGGAAACATTTTGATCCATGATATTCATAGAGTTTATCATGTAATATAGTAATAGGTATGATGTTCATGCATCATATTATCATGTACAAAAAGTACCAATTTATTATTTGTAAACTTGTAGTGCAGTATATTATAACGATTAGTGATCAGTGATCACCATTTTAATCTATAATCAAAGTGATCACTGATCATACTGTGGTGATATAAAAATGATAATAGCAATATGATAGGCAACAATTAATTATCTTATATTACTCTATGGCCAGTGCCCAGTACTCTACTGTTCTGTAGACTGTAGTATACTTTTGTACTACTATAGACTGTAGAGTGATAAACGTGTAAAATAGAGATTAGAGTCATCGCCACCCAAATATGAGTATAGATTAACAAATCCAATTTTGTTAAGACGCGTATTGCTTACTAAATACCAATGAGTATTGAGTAAATAGCAGATTACAATCCACAGAATAGACTACAATTAAATCTGAATATATAAAACTACAGTGGAATAATTAACACTAAGCAATAAATAATATTTTTATACTCTCATTTAGACTTTGCGCTTACATTGACGATTTTAAAATCATTTTATTCATAAACCTAGGATCATTTAAATAATCCACTTGCATCAGTTAATGCACTTGTAGATATTATACTTGTATTTTTGTTTATGATTGATTATGGCGTTGTGTGTGGCTGTAGTTAGCAAAGAGGTAAGCAAATAATAAATGATATATTACAAATTTTGTGTTCTTTAAGATTACCTAATTGATTTCTTTGTTCGGGGTACATAAGTTTCAATAAAGAATTAAATGTTGTATTTATCATGATTACATAGCATAGCATAGTTTATATAACATTGATATAAAAAATATGTTTCATTTCAGAACGCGCCAAAATATGTAACTTCGCTAAACCCAGAAGACGAACTACAAATTCAATATGAAATACATTCATCAATTGATTTTGTTGAAGAAAAATTGAAAACTGGAAAAAAGGATATGCGAGATTTATATTTAGGACTATTGTACTCAACAGAAGATCATAAAGTGTATCCTTTACTATTTAAAATTTAATAAGGAATAATTAGTTCTGTATAAGTATTATACCCAATATATTTATTATATGGATTGAGAAATAAAATGTTTGCGTAATTGATAAGAACAAACAGTATCCAAGCTTATACAATAAAAAAAAAAAAAAATGTAATTCTAAGTCACTTTTTTGAAGAATATAGTTTATTCAAACATTTCTAATAATAAATCAATTTTAGTGATTTTTTTTAACAATTATTAATCAGTTATGGATATGTGACGAATACTAAAGTAAAATTTTTTGTTGTGATAGATTCTAGCAATTTGTTACTAAGAGATAATGAAATACGTTTTGTAAGTTAATAAAAGTTTTCTGGATTATTTTATATTTTATTTTATAAAATTATTACAAAATGTTGATACAATATTTTCAATACTATAAATATGTTATTTTCAGATGTTCCGAAAATTACATACAGCTTATACTGATTTAATGTGTAATCCGTTTTACATTCCTGGAGATTATATTACATCTGAGTTAGTATTTATAAAATATTAAGTAATTCAAAAACTTTTATGATTACCACTGTTCTAGAGACTACTTCACTTTAATATCCAAACTTACAATAATAAATTACAATGCAATAACTTATAAAAAAAATTTAATTTTTACTTAATAAAATATCAAAATTATATTCTACTCACTGCAAAATATAATAAAAAACTTAAAACAAAAGTAAAAGTAAATAATTATGAAAAATATCATTATTTTTTTTAAATTCTGTACTGTAATGATTTGAATTTATATATGAATGTGATATTTTCAAAAATGTTAATATTGTATTTACTTAGATACTTATTAAATGAGTATTTTCTATTGAATAAATCATCATGTTTAATATATAATACAATAATAAATTTTCATTTATTTAATCAAAAACTGAAATTAGAAACTTGTATTTAAAATATTAAATTAGTGAAAAAATAGAAATAATTTAAAATTTTTTTTTTTTTCAGGAATTTCAACAAAGTTGCCAGAGGTATATTAACTGGAAACTCATAAGTAGATTAATAAGAATCATTTTAATTAATTTATAATTTATTTCTAATAATTAATATATATTTTGTTTGATACCTTAGAATAAATAAAAAAATACTTTAAACTGGAAAAATGTATAAATATTTATTTCATAATACAACATTATTTTTATTTTTTATATTATAGTTATCTATTTATCATAATTGTTTTATGGTTATATACATATATTTCATAAAAAAATTAATTTAAAAATAAAATATATTAGCTTCCAAATCTCTTTAATTTATTTACAACACTAATAACCTAAGACTTAATATAATTATTGTTTCAAAAAAAAAAAAAAAAAAACATGAAGTACATTTATTTGATTTTTCTTTTTTGTAAAAAAATAAATTTTCTATTATGCTGTAATTCTAAAATGAATTATAGTAAGTACTTGAAAACATTACCAAATTTTTATATTATCATTTTATATTCATGGTTTAATTTCTAATAATTTTTTGCTATTGTTTATTAATATCACAAGCCTATTCATGATGTTTTACGTTAAGTCAGTAATAAATTATATACATTTATTTTTAAATATCAATACATCCTAAAATAAAGCAGAACGGTTACCTACTATCCCTCTTTCTTATTTTTTTGATTTCTAAAATCTTAATCTGAATAACCATTTATTTATTTATATATTTATTTTGTGCCATGCAACTTTTAGAATGTTAGATACATTTATTATGAAACATTAAGATATTAAAATAACAGTAATAAGATATGCAAAACAGTATTATATCAGAGAGCCTTTATACAGACATTTAAATATAGGTACTTAGGTGAAAAAATTAATTAAAATGTACAAAAATGTTAAAAGTATGAAATAAGAAATAAATAAAAAATATTATTATATAAATGTGTTTTTTCTGTAATTATATATATGTATATAATAATTCTTGTGCTGAATCAATGTAAACATTATTATTTAAAAAAAAAAGTAAATGTTTTTATCTATTTAATTTAAATTTTGAACCTTGTGGCTCCAGTACTCAGAACCACCTAGACCACCCTATATTTACGGCACTTTGCCTATAGTCTTAAAATTTATCTATTTATTTATACAAGCCTATGACTTCTCTTAAATTAATTTACTTCTTTCCTCTATATTTTAACTCTATGCCCTATAGTTTACTTTACATATCCTGACAATGTATAGTGTATAGTGTATACTTCACGAATGACAGCTGACAAATGACAATTACTTGTTAATTGTTATCAATCCTCAGTTGGAACTTGGCCAATCCTAGGATAATCGTTTATCACTAATGCTAAACTCGATTATTATCATTTATACAATTTTCATTTTTCAATATTATTTGTAGATAGTAGATACTACTAGATACGAAATATTATTAATATTATAAATTATGAATTATTATGATTATATTTTAAATTTATAAATGCTGATCAATTAAGCACTAAGCAGTATCTGTTTAACATTAATATACAATGTAGCATCGAACTATTTACTTAATTAATGCACACTTAAGTATAAAATTTATCACTTATAGTGATGTGCCAGGAACTTCATGATTTGAGTCTTCTAGATCAAAGGAAACAACACAATGGACCAAAATCAAGATGACATTAGGACTAATAAATATCTGATTCACAGAGATGATTGTAATAGATCTAAACCTGGGTTGGATGAACCAGATGAGCTCCCTAGAGATTTGAGTATTTCCTACTGGGATCTGATTGTGTTGATTTTAGCTATTGTTAGCCATATTATTGATGTTTGCATTGATTTCAATGTCGCCTATCAGTATTACATATATGAAAAACTTATTTATTTTGTGTTGACAATTATTTTTATAGCAGTTCCTTCCATAATAAATACTTATATGAGTTTAAAAATGTTAGAACATCTAATGAGATAAAAAATAAACAATTTTATTGATACTTGATTTTGTTTTTAGTTATTCCATTCAAGAAGATATGCTAAGAACTACTCAAAAGTTACTTACAAATCGATTATTATTACCATTCCTTTTAATACTACAAATGGCTCCTGTTTTAAGGTATGTAATTATAAATATAACAATTATATGATTCAATGTTGATTTAAAACATAACTTATTAATTATATCTAATTATATTATATTAATTACTTAAGTTAACTATAATATATAAAAGTATATCTTTACAATAAATTATAATACTATTAATTTTAAGTATTTTTACACTTTGTAATAGTTGTTTGTTTATAGATATTATGATGTATTAAAATATGCGTTAAAGTCTCGTAGAGCTGCTCTTAAAGGAAATAATGATGATCAAAAGAAGTACTATGCTTTAATGGCTAAAGAGGACTCATATGTGTCATTGTTGCGTATCTTTGAATGTTTTTTAGAAGCTGTCCCTCAACAAATATTGCAAATATGTATTGTTCTGGTCGAGAAAAAGCAGGGTTCTACTTTTCAAAGTAATGTATTTATTTATGACTTTAATTTTAGATATTAGATAGTTACTGATATTGTTGATAACATTTTTAAATACAATGCCATATTAAATTTCTAAAATATTAGAAGTTTTAACAAAGTCTTAATCTAAATCATTTAAAAAAAAATTATTTATATTTTTAGATTTTTAATAATTATTGTAATAACTACTATTCTTGTTGATAGTTATTGAAACCCAGAATTCTGTTTAATATCCTATTCAAGTTTATTCATATAAAAATAAAAATTTTGTATAGTTTTGGGTTTATGTATTATTGTTGTTAGTTGCAACTCATAATCCAAGTAATTATATAGATATATTATACAATTACATTGATCATAGTTGTATATTTTTTTTTAATTAAAATTTTCATCTAAACTAAATTATTTAACTTTAATTTAAATTTAGACTAACTTATTTAATTATTGTGTAACTTCTTTATATTTGTTGTCTTTAATTGAAATATTTCAGTGCAAATTTAATATTTTAAATATTTGAATGCATATACAAATAAATTAATTGAAAATATTAGTATAAATTTATAGTAGATAGTAGATTTACTATGTATTATTGATTTTAGTTGTTCATCAATCTGCATCAATTGCGAGTTCAACTATAGGTATTGCTTGGGCTATGGCTTCATACAATAAAAATGTAAGAATTGCTTATGAAAACCGAAAAAACATAGGCAATACAGGAACAGTATTACAATTTTTATGGCACATAATGATTACAGGTATATTCATTATATATATTTAATTTAAAAAAGTATATCATAGAAATGATTTTAAGATTAGTTTTCAACATATATTCTAATTTAAATGATTTAAAATATTACAATATTATTAATACGTATATTATGTTTAACATTTTATTAAAATTATACTTTTTCATCTAAAACATGTTTTTATTTTTACAGTGTCTCGAATTTTGTCTATTAGTTTAGCCGCTATAGTATGGCCACAGTCAACTGGAATTTTTTGTATGGTCCATTGGCTATTTATGACATTGTGGATTTTCAAGTATCAAAATGTAACATTTTGTATTCCATCCAACCGATTTGAAGAAAGGAGAATCATGAGATTTTTTTTTTCAACAATACTTGGTCTTGTGTACATATTTACTTATTTATCACCCAGTGAAGGCCAAGGGAATTCAAAAAATCGTTACTTAGGGTATTATGGAGTTTTTTTAGTAGAAAATATAGTAGCAGTCACAATTTGGGCTAATACTGGTACTGATCAAAACCAATGGTATTACTATCTTCTGATGATAGGATCAATAGCACCTTTTTTTGTTGGAATTTTGTTTATGACAATATATTACAAATTTTTTCATCCTCATACCACTTACAAAGATAATAATGTTGAACCACATATAAATACCAATAATGTGAACACGTCTATTTCAGATATTCTAGGATAAAATCATATTTAAATTAAATATCTGATAATTAATAAATTAATTTATGATATTTTAATATATTGTATTATATTAAATTATTAAAAGAGTTTTAAATGTTTACATTGTTTAATTATATACATTTATAATAGCCATTAGGATAGCAAATTTTTAGCAAATTTCACAATGGTGATCTAGAGCCAATAGGTTTTTGAATTACCACCATGATGTAATGTTTATCTGTAAACAAAAAATGGTTATGTATGTAATTATTTTGTATTGTTTGTAATTTTTAAGATGATTATATTTTATAAATTTAAATTAAATTGACATTAAGACTAAAATTATTTTTATAATAATTATATTTTTAAATACGTTTTTTATAACTAAATTATTTTAATAAATTAATTACAAAACCTAAGAATTATTATTTTTTTCTTTAAACCATTTATTTAGTAAAAATAGATAATGAAATAATAATGTTTTATAAATAGTGGGTAAAAAATAAGCATTTAGAATGTATACCTGAGTCTTGTAGGAACTAGAGACAGCCTAAGAAAAAAATTCAGATTAAATCATTTATTAAATTTGCGATACTGAGTGTTTTGTATAGTATTACACAAATTAAAGTATATTATTTAACTACAATCCAGGTCAGTAGTAATTATTTCAAACGTCGTTCCCAAGTCATGAGCCGCGGTATGGTACTGGGCCGTAAACCATATACCATTAACGTTACTAACGTCTATAATTTAAAAAAATTTTACTCAATATTTTTTTACACAATTAACGTTACCAAAGTTTAAATACAGTTTTATCTTATGTAGTTGGTTTATTATTAATAGATATTAATTACCTATTATTTATCATTTTTATCATTCACAGTGTGAAGTGTATGTGAGTTGTGCTAAGATTGCATTAAGAAACTTGATGAGCTTTTTAACAACCTATCTGTGTGAATGAGCTTTATCTAATTAAATTTTTTTTTAAATAAATAAATATAGGAATAAACTGAATTTTGAGAGTCATTTAAGGCTAAACTATACAGTTTTAAACTTTATCATGGGGGACAAGCAATGTCAAAAATCACATTAAACTGTTTAACTTGTAATTGAGTTAAATAATTTTTTTTTTTTTGAATAAATAATCGTTTTTTTAACTTTTCTATTTTTGATAACTAGCGTATATATATTTAAAAAAAAAATAAATAAAGGCATACATTTGTAGACATGTGTGTAGCTAGGATTTTAATCAGGGGGGGGAGCAGTTGATAAATTTTTTTTTTGCTTTTTCAATTTTATAGTAATACTTTATACGTTTAGTTTAAGAAATATAATTTAGTTTCAAGCGCAGAGGAGGAAATTGCCCTCCCCCCTCCCACACACACACACACACAGCCCCATCAACGCTAAGCCCACGTTTATAGATGTGCTATTAGTGGGCCTCAAAGATTTTTTTACAAAATTGGTTTAACTAAAATAGTTTTTAACTAAAAAGGTTAGGAATCGCTGGACTAGACCACCAAGATTTTCCTGGTATGGAATGGTGTCCCTGGCCTGCACTTAATAACAATTTACCTGGTATTATTATGATCTCGTTGTGTTTGGTACGTAACCGCAAGTACGTTAATTTATCGGTCGGGTCGCTTTTTTTAATTACTACCATTGATGTTGCGATTAGCTGCTGCACTAATCCGGCGTATCGAACGGATATTGAATTTTCCAGATTAGACTTTACCGGGATGCCTGCAAAATGTAATATTATGTACCTTTATAAATGTTTTTCGGACTTCCGGATATGTGTCAACAACGGTCATAAGTACCAGCGCTGTTTATTATTACAAAGCCGACGACACCGTCACTGGTTTGAATTCTCTTCAGAGTTTCTTCAATTTGAGTAGCCATTTCGTTTTAAACTATTCTATATACTTGCAGCTATGTATATCTAATTTATGAATTTAAATAATGTAGCTTGAGGTTTATTTTGGTTAACAATAATTAGAACAAGGTTAAGTTGTTGAATTCAATCTTTGGTATTACAATATCGAATTAGTTTTGTTTGAAAACATAAAAATATTTTTAATCACGAACAGTACTTGAATGGACGAAGGTAAACGATATGCAGTCAATTCAGATACGCATCTACATAGTAATATTATACACTAATTACGCCACTACAACTATGTACGTAGATACATAACGCAGCGATTAAGTTTCACAATAACTATTATATTAGGTATTTATTTAAAAACGAATTTTTTTTTTTTTGGCCAGAATAATATTCGTATTAATTTTAATAATTATATGACCAACAATATCACACATTCACACTACCAGCTAGCCACGGATGTATGTAATTCGATAAACCTATTTGTAATATATTTATTATTATTGATACAATGACATGGATAACATTATTTATCGGCTACCATCTGTTGACAGTTACGAGCTCGACTAAAATTTGTTTTAAAGGTGTAATCTTGTTGAAATTAGGTATATGGTTAGTATTTAATACTTTAGTAATTAATAGTTATCCTACAGCTTAGTAATTCATTTACAACGATATGCTATAGCTATTATAATCTTAAGGTTAAAATATATATTTTAAAAAATATCAACTTAATTTTTAATACTGCTAAAAAAATATAACTTATAAGTGTTTATATAAATATATAAGTAAGTAGACTTCTCATGACGCGAAATGAGGCTTCGAATCACAGAACCCAGTTATTATAATATATACGATATACCTATATTAAATGTATATCTTACATACTCTATGCTCTTAACTGTGAAAATAATACATACTTAGTTGATAAATATATAAAACATTTTATGATTTTATTTCATGTCCATCGACCATCAGTATAAAGGAATATTAATACATATTTAGTTTAACTTATTGAATAATAATTTAGAATTACATAGGTGAGTGGTTGTGGATTTTAATTTTAAACTTATATGAAAATCAAATTAGAAAATAGGTACTCTGCAAGTAGTTAAGCCTATGTGAAATCTAAGATTGATAGTTCCCTATATAGTTTTTTATTTTAAATTAATTTATTTTTATAGAATCGATCAATTAATAAATTCAAAATTATCGATGTAATGGCATTAAGCAGTGGTACATTCACTGTGTAACACTTTTTATACATTTAATTGTACAAGAGATATTTAGTTAGTAGTTTGTACACCTAGTGTAAATCCAATATTTTATACTGTTTTATATGTACCTACTACCATTGATAATAGAATCAATGCTACTACCTATCTGTATGTCGATTTGCCTAATAAATATCCCCAGAAAAAATAACCCCGTGAAAAAATAACCCTATAATAATATATTATATAATAAATAAAAAATATTCACCATAAATGTATAATACAATATAATATAATAATAATTTAAAACAAATATTTAGTCAAAATTTTCAGTCACGGTAAATAATAATATTTAAAAAATATATATAATATTAATATCTATTTTATAATCGTTTTCTTAAATTAAAGGATATTTTTTTCAAAAACATGTCTACTTCAATTTCGTTTGAATTTAACCGTTCACACAAGGTTTTTAATCTCTTTTGAGCGGTTTTTGATTTAGAACATTTAGTTTTGGACTCTCCTACATTTTGCAAAGCAAGTTTTGCACGGTCAGCCGACATTTCATTTTTTATTTTATTGATCAATGTCCAAATCGATGGATGTTTTACTCCGACTAAATGATTAAATCTATTGTTCCATGACTCGCAAACATTATTGGTACGTTGATTATTTTCCCTAGTTGTTTGGTGAACATTCCAAGTTTCCGGAGGAAATATTGCTGGAAAACGTCGAACGGTTAAACTTGAAACATTTTTCGAGTTTAACCGTTCAAAGTACATACCTTCTATTTTTAAATCTGTTAGATTTTCAGGTACTATTGGAAAACTCTGAATCCTTTAATTTTGAATTGTTTTTTTATAGATTTTTCTTTCGGAAGTTCTTCAAGTATACTTTCCGAAAGACCTGTCACAGCTTCTGAAAACAACTGTGCTGGCGTAGACTTCGTCATTTTAGCACGTGTTTTAATTTGAATTTGAATTTTGGCGGCATCAATTTCATTTTGACACGACAAATGGTTATGTTCATGATCAATTTTAATTAAACGTTTTTTATCTAGAGAAGTTTTTAAAATACACGGAAACTTGTGGCTATTTTTTTTTTGCAACATTTCCACCTTATGAAATTTATACACTCTTTGTGTACAACATACATATACTTTTTGAATGTCAACTTTTCTTTGCCCTTCTGGCTCTCAAAAATATCTAGAATATCCATAACAGTATAACACTATTCAAAACAAAGCACAGAGAAATATATAATATACGAAAGCCATCTGTAGTACCGAATACTGAGAAATGAACACACACAGGACTTGACAAATTTTATAATCAATATAATCTAATCTAGTAGCACTGCCATAATAATATAATAAATATAAATTACTGTAGAGTGTAGATAGTAAATATTATCTATATTTTTTGAACAATAGTGAAATAAGACTCGATCATATAATATTAACTGATATAACGGGTTTTTTTTTCCGTGGTTATTTTTTCACGGGGTTATTTTTTCGGGGTCTAAATTTCCGGAGTTATTTTTTCCGGGGTTATTTTTTTCGCGGTACCCTGTATGTCTGTGTATGTATAGAAATTAGAAATTTGAGTTACGAATGTTAATTGCATTGTTGCATATTATTATTATTTCAATATTATCAATGTTTTCTTAAGTATTTTTAAATAACATAAGTCATTACCTATACAATAAGTATATAAATATATAATATTTTAAGATTCTGAAAGTGAATTCAACATTTTAAATACCTATCTTATAAATATTATCTGCCTAACTTGCCTAGTGGTACTAGACATTAGTATTCGGTTACTTATTTAAAATTTGACTCGTAAAATAAAGATCAGAGGTGAAACCGCACTGTAGACAGCCTATAGAGTGTCTACCAAGTCCTAACGAGCATTCCATTTTAACGAAACAAGACGAGAACGGTTTGCACCTCAATTATTTGTTTTTGCACATCGCGTAAATGAGAATATTATAACTTAAGATATTATCTTCAATCGTAGTGGAAAAATGATGGTAATTACGCAGCTAATTTTTTCATACAAGATCACTACAATATTGAATTGATAAACCATATTCTTGAAAAAGATACCTCTATATGATTTATATTTTATACTATAATATTACAGTTCTACTGCAGGAATATGTTGAAAGACCAGTTTATATTGTCCTTAATTATTTCCTTCTTGTTACCTATATCAGATTATCTAGGTATTAAATTATTTCGATTAGATATTAATACATATTTAAACAATTATCGCACGTAAAAATGTAGTATTCGCTAATTTGACGCGCACCAAGATGTCGAATGCCCTTAATTGTTATACGCTGCAATTGACGGTAGGCAGGGCCCATTTATGCATGGACATTATGGGTATTTGTCCGGTATATCGTCTGCTAAGATCTATGTATCTTTTACGGTGATATAGTTTCCCGTATAGACATGATCCGAGATTAAAAGTTTCTCATCAGAACATTTTGTTTTGATGCAAGCCTCAAATAGCTCAAATATACTGTCACAAATATTGACTGTTGATCGAACAGGGCCGTATAATAATATGACCACATGTTTCCTAATTCCCGCCAAAAGTTGGCATTGCATTGATAATAGTGTACACAAAAAAGAAACTGTTAAATTGATTAAGGTTACTACAGATTACCGACTATAGTGGGAACTGCAAGTCTAGACTAGATATCAAATGGCTATTATAAATTATGATTGCCGAACAATGATCTGTCATTAGTCGTCACTTTTTTAGGTGTTATAGAATTCCGGTCTAAAGTTTAAAACAAGTTCAAATTTGAGTACTGGTGGTTTATTTAAATTGATTGCACTGTAAACATTTTTGACTTGTCGAATCTTAGTACAAAAAATTTAACATAGTGCTAAACAAAATCATGCCTAGAAACGTAGAGATCAAAGCACGCGTCGAAGACTTGGAGATTGTCAGACAGCGCATTTTGGCATTAAAGTCGAATGCTATCTATGACGTCCGACCAGATTCTATGGTCATAAAGCAAGAAGATTCATTTTTCAATTTGCCGACCGGTAAATGTGGCAAATTGAAACTCAGAAAAATGGTAAAAATAGTTTTTAATAACTGGTGACAATACACATAAAAGTCTTGGGGTTTTTCTATTGGTGTTAAATAACTAAAAATAGTAAAATAATTAATTATCTTATCCTAGATTAAAATGTTTTATTTTTATGATGATTTCTAAATAATAAATTGCTCAAATAGGAATAATGAAAGCCATTTACCTAAGCAACAAACAATATCAAAACAGTCAGTTTTTTCCCCTGCTCTCTAAAAATCAAAAATATACGATACAGAGACAGAATAACAGTTACAACATAAATCAAGACAGTGATAGCTTAATTGAATAAAAATTATTATTGTATTTGTATAAATATTACATAACTTAGTGTATTTGTTATGTTCACAGGGTCAAGTTCAAGAGTTAATTTATTATGACCGGGAAGAAAGCTCAGGACCAAAGTTAAGTTCTTATAGTAAATGTGAAGTTAACGAAAATATAGAAAAAGTACTTACAAATGCTTTAGGTAGGTGGGGAATTGTAAAAAAGGAGAGAAAATTAATAATGGTTGGCCAAACAAGAGTGCATTTTGATAGTGTTGATGGTCTTGGGGATTTTGTAGAATTAGAAGTAAGTTTTTGAATATGATACTAAGAAATAAATCTATTGATTAATTATTCTTCATTTAGGTAGTTTTAAATGATAGCCAAACAGTTGAAGATGGACAATCAATTGCAAAAGACCTGATGTCTCATATGGGAATTGAAGAAAAAGACTTAATATCTGTATCATATGTTAACATGCTTATCAAAAATAAATAAAAAAGATTTCTACGATGCCCAAAAGTCTGAAGATTTATCAGTTTTATTACTACTACCAAATGAAATTGTGTGATCACTTTCTTGAAATTTTTTACCGTTTGAAAAAGTATTCGCTTCATTTGAACTATCTTTCTGTATAGATGATTGCTTATGTGGTGAATCAATTATTTCTGTATGTTTAAACAATTGTAAATCTAAATTATCATTATTCTGAACATTGTTTTTAGTCTCAAGAAGCGTGTTTTTTATATCTGATTCAATTTGCAATTTATTTTCTTTAGATGATTGATTAGATATATTAGATATATTTGTTGAAACTTCAGTATAATTAGATTTATTAATTGAAGACTCAATTCTTGAACTAGGTTTATTTACAGATGATTCTATGCAAGCATTTTGTTTAATACTGGATGGCAATATTTTTATTGGCGAAACATTTGTAGAACTCTTGTAATCCTGAAATTTAGTATTTCGTAAGATTTCAGGGCTTGTATCATTTTCAGATTGTGAATGGTTTATAGATCGCCTAATTGATCGATGATACCCAATCTTGTTAGCAAGTTCTTTTAAATTAACTTTATTACGACTATGTTTCAATGCGTCTGAGTATGAGTCATCTGAAAAATTTGAATAAATTTCGTTTTGTGACTTTTTAGTATCTTTAATTATATTAAAATTTATGTTGTGACGAGAACGATTTATTTGGAAAGTTTTTAAGTTTTGTTCTACTTTTGCTGTATTAATTTCTAAAGTCTTCAGTCTTGATTCAGCTTCTTGTATTATATCATCTTCTGTTAAATTATCTGACTCTAACATAGTTGTTGAATAATCTGTAGTTGTTGAAGAAATGTTTTGGGCGATAAAATTATTTTTTTTACTAGAATTGTCAACAAAGCATAGTTTTTTTCTTACATTTCTATTTTCATAATCTATTTTAGTTAATGGTATTTGATGAGTTTTTTCAATTTGTTTTGCTAAATTTGATGCTCTGTATGATAATTCTTCAATCCTTTGTCGCTGGACTTTTATAAAATCACGTAATTCGTCATTGTCTTTTTGTAATTTTTTCACCATTTCTTGATCCTGTAACGGATTATTATTATATAAAAAAAAATAGTCTTAAAAATATTTAAATACATTTTTAACTAACCGACAGAGGGTCAATCTTTTGAAGATTATAATTTAATTTTTTTGTACACGTCTGCTCAGCTTTTTTGTATCCTTCAAGTTCATCAAGCTTAGATTTTATTTCCATTAATTGTTTTGCCAAATCAAAATTTTGTTCTTGCAGCAGTTTAACTTGACTACATTCACTAATTTTGGTTTCATTTATGTAATTTAGTGATTCACTTTTTAACCTGAAAGCATCCATTATATAAACACACATTTTATTATTTTACTATTTGAATTACCGGTTTTTGGTGGGGCATAGTAAAAATAAATTGCTAAAACATTTCAAAAAATAAATAGTTATAATAATGGAACCTTGATGTTTAGTGTTTAGAAATAACTTAAAATTGAAAGTAATTTTATTTTTAATATATTTATCCAGAACACTGGAAATATTTCATAATTAAATTTTCAATTAATTTGATACTAATGCATCAGAAGATACACTAAAAGTTTTGAACATTCAAGTGTGCGCGTGGTAGGTAACATAGGTCGCTACATAATTACATAAAAGACTAATATTTCTATAAGCTTTTTTAAATTTTTCTCATTAAATGGCTTATTTGCACATTAACACTTGCGTTTAAAACAAAATCATGCATATCAATAAAATTGAACTTCAAGTGCAACGTCTAAAGAAATCATTTCACATTTTAATAATAAATGAAAAAAGGTGCAAATATCATTAGTATCAATAATACTAACATTTTTTCATGCTTCAAGATCTCCATTTCTTTTAATCTTAATTCATATTTTTGATTTTCAATAAATTGTAGATTTTTATTATACTCTTCTTCTGACTTCCTTAATTTTTCTTGCATAGACTTTTCTTTCTCCTGTTACATGAGGTTATGTTTTAATTTATTAATTTCATTAAGATAAAACAGTTGGCATATAGTTTATTAAATTAGTAATATATCTAATAATATGATAAATTAATTCAATGAATTTTAATTTAGAAGCCTATATTTTAATTAACAATTAATAAATGTCATCTATTTCTACCACTTTTAAAAACATTAAGGTTAATTGAAAATTGGAGAATAAAATGACAATAATCTTTTATAGTATTATTAAAAAACAATTCTATAGCAACTATCTATTAATATATAAGCTACTTATATCTAATAATAATGTAAGAATTAGGCCTTATTAATGAAAAATATTTTATTAATCAAAATAATTAATCTAAAGATTTTGAATATTTACATTCAAAATTTAATGTTTTTTAGTCCATGAATCCTTTCAAAGTACAAAATACAGTGGATTTCGCTTAATATGGCCACCGGTTAATATGGGCATCCGCTTATTGTGGGCAAACATGTCTGGTCCCAATACAAATGTATATTAACAATGTCAAATAAAACCGTGTAATATGGACACTCGATTCGGTTTATGTGGGCAATTTTTTTTATCATAGCGTTAGAATATACACATAAGTATTTAAAAACGATTAATTTAATCGGGTTCCGTCGTATCTATAAGATTGTGTTTATCGAAAGTAATAAAAATCATTACCATTCAAATAAACAAATTTCGCCAAAGAGAGGCGAAAAAGTGCATTGATTTCTTGCAGAAGTTCTTCATGCAAGAGGGAAACGAAAATAGTCCGTCTGATAAACTTGAAGCGTGTGCCTATTTTGTCAACCAGATCCATACTAAACAGCTTAGACAACGAAAAATTACAACGTTTTGTATACCTTCTACATCCAAAGATTAATTTTATTTAATATATTATATGTATTTAGTTTTATTTATATATTTAGTGATTATTTAAAATTTTTTTCAATTATATGATAATACAAATATATTTTTTTATTATAATTTTTTTTTTTTTTTACTAATTTCGGTTTTTATGGGCAACCGCTTAATGTGGGCAAACAGGGCTGGTCCCAACGTGCCCACATTAAGCGGAATTCACTGTATAATCACACACCCCCCCCCCCCAAAAAAAAAAAAAAAAGAAAAAAGAAAATATACATATAATTAAATAAATGTGGGCAAGACATTATTATTGTTATCTTAAAAACGCCATCAAAACAAATTTATTTCTAAGTGGACCCCCTGTTAAGAATCTATGATTTAAACAAAGACCTTAATTAAAATCATACATTAATTTTAATATATTTTTAAGATATAAGATATGATAATATAAACCACTTATTTTTAATTTTTAATAAAACATTATATAAAATCAAAATTAAACAAAAATAATTATCTAGATAATTAATCTAATGTAATAGATATTAATATTTTTTATAAACATAACAAAAAAGATTTAAATTTAATGTCACTTTTAAATTAAAATTCCTCACTTACTTCAAATACATTTATTAATTGATAAAGTTGCTGTTGTTCTAAGCGGAGCTGTTGTGTGGCATATTCTATGTCTTCTTTTTGAAATATAAATTTAGTATTACGAGAATGAAAATGTGCAGTAAGTATTTGTTCTACATCAGCAACTTTATCAACCATTTCTTTGTTTTGTCTTTCTAGTTTTTTTAATTGTTCTTTGTATATAGTAGCTTCTTGGGTATTATAATTTTTATGATACCTGTAAATTAAAATTGATAAAAGTGATGCATAATAATAATTTTTTAAATATTTTTACTTTTTTAATAACATTTTCAAAGTATTTTTCTGTTCTTCGTTTAAATTGAATGAGCACAGAATATCCTCAATACTTACAAACCAATTGTTTAATCTATGTTCATAAGTATTATTCTCTATGTTATTAGATTTGTTTATTTCTTCACAATTTTGATCGATTTGAACTTCATTATATTTACTGTAGTAAAATAATTAATGATTAATATTGAGATAAGCAGTTGATATTTTACTTATTATAAATGTGAATATAATTTAACTATTTGGTCAAAACAAAGAAGATTTACATATTTAATTATTAATAAAGCTTTTCCTATCATAAATTATCAATAAATATTCATTTACTAATGTCATTAAATTAAATTGTTTTTATAAATATTATCAGAAAAATTAATAGTACACAGTAATCTAGAAAATTTTAAAAATATTATAAATTATATTAAAATAATTGGTTTTATTAAAGTAGGTAGTTAGATACCTAAGACTATTTTTTATATTAGTCACAGATTTGAATAAGCAAGCTAATAATGAATGAACTTGTTTTTCATTAAAATAGTATTGGCATGTCAATTTGCTGATATCTGAATTTGGTTGTAGGCCTAATGCTTCTAAAATATCTTGAACATCATTTAATTGAAAACTAGGCTTGGTGACTGCAATTTTTTCAGTACTATCGCCTAACTGATTTACATAAGAAGAGAATTCACGTAAATTTCCCAATAACGGTACCTAGAAAAAATGATACCTTTAGATGAGAAGTAATGCAATCATATTAATATGTGTAAATACTGAATATTATATAAGTAAAAATGTAAACCTACTTCTGTAGCGAATACAGACAATGTGAATAAATTTTCTTGATTTATCAAAAAATCAGCAACTAAGAGGTTGATTGCCTGAATCTTTGGGGAGTTAACATTTCTTTGGTTAATGTTCCACATAGGATTATCTTCTAGTGCAGAGATCATCTGTTCTCTTATGTGCGCTCGTAGCTTGTTAATAATCCCTTTTTCTTCAAACCTTTAAAGGCATGGAAAAAAAATAATATGAAAACCGATCACATCAGTAGAAATTCAATGACAATTGACAAAATATGGCATACCATGAGTTAAGTTTACTTTGAATGTCTGCATTTTCAGCCTTGGAGTTATGAGAAGCTGACAAATCGTTTTTCCACTTATTAACGTCCATAGTGTGGTAAAGTAAATTATAAAAGAATAATAATAACAGCGACACTAAAACTTGTAAATTAATTTATAAATTTAATTTTAACGTTTTGATTAGAATAGCATGTAGTTACATCGTAAGAAACAAATATACTCTAAAGTATATAATCATTATAATCATAAAGAATAAAGATCTATAAAAGTCTATGCTATATACTATAATAGTATAAGATAATTAGAAAAACTAGAAAAAGTACACAAAAACATATTTGTATTTAGTAACCATTGATAATTATTATCTATGTTAGTAACGAAGCGCAGCTACCTGATAAACTGATAAGATGATGCTAATACCAGAGTTGGTAAATATAAACCCAAATTTCCTATCTTAAAACATTATCATGTTTATCATGTTCTTATTATAATTTGTATTACATTCTATAATTTTATTTTCTATTATTGAAATTATTTTATAACTATTTCTGTTAAATTTACTATATACCATATAGATTTCTAACAATTAATAATGTCCCACGTCCAGTTCGTTCATTTTCTGGAAAGTTACGGGTTAAATTTTTAACTTCGCTCAAATGGCAACACTGAATTTTAAATTAATCCCTTCCATTTCTTTATCATCTAATATCTATAATCTATGACAGAATCTGGATTCAAGACAACGGACAACGGACGAACGGACTCAAAATCTAAATGTGGGTACTGGGCATGTGCAATTCACGCATATGTAGCATTGAATTCTGATCGGATTTAAAATTGTAACTGGTTTCTGTTCTAGGTTCTAGTGTATAGTCCTATATAGTTCACGGTTTCACATCAGAAGTGTTAATAATTGATTCAATCAAAAAATGGACAATCCAATAATAATGAACAAATATTCCATTGAAAGGGTAGGATAAGTTGTTTTTTCAATTTATAATATTTAATAATGATGTTGATAAATTTATTATATTATTAAACAACATACATAATTTAATTTCAGACTTTAGGAAATGAAATTAAACCATATAACTACGATGAATTTGTAAAGGTAAATACCTTATTTAATTATAAAATCTTATTTGAATAAATTATTTTTTTTTTAACTTGATAAAACTTATTCTATTTATGTTTTAGAATTTCAAAATAAATATAATTAATCGCTCTGAAAATGACTTGGAGTTTGATCTTGTTGGCATTGATGTAGCTGTGGCTAATAGTCTTAGAAGAGTTATTTTATCTGAGGTAATGTAGTCATAAATATTAACATATCATCATTATCTATATGGCTCTTGTTTTTTTTGGTTATTACTTTTCAGCCTTTTTGTATCCTAGTACTATGTACAAGTTTTGAAAGACTTGTTAAGAACTTATTAATTATTATATAATGAAGTGCATTTATTAAATGATTAATAAAATCAAAATTAAATTATTGTTTTTTGTTTTTGTTTATACTATTAGATGATAACTAGTTAAAAATTTTCTTTACTCAATCAATTTTAATGTTACATGAAGTACTTGCATATAACTTACATATAATTTTCTTAAAATATCTACTTTAAAAAGTTATTGTTTTTAAGTTTTAAATAACTATTGGTTAAATGTATATTATATTATATTTTCCATGAATCAACTATTGATCTTATTCTAACCCCCAATTTCTCTTTTTAGGTACCTAGTATGGCAATTGAAAAGGTACATATATATCAAAACACATCTTATATACTTGATGAAATACTTGCTCATCGATTGGGATTAATTCCATTGAAAGCAGATCCTAGGCAGTTCAAAATGAAAGAAGATGGTATTATTTTGATCTTTTTTTATTTTATTTTTAAATTATAACTTGTTGTACTATATTTTAGAGATAGACTTTTTTTTTTCAGAAAATTCTGAACCAAGTGAACACGACAGTCTAGTTTATGAAATGAAAATAAAATGTACAAAAAAGGATTTAGATGCATTAGCTCACAAACAATTTATTAGTTTTCCCGGTAATAATGTTTTTTTTTTTTATTATGATTGTACATATTCTTTTTTTTTTGTGACTTGAATTCTAGTTTTCAAACAATTTTAGTGTACTCAAAACACATAAAATGGTTGCCATTGGGTAATCAAAAAGATATTTTCACGGAAAAAGATGTTGGAATAATTAGTGATGATATTCTTATTTCAAAGTTAAGACCCGGACAGGAAATTGAACTTAAAATGTTTGCAGTTAAAGGGTTACCTAAAGACCATGCTAAATTTCAAAGTGTTTGTAAGTGTTTATTGAGTTATTAGTTATATAATAGGAACATTTTAAAATAAGTTTTTATTTTTAATTTATTTAGATTTCTATGCAGTTTTTACTAATAATTATTTTTGTAATTAACATAATGTAAATTATTACTAAAGGTTGACATTATTTTTCAAATATATAATATAAATAATTATTAAAAATATATTTATTGTAATCTTGATGTTTAGGTACAGCATGGTATAGAATGATGCCAGATATTAAATTACTTGATGAAATAAAAGGAAATGATGCACTATTACTACAATCATGCTTTCCTAAGGGTGTCATTGGATTAAAGAGCATTAAAGGTATGTATTTATAAAAACTAAATGTAAATTTAATTTTAAATTTTTCTATTGGTTGTCTTTAGGCGTCCTTAATGCATTTGTAGAAGATTCTCGAAAAGATAATAGTTCCAGGAATGTATTTAGATACAAACAATTTGATAATAAAATTTTACTTTCTAAAATTCAGGACCATTTTATATGTAAGTTTTCTAGTATTATTTTAAGTCTTTTGAATTTTAAATATTTGTTTATTTGTATTTAGGAATGTGTTAGGTTTGGTGGCACACCTGGTAAATTTGTATTTTCACTCCCTCTTCCTAATCACCAAAAAATATATGGGCAATTTTATTATTTTTTTTATCAGTCAACATTAAAAAAAAACTGATTCCATTTATATTATATCACAAATATATAAATTGAATAAAAATTTATAAAAATTGAGAAGCTTTAATAAATAGTGAGATAAAACAAAAAAGCCAAATTAAAATACTATTTATGTTGTAAATCATTTAAGCCCTAGTAAATTTTAAGTCTCTAGTTACTAAATAGTTACAAATTTTTAATTATATTAAAAAAGCACTTTCAATAACTAATTTAACATAAAAAATTATATTTTTTCATAATTTTTAGTTATTTGCTAATATTTTGTAAAGTATTTTATTCATAACTGCTAACTAAAAATTAATCTTTATGTTAAAATCAAAACATTTTTTTGTCATAAAAGATCTAAAATATCAGTTTAGGAAATATATAGGAAGAATTTAAAACATATATATACTTAAATTTCAAACTTTTAAAGATAATTAAGTAGACAACTGTATTTATTAATTAATATTAGTAATATTTATTGAATTTTAAAATTTACATTGATCTTGGTCCTCCCTTAATTTTTTATATACAATATTAAATCATTTATACACAATTAGTTTTGAGTAATTACATATATTTCATGTAAGTTTTAATCTATAACTCTATTTGCACATAAATTTCATGATTAATAGATTAGAAATTATGTCACTTTTTATGGATAATTTAATCTTCATTATTATGTATTATTTATTGATTATTTTTGAAAGCAAAATTTACAAATATTTTTTTTATTTTATTTATTTTAATTGTATGATATTTTTATGAGAATATTTTGTTAATTTTTATAATTGTTATTATTGGAGACAATCAAATAACTAACTTTAAAAATTATCACACTTATTTAAATAAGTTTAACGGATAACTGTGTACTCTGTAAGTATGTAAAAATATAATAAATCTTAAATTTTCCATAGTAAAATATCACAAAATTAATTTGTTACATAAAAAGTTATGTTAATAAAGCTTTCATTGTATTTAATAAACTTTCAGTCAATATATCTTTAATTACATTTTTAAACAAGAACCATTGTAATATTTCAATTTCATTTAACATATCATCATGTTTAGTTATTTCAGTTTTTGGTAAAATGACATATAAATATTGTTATGTACTATTATTTTACTAAATATTTTTTCAAATGTAGATAGGTACCAGTTAAAATAAAAAGCTCAAATTTTCAAACTTTATTAACTATAATAATTTTAACACACATAATTACAATCTGAAAATGTCATGAATAAAAGTTATAGTTTAATATTTGTGAATGCAGCTATTTGAAATTTTATGATATTATATGGACAAATAAGTAATGATAAAAATCTGCATTTGTGTAACTACAGGATGGCAAAGCATAGAACTGCCCCAAGCCCTAGACTTGGAAGAATTTTTGACCTTTGTAAATACAATTTGTATTTATAAAAAATTAAAATTTGTCTTAAAATGCACTGTGTACTGTGTTATAGAGACTAAAAAAAATGCAAAACTTATCATATTTTACACTAGAGAATGGAGCAAGCTAAGCTTTTAAATTATTTATTGAAATAAATTTAGAAGAAAAAAAAATTAAATTAAAAAGTTATATTAAACTTTTTTTATCAGTATAAGTGTATGACTTTACTGTAAGATGTAGTACACACGGTAATGTAAAATTGCATAAATTAAATAAATTGATAAAAAAACTTGTTTTTTTTTTTTTTTTTTTTTTTTTAATTTTAAAATTGAAGAATTTCAGTCGAATTAATAGATAGGAGTTAACACTTACTTGATACCCAGGGACTTCAATTTATAGCTATGCCTCTGAAGATCAATAAAACAAATCAATTAATAATATATATGTTATATATTTTGTCAAAATTATTGATGCCATTAATAAAATTTTTATTAACATTATAGTTATCATTTTTTTTTTAATTACTTAAATAAAATTGTTAAAAGTTAAAAAAATAAATTAAAATTTGAACTCGAATTCTACCTAAAAATATAGTCATATTTTCGTATTTAAAGATTTTATTTAACCTAACTAATAGAGGTGACAAATTTTTTTAATATTACACTAATAATTTTTTATAAATAATTGTTAATGTTTTTAAAATAATAGTGTTAATATTAGATACCAATTATTTAAATGTAATTACTATTTTTAAATTGTGATCATGGACTAATATTATTCTTCATTTTCAGTTACAATTGAATCAGTTGGAGCAATGGATCCAAGCATAATTTTCTTAGAAGCCCTTAATATTTTAATTAGAAAAGTTAATAGTGCTTCTGAATCAGCATTAAATCAAACTGAAATCTAATTTTTTGTTTTTAATGTTATTATTTAATATAATATATAATGTAAAAATAACATTTCATATTAAATAAAACATTTTTTTTTTTACAAAGATAGAATCATTGTTTTTTATGGCACTATAGATTGAATGAACTTGAATTAAGCAATTTTAGCTGTATTGATATATTATATATACTTAACCTGAAGTCTTTTAAATAAACTTAGTAAATTCCTAAAATGGAACACTAAAAGTTTTGTTGGTGATAAATCGTATGTGAATTTATACATTTTTTTTAAGCTATTTACTCTATTTAAAGATTTATTTTCTTAAAATACTTAAAATATATTTCTATATTGTTTGTGTATTGTATACATGGTAATGTACCTTTACTGTTGTAAAACCAGGACAGGAAAAATCATAAAAATAACACTTTAATATAATTGTATATAATATATACCAGATATGAAATACATATACATATATATATATATATATTTATATTAAATTAAAGCAAAAGTACATCATATTAATTATTAATGTAAGTGAATTATTAAAATAAATTGTATAGGTAGGTACATGCTCTCAAGTACATTTTTTTTTTTTTTAATTATGGAGTTCAAGAAGTACTCCGTCTATTTGGCGGTGGTGATGTTGATTCACTTTTTCTCCATCCAGGTGACCTACTCCTTGCTGAACCAGGAGTATGGCTTCTACTTTTACTTTCTGATCGAGATTTATGATCAATTGACATACTCCTTCTACTTCTATCTACTGACAAGCTTCTTTTTCGGCTTACTGACTTACTCCTTTTTCTGTTGTCAGATGTACTTCTCTTACTCCTAACTGGTGGTGACCTAGATAGAGATCTAGCAGGAGACTGAGGACTTTTAGATGGAGTTCTAGTAACTCTTCTAAGTGGAGGTGATCTAGGAGATGGAGATCTACGTATGGATGAACGGTTACGTCTATGTCTTTTTTCAGTAGGCGAACGTGACTTATGTCGACTTGCACTACGTTTTCGAGTACGTCTTTGAGATGAATTTGATTTCCTAGTGCGTTTCTTAGGTGTTCGACTTCTTCGAGGAGACCTGCTAACTCTTTTACGAAGAGGAGTTCTTGTCCTAGATCTTTTAGGAGACAATGTACGTCTAATATGACTAGACGAACGACTTTTGACTGGTTCAGATGCCTTTCCTCTACCAGACGAACTACTTCTTCTTGGTGATTTACTTGATGATCTAGGGCTTCTAGAATTACTCCTGGGAGGTGTTGCTGACCTAGATTTCTCTTTATCAGGTGTAGCAGATTTATATTTTTTCTCAACTTCTGGTACAATAGGAGGAGTATTATCTTTTTTTCTATCTTTTTCTTTTCGTTTTTCTGATTTATCTTCTTTTCGCTTAGAAGAATATTTCTTATCTTTTTTATGACTTCTAGATCTCGAGCGACGTCTTGACTTGGATTTAGATCTTGATCTTCGTCTATCTCTCGATGATTTGCGTTTTCTATCTCTAGATCTTGACTTTTTCCTGGACCGTGATCTTTTTCTATCTCTTGAACGTCGATCTCGACTTCTATATCTTTTTCTTGATCTAGAGCGTCTTTTGGAACGTGATCTTGATCGTCTCCTACGAGAACGTGAATGTCCTCTACGTGATCTAGATGTTGATCTACGACGACTTCTACCATGCGATCTAGACCGTGATCTACGGTGAGAATGACCATGTTTTTTATCTTTAGATAAGATCCCAATGACAGGATCAATAGCTGCAGAAATTAAACTTTGAGCTTCTTTAACTCGAGTCATAGCTTCTTCAATTTCTCTTTGGGCTGCTTCATTACTTTTGGCCATTGGTTTAGCAATTGCTTGTGTGGCATGTGTTACTTGAACTGGACGAGATCCAAGTTGAACTCCATTGAGTTTTAATCCAGCTATAACACTAGCTTGTTCAGAGTACTCTACAAGAGCATAACGAGTGATATCATTTTCTCTACTACACCATCTAACATACTTGACATCACCAGCTTTTTGGAAAAAACCTATAAGCTCTTCATCAGTCACATTTTCATCTACATTAATTGCGACTAAGGTACGTCTAATTTCTTCAATTCGCCTAGAATCATATGTGATTGGCAATTGTGGGTATGGTGGTAAGCCATTGGACGCCAATACCGGATCGTTCGTGACTATTACCTGATTTGGAGGAATTCCTTCAATCTGATTGACGACGTGTGCAGGCAATTTTGGATCAGAAGGATATAATCCAGGTACGATGTTTGCTTGATTGGCAATGTCTAGCGCCCTGTATTCATCCGGTATTTCGCCAACTGATGATTGATAGGGCGTGACAATCAGTGCTCGGTCAATGAACACAGTATTAGTAAGATGTTGAGCGACGGCTACGCACAGGGAGTCGAAATACTTAACGTAACATATACGAGATTGGACGGGTACGGACACGTCACGTATCTGCGGGTACAGTCTGATATCCTCGATCTTGCCAATGCAGCCGAATAATGTTTGCATTTGATCTTTGGTAGCTTGCGGTGCAATGTTCGTTACCTGTATCACCTTTGTGGTGGGTAAAGCCGAAGCTGTGTCCGTGCTGGCTGTCATTGTGACTTGCGAGTGCTTGTGCAAACAACAAGTTGTATCAAATGCTGAAAAATTGACGGCTACATGTTCTAAACACCACGAAACGGCTGCCTATTTTTGATCATATTGTCGGCAGTAATGAATGCAGAATGATCAAAAATCACAATTCACAATTTGTTTAGTATAATCGTATTTGAACGTGAGAATCAAACAGCCGAACAGCCGCGGTGTGTTAGTGGTACGCCTATGATGTCACAAGAACAGTGCGGACAACAGCAGCGAACGACACCGGAAAAAATTAAAAATTTACATTTACTAAAAAATTTTACTTAAATTTTGCAGACTAGAAACATATTTAATGTATCAAGGGCAAAATCAAACAATTTTTAGAAAACCTGAAAAGCACGACTCTGGGATACGGTTATAAATTTCAAAATCATTTTCGACATGGTTTAGAAAAAATTAGAAAATGAGCGGGAAAGTGGGGGAAATATCAATAACATCATCATCATTATAATCATCATCAACGCCATAGTCATTCATCACTGAACACACAGTTGCATGCACTGCACTAATACGCCGGTCCAGTATTCAGTAATATTATTTCTGGCTTGTCATTTTATGCTGCCGAAAGCCCTGACGCAGATTACTGAATTCGTGGAGTTACGTATAATTTTTTATTATCATTCGAGTAGACCGAGTAGAGTATACGGTTTGAGTATTTGACATTTGAGTATCTGCATTGAATATCATCTTGTCTCGACAAGTATTACTGTGTAAGTAAGTTTTGTTTATTGGTTGTCAAGCTCTTAACCTTTAATTCATTTTTCATTGTTTTTTATTCATAAAATATTGTACGTGTCGAACAGATATCAATGGCCAAAATTAAACTACTGGCATGCATAACGGTGCTGGTCTTGCAATTGGCATTTGGCGAAGAAGAAACAACAGTAAGCAATTTTTGCCAACTACAATTTAACTTTTTTATCTTATATGTCTACCCTCCTACAGAGTGATGTTAGTGTTGAATCGGTGCCTTACACTAGCCCAACTTCAGCAAAAGAAGGCGTGTACTTGACCGAACATTTTGACGATCCGTCATCATTGGGCAAAAAATGGATCAAATCTAATTCTAAGAAGCCAGATGTTGATGAGGAATTAGCTCAGTATGATGGTAAATCACTTATTATATAATATGTCAATAAATTTTATATTTCATTTTTTCATATACTTCTAGAATTTATTTTAAATATTAAATGTACTTACATACATTAATTAAAACAAGATATCACAAGACAGCTAATAAGCTACTAATAGTGGAATGAATAACACAGTTTAAAATACTAGAAAAGTTAATAAATTATTTATTTTTTATTAATTTTACCTATCAAATTAACCATATAATAAAATTTTTAATAAAACTGATAAAATTAATCAGGAAAGTAGTATTTTAAATTATACTTCATGAAATTTAAAAAAAAACTATTGAATGGGATTAATAGTAAAATTATTCAATTATGAAATAATATTCTAATATTATAAAAATTGAATAAAATATTCAACTATAGATATTTTTTTTTTTTATTGTATGTATTTTCTAATCATTGTAACTATTTATATCATTAGGTAAATGGAGTATTGATGAGTTAGAAAGATTCCCACTAAAAGGTGATAGAGGTTTAGTCTTAGCATCAGAGAGTCGTCATGCTGCTATATCATCAAAACTCGACAAACCATTCAAGTTTGATAGTGGAAAAACTTTAGTTATTCAATATGAAGTAGCATTTCAAAAACCACATACTTGTGGTGGAGCATATTTAAAGTTGCTTACTGAAGGTCCTCATATTAAGGATTTAACTCAGTTCAATGATAAAACTCCATATTCAATTATGTTTGGTCCAGATAAATGTGGTCCAACTTCCAAAGTGCATTTTATAATTAGACATAAAAATCCTAGGAACAATACAATTACTGAAAAACACTGTTTAAAATTAAAAACAGAAGAGTCTGTGTTTACTGACCATCAACCTCATTTGTTTACCTTAGTTGTTAAACCAGACAACTCGTATTCATTCTTTTTAGACCAAGAAGTAAGTTATTATAAAAATTGTATTATTGAGTTTAATTTATATATTTTTTTTAGTTGCAATATGAAGGCGATTTATTATCAGAAGATGATTTTAATCCACCAATTATTCCACCAAAAGAGATAGTTGATACAAATGATGTAAAACCTGAAGATTGGGATGAAAGAAGTAAAATTCCTGATGAAAGTGCTGTTAAACCAGATGATTGGGATGAAAGTGAACCTGAAAGTATTCCTGATGAATCCTCTTCTATGCCAGATGATTGGTTGGAAGAAGAACCCACTCATATACCTGATACTGCTGCAGTTAAACCTACTGATTGGTAAACATCAGTTCATATTTTGTCTAGTGACTAAATTTATTTTAAAATAGTACTTGGTCAAATAAAGTAACTTTATATTAATATAGTAATATTGACTTTTTTATAAATTTAATTTAAAGGGATAATGATATGGATGGAGAATGGGAACCACCTTTAATTAATAATCCAAAATGTGAAGATCGTTCTGGATGTGGACCTTGGTCGAGACCATTAATGAAAAATCCCAAATACAAAGGCAAATGGAAACAACCATTAATAGACAATCCAAACTATCGTGGAAAATGGACTCCTCGACTCATACATAATCCCGATTACTTTTATGATAAAAATCCACTTAAATCTTCACCTATTGTAAGTATTTATTTCATGTATTAATAATTTGTTAAATTAACTCAAATTGAGTTATATTATATGAGATTCATATTATTTAAAACCATTCTTCAAAAAAAATTTTTAGTAGGCTTAGAATGATTTATTTTACTGATTATTTTTATTTTATAAACTTTCTATACTTATTTTTTTGATTTTGTATAATTTTAAATTATTTTTTTTCAAGTCGAAATATACAATCTATATCAGATGACATAATAAGTATATATGATAAAAGGGACAAATAACATGAGTATACAAAAAATAAAAGTTGAATAAAGAAGTCACCTAAAAGTTGTGAAATTAGTATCTATTTACTTGTTTTTATATTTTTTTTTAGATTACAATGTGTAAAAGGTCTCTGCACCATTTACGTTTTAAGCATCTAGAAGGGCAACCGGGGATTTACAATATATAAAAAAAATATATATACATTTTTTTGATTATTTCATTATTAAAAGAAATATTAATTCTAATAAATTGAATAAAAATACAATTTATAACTTAAATTAATTAAAATTGTGTAATATGTTAAAAACTCATTGTACATGTTATGTTGATAAGTGTATTGTTATAGGGTGCTGTTGGTTTTGAATTGTGGTCTATTTCGGACAAAATTTATTTTGATAATATCATAATAGCAGATGATGAAGTTCATGCTGAAAAATGGTCAGAATTAACATGGTTACTAAAAAAGAAGAATTTATCACACGAATCGGTAATATTTTATCTTTTTTTATAGCTTAAGAAATTTTAATTTAAGATCTTTAATACGGAAATAAAATTATAGTAATAGTTTTCAAACAAAAATATCTACATATATATTATAGGGCACTTTTTGGGGCAGAGCTCTCAAGAATATGAATTATAAGCCTGGATTATGGTTATGTTATATAATTTATTGTTCTATACCTGTGATTATTTATTTATCATATTTAACACAAAGATATTTAAAGGTAGCTAGTTACTAAATAAGTAACTAATTAATAGCTGATTGTACCTTATTATATTTATACTTACAAATTTTTTTTATTGATGTACCTGTATTTATTTAATACCCATTGTTGTTATAATTATTTTATTTTATTTTATTTTAACAAATTTATATTTTCTTAATTAGGAGAGTGTATTTGGAGCTGTAATTAGATATACCAACGAAAATCCTTGGTTGTGGGCTGTATATGTAGTAGTTATTGCTGTGACTGTTGTATTAATAGTTATTACCTGCTGCACTTCATCAAAAGTAATTTTTCTTTCACTATAAAAATTACTTTTTTTCAGTTCCCTTCAATTCACTTAAAATTATTTTGTTCATATTAACATAGGAAAAATCTGCAAATGAATCGAATAAAAAAACTGATGAACCTGTACCTGATGTAGAACCAGAAGCATCTGATGAAGAACAAGAAACAGATATAAAAGAAGATGAAGACGTTGATAATAAAAGTGCTGATGATGAAGAAAATGTATGTGCTATTAAAAATTAAATAATATAAATGAAATTGTTATAAGTTATTATTATTGATAACTGATGAAATAATTTGATTATATATTATGAATATGTATTTATAAAGGTTGATGTGGAGGCTGATCAAACTAATGAAGATCAAGTACCATCCTCTCCAAGGAAGCGCAGAACAAGAAAAGACTGAATCTGCTTATCACTTATCTTCTCTCCCTTGTAGCGTCATTTTGTTTGTATTCCTACAATTGTGTATTTTGTTTTATTTATTTATTTTTTTTTTTTTTTTAAACATATTAGTCATGATAATGTTAAAACCAAATAAAAAAAGGTTACACTCAAATATTTATATTACAGGTTTCTGTAATAATTTTGTACTAGTGTTAAAAACTTGAATTATTATATTTTGAAACACTTTTGATAGACTTGTGCATTAATTATGTGTATTGCTTTCATGTTCAATTATAATTTGTTTTATACGATATATATATACATATTATATAAAGAAAATTAATGTGTCTGATTTTAAAATATTATCTCAAATGTGTTAAATAAATTGGTTTGATTGAATAATTGTTATTATTGGAAAAACAAATTTCATTGTTATTGAATAATAGCTTGTTGACCTACTTCTTATCACATTTAATTGCGCTACTTAATATTTGTAATGATAATCATTTATTATTTTCATATAATTGAAATCATGAAATGTGAATAACGGTTAAAAATACTGATTTAATATTAATATATTTGACTTTGATGTATTTTAAATGAGAATAAATTTTTCATAGTTATTTAAGGATTATAATGCTTATTTTTATAATTAGTTAATCCACCAAGATGGCTAAAGTAAAGATGGTGTTCTGACTTCTAATTAAGCTAATTTAGGTTTAAAAATATACAAATTATAACATGTAAAATAAATAAAAAAATACTCAAAACAGATACTGTTACTTTTAGGTGGTTTCTTCCCTCAAAAGTCTTGTGTGTAACTCTTCTTAAATTTGCTTATCCTGGGAAGATATATAACTATTCTGTTAATTTTATATTTCTAAATAAGTGTTTGTGTTGAACAATTTATAAAAAAAAATTAAAACTTAGTCAAAATGTTAACAAATATCATCAAATTTATGGATATTATATAGTAAAAGTTTATAAAATGATGATATGATATATGAATGAATAGTATGGAATTGAGGGACTTTAAAGTTTAAAGTATATATTAATGATTATTTTTTAAACAGTTATTTGGTCTTATAAACATATATGTAAGAGACAGTAATAACTTAAATATGTTAACAAGTTAAAGTCTATTTTTTTTGTTGATATTTATGCATTAATTATAAGTAGACACAATCATAACTTAAAAGTATTTCTTATTCTCCACTATGAGTTATCTAATAATTAGAGACTGGTGTAATTGTTTTAGCTAAATAATTATATATTTTGTATAGTAAAAAATAAGAAAATACTAAACACAGACAAAGTTACATAGAATTCAGTAACAATGTAATAGTAAAATTAATTCTTTTCTAAATACATTGGAAATCACCATTTTGTTCAGATTATTAATATTCATACTTAAAAAAAAAAAAAAATTAATATCTACCTAATCCTCTCAAACAATATATTAGTATTATAACCAAAGATTGACCTAGACTCTCCATATCCATGCTAAGTGAATGGCTCTTAACAATCGATCCCGTCTGCAATGACTTCTATACACATCATTACATCAATCTGAATAATAAAATATTTCTTAATAAATTTCTATCAAAATAATTTGGTCATATGGTAAACAACTTTCAAAATTCAATCAAGTCATCAATTATAAAAAAAAAATCCAAATGTCTCTAAAAAATAACTAAATTTCCTTTCCGTTTGATATAACTATATACCTACTACATAATTATTTCTTCATTCTATAAGTTCAAAATAATGCCAAACCTTTCTATAAACATATTCAATTACTGTAATTCTTAAATCTTAAGTTTATCTGCTTTTAATATCACCAGTGACCCTAGAAGATGTGTTTAGACTGGAAACATTGCAAGACTTTCTAAATGACTAAAAATCATTGTTTGTTTCTGTGAAGTTGCTTCCTTTAATTATATAGCCATATATTCATCTTTTATATTTACTGTAAAAAATGTATTTACAAATTGTATAATAAATATTTGAAAAAGAAAACATTTGTAAAATTAAAGAATTAGAATTCTAGAATTTTTAAATAAATATTTATTCCCATAAAACAGTTTTAATTAATTAGATAAAAGAATAAATATTGTTTTAATAAGGAGACCTAATAATTTTTTATACTGCTAATAACCATTAAGGATTTATTAAGGACAAATAATAAAAAAAAAATCATAAGTCAATAAAATACAAATACATTTACTGTTTATTTTACTTAATTTAAAACATATTTTTAAGATTTGATTAAGTATAGATGATAAGTCAGTGACATTTAAAAAAAATCTGAATAAGAGGTGTAATTGTTTTATTCTTTTTATATTAATTATCCAAAAATTGTTTGAAAGGTTGTTCCAGTATAACCAACATTGGATGAACTTTGGTCCGAAAATGTTATGTATAATCTATAAACAATAATTAATAATTACATTACCAAAATAACTTATGAATAAAGCAAACATACCTGTCATCTGGAATGCCTAGTTCTTTTTTTAAAAGAGGATACAATACAGCAGCATGTTTCTTGTTCTGTTCAACACCTAGGCAACCAATACTCATTAACGTAGCTGTACCACAGGGCTTATCATCTCCGCCCCATGTCATAAGTTGGTCTGGCACAACAGTCACAACTACATACTAAAACAGGTGACAAAAAACTACACTAGTAAAAAAAAAAAATGAATAATAAAAATTAAATTAGTATTTACTGATTCTGGTTTTCCAAGGGTTTTAGCCACAGCTGCTGAAAGCTTTTTCAATAACTCTGGTGTTATTTTAGACTTGGACACATTTGTTTCTAAACGAAAATGAGGCATGTTGCAAAATTGAAAAAAAATTCTCTAAAATATTTAAAAAACAATAAATGACTGAGCCACATCAATTAGTATATACTGATTTTACTTTTACTAGCTTACCTGATTTGTTAAACTGTCTAAGCGCTTAGCTAATTAATACACTACTAGCAGTTAGCACAGTAAATAGTAATCGCGATGAACCTTTAATAATTATTATAATTAGTGTGAAGACTGTGAAGAATGACTGAAAATTGAAGCAATTGAATACATTTTGTGATATTGATAATAAGAGTTACCAACCAGTATTAGCTGGGTAGTGGGTGGGTAGTTTAATTTTGATAGTTTGATCTTTCGTTATCAAAGTCGCCGGGACTCGTTACCCGATTAAATATAAATAACGCTATTTAATATTTATTACTTTATATTTTAATCTATAGTCTATAGTGTCTATACTCTATACCATACTCATACACATACTCCGTAGATGTTAAATTGTGGACAAACAGAATAAATATGATGCAATAGCTAATAGGTATAATATTATTACTTGCAGTAATATAATCTTTAATTATTAATACAACACAATATACCAATGATGTATGTGATATGTAATATGTATCAATGAATCTTTAAGTTATATTTCTATATAGTCAAAATATGTTGTGAACCTAATCTCAGTAAAAACTAGGGCTATTAAATCCTGAGGATCAATTATTATTCTAATTTTTTTATCTTTTGATCCTATGTTATCTTATATTCCGTAAATTAAATAATATCATAAACTCTGTGTTCAACATAATCAAACGTCTTAGAATTCTTCCTCTACATCGTGGTGTATAAGTAGTAAATAATAATAATAATATAAAATAATATCACATGGGCTTATAATCTGACGATCAAAAATAACAAAATATCCAAATTAAGCATGAATCAAAATATAAATAAACTATATTATGTCTATATACAAATAGAAATTTTTTTTTTTATTTTAACAAGAAATATACAATCTGTAACCTTGGCACAATAAGAATATGTGATATGATATTTTGTACATGAAAACGTTAGGGAAGAAGCCATCCAGTAAAATCACTACTTACCTATTAGTTTATTATTAATTAATTGATTAATTAATTTTTTTTTTTTATAAATTATAATTCATTTGTTTAATAAATCTCGACATCAACTTATTTTCAGTCGTCGTGAGGGATTGCCTGGAATTGTGCGAGAAGCTAAATTGGATATAGGGAAATTAGAATGATATGGAAGTCTGTTATGGAATCTTCTGTAAAATTTTACTGCTTCAGCGTGAACTGTTTTAATATTTAAATCTGTGTGCAGAGTGCAGTTGGAGACATATGGTGAGGTGTTAATGATTAATCTTAAAATTTTATTTTGAACGGTTTAGATTTTATTTACATTAGTTTTTTTTATTTTGCCCCATAGTTGTAGGCCATAAGTCTATGTTGGCTTGATTAATGATTTATATATGAGAAGTTTTGTTTAGTTTGGTGTGTTTGTCAGATAGGTATTATAGTGTTTTAATTGAGCATAGTCGTTCATTTAGGGCGAGTTTTTTGGTTCTGATATGGAGTCTCCAGGTAAGACGACAGTCAAAGGTTAGGTCTAAGTATTTAACCAACTGGGATGATGAGATAAGTATGTTACCAAGGGAGACCTCTGGACAAGGGGCGAGACAAAAAACAAATAGAAAATGAAAAGTAAATTTAATTTTTTACGGGAGTAAGACGGGGTATTTGCCCTCTCTAAAATTTTAAATTTATTGCCTAATGGTAATAATGTAATGTGATAATGATGAAACATAATAATCTTCTGTAAATAAAATGTATAAAAAAATCTTCATATATAGCTATCATCGAGGACCAGGCCCTAAAATTGTGTGCACTACGATACACTTTGTGTAGTACAAAAAATGAAACGTGTACTACAAAATTCAAAAATGTGTAGCAAATAATAATGTTTATTTTTTCTATATTATAAATTTTCTTTTTAAATCACTCAATATAAACGTTTAATTAAAATTAGTGTGTAGCACGAAAAAATAGAAAATTTTAGGCTCTGTCGAGGACTATGTGGTGGCATACACACAGCTATTATGAAAAAAGTTAAACAAGAACTAAACAGATCTGGTCAAAAATTTGCAAAAGTAGTATGTGTAGGCAAAAATTAGAAAAACTGTTTGCTCAATCGCATAAATCTAACACTTTATTTACAGTTTTCAAAATAGGGAAAGACAATACTACATTTCTAGAAGCTTCAAAAATGTTTGTTGAATGTAATTACGCCAAATGTATTGCTTGTCAAATATTTTACTACTAAATTGTTACTGAATGTACACCACAAATTGATTGGATTTACATTTATTACACAGATTTCCTTTTAACGGTAACTCATATTGGCATATTGCTAGTTTAGAAGAAGTAGAAGAAGAAAATATGAGAAGTTATATTGAATTTTCTACTGTTTCACTTTTGTTATTTTGCCGTGGTAGAAAACACCTTGTGTAATATCTATACCCTACTGCACGTGATACTAATAATAGTAGTAGCTATCTATATAGGTATTTCAATATGTCAAGGTATCTAAAAATATAAAATAATAAAATATACTTGTTATAATAAAGGTTGATGTCTCCCTAATATCAAAATCGTTTGTTTTTTTTTAATGTTATAATTTTTCATTGAATACAATTTTAACTCAACATTACTGTGACTTTATTAATGAGGCACTATAAACAACTATCAACTATGTACCTACAACTGTATAGACGTATAGTAGAATGGCTTCCTACTTTTCACGTTTTTTTTTTAATATTTTGAAACTCAATTTTAAAGTAAAATTTATTTTGCCAATTTTGATTTTTTTAATTTTAGTACATTTAACTAAAAAAATGCATACATATTCCGATACTATAAGAAAAATTTGATATCATTCAGTATTCATTTAAATAATAAACAAGATTGAGATGATAAGAAAATAACTACACTGGATTCTTATTTCTTATCTATCCCAGTGGTAAATATTAAAAAACAAACATTATTTTCATTATAAGAAAAATAATAGTTATGTATTTTATAATATGTCCATATTTTCTATTGTTCATGTTTCTATAATACACTACGGTCTTACAGTAATTTAAATTATCTTATCTCAACTTATTATCAGTATTAAAGTAGTCGTTATTTTGTCATTTTGTTATCATTAAAAATAAATTTAAAACTTACATCTTAGAAAAATTAATCGTGGATCATGGATCAGTCTCGTAAACTTAAAGTGTTAGTTTTATAACTGAACAGGTCAGAGTGTTGGACACCTCAATCACAGAATAATTCAAAAATGTCATGACATGCTGAGCAAGAATACAACAGTGAACAGATTTAATATTTGTAAAAATTACAAAATTTCTATACATAATTATTTAAAAAATATATTTTAATTTTTCAATACATGTTACATGTTTAAAAAAACTTTAATATTGAAGTTTTAAAGATGCTAGAAAATTTTGTTTTGTTTTAATGTCTCAAAAGTATCTTCATTAATTATTTTGTGTTTGTATTTTAATTAAATTTACAAGTTAACTTTAAGTATGGATCAAACTGAACAAAATGAGCGTTTTGAATCAATAAGATATCAATTGGATGCACTTGGCTATCGACAATATATGCCACTTGATTCTATTGATCTTGTTAGTCAGCTTATAAAAGACTTATTGCATACAACCGACAGTTTGAAACAGTACAAAAATATAGCTCAAAATACACTTGAAGTTGCCCGAAATTTAGAAGCAAAATCTGCCCCGTACTTACGAGATAATTGTTCTCTTATCCAAGAGCATAATGAATTGCAATCAAAATTAAAGAAAGAACTTGAAAATGTTAAAAGTAAATACCATATTATTTTTAGTTAAATTTTATTTGAAAATTATATTAATGCAACATCTATATAACATTTATTGTCTTTTTCATTCACTCATTTATAATATTTCTGTAATAGTTATTTTAAATATTAGTACTTAAATTTATAATTTATTTTTTAATAAAACTAAACTATTATATAAAAATAAAAATGGATGGTAGAATAGGTGCTAGAATATATAATATTTCCTTACTTTTAACCATAGAGATTCAATACAATTTGTAAATAGATGTTCTACTATAGCTTATATAAAATAACATAAATAATAAAATTTGTTATACTTACACTCTTAAGTTTTTAAACCTAATTAATTTTTTTATTTTAAGTACTTGAAAATAAAATTGAGATCTTGGAATGTGAAAAAAAAGAATGTAAACAAGAAAATGAAAAACTTATTAAAAAAGTCTTACATTTAGAAGATGAAGCAATTATAAAAAACGCAAAACTTTTAGAATTGGGAAATCTTTTTTTGGTACCACAACTTGAAACTAAAAGTATGTATTCTATTATTATTTGTAGCTAAAAATTATTTTTTTATTGCATTGTATTTAACTAATAATATTTATTAAAATTTCAGGTAAAGATTTCAAGTCTCTCAGGCCTTTAATACAAATTGATAATTCAGATAGTTATAAAAATGGAGAAGAAAATAAAGAATATATTCATAAAGAAAATGATATTTTAAAAAAAAAAGTAAAAGAATTGTATAGGGAAACTGAACATTTAAAAAAAAATATCAAGGATACAAAAGTTCAGGTAAAATTAATTATGTTAATAACACAATTAAACATTATAAATATATAATATGTATTATGTATATGTATTAGTCCAGTAAATATTCACTTAAACAACAAAATCAAATGATAAAAGATGATACGGATACTTTTATTGATTTAAGAGCTGATAATGAAGTACTTCGAAGACAATTGGATGGTAATAAATTAAAATTAATATAATTTGTGTCCAAGTAACTTTGAATAAAGAAAGTTCAGTTTGTGCCTTAGTGAAATTCCAAATTATAAAATATATTTTCAATAGTTTTATCTTTTGATTTAAAATAGTTCACAATAGGTTACAATTTTTTGACTATAGCATTATATGTCATATTATAGAATATAAATTTTGAATAATGAATACAAATAAATTATTTATTTTTTTTCAATTAATTTAAAATCTTTAAAAATATCATTTTCTATTTTATTTATAGGTTTATTATTTAATCATTGTTTTGGTTAAACTAATCCATCCTAAAAAAAGATCAACTATGTATTGATCATATTAAAATGCAATATTTTGACAATCTAGTTTGGCCCTCTGTGGTCTACACATCAACCATTTTATTTGTTGAATCATTCGTTTTATAATAAAAATTGTTTGAATAATTAAGCTTTAAATTCTTATAGGTTAGGTGTATAATGATCAATTTAGGACCATTGTCGTTTTTAGTAAGCTCTTTAACCTCTTTTTATTCAACACCTTTTCTAGGTATTGCAATGTATCAATTTCTTTTAATCTTTTAATAATGTATTAAAATCATCTCTGTTATGAAATGCTTTGTGATCTTTTTCTCATTAGCTTGTTGTCTCTTGAGAATTTCTATTAATAAGTATGCCTTTACTCGCCAGAAATTTCTTGCCCATTTCAAACTCTTTTTAACTGAGAAATTTTAATTACAGATTATTTGAAGTTAATTTAATCTATTTTTTGTTTTTTTTTTTAAAATTTATATAGAAGCATTGGCAAATCATAGTGAAGCAATGTTTCATTTAACCAGAATAACTGAAGAAAAAAAATCTCTGCAACGTTCCCTTAGTGAATATATTAATAACCACTGTAATTGTGATAAGGTAATTAAATTTACTTTGCTAAGTATAATTTTTTAGCACTTTATAAGGTTCATATATTTTTTTTTTTTTTTGATTTTAAGGACACAAGTGTAATATTAGAAAATAACACACGTTTGTTAGAACTAAAAACAAAGAATCAGTCTCTGGAATCTGAAATAGTTGAATATGAAAATAAACTTAAAAAGTCTCTCAATGATCAAAAACAGTTATTAGAAAAAATAAATTTATCAAAAAATATAGGTAAGCTTAAAATAAAAATATATTTTCATAGTGATTAGTTAAACACAATTTATTGATTCTATTTTCTATTAAATAAAGAAACTGAGTTAATGTCAGAAATAGAAAAAATATCTGAGGAAAAGCATTTACTATTACAAAAAATATCACAACTTGAACAAAATATACAAAAATCAAGTAAGTTACTTACATTGATTTTAAAATAAATATATATATATATATATATATATAAATACTTATAATATATATTTTTTTAATCTTAGAATCAGATAAAAATATCAAAACTAAGTCATTGCAAGAAAATAAATGTTGTACATGTTCCAATGTGTCAGTAGATGAACTTAAACAAGCCTTTGATGCAGAACGAAAAGATTACGAAAAAAAATTAGAAAAAATAATGAAATCTCAACTTGATCCATTAAGATATGAGAAGAGGTCAAATGAATTAGAAATAGCAGTGAGTAAACTACGAGCAGAACGAGATGAATACTTATATGAAATTAATTGTTTAAAGAAACAACATAATGCAGAAGTAATCTAAGAAATTTTTTATCATATTTTTAATAAAGTTAAATTTATTAACCTTAATGTTTTTAGATCTTAGATTTTAAAAGAAAAATAGAAGAAATGAAAAGTGAAGAGTATGAAAGATCAGATAGACAAAATATTTTAATTCTTAGAAGAGAAAAAGACAAATTGGCTGAAGAAATAATTGATTTAAAAAAAGAAGTTGAGTTTTTAAATTCTCAACTTAGGGTAAGTGACATAAGGCATTAAAGTTATTGATGTTAGATTTTAGTTATTTAGCTTAGAAAGTTTTTATAATAGAAAACAAGAGAATTTGTAAAGAATAATGAATACAATGAATGGGAATATGTTAAACAATTGGAAGATGAAAAACACCAGTTAATTGAAAAACAACGATCATTGACATGGGAAAGTGCCAATAAAGAACGTGAGTCAGAAAAATATCTTAGAGAGATTTCTCATTTAAAATCAGAATTAAAAAGACTTTCTGCCATGATGGATGATCAAAAGTAAGATTTTCTATACATTTATGTACTGTAAAGTATATTAAACTAACTGTTAACTAGATGTTGTCAAGATCGTCTTGAACGAGCACTGCAATCTACACAGTTTGCTCAAAATGCTACTGAAGAACAATTAGAATGTGCACATGTTCGAATAGAAGAATTAAAACTCATAAATAATAAACTTAATGATCAATTGATTGATGAACAACAAAAACGACATAAATCTCATAGCAACACAATTGCTATTGACCATCAACGTGATACATTAACAGTTAGTATAATAACATTAATCTTGATGAAAAATTTAAAAATACTTTATTTTAACTAAAATGGATTGTATCCTATCAAATAAAGTGTGATTCATGATCACATTATAAAAGGTTACACATTTTTAATTATTTTATAGAAATTAAATAATTACTTAGCATACATTTTTTAAATTTGAATATTTTATATAATAAGTACTTTAAATTTAAGAATGAATTGGAGAAAAAAAACAAGCGAATTCTTCATCTAGATTCATTAGTCACGGATAAAGAAAAACAAATTCAATCATTACATATAAAACTTACGGATGCTGCTAAAAAAATTGCGTAAAATAGATTTTAATTTTTTTAATCAAAATTGAGTAACTTGTTGTAATATTATTAATTTATATTCAACAGTGATGCTTTAAGTTCTCAATCGGAAACAGAAAAGAAGTGTGATCTTTTAAAAAATGAACTTTCTAATATTAAAGCGGAGTATAAATTATTTGAAAGTAATTCTAGTGGCTATCAAAAAGAAAAGAAGTATGTTAATATAAAATAATAAAATATGTTACTCCAATATATTTTATTATATTTGGCTATCACCATTTATTGTAAATAATAATATGCATGAAAATGTTAAATAATGTATTTGCTTTTTTGTTTAAATCATTAAGTACATAGATTGATTTACTTTTTGTTTTTATTAATCTCAATTAATTTAATTTTAAGGAGACTTCAAAATGATTTAGATATGGTAGTTCAAGATAATAAAGTCTTGCGTTCTGAATTAGAAGCATCTAAAAAACAAGCTGAAGATTTGAAAATGCAATTACAAGTATACGTTTTAGAAATAAGACGAGTAGAAGAGATACTTGAAGTAAAAGAATCTGAAAGGGATGAAATATTAGAACAATTTAAGACATTAAATTGTGAGGCTACTCAATTAGAAAGTAATAACTATAGTCTAGAAAGTGAAGCCAAATCTACTAAGACACTTCTTAGAGAAAAAGAACATAGATTATCTGATTTAGAACGTAAACTCGTAGACAAAGAAGATATTATATCCAGTTATGAGTCACAAGTAAAACTGACTTAAAAATTAAACTGCTTAAGGTTAATTATAATTGTACAAATAAATGTTTTTGTTTTTAGATATCTAATCTGACTCATCAAATAGTATCATTAGAATCTCAATTGTCTTCTGGAAATGATCGTATTTCTAAATTAGAACTAGACTTACATGCGTGTAGAGAAATATGTTCAACTGTAGATTCAGCTAAGTTTAATTTAAATGAACGATTAGGCCATGTTGAAAATTTACAGCACAAAGCAGAAGAAGAACGTTTGAGATTAGCAGATGAACTAACTGTGGTGAATACACAGCTAGAAAGAGAACGTTCAAAGATAACTACAATAGAAGCAGTATTGAGTGATTCTAGACAAGAATGTATGCAATTAACCATAATCAAAAATGATTTAAAAGAAAGGCTGGAAGATAGTGAACAAAAATCAAAAAATCTTGGAGAGTTACTGTACGTATAAAAAAAAAATTGTATTGTAACTAGGGTTTAAAACCAGTGTTTTAGAAATATTAGTTTATGATAATCTAGATAAAATATTATTTTTATAAACAGTGACAAGAGATAAAAAAAGTTTACACTTCAAAAAATATAATGCTTCAGTAAATTATTGTAGTTTAACATTGGTTGAAACCAATATTCATTTTATATAGTTTTTCATATGGTTACAGATTGGTTTTAGCCCCTGATTGAAATATTATTTATTCACGTATTCTTAACAATAGAAGATTTCTAAAAAGAATATTTTGATATATTAACTATGTTAACTGTTATAAACTTACAAATCATCTCCTAAATAATTGTAAAAATTATAGGGAAAGAACAAAAAATGAATTAGCTGTGTGTCGTTCTACAATATCAAATTTTGAAAAAGAAATAAGCTCATTAAAAAGACAGCTTAACGATGTAAAATTTGAAAAAGCAAAGTTAGAACAAGCTAGAAGGTATGGATATGATCATTTAATATTTATACATCTTCAAATAATGTTTTATTTATTGTATTTATTAAACATCAATCATTTTTAAAGTATTATAATTAATTTATATGATTTATGTTATTTTTAGGGAGTATCACAGCACAACATTATAATACCAACATGATAACATTAAATATTTTAATTATTTTGACATAATTTATGTTTATATTTTATATTTAAATTTTAAATTTCGTAAGATGAATAAAATTATTATGTATAGTATTATTTAGTTTAGTTTAAATTATTATGAGGAATGTAAACTCTTATAAATTATACTTAAATAAGAAATATATAATTTTGAATTTTATTTTTGGAAATACAGAGGAATTTAGTTTTAGTAATTTTCGACAAACCAAAGAAATAAGTTTATCATAAGTTATAATTTAATAATAATAAATCATATTATTAAATAAAACCAAAAATTATGATTAACGATAACAAAAACAGAATAAAAAATATTAATAATGAAAGCGAAAAAAAAATATATTAAGTATAAAGATGTATGTATATTATATATAAATATGTGTTACATGTAAATATTTTTCATTTTTAAATTTTTTATTAAGTATTGTTTGATTTTGTTTTAAAAAATATTTTTTTTTTGTATAGTTTATATTGATATTTAAATCTTTTCTTTTAAAAGTATAAATTAGTAATTATAGTATAATTATATTTTTTTTCTTAAAGTTAGGATTTTTATATAGTTTTTCAATATTTCTTTTAGTACATGTTTGTTATTGCCCACTAGTACGCCATAAAAAATTTATTGCCTCGCCACTCTTGTTTTTTATCACCCTGGCATATAGTGTCCCTGCCTTTTTGTCAAAATAGATTAAGGTTTTTTTTGTGTCTAGAAAAAATAATACTGTATGCCTGTACGTATTCTGCCACAGTAATGGCTTTTTAGTGAAATATATTGGGAAATTAAAGTGTGTTTTATAATAAGTGTACCTGATAGATCAAAGAAAACATTGTTACCTATAATAAAAAAAAATATATAAGATCAGGCTCAATAATAGCTTACCATAATTTGCAGCAAGTGGGATTCCAACATAATGCAGTTAACTATACCTATAATTTTGTTGATCCAGACACAGGGACACACACCCAAAACATCAAGAGGTTGTAGGGTTCTGCTAAAAGGGGAAATAAAAAAAATTTTCTGATATTGTATTTGGCAGATTTTATGCGGAGAACAAGATGCATTTGAAACCATCTTAAAAGATTAATCTAAGTTATCATAATTACTTTATTGTAATTATAATCAAATTTACATTTATTATATTGTTTATTTTATTGATAACAAATGAAAGTGGCAAAGAATTTTATACAGCGTACTGGTGGAGCAATAACAAAAAAGTACCTTTCTTTTGTCAATTTAATTTGTTGAAATAATAAATGGAATTTATATTATGATGTTCTTAAATTAGTTATTTTTATGAGAATATTAACTTATATGACACCTATATAGGTAAATATAACATTATATTAAAATATAAGGGGAAAAAATCAATATAAAAATTTAAGTCATAGTATTATATTTTTTACTACAATTAAAGAGTCTACTTACATTTTATTTACAGCAATAAAATTAATTTAAAAAAAAAATTATTTAACAATATTTATGAAGAATTACGCATGTAATAATCAATTGCAGTAGAAAATGTAGCAAAACCCAATGCACCAAGTAAACCTGCTTTGGCTCCGGCTAAAATAAAAAAATTTTTCATTAATTGTATTTACATTTATATACTTAATGATAATATTAAATTTTATTAATTCTTACCTCTAAATCCTATTAATCCACCAGTTATTCCACCTGCATATGTACCATTCTTCCAATCAGATTGACCTCTATACTATAAAATGAGTAAAAATTAATATATTATATAACATAACACTAAGAAAGTAAAAAGTGCTTTTGATTATTAAGTACTCACCGTTTCTACAATACATTCAATGCCTGAGAAGACAGCTCCAAGTAAAGCAAAGTTTTTTGCATAACCAAGAGAAGAAGTTTTCATTTCACGTATAATTTCTTTGACTGTTTCTTGTTGACCAGGTGGTTTTATTTGTGGATTTACACTAGAAGTAAAAAGACCGATGGCTCCACCAAGAGCAAAACCTACAAAAATCAAATAATTATTATTGTTGTAATAAAATGTAAATAATAATAAAAATAATTAAAAATAAGAAAAATTTTAAAATTAAATTATAACTAATACAACATATTTCAAACATGATCAACAAAAATCGATTTATATTACCCATTACACCACTTAGAATGCTCTTAAATGCACAACTTTCAGTAATTGCATCTAAAGTTTTTTCTTCAACCGATTTTACTACTGGCCGCCCCATTACATTAGGCATCATAATTTTTTCTCGAAATTGATCATTGCTAAAAATTCGATTAACGAATTGATGTAAAACTTCTTCTTGTGTCATATTAGTTTTCTCCTCGTTATTGGACATCTTACGATTGTAAAAGTTATAGAACAAATAGAATATTTTTTTTAAACACTTTAATATTGTATAATATTATGTACTTTTATATTAATAATTTTATTTCGAAATATTTTAGACATTTAAAACTTAAATAATTAATACTATAATTTAAACATTTAAATGAAAAACGTGCAAAATAAAAATACATAAAGTTTTTAATTCCTAGTTTGTGATAACATTTTGATAACAACAAAATGTAATCATTCACCAAAGATTAAATGAAAATTCATACTATAATAATTACAGAGTGATATTACACCTATAATATTATATACTATATAGATAGCACGATTTAAGAGTATGCTTAACTTTAGAATTTAGATCATAATATAATATAAAATGTAGTTTATTATTATTTAAACATTTATTTATGTTTAATATTAAAGTGACTTATTATATATAATTTAAATTTAAGAATATTACCTACCTACCCATCAATAGTGAATCTCATTAAGTTTTTATATATTTAAATTTTAAAGAGAATTATAAGAATTTTAAAATTTTACATTTTACATTTGGCTCTTTAGACCATATTTTATTTAACCTTACATAAAATACGCATAGACAACATTCAATTGTTTAAGCCTTATTTAAAAATAAGGAATTCTGTCTTGGCGTTTTTTTAGACATAGTCTAAGTATTTGATTCAGCTTAACATGATAGTCTTTTCTATAAAATAAAATAATTTCTTTCAAACCTTTGCTGTTCAATAATTTGATCTATGTAATCTATCATATTATGCAGTACTTACAAAAAAGCTACTCAATCTCTTAATACTCGTATTATCAGATTTATTTAATAATATAATGTCATTGTCATCACACAGGAACTGACCAAATGTAATTTTACTATTTTTATAGTTTCAGTACTTAAGTAATATAAATTTTAGTTTTAAATGCACGATTCTAAGTGGAGACAGCCATTAGCCTATATCTCAGCTTTCAATTTTATATTGTTTGATATTACTACCTACTATAGGTTAGGTATTAGGTTAACTAATTAATTTTATTATTAGTAAATAGTAGTACAGTATAGGTTTAAATTTTTTCGAAAACATTGTGTTTGAAGATATGTGTATAAAATATATATATGTATATAAAATATTATATCATACGTAAAAGTTTTTGTCTTCATGAATAATGTTTTTAAACTATAAAAAAATAATAGATATCTAATCGTTATGTTTAAATATACAATTTATTCAAATTTAAACTTAAAATGTCTATAAAAAAATGTATGACGTATGTTTAAATATTTTTTAAATTTTTTGTTTTCAATATAACTAATTATGAAGAACATAATATTGAATTTTCAAAATTTTCGATGGAACGAGAAATTTTATAAACATTTATCTGTAAAAATAAAATTTCTGTTTTCACATTTAATGAAAATTTCAAATTTCTATAGTTATTCTTTGTTTATTAATTTTAACAAAATCTCAAAAATATTTTGAAGATAAATAGTTATTTTATGGGTGAATATGAAATTTCGTTACAATTTGCATTTCAAAAGGAGGTAAAAAATTTTGTTGTACGTAGAAGAACTTATGAGGAATTTTATATTCAATTTTAAATCTTAGATATGAAAGAAACAATTTTCATAAATTTCTAACAACAAAGTAATTTGTAAATTTTTAAAATTTAACGAATTTTATTTAGCTTATACATTTTAACTCTTAATTATATATAGGAAAAAAAATATAATTATAAATGTTCGATGTTTTTTTATTGGTAAATGAAAATATCCTAGGAACTGTATATAATATTGATAAACATTGTTATTTAGTGAATAATTGATAATATAAACACTTGGTAGTTGGTTAAAATTTTAAGTATATTATAATTATATCAAAAAAACAAAATTGATTTTGTTGAAAACTAGATTTGTGAAAATATTATTTTTAAACGAGAATTAATTCTGCATATTAGGGTAGAAGCTCGGAACCGATTCGGTACCAACTTGTCGGACTGGGATTCTTCCAGTACGGATTGATGGTGTGGCATCTTTTTAAACTCATGGACTTTTTGAGCCTTGTAGTGTGCAATGTACCCTGTAGGCGAAAAGCCAACCTTTGACGAACTCTTTGGAATCATTTATAAACATCATCTTGACGTCGCAATTATTGAGGCATTCAATGATCAACTTAATATTTAATTAAAAATCCACATTCAAAAACCTATCTTATTTTAGTGAACATAAACCAATAATAATTGTTAGGAAAACTGAAAATAAATTAATAGAAATTGAAGAATTATAATTTTTTATAACTAGAAGCGTAAACATATAGTGAGGGGAGGTCCACTCTTTTCCTAGCTTATTTAATATATTATAAAAACATAAAAAATGTTTTCTTAACAGTAATAAATATAAATATTTATTTGTAAACTTCCTCTCTCACAATTATCGAAAACATTTGTGTAATACATGACTGAACGTAATTTATTATTAAATATACCTATATACTATACCTACAGAGATGAATTATTCTTATGAATTTGTTTTAATATTTGAAAAAGGTACTTAAAAATTATTAGAACTAAACAAAATTGTAGGTGAAATATGTATCTATTATAAGTTATAATATATATAAACAATTAACTACATTTATTAATTTACTTTAAATTAGTACCTATATACTGTATACCTACGTACACACATATATAATATATATATTATATATATATTATATACGTAGACATTAAATGTTTAATTTTAAATTAAGCAAAAGAAACCCGTTACCTATATATTTTCAATAAAGTATATTGCTATGTAGGCATGTTATTAAGTATTAATACTTAATAGTACAGTAAATATTAATAATATTTAACTATTAAGTATTGACAATCATGTCAAGTGAATGGAATAATTTGGGTCGTAAATAGTGTAGATACATACATATATATTTTATATGATAAATCAATGTATAAGTATGTCTATATAGATGCTTTCATACAAAATCAGCCGGTTTAAATCACGATTGATTGCTTTTTATACTGAAAGAAGAGACTATATTGACTAATATCCAATAAATTATTTCTCTAATAACAATGTGTAAATTAGTCACAGAGACTCTGAAAGTGTAGCTAATATGTTTGCTATACACAAACAAATGAATAACAGAAATACTATACACGAAAGCATAGGTAATGAAAAATAACAGTACTCAAAATTTGATAACTTTTATGGTTTTAATATAGGCGGTGATGCCAAGAGTGACCTAGAATCATTTTGAACACACGAATAAGTTAAAATGACACTTCAGGATAAGCAAGCCCGTGATACGTTAAATAAATTCAAGTTTTCCTCTTTATTAGTTAAACAAGCTTATTATTTAACGTCTATATAATTATACTAATAAAAAATTATATATGGCAAGACGGAATCTATTTAAAAGAGTTAAGAGACTAACGTTTTTTTTTTTATAAATTATTAATTAAATTACATTTTATTTAAATTTTTATGCACCTAAATCAGAATTCAAACAAGTAAGTACTTATAAAACCTATACCATGTAGAGAAAGATACTATATTTATCTTTCAACAACATTTTATAAACATCATTAATCGTTATTAAAATATATTATGTAATTTCGTCTAAATTTAAATTTTAGACGCATGTAAAAAAATTGTATCTATATTTTTAATATTTTTATATATTTTATAATTTTGAAATTTCAATACGATTTGTTAAAATTATATCTTTAACACTTATAAAAAAATGTTATGACAAAACATTTTTGATATTTTTTAACTTGTAAATGAACAATTTTTGAGGATTTTTTTGTTTAATTTTTAAGCATTTTTATTCTGCAATAAATGTTTTATGGCGTTTATATAAAAAAAAACAATTTTAAAATAGGAATTGGAAATATTAAAATGACTATAAATAGCTAAAAAAGAATCAAAATATTTTAAAAATTACACAATGTGTAGAAATTGCTAACATAGATATTTAATGAAATCATCAAGTTTATGAGATTACCCATTCGTTAATAAGCCTAAATAAAAACAAATCGATTTTATTAAAAACTAGTTTTGTGTTAAATTTCTCGATTTTTCTTAGTTTTTTGTTTATTTTTGTCTGCAATTTTGAAATATACTAGGGACTTTAACCTTTATTAAGTAGAAACAAGATCTAATTCGCTATAAAAAAAAACTATCCTCAAGTTGAAAATTTCAAAACATTTCTTTTAATTGTCTATTTATTGTGTTTACAGACATAAAAACACACACACTTACACACATATAATAAAATAAATACATTCATCACTTTATTCAAAATTAAAAATTATTCACGACCCCCATGTACTGTAAAAAAGGCGGTTTTCATTAAAAAGAAGTTTGTATCGCCACTGTTGCTCTTTAAACTGCATTAATTATGTAAGTATTTGAGTATGTGATCTTTAAGTATATTTATTACCCAATTAAAAATTTCAAAAATTTTCATTTTAATGAATTCATTAAGTTACTATGGTTTATAAGTACCTATTATAGAAAAAAATTACAATTAATCATTCTGTATAGTATCCTAATATTCTGTATAGATTATAATCATATTGTTATTGTATCTTGTAGAGTAGGTATTTACACCGCTACGTATTATATTATAGTTTATAATAAAGTAGAAATATAATTTGTATGTAAGACTTATAAATTAAAACAATAAATTAACGTAAATGGATAAAAATGCATTTGTATATTACTCTGTAGTTTTTATAATTTATTTTTATAACGTGTATTAAAAATCTGTTTTAAAATTTTTATAAATATTAATTAATTATTAAGCACCTAAAAACTATATACTTATCTATTATTAAAACTTGAATATAGTATAAATAGTTGTTATAATATAATGTATTGTATTAAAATAATAAAAAAATAATACATATGTATATATATTTATATACATAAGTAAAATAAATTAGTTATTATTAGTGTATTTATAATACCTATATAAACTATATCTGTAAAAAAAAAAAATTATCTTGACATTCAATATGATTTGGGTATTCCTATACATTGGGTTACATTTGAAAACTTTAAATCGTATTTAGTTGATTGATTTATATATATATATATATATATATATATATATATACACGATATATATAAAAAAATAAGTTATACAGCTGTATCTATTTTAATTTAAATTGAGTGACATGTACTTCTTATACTAAATTAATTGAGTGGGAGAATGAGAGATGATTACATTCGACCGAACAGCATTATGAAAATGGTTTTGTCATACCTACCTATACTATTATACCGATAGTAAACTGGTAACTTCTTCTTCATATCATTTAACAGTTTTCTCCAGAACAGTATTCAGGATGGACTTGTGATGGTTATATCGTATATAAGTTGATTAATGTTTACTGATTCAATTATTTGTAACAATCATAATCTAAATAGAAGACACAGTGACCATCATATAGAAAAGTTAAAATGTAAATATAAATTATATTATTTTAAGCATAGCTATATATTAATATAAAATGTATGTTTTACCTAGAACATAGAAATCATTAGAAATGAATTTTTCTACACCAGTGACTAAAAAAATTAACGAATTTTATCAATGGTCTTTATCAGTTTCGGGTAAGTAAGCCGATATATAATACACACATATAATATACATACCAAAATGTACAGATTAAGCACAGAATCGTTATTTATGATAATATTTTTTAAATGTTTAGAAATGTGTCACTTAGTATATTTAATATAAACACTTCTTTTTCTTCTTGCAGATGATAGAACAAAAGGTTGGTTGATGGTTGATTCTCCAACACCCACCGTTATCTACACAATAATTTATTTCATAATCGTTGGTTTGGGTCCGAGATGTATGAAAAATAGAAAACCATTCAAACTCACTCCCATATTGGTACCATACAACATCCTTATGACATTACTAAATTTATATATAGCTATTGAAGTAAGTCTATAATAACTGTATTTATTAAATGAGTTAGGTAGGTATATAATTATTTAAATATTTGATTTACAGCTACTAGTGGCATCTAGTCGTTTACGGTACAGTTATGTTTGTCAACCACTAACATTTATCAACAACAAAGACGAATTGAGGGTAATTTATTTAAAAAAATTGATACATCAATTAGTTTAATTATTTAGCTTACCATTAATATATTCAATAATTTCTAATAGATAATTTAAGTTTTTCATGATTTTGAAGAAGGTAGGTAGATAGCTTATAACCTATAAGTACACAATATAAAAGTCTATAAAAAAACTTAAATTTCTAAAAATAGGTACCTATAGATTTTTAAAGATATTTAAATATTAAACATTATAATTATATTATATTTATCAACATAAAATTTATTTTAACTAATACTTGATATTTTTTTTTCAAATTTGTAATAAATTTTATACTTTATATATAATTATAAGTTTAATAACTATGATTTTTAATATATCCATTTAAATAATAATATTATAAAAACATTTTTGTACAGATGAATTTTAAAATTTACTTGTTTAATTACTATATGAATAAAATATCAATTCACTTCATCTAATTATTAGTTTTATTGTTATAAAAATTACCTTTTAATTACGTTTTTATAAAAGTACACTTAAATATTATATTTCGAGCATTTTGTTTACACACCTAGGTAATAAATAATAATAAATACAATTTTTTACTCAACATAAGTTAATTGCCATTTTATAATATGTTTTATACTGTAGTTATTGAAAGCTATTTGGTGGTATTACTTTTCAAAACTCCTCGAGTTTTGTGATACAATTTTCTTCATTCTCCGAAAAAAGGATAAACAGCTTACTTTTTTACACGTTTATCATCATTCAACTATGTTCTCTTTGTGGTGGATTGGAGTGAAATGGGTGCCTAGTGGCTCTACGTTTTTACCTGCAATGGTAAATAGTTTTATACATGTACTTATGTATTCATACTATGCTCTAAGTGCTTTGGGCCCAAAAATTGAAAAGTATTTATGGTGGAAAAAGTACTTAACTATACTTCAATTGGTTAGTAAATATTACACGTTATAATTTAATTTATATTTATGTATTATGTTGTATTCAACAAATTCATTTATATTTTAAAATTTAGATTCAATTTACCACTGCGTTATTTTTGGGTATCCACGGAATTAAATCTGGATGCAAATTTCCTATATGGATGCAATATTTATTGGTGATTTACATGATTTCATTTATTGTACTATTTGGAAACTTTTACGCAAACGCTTATGTTCAAAAGGTAAAATAATTTACATAATTATTATAAAGAACATCTTTATAACTATTATACATGTACACATTTATACAAATATTCTATTTGTAATAGCGTAAGAGGAAAGGTAATCTGCTGTTTTAACTTTTAGTGTCTGCTGAGTACATAGAGTATAAAGGTTATATTAATATCATAAAATTGCATCATTGCGATATTGTTTACGAATAATATGCCTCATCGCAGTCATCACACTCATCTAAATAAAAGTTAAAGAAATCATACTTGTAATCTAAAGATTTTACTTACAAATCCTAATCATTTGTCAAGAATATTATTTAAAATTAATATTCCCTTCTCCCTCTTCCCCTAACTAAAATTCTAATTTTTCATCATTGATAATTAAAATTTAATACATTAACTATTAACTACGATGGAATACTACTCAATGACAAAATAATCTATAAACCTAGCTTTTATATGACTGAGCGACTTCTTTGGTTTATTTTAGGAAATCTTATTAAACAGTGACGTATTTTCAACTTTTTTCTGGGAGGGAATTCAATAATTTCAACATAATATTATAGGTACTGATTTAAATAAATTATTCTTAGTAAATTAGAAGAATAGAAAATAGTTATTTTAATTATATTTTTAATTTCATGGGCTGTTTTTAACATATAACTACATAAGTGTCATAAGTATATTTTATAATTTTAAAATAAAAAATCTAATAATTATTCATAGTATACTTTGACAATTAATATTATTTCGATGATAGTGTAATATGTTGTCAATTTTGCGTTAATATTTAAAAATAATTAAAGGTTTGTAATTTTAAATTGTAGAAATATGACAATCGTCAGCTATATCACTTGCCAATCTCTAGATAGAAAATAAAATATATAACGTAAATACACATGACCCTGAATGAACACTTAAATACGCCACTGTAATTACATATATCATATAACCAAATTAAATTGTATAAATATTATATTACTTACTTCATTTTTAGTTACTACTAATAGTTATTAAACTTTGTTATAGGATACTACAAATAAGTCCAACATCTATAAAAATTACAAGTATACGAAAAATGTGACGAGTAAATCGACAAAAAATAATTGATTCTTTCTATATTTTTTTTTTGTATTATTATTATTAATATTATAAACAAAAAATTATCAGAACTGAAAACAATTTGTATTTATTTGTTTTAGATTTTTTAACCTTGACTGTTGTATTGACATCAAGCAAAATTTAAGCATATAATTTATAACCTATTTAACTACATATATTATGTATATAAACATAGTATACATTTACCGAATAAGTAAATTTGTGACATGATTCTATAGACTATAAAGATATAAACACTTTCCTCCATTGGTATTTATATAATTCTCATATTCGTATACACGATTATTTAAATGAACTATATATTTTTTTGAAATAATTCATTACTAATTAGACATACAAATAACAAACTTTATAGTTATATATATTTTAGTACCTACCTATTATATTATTTTTTTTTTTTTTTTAACATCATATTTATTCGTAAAATGGTAATTTAAGTGAAATATTAATTTGTAATTAATGAGTTAAATTTAATTTTTCAGAAACTTTATAAATACACATTAAATTATACATAATAATAAATAAATTTAAATACACTTTTTAATAAGGTTTAAACCAATTTCTATATCTACTTGTTTATAAATATTTTATCTTTAATTTTAAGGCTGCGACCTGGAATAAGCAATAAGGAACAAATGTTGTAAGAATATAAGTAAGTTAATAAGTTAATGAATGCATAAAATTTAAAAAGTTATGCCATTATATTATAAAATATGTAAATAATTAACCTATTATAATAAATTTAGTAATGATTGTATACTGGATAGTGAACAACGGTTGAAAGTATTTGGACTGTATCTTACGCATCATTATAACATATGATAACATCATATTTTTGTACAAATATATTACGTCAAGCACAGCATTTTAGGTCAATATAAAATATTTAATTTTTAATAACTGATATTACAGATAATTTTCATTAAAAACTAATACAAAAGACTTGAAATTAATAAAATAGGTAATAAATTCTAATGTCTATTTGTATAAAATACTATTTATTACATAGTTTTTGTAAAAGCTAACTAATAAAAAAACATAATTACTATTTATTTTTATTACAACATGATCACAATTAAATGGATTGTTATCTAAAAATCCAACATAGCATAGCATCTATAAAATGAAAAATAAATTTTCGATTCCATGTATTAACATACCAGATTTAAAAATAGCTATAGTTTTAAGTTAGTACAGTACAATGGGATATCAGGATACACCTTTATCTGTATTTTATTAAAATATAATAATTTGGACTGGGTATTTGTATAATTATTTATCCATCCCTTTTAGCTCATTGAAGAACATAGCGTTCTTAACTCAACTGCTATTTTGCATTTTTTTCTTCACATATTTATTTTTGAAACATTTTTTGATCTAATTATAACTTTTTCCTTGTAATTACTTTTTTTTTTATGTTTATAAAATTTTTTCGATAATTGTAGGTATTTTTTACACGTATTTCGTGATTTTTGTTAACTAATTTAAAGTATAGTTTTTTATTTTCAATAAAAATATTAATTTTTATGCTTTTTACATTTTTAAATAATAATATTTTTTTTTTAGAGTTTTTAGTGTATATTTGAGATCGAATATGCATTTTTAAGGTTTTTAGTACAATAAATTCATAGCCCCATTAATAACCGAATTTTTCTTTTAATGTATACACACTATGTAGTATTTATCTTTCTAGTAACACGTTGTGACTAAAACAAAGTATTTATTATAATACACTTATAATATATCGTAAGTACTGCAGTAGCTGAGCATGCGCAATAGCTTTTTGAGCATTGATCTTCTTTCGTTCGCCGGTACAGCAGTCGGCGTCGGAGTGTTTATAATAGTACGTTGTAGTACGTTCACCACTTAGTAATATTAAACACATAATTTTACTAATACGTCTTACGCGTTTCCGTTCAAATTTGAAAATCAAGAAAATAATTGGTATGGACTTCATATTAAAATTATTATCATATCGCTTGCCGTCATCATAAAAGCCTTTACACAAATCGTTCATTTTTCTTTTTATATTATTTACGGTTTGCAGTTATAATTTATGTAATACTAATATATAAATTAATATAACATCAACTTAAACGTTATACAAACACTAAAATACAATTCTATACAGACTACAATGTATACTGTACAAAATGAGTGAGTTTTTAACACCTAGTGTTATGTTATTATACATTTATTAGAACGGTAATTAACTATAGATATATAATTTGTAACAGTATTTTTTTATATTATGTATTTTTATAAAATTAAGAAATCGTATTAAAAATAGGTATATAAATGGTTAGGTTATTATTTATTTTATTACATAAGTATAGGTTTAGTAAACATTTTTTTATTGATTTAATGTAGTGTACTAGCACATTGTATACGGGTACATATTAGTTATTATACACATAGTTTGTTTTTTAGATGATAGCGGATTGAATAAATAAAAATTCACCGTAGCTTTATGATGATTAATGACACCAAATCAATTAATTCAATTACTTGAACTTCAAAGTCTTAAGAGAAAGCTACACTCGCATGTGTTGTTTATCTTGTTAATAAATAATATGGCAACTGTGATGTTCAAATTTAATAAAGAAAATATTTTGTTGATATATTATTTTTTAAGTTGTAAATTAGATAGACACAACACGTGAGGCCATAAAAGTATAATAACGTTTTATTAACTTAAAATTTTTTTTACTTATAAGTCATAAGACTCATAACCATAATTAGTGATATTAATTGTTACATATTACATGTATGACCGTAAAATGCCTATATAAAACGCCGTTTAATACTAATTTTATAATAATTTTAATAACATACCTATATAGTATATCAGTAACAGTGTTAAATTTGTATTGTTACTTTACAAATGACTGTTTAAAAAAAAAGATTTTTTTATATTTTTAGAGTGTAGAAAATAAATATTTCCCAAAATATTATGTGTATGGTGAGGAGAGAAGGAAATCAAGGAATAAATCCTAGTTTGATAATTATACAAAATATAAAAAAACTACACATATACAATTAATTCTCAAGTATTCTAAATCAATTTTATTAATGATTTATTATTAATTAATATTTTTTTAGAGAATTCACAGTATTTCATTTAGATTATAACTTATCTACATTATTTGAACAAGTAGAAGATTTTAATCAATGGACCGAATCATTAAGTGGTAAGTTTGAATTTGACCATAATAATAATAAAATCTAAAGAATCATAAAAATTTAATATTAAGTTTTATTGTTATATTATTTTAGATTTGTGATCATGTGTATTTTATTTTTATTATAGATATTAGAACAAGAGGGTGGTGGATGGTAAATTCAATTTTTACAACATTTACCATAACCCTATGTTATCTTTTAATAGTATGGCTGACTCCACGGTACATGAAAAATCGTACAGCTTACAGTTTAAAAAATGTTCTAATAACATACAATATTATGATGATAATATCAAATTTATTTATTATAATTGAAGTAATAAAATATAATTTCATGTTTATAATGATTAATGAGTATTTAAAAATTTGACATAAATATATTTCCAGTTGATATTGATGACTACTAAATTAAACTATAGTTGGATGTGTCAACCGATAACCTACGTCAATGCAGAAGCTGAACTTAGAGTAAATTTTAATGTTTATAATAATAAATTTTACATTTCAATTAAAACATATTGATATTGAATACAATTACGAAATAAAAAAGTACATTTATCAATATGAAAATTACATGTTAAACCAGTCTATTATAGTTGTATCGTGCATTGAAAATTATTTTCTAATTTATTGAGAAAATAGTTGTAATTGATTTAACGAAGTTAGAAAATAAAAATATAAATATAAACTTTGATTAGCTTAATATAGATTAAATACTTAATTTGAATTGTGCTCAATTAAAATTTATACTAAGTTAAATCAATTAATGTCATTTTAATTTACAAATTTATTCCAGATAGCAACAGCAGTATGGTTGTATTATATAATAAAATTTTTTGAACTATTGGACACTATATTTTTGATGCTTCGGAAAAAAGATAATCAACTGTCATTTCTTCATGTTTATCATCATTCTTCAATGTTCATATTCTCATGGATGGGTGTAAAATATGTACCAGGCGGCTCAGCATTTTTACCGATATTAATTAACAGTATTGTTCATGTTATAATGTATTTTTACTATACATTAGCTGCAATACAATGCTCAAAAATCTTTAAATACAAAAAATATGTTACAACAATTCAACTGGTAAAAATAATCATTGTTCAATTATAATTAGATCATAATATATATATTAGTTACTATATATTATTAATATTAATGAAATAGTGAAATACTATATGTCTCATTTAATATTGTGTAGGTATTTCAAAGTGTTGATTAATATTTGTGCTTATCATTTATGTGTATTAGAGTTTTGAATATTGTTAATTAATAGTTTAGCAATACATAAAATATTTTTACAATAAGAAGCTTGTATTACAATAAATTCAATAAAAAACTCAACATAAAAGCACTACCTATAGACTAAAGAAAACTGACTTTGCTGAAGATTCTTTTTGGAAAAAATTAATTTCTTAATGATTTCTAAAGTGACTTATGATAAAATATTATGTTGCCCTGGGGTGTGTGAATAAAAGTTCTAGGGATTGAACGCTCATTTTTATTTTAGCTTTTTAAAATTGATTTTTAGTAAAAAATAAAAATAGATTTTAAAGAATTAGTTAGCTTTGTTGTATTTTCGAATTCTCATGTTTCATTTATAACAGTAATGCAATTTTTACTATTATAGAAGCTCAAAATTCATTGGCAATTTTCATCGCAATATTTAAGGCTTTTGTTAAATAATAGTATACGATTAAGTACCTTCATACAAATAATTATAATTACTTTTTTTTACATAATACAATAAAAAATATATAAGATAAAATGATGTTATATTTTTAATGATGTAAGTGTTATAATGACGATTACTTAATTATTTTCACCCCTGATTTATTTTTAAATCTTTATAATTTTATTTTGATCATTTTGTTTTTAGGCTCAATTTTCATTTGCTCTACCATTAGGCATAAATGCCATTTACAGTGGGTGTAATTGGCCATTATGGATGAAATATTTATTTGTTTTTTATATTATTACAATGTTGGTTTTATTTGGAGACTTTTATAAGAAAAATTATATTAAAAAAGTATGTAAAATAATTATAAGATTAAATAATTTATATTCAAGTATTGTGTAAACATTAAGATGATAATTTCCTGACATGTACTACCTTACTAACGCATAACACATGAAATTATTTGTTAAAAAGAATCCATATCATTCTGTTATTTTTTAATAATAGAGTAAATTGATCTATTATCAAACCTAAAGATAAAAATATGATTTGGAGCATTTTAATAGATTTTTTTAATATGATAATGTTAATGGAAGAAACTTTTAAATTGTAAATCTTAAAATTCTTATAACTTACTTTAAAATTAAAATATTAAAAAAACTTATCCAGATACCATAGATAATATTTTTAGTTAAAACTTTGATAAATAATAATATATCAATTCACTATATTATTAAAAATAACAAAATAATATGGATTCTTCTTAACATACAATTTGCCATGTTATATGTTAGTTAGACAAAGAGAATACATGTAAGTAAAACATCTTACAAAATATAACTAAATACATAAATTTGTTACAGGAAAACAAAAATGAAAATGAAGTTGGACAATGTTTAAAGAAATTGTGATAATTTCAACTAAAACATTTAATTAAGGCTAAGGAATAATTTTTTTTATAGAAATAAATGTATAAAATAAAGAATTAGAGGTGACATTACAATAATTTAATCCCTATGTAACATATATTTTTCAATCATGTGATATTTAAATATTTTTGTAGTTATTTGAATTTTATCTATATTATTATTTATGCTATTATAGACACTAAGTAAATAGTACTGAATTATAAAAAAAATTTTTTGGCTAATTGTTACGTTCTTCCATTTATAAAAATGTCACTATTGTAATAATTATAATATTTTATATTTACTAGTTATTTGATTTTATCAAATCATTTCAAGTGTTTATAGTTTTTATCTTGTAAAATAAAAATATTTTTTTTTTCTTTAATATGGTATTATGTTATTAGAATATACAATTATTTTGCACTTTATTATATATTTTGTAACTACTTTTGCTTATTCACTTTGTTATTAGGTATCTAACAAATAACAATACAATTGTTGTAAAATATTTACCGTATGGATTTTTTTTATTTTTATAATTAGCCATTTAATTAATGGTTTTATCTTTTCAATAAAAAGTTAATACAATTACCATGTACACTCTATTAAAATAATAAACCTTAAGAATGCAGTGGTTATTATGCAACACCTATCAGATCATCCTCACCAAATTTTAACAACTGTATATTTGTTGTATAGAGAATCCGTGCCCCGACTCAGTCAGCTACAGGGTACAGTTCTTCACTAAAATAAAGAAGATAAATATATATAAAGTAATAAAAGTTGTATAAATTAAATGTTAAATTGTTAAAATATAAAGTATTATAAATTTATAAATTGAAATACTAATTTTAATAAATTAAATTCATAGTATACTATTATTAAAATTATTAATCCTGAGATCAATTCAAATAATAATTTCCTAGTTGGGTGGTGCTGCAGAATGGTTTCCTTTTAATGTGAATCTTTGTGTTAACTATTAATAATTCAATAAAATATATCATCACTCATGAGGTTTTCTGATAGTGTATTTTGTATAAATTGTAAACAAGAATAATAAACACATTTTTTATAAAAAAATTTTTATTAATAAAAAGATTATAATGATTGGTATTAAGGTACATCATATGTTAAAAAATTAATTTTGAATATCTAGTACCTATGTCTACCATATAATTAAATTAAAAGGATTATTAGGAAAAACATTATATACTAATGGTTTAAGTCTGCTAATTTATACATATTAAAACCATCACATAAAAAAAATAATAATGATAACAGTTATAAATTAATATAATGTATGAATTATTATTATTGTGCAGTTATTTACTTGTTCCAAAATTTAGCTCCACTAGGTTTTGTTCCTTTAATAATTTTTTTTGTAGGACCGCTAGTATCCACTGACATTTCTTCATCTTGTATTTGAGTTCTAATTGCTTTTTTTACGCTAGCAACTTCATTGTCAATAGCAGCGCGGTGTTTTAGTACATCTTGTTTAGTTCGATTAGCATCAACGATACGAGCTTGTACTGTAGAAAGAACATTCTCACAGGAATCACACCATTGCTGTAATGTGTCTATCATGTTGTCAACATCATTAGTGCCAACGTCCCTACCAACTGTCCAATCTACTTCCAGATAATCACTCTGTTGATCAAGTTCGCCAGAAACCACATTAGAATAGATCGCTTCAATGATTAAGTCCTCCAAGTCTCTGACATTATCTACATTCAACTCTTTCAAAAGAACATCATAAGGTATTCTTTTCATTTTATTGGCCAATGTAACAATTGTTAAGTACTGCAGTTTTTTCATCTGAGGCTCGCTGAGTTCTGGCAAATATTCTTTTTTGTCTAAATAATCCAAATACGTACCTTGTGAAAACATGCGTAACGCATGTAGGTATGGTGCATGATGTGTAGACTCCAATGCTAGAACATTGGGACATTCTAAGAGTTCTGCAAACACAAATGTATCGGCACTATCCAAAGCTTGTTTAATTACTTCCACTAAACTGTCGCCTTCTAATTTTAGAGCTTGAACAACGAACTGTTGCAAAGGTTTTTCAATTACTTTTTCTTGAGACATCGTGAACGAAACTCAAAAATTCAAAACCTATGAACTTAACACATGTATATAAAATAATAACAGTTAATATTAAATTAACTTCAGAGTTTATATTGTTATGTGTTTAAGCATAATGTTAATGGCGTATTCGGCATTCGAATTATATCACAACTGATAAAGGTTCCTTTATCTGTATACTATATTTTTGTGACGACACACGGTCCACGACAGCCGGAGTCAGGAGTGCCGTACTGCCGTCGTGCTGAACTCACTGCAGCGGTGCAGCGTCACGGCGCTGGTGCCGTTCACCGGTGTTAAAATATTTATCATCATTGATAAAGATATCTTTATAATATTTTATACTATTATAATATATATATATATGTGATTATATCTATAGACTATGGATTGATAAACACTGTGTAAGCAATGAAATTATAAAGATTTTGTTCGTGGTTAACGTGCATAGTTTCATTAGGCTGCAACCGTGGTACAAGTATACAATAGAATTAATAAAATTCCCATTTTTTTTTTTTTTGTTTTGGCTTCATAGTTCGTTCATATCGATAAAATACTAAGTAGTAAGTGTTAAGTGATAATATACGACTGATTACAATTTACAATTTATTCTCCTGAATCGATGATCGTCGTTGTTGAATTACTGATTTATTCATATTATTTTAGTTGCCTTCCATTTTTCAGTTTAGTTTCCGGAATTCAATTCTGTCAATAGTGTATCATCGACCAAAGTATTTATTCAAGAATCGACTAACGCTTTAAGATATTCCATTGAAATCAAACCATTTTCTTCAATATGGAGGACGACCTGCCATCCAAGTATGAAGTAATCGTCATTGGCACAGGTAATATATTCCATACGCGTATAATTATATTTAAAATATTAGGTCTAGTGTACGCACCTTAATAATTCGATGATATTATTTGTATTTTTATAAAACATTTTCTCTGTTTTCTTTCCTACGGGTAGGTGGGTCACAGAGGCAGTGGCGTAACTATAAAATTCTAGCCCATGTGCAATATTATTTAATAGCCCCTAAAAATCGTTATATGAATAAAATTAGACAATTACACGTATATACAAAATGTATAATTATATTATGTATTATAATATTTATAATTCATAAAATATATCATAATTAATTAAATTATATTTATACATGAAATAAATGACATAATAATATGTATTTTTATACTCTTTGTAATATAAAAGTTTATGGTTTTATCGTAATATATTATTTATTATAAAATAGTTTAAAATTATTAACAAAATATAAAATTTTAATATATTTTAAACAAAATATTAAAATTCTAGGGCTCCCTTTTGGACCGTCTAGGTCCCAGGCCCCGGTGCAATGCACACCTATGCAACCATGTAGTTATAAATTACATTTTGTATTTGATATAAGTTAACATTATCATAAACTAATAAAAATTGTAATTTTAATTTTCACTAAGTGATATTTTATATGATTATTTAAATTAAATAAATTAGTCATATGTCATGTAATTGTTGCTTTAAAAGAGATTTACCATATGGAATCTAGAATTTATTAAAATAATTAATAATTTATATATTTTATATTATATTGGATTTTAATTATATTTTACAATTGTAGTTAAAAACTATTTCCAGTTATTATTGTCTAATATTGAATTAATAGTTTATTATTTTTAACTGTTAAATGTTTAAATTAAAGTTGTAAAACTACAATGCATATGTCACAAAATTTATACTTTGTGTATTCGCTTATTTAAACTTTAAATATTAACTATTAAATTAATTTATATTTGATGATCTGTAGATGATTATCTGTAACCCAATATTATGAAGGCCTTATAAAAGTTTAGACAACTTTTCTAATTTATAACATAAAATGATTTAATATAAGTTAAGTATACTTGTATGTTTATATTATTACATTATATTTATATATATTATAAAAACAGTTTTGTATTTTCTACTATATTCTACTTTTAGTTATATTTTAATATTTTATAATAATATGAGTTAATAAATTAAAAATTTTACGAAATCAAAATATCAATATTAGTGGCTAATAAAAAATGTATTTTCATAGATATTATGAAAATTATTTTATCATTTAATCAACTGATCAAACAACAAAACTGTTTTTTATTTATTATTTTATTTTCAATACATATTATTATAGTATTTTCTTACTAAGAGTTCATTGAATGATTGCGTAATTAGAAATTATATGGTATATTAGTCACGGTATTGAGAAAGTGAATTTCCATTACTTATTATGTTATATTTTATAAGAAAATAAATAAACCATTAAATAAAAATATATGTTTTCTCTTTTATGAATCACAAAAATTTAATTTTAATTTTTAACTTAGTTTTAAGTATAAATAATTATGTTTAGGGCTGTTTTTGTCTATATATGACATAATTACTGGATGCTAAAATAAATAATAGTGTATTGTATAGTAAATTAGAACTGGGTACCTAAACCTAATTTAAATGTATTGGTAGAAAGTTTATTTTTAGTTGGTTACACATGATTTCTTGAAAATAATTCTTAGTCCACTGTTACTAGAGATGTTAATAAAAAATAAAAAAAAAAAGGAATGAATAGCACAAAATAATAAGATAAAAACCATTCATTCTTTATGATTGTTACCTTCATTATGAAATATATTGTACAAACAAAAGCAGCAAATTTAAATTTATGATTGTAAACCAAAATTATAGATTATTAATATAATTTGAATATGTTATTAATTATTATCAACTTATTTCTTATTTGTGTATTTTGTTTAAATGTCAATTGATATGTGCGATATTTATGTTTTAGTTGGAAATTATTATTTTTTGCTATTCTCTCTACAATAATAAATAATAACTTGAAAAATAAAAATACTCTGATAGCTGCTCTTTATCAAGATTCAAAATTTTACTAAAAGTTATCATTATCTTACTATTGTGTACTACATTATATGCTATACATTAAGTTAAATTATTTGAGCTCTAGTTATTATTTTTAGATTCATTATTAGATTAAAATGAAAATTATGGGAATAGTATTTGTTTTGTTAATTTATAAACTAAAAATATGAATAATATAATACATAATATGATTTTAGGTATGACCGAGTCAATAGTTGCTGCTGCTGCTAGTCGAATTGGAAAACGAGTTTTACATTTAGATAGGTATATTTTATTTCTTTTATTTCATTAAAAATTTTCAAAATATTCTATTTAAATATTATTAATATTTTTATTGGTTATTATAGAAATGACTATTATGGTGGTATGTGGGCATCATTTACGTTTGAAGCTCTTCAAAAATGGCTTGAGGAATGTAGAAATGGAAAAACAAATGATTTTGTGAAAACATCTTCTCCCTTAGTGCAAGACACCGAGAAATCTATAACTATAGGCAATCAATTTTCCACTGTATTCAATATTGAAGAAAAATGGTTTATACCCGAGTATGATAATTTTTATATTTTTATACTCTTGTTTAGTTTTTATTAAATTTATATTTTACTGTAGAAAACTTCCTTCAGTTGGTAATTTGCTTAGTGCAAAAATTACTCAAACTGAAGATAGTCCCAAAGAAAGTAAAGATGGACTGACTGAAACTGAAGCTACATTAAAACAAAATGATAAACTTTGGTGTCAAGCTAAAATTAAAACCATGGGGCGTAAATTTAACCTGGATTTAGCACCTAAAGTTTGTTTAATTAAATTTAAATTAATTAAAAATGGTTTTTGTTAATATTTGTCTTATGAAATAAAATTGTATTATTCAATTAATCTGTTGCAGTTACTTTTCTCTCGTGGCACACTGGTTGAACTTCTTATTTCATCAAATATCTCTCGTTATGCTGAATTTCGGTGTGTAAATCGTATTCTTACTTGGCAGTCTGATAAATTGGAAACTGTTCCATGTTCTCGAGCAGATGTGTTTGCTACTAAGAATGTCGGACTTATTGAAAAACGACAATTAATGCAACTATTAACTTTGTGTGTTGAATATAAACCAGAGAGTGGTGAATTTAAAGGGTTTGAAGATAAAACACTAAAACAATACTTAGAAAGCAAAAACTTAACTGAAAATCTAATGCATTATGTATTATATGCTATTGCTATGTCAAATGATACGACACCATGTATGGTTGGTGTTGAAAGAACCCAACGATTCCTAAGTAGTCTTGGTCGTTATGGTAATACACCGTTTTTGTGGCCCATGTATGGTACTGGAGAACTTCCACAATGCTTTTGTCGGTATGTTAAAACACTTATGTTAAAAAAAAAAATTACATTATTGTTCATAATGAAATAATTTATTATTTTTGTTCTTTAGACTATGCGCTGTATTTGGAGGTGTGTATCATCTGAAACGGGCAGCCGATAGTGTTATAGTAGCAAACAATGAATGTAAAGCTATTTTATCTGATGGATCACGGCTTGATTGTGATCATCTTGTAATGGGTGTTGCTGATGCTCCTCCAGAATTTTTAGGTTCTGTTCCTAAAGCAGGTCTTTCAAGAGGCATTTTTATAATTGATAGATCAATATCTACTACTGATAAAGAGTCTTTGACATTACTTCAATTCCCAATTAAAGGAAAAGAGCCAATAACAGTAATTGAAGCTGGACCATCCACTCACGTTTGTCCACCTGGACTATGTAAATACTAGGAACAATTTTATTTTTATTAATTATATATACTTTTTTTTATATTTATCTAAAAATTATAGATTTACTACATATGACGACTAAACAAATAGATAATGCAGTAAATGATTTAAAACCGGCTGTTGATGCATTATTACATTCTGAATATGCAGATGGTACTACCATAAGAATAAATACTGACACTCAATCAACTCAAACGTCAAAAGAGGTTTTTAAATTTTGATATATGTCATACATTTTTCATTTAAGTGTTAATTATGAGCTATTTTAGGGAGATTCTTCTGGATCGAGTGGGGAGTCAAATATACTAAATAAATCATTAAAACCTCAAATCTTGTATGCACTTTATTTTAATTGCCCTGAAACATCAGAATATGATTTATCGCAAAATGTTCCAAATAATCTACATTTGTGTTCAGGACCTGATCTAGCAGTTGATTATGAGTTTGCTGTTAAACAAGTAAATTATACATTTTTTATTATTTTTATAAATCGGTGTTGAATTTAGTTATTTCTTAATTATTTCAGGCCAAATCTATTTTTTCCAAAATGTATCCAGATTCTGAATTTTTGCCCCGTGCTCCTGATCCTGAAGAACTATCTCTCGAAGTTGATGAAGCTGCTGGTCCGCCTTTCCAAAGTTCTGAAGAACCTAAAGAAGAATGATTTAACTTATAAAATATCCTGCATTTGCTTTAATTTTTTTATGATAGGCTATTATTTTACCAATTTAATTTAAGATAATTGTTAGCTTTTTATACTTATATAACTGGTTTGTCATATAGCAATCTTATAAAATATATTAAAACAATATTTATGTTTAATTAAATACATCTTAAAATAGGAGTTCATATCAGAAAAGTAGTTAATATCATTATTATTTTTATTGAATAATTGAATGGAAATATTATTTATTAATTTAAATTTATGGTATCTTACTTATTATAATTTATCATGAGAGCCTTTACTTAATTATGAAATTTTGATTCTAAAAATTAAATTATTCAATTTTATTATAAATAAGATAATTACATCGACATACACAGCTGAAAAACAATTTATTTTAATGACAGGATTTAAATAGAAAACGTTTAATATCTATGGTTTTATATGTTTCATTTCATCTTTAATGTTTACACAACTTCAAAATCTAGCATAAAATATTATTTTATCCAAATGTGATTTCCTCTTGATTACATTCCAAAGCTTTTTTTAATAATATTTGGCAACTAGGCGTTTTTATACTATTTAATTTATCTTTAAATGACTAATAGATTTTTAGAAAATACATTTTCACTGAAAGTAGTTAAATATCACATAATTTCAATTGATTATTTATGATAAAAAGTTAATGATATCTTAACTTCATATAATTAACGATTCAATTGTGTGATTTCTGTAATTTGCATCATTTACTAGGATTAAATTATCTTATTATTGAGTAATGTTTAAACATTTAATGAAAGTTTTTACTTGCTGTTACTAATAGAACATCATTCTACAATATTAGTCATTTTTAATCTATTTATTATTCATTTAAAATGTATTTGATTATTTATAATTTTTACTAATGTAACTAATTTTAAATGACTATAGTTAACATTGCACTACAGATATTTGCTTATATAATTGAAATTCTTGACGCATATATAAATAGAAATAACCATGTTGTATGTCAATCTAAAATATTTGTTTAATATTAGTTTAATTGTGTTTAAATCAATTTGTTTCGGTTCCTTTTTATTTCTAAATTTTCTAGTCAGCAAATTTGATTTGATTTTCACCGTTTGGTAAATAATCTTGTAATTTTAAATTTGTTCCTTTTTTTACATTTTTATTGATGCTTTTTTTAAGTTTGATGTTTTTTTTTTGTTTACTCTACATTTTATTGTATGGCCTTAAATATTATCTTATTATATTGCTCTATTATTATTTATTTTTAATTTAATTAATTTATAGATAATAGATATAAAAATAAAATACATTTTTTGAATTTGTTGCTTTTTGCAATAAATTACTTGGTGATTTGGTTTTTAATTTTTATGTGTAGAATAAATATAGTTAACTACATTTAATAATAATTGTTTTTTAAATTTATATTTTTCACATTCCTTAGTATCTATTTACCTTGGTTTTATATGAAAAATGTACTCAAATATTTATTTTAGATTCCTTACTAATATTTTTTATTCTTACTTTTTGTAATAACTTCTAATATTGTTGATGTTTTTGATTTTATATGGTTAGTTATCATCAGTAATATCATAAATGAAAAGTCTATTTAGACTATGGGTATGGGTAGACCTTATTCTTAGCTTATACACTTTACAAAGAACAACCCAAATTTGTTATCACCAGTAAATATTTTAACTAATCTATACTTTAATCAACTTTACAATCAAAAAATATAATCACTGATATTTTTATAAATTAGGTTTGGGATTCATGTATAAACTGATGGGTAAATGATTTTTTTCATGAAGTATTTCTTATAATCTTCAATAATTAAAAAATGTTTTAAAAAATTCCTTACTAAATAAGATTACTTTTATTTTACATGTTCTGTCATACTATAAATTTTTACATATAATTTTTAATTTGCCATGTTCCACAATAATTTAAAATTAAATTAATATAGACTTATATTCTTTCGTGTTAATGTATTTTATACAAACATGAACCAGAGAAACCATAAAAACTAAAATTTTTAGTGTAGTCATCTACTTGCTTGAGTTATTTCTGAAATGTATAAGCCTGTTTTAAAGCTTTTGTTAGAAGCATAATATTTGACAAAATTAGGTATCCAAAGACCAAAACCATATACAGAGATGATTTATAGATTAACAAATAGGCTACTTTACAAATTTAAATTTTACATAGTTAGGGCACAATTTTTCTAATATTATATGCCGATTTTCTCCTTGTTCATGATTATAATGGCCACTATTATTGCCTTTCACCTATTCTCCCTCATTTCTTCTACAATTAATGTAGTTATAAGCAGGTACATTATTTAACATTAATAAATTATAAACTATCTTTAGATGTAAACTCCGCCAATAAAAATAGTTTTTCGTATCATTCAATTCTACTGTAAAACTAGCCTCCTGTTTTACGAGTATGTTATTGTAAAATGTATAAAAACTTCGATTTTTATAGCTTATTTTTAAAATTTTTGCACAATGTTGTTCATAAGTAATACTCAAAAGTTGATGAAAAAAATCTTTAAAACTTACTTAAAAATGTATAAATAAATAATAAAAAAAGGACGGAAAATGACTTTAAAAATTACCCAAAATTAATATACCTTTGATGAAATAAAATAAATTATAAATAAAAAATGACTTTAATTTTTTTAAGAAATATTTAATTTTTATTTTTAAACAACTATGTATTTGTATAATAACAATGTTAATTTCTTCAAAAAATATAAAGACGAATAAAAATTATATTTAATAGAATAAATATATGTCAAGTTACTTTTTAAATCACAATCATTCATGAGGTCTTGGTCTTTGCAATTAATGTGGGTAGCGTCTTTTCTGTTTAAGCCAAGTATTATTACTTTTAACGATTCGAAGTGTTTGCAATAATAATTTGCGGCATTAAGCTACGTTCTTCATCTAGTCAGTAAAGGGATGTGGAGGTAAAGGAATATCAAAAGCTTTTTACAAAAAAATTGAACACATGCAGAACTAACTAAACCGTACACGAGAGTACGAAACAGTTGAATACTTAATTATATTATATAAAATATAAACTGGTGGCTACAATTAATCAACAATAATGTCATTATTGGTGTTTTCTCAAAATAATAATTTTATTGTTAAAAATAAGATGGCTAAGTATACTCTACTTTAAACAAGTTTGCCGGGCCATTCGACAAAAATCAATTATGCGTGTGTATTCTGATCGACGCATGTTCTCAACAACATGCATACGTAGTGAGCTGTATTAATACATAGTTATCGTATCATCAAAAACAACCTTGTATTGCATTCAATAAATGCATTCGTACTAAACAATTATTGTTAATTTGAGAAATGAGTATTGAGTATTTTGTATACAAGACCGGCCAAGGCCATCCGCAGTAATTTTCTAGGGGAGGAGGGCAGCAAAAAAACTATATACTTACCATAAATTCTGTTTTTCTATATCACATTGTAAAAAAAATTCCTAACTCTAAGACTGCTATATAAAATGCCTACATTCATGTATAATATTCCACTTCCACGTGATTATATTAAACTAGGGGATAAATGCAAGTAAAACATCGGAAGTTTAAACAAATTATTATCTAAATTCTAAGGAACGGTGAGAGGGCACCCCCAGCCGCTTTACTAATGGTTTTATGGCTGGCCGCGATAAGTAAAATAAAAATTAGTTATTTAGATTTGTATGCTATTGAAACACGTTTTCAGCTAAAAAAAACATCGTCTAAGAAGTTCCAAAAAAAATGCAAAATGTAAAACTTCCGAGTCCTATTCATGTGTAAGTAATTTATATTAGAATTAAGATATTTAAAAAAAGTTTAAATTTCGACAAAATTATATATTTTAAACCTTAATAATGAATAACAACGTTAATTATTTTGTTATAATTTAAAAGCATTATTCATGGGAAGTTAAAACGTTTATAATATTTATTATAAATTTTATTATAGGTAAACCATAAATAGTGTTATTTTCAACATATTGTGTACATTAATTTTAGAATAATATTATCTATTTATACTATTATAAACATATCTAAATTATTTTTTGGTAAACTGGTATTAACTCAAAAGTTAATATCAATAATATAATATGGTTTAAATACATATTATAATTTATTAATTATTATAATCATATGATAAATGCAATTTTTTCATCAGAAATTAAATCAACCAACAATTATACCTAATAGTAAAATTAATTATTTCGACAGAAATACATATCATGAAATGTACTAATGAATACGTTGTGGTATAGACTGAAAAACTATCTCCGTTAAGATTAATTTTTCGAGTACAATGATATCATATAATTGAATTGAATTTGAACACATCCATTTTACCATAATGATCCGTTTGACGTCAATATAATGTACAACACAACAATACTCACTTATCTAGCTACGTTATTTTTTTTGTTTATTAAATGTGATATTGACATAGGTAATTTATAGTTTATAACGTAGGTACTTATCTACTACTTGAACTACTTATATCTATCGACTATGATAAAATGTTGTTTTTCTCATTTAGATAATACTTTTTATGTAATGAAATGCTTATTTCCAAAAATGTATTATTTTATCAAACACCACTTACATATTCAGCCTTTGAAAACGTGGATGATTTTCAAATTTTTTATAATGGTAGTATTGGAATATATGCTATGTATCATCGTATGTAACTAAGCGCATAGAAGTGTATGATAGTCTATACAATACGATTAATAGATTAATAGATTTTAGACATTTTATATCCATAAAAAAAATATTTTTACCTAAAATACCATTATACCCCGACGATTTTCCAGTTGGGTTTAGAAGAGTTCAGTTACCAATAAAAGACTGTTTTGTGATGACTATAAACAAAACCAAAGGTCAAACTTTAACTTTATTACTTATTGTTCTGTATATTTGGTAAATAACTATTTCCTACATGGACAATTGTAGGTGGCATTTTCTAGAGTTGGAATACCTGATCATTTATACGTTTATACAATTATACACCTTAAAATAAAACCCTGAATGTGGTATACCAAGAGGTTTTGACTTACGTCATATTAGAAATGAGCAAACAAATACAGAATCATTTGTAAATATTCATAAATAAAGTTAAATTATACAAGTTATAATTATAATTATAGAATCAATAAAATAATAATTAGAATCATTATATTTTTGTTTCATTTATAATTCAGCTACTACAACTACTACTACTAGGTACTATTTAGCACTTGATAAAATTGAGTAAAATGTTGAATAAGCATAAACTGCACACGGGCGAAGCCGGGTAATTCAGCAAGTATTATATCTATATAGTGTACCGTAGGTATACTTTAATAGGTACTTATATTTTGATCACCCATATACAAGTTGACTGTATAAGAGTAGAATTACCACACGTGTAATAACTAATGTAATATATTATGTGTAGATACCGTTAAAATGTCAGTACCTACGTATATATTGATAGATTTTATACATGATATCAGATTTATTAATAATATCAACCATACCTAATATAGTTGACCAAATACAAGTGTGAAAAAAATATCTAGATCAAAATCAAATAAAAAATATCGGGGAAAAAATTAATAAAATGGAGGTGGTAGGTAATCACTCTTCTGTAAAATAGGTGTGGAGTGTACATCGTCATCGAGGAATAAATCATTATAATGTAGGTACCTATGTATTTAATTTGAATTCTAAATTAAATATTGAACTATTTTTGTGACTGAATCCTATAAAAAATTGACTTAAACTTTAAACGTTTTATAAAAATAAATAAATAAATCGAAAATTTAAAATTTCTTTAAATAGCACAAAATTATAAAAAAAACATTTTGAAAAGTAAATTATATGTCTAAAGAAAACTATTTTAATTATTTGGTAAAAAACATCTACAGTTATCATAATTTAAATAATAAATTAACAACTAAAATAATTTTGATTATGTCCTTTTTAAAAATTATAGAAAATTGTTTTTCTTTTGAAGCCTTATAAAAAATCAAGTACCTATATCTGATTGGCTACCAGAAACTAATCTCAAAACTAAAATTCAACATTTTTACTTATTCAGAACTTGGTGACACAAAATCAATCAAAAATTGTAAAATAAATTTACAATTATAATTTTACTCAGAATCTAAAATAAATCGCCTCTCTTAAATATTAATCAAAATATAATAGAACTATTATCAGTTATCGAATTTAATTAATTAATTACGTATACAATTTTTAGTTGTTTTTAAGACATTATCTAAAATATTAAGTAGTCATTAACCAATGTTCGTTGCGTTATACAACCACATATCAGATATCTAATTATTTTATTCCACCATAAAGTAATTTAAAAATAATATTTCAATTATATGATGACAAGTACACAATATCACATACAATTTTATAAGTCAACGTAATTTTATAATAATGTAACAATGGTAATAAATAATATCTACTATAATCGTCACTATGAATTATCATAAACATATATAATATATTAATATGTATGTATAATAAATAATAATAGTGTTTTTTGTCTTATACTTATACTTATTTATTTAATAAGTTAGATAGACACTAACTCAATTACTAATAGTATAATTATACAAATAACGTGAACAAAACGTGTATGCTTTTAGCTTAAATATTAGAGTGAAATGACCTATTAGCAAACTTAAAAATAATGTACCTAGTAAAGTATAATAGACACGCTCAAACAACGTATATGTGTTTATCTTTCATATACGTTGCGTGGGCAGTGTACTTTCTTATATGTGTATGTGTATATACACGATTATACATTTAAGGATATTATTAAATATATATAGGTATATTAAGTATATAAAATTGACTTACCCTAGTTTGGTTGTAAGGTATTCGATGAACGCAGGAATGATGTACAGGTTTTTTTGTTAATTAAAAGATATATACTATTAATGTTAAAGCAACACCGTTATTATTTAATACACACACAATTTATTAGATGATATACAATTTTCACTTAACGTATGACCACAACCAAAGGAATACACGGGGAGAATGACATTGAGTCCGAGTCGTCGATGGTCGATGGGTCCGTCTCATTTTAGCCGGTATCAATTCTTTTATACAAAGATAAAAACATAACATTATAACAATATCTGACCACAGATATCCATGATCATAATGTAAACATCTGTGTGACCGTACGTATATTTATAATAGTATGGTATAACTGTATAAGTATAAAATATTATGATGATGCCACTTTTTTTGTATAACTTGGTTATGAATGGCTATTATTACAATAAGAATATAATTTCTGTTCTGTCGTCAGGTTTTTACAATATTTTAATTTTTAAGTGGATTAAAAGCGTTTTTAAATATTAATATTTTACATAGATAGGTACTCATAAGTTGAGTCGTGAGTCTTAACACTCTTAACTCGCTTAAAAATCAAAATAGCCAACAAAACCGACGAGAGAACAGAGATCATGTTTTAATTTTAAGTTTAGCAGTAGTTTTCTACAAACCTTTATTTCTAGATTAAAAAACCACGATAATCCATTTATAAAAGGGTTATATATTCTTGTACTTCCGGGAAATCCTTACCATAGACTTAAATGAAAGTGGTGTAGAGATCTTTCCTAATTAATTAGTTTGATTAGGTAACTCAAAGCTAAAAATATCATTAATGAATAATGGGTGGCTCGCTGGCACCCTAATCATGCAATCAAATTATTTAGTTAGCACTGATTGAGCTAAATTGTATAGATTATAGGTAAATAACTTAAAAAAAAAAAACCTTTAAATTTGATAATAAATCATTTCACTCAAATATTTAAATAAAACGAATAAAATTAATTCTACTGAACGAAAATTATTCATGTTGTATAGTTTTTAAGAGGGGTGTACAGGCGTCCTCTTAAGCTTGTAAGTATTATTAACAGTAGAAAAAAATTAAAAACATCGAAATAATAATATAATATACTAATATTATAATAATATGATAATAATTAAAAAAAAAGAGAGAGTTAAATCACTAAATTAATATCAAATAATTCATATAACACGCACAAAATAGATGTTTACTGCAATACGGTGTAAAAATGACAAAGCGGATAGCAAAAAAAAAAAAATGTACTACAGTACCTGCTATAATATAATTTCACTCTTTTATACTTTAACACTTTCGGAATTACCAGTTTCCGCCAATAACAAAAATGGTACAATTCCTGTTTTCGCCAAAAAAAGTTTGGAAACAAATGGTTTTCATTTTTAATCAGTGTATGTTGTGGACTGTGGTATGTATAAAATACAGTAATATAACATGTAGGTAATAGCAATGACATTTGTAAATAATTGCGAAGATCATAGATACGACAATATATACAGCGATAATCTTCGATAATTTTTGATAATCATCATTCGTTGATGACGGAAGGAAACATAAACTGTATCATACTTTATTTATATTCGCATATAATAATTATCTGACAAATGTTAAATTTTTATACTTCGATTTAGTATCTCTTCTGTTAGGCTTCACATACAGCGACATTAAAAAGAACAACTAACAATTGTAAATCTTTTCAATTTCATTTCAATGAACAATTTCATAAAGCACACCCATCATTTTTTACATTTTTACAAATACTTAGAGACACAATACAGATGGAAATATTGCTATAATAGTCCCTTGTGTCTAGTTATTGGTGGTATTAGAGTGTAGGACATGGCCCGTTTTCGCTAAAAACCGATTCTCTGATTTAGGTATACTTTAATACTAGCAACAACTAAAAACACAACTACACAAGGGACTATTAGTCAAAGCCGGTCTTAAACAGGGGCCAGCGGATCCTCTGTCTCTGGCTTCTCACTTCTGTATGACATTTTGAGCCTCACGTTAATGAAATTATACATTATTTTATACTATACAAAAAAGTCTTTACTATAAGTCTTGACTAAAGTAATTTACCCCTGGCCTCGCTCCACCCTAAGACTGACTCTGATTATAATAATACATTGAACTTTGAACTACTGTTGCCTATTGGCTAGTCGGTCGAGGTACCTTTTTATGCCCGTAAATACTATTTTATGTACACACATGGCATCGCGACGGCACAATGTTGAGAACCAATTATTATTATGGTAGCACAGAATATAATAATGATAGATAATAGATATGAATAACAGGCCAGCGTTTATTTGTCGTGTTTTAGATTATATTACAAAGGGCAACAGGTAAAAGTATAAAACCATTAACCAGTATGGCTATGGCAGTATAATATCCTAAATCATGTAACTAACTAGTAACTATAATAATTAGCTAAGTACTTAATAATAAGGAGAACAAGAGAAAATAATATTATACGTATTACGTACCTGATAGTGTAACATACTAACTCGTATGCTGTATGTCTGAAAAAAAATAGTTGTTACCTAATATCTACGAACTACGGCGTAAAACATATTGACTATTGAGTTAACATAACATAATATATAATATTAGCCATGATAAAATCGCAGCTAGTAGTTAACAGTTCTGTAGTATGAGTAGTATGACTAGTATAGCACAGAGTACAGTACGTGGCAGACGGCTGTCCTGTGCTCCGTACAGGATCGCCTGACTAAATTTATTTCTCGAGAGGCGCGATTAGTACGTAGTAGTAATTGCGCAGTAGTTATGTGAATTTTTTTTTTGTTACCAAATTAATTTAATCTTAATGATCACCTGGATACCGTGTTACGATCGTCAAGTGTTTGATGTGCATTTGTTTTCCCGTCGAATTCTAATGAATTCGACGATTTTCTGTGTGTACGATACAATATCAAGTCATCCGCCATAAATTAATTTCATTGTTCATTAGCAGAAGGTCTATTAATTATTGGTAGACAGTAGACAGAGAAAAGTATAAAAACTGTAGACACGTTTATATTTAATCTTATACTGTATGATTTTTGGTTTAGTAGATTTTCACGATATTTATTCAATCTTGTAAGTTTTAATTTATTTTTACTATTATTTAATCACTTCATTAATTATATGCCATCAACAGATTTGATTTTCTAATTAGAAAAAAAATGTTCTCTTCAATGTTCAAATCATTTGTAAAAGCATCTAATAAACAAAATAAGAATAACAGTGAATCAAAACAAAATTCAATTGAACATATAAGGCAAAATATTGATGTTCTCAAGTTATTGAATGAAGTTAAAGATGATAATTCTACTGAAAATATGGTTGTTTCTAAAGTAGTACCTTTGGAAATTAGTACTAAAGATTTATATATTGGTTCTGATTTGATAAATAGTAAAAATGACCCCAAAAGTATTGAAAAAATAAAACAAGCCCCTATAGAACAAATCAAGGAAACACAATTATTAAATCAAATCAAATCGTTGCATTGTTTGTTTACATGGAATTTACAACTGCAAAAGAAGCGAGATATTATTGCACATATTAAAAAAAAATATGATAATTACGATTTAGACATTACTGTAACTGAATTTACATTTGTAAGGTAAATATGTTTTATTTATTAATTTTTCTAATCTATGTTATTACGATGACAATGAATATATTTTATTGTTTATTTAACATATTTTATTTATATTTAAATTTAAATTATTTAATCCATTACAAGATAAAAATTTATAGTTATAATTTGAAATAAATTTAATTCTTATTAATTTAATATGCAATTTATAACCCAAAATTGTATTGTGCAATACATTTTTACTACTTAAATTATAAAATAATTATTTATTATTCCAGCAAAAATTATTAGTATTATTGCATCAATATAGCCTACTTTTTAATGTTATTGGTATTGTGTATTTTTTGATAAAAATCCGCTTAAAAAATGTAAAACTTGATATCTAAATAGTAATATTTTTATTCTTAGATTCATTGGTAATTTAATCATTAGTTATGAATTATATCAAAATGGTAAACCAAGTGAAAGTGATACAATAATTTTGGAAATCGGTAATTGGCTTAAAAAGTTGGATGAAGGTACTGATGAATTTTACTTGTCTATTAATACTGCTTTGAAGCACATTCAAATGGCAAACTTTGTTCATATGTTATTTGCTGCAAATGAAACTGGAGGATTTAAATGGGTAAATTCAAAATTGTTGTTTAAGTAAGTAGTGGAAATGGTGACAAAATTAAAAGTTCTGAAAAAGACTACTTTTTTATATTGATTACAGTGATACAAAATAATTTAGGTAAAGTCAGTATTAGGTATTAATATTGCTACTTTTAAAACTAATTTAACTAATTTAACTATTTTATTACTATATATTTTTTTACAAAAAATTATTGACTATATTCCACGTTTCCACTCACTAGTTATTTATATTTCTCATTGCAAAAATGTCCAAATAGCATTACATTATTAAACTTAAAGTTTAATTGGTAAAAATAACAGAATAACTATAAAAATTATAGCCTGATATTGATTAAAAATTGGAAAAAAATATTTCATTTAAACACTACCACAAGATGAAATAATAGTATTATATTAGCTTTCTTATAGTGATTATTATAATTGTTATAATTTATTTTTACATTAATTTTCAGTTATTTAAAGAAATTGTTCCATTTGACAATATGAATAATAGATCCAAAGCCGCTTTGTATGCTATAAGAGCAGCTATATTAATTGAATATGGCAAAAGTCTTGAATGTTTTAAAAATGCATCTAAATATGCTATTGAAGCATGTACATTGGATCCTAAAACTTCTCACTGGTTTCATATTTATTCATTAGTGTTGACTGCTCAAAGACAATTTGTGTATACACATGAGTTATATTCAACTGAGAAACTGTTGTTACAGAAAAATGCGTTATGTCCTACAGAAAGTGAAATTAACTTGGCAATTCAGCGAGCTATTAGTTCTTCTGATGGAAAAAATACTTATTCTGTTAATTTACTTGTATTAACTTCTTTAAATGAATTGTTGGAAAATGAATTTCAAGTGGCACAAAAAGGATTACCTGTTTTTAAAGCGGATGATTCAGAATATATTGTAAGATTTAATTTAATTTAAAAATTAATGAGTTATCTGTATAAAGATCAAATGTTAGAAATTGTATGTATTAAAAATGTGAATGTTTTAAAATAGCGATTGATTCAATTTATATGACTTATGACTAGAATATTATTATCATCTAAAGAAGACCTTTTTACCTGCATGTACTGTCTTGGCCCTACAAATGCATAACATAACAAATCTATGTACCTGCTTCTTGCTTAAACTACAAATTGTATTTTATAGTTTTTAACTTTTATTTTTAAACTATACTATTACAATATTTTAAATACTAAAGGTTATTTAAATAATTTCTTAGTAAGTTTTCAACATACACACAACCTCAAATTTGGATGTAGTATTTGATAAAAAAAACTATGATTAATGGAAAATCATCTATAATTTTAATTTTATACATTTCAATGAATGTATATTTATTGAAATTGTGAATTTTAAAGTAAGATATATTTTTCTTCGCCTTAATCTTCTAGCCTTAATTTATTTCCAAATGACTTAGTGACAATTATATTTACTTTTGTACACTGCAAATGGCATACTCTACAATGATGATTAATAATGCAGTTTTTATTGAATATTGGTAATAATTATTAAAATATAACCCTTTAAACTTTAATAATTTGTCGTTTTATTGACTTATTATTCAATTCTAGTTTTGTGCAATGTAGGTCTAGCATGTGATGACATGCCATAATTATACTTTATATGTTCCAAAATATTTCTTATGTTTTAGAGCCAAATATTAATTAATAAATCTTAGAGATTACTGAGTGCGTTAAATCAACCCTAGTATTATTGTAAATAAATGTCGATTCAGTTCATATTTTAATTTTTTGAAAAAATTAAAATTTAAAATACATTAATTGTCACTTTAAAAATTGTTTTTACTTTAAATTTAAAAAATGGGATTTTTATTATAACTTAGTTCACTGACTAATTGTTAATTATATTATTTTCATCATTAAGAGAATGCTATAATCACATTTGTAGTTACCGACTTATTATGGGAACTTAATGTTAAGAATTTTTTGTATTCATTATAGTTTTATTGTTAAGTTTTTGTATTTAAAACTTGCATACGATCGCAGATAAAGTTTAATAATAGGTTGATTCACTTTAATGTTAAAGCTAATGAAGCTAAATGTGAACTGAAGAGCATAGATTTGTTATTTACGCACTTGTAAGACAGAAATAACTAATGTGGGTGTGGCATCTTCTTATGTTTGATATTATTATACAAATTTTATTTTATTTATTTGTGTGGTTATTAAATAGCTATTTAATGTATATAAATATAGAACTAAAATTTTTCATTGTATTAGTTTAATTATTTGTTTTGTTTTATTTTCAAATAATCAGAGTGAAATCAATACAGAATCAAATTTGAAATATGATATAAAAATGATAGCAAAAAAGCATAAAAATGGTGAAGATGCAATTCCTTTTCTTATTGGTTTATTTCCAAAATATGATAAAAATATCAAATGGAAAATTTTAGCCCAAATTTGTTCATATACAATATTATTCAAAAATAATTTCAGAGCTGGTGTTGAACAATTCTTATTATTAATTGGAGAGCCAACTATTTCCACTAGTGATTTTATTATAGTAAGTTTTTTGTTTTGATTATTATTTATTGTTATAAGTTAAGTTAGATTGAATATATTTAAACATAATAGTATATATTTTAAAGACGTAAAAAAAATTATAAATCTAAGTATAAACAAATTAATATTAAATAGCTTCGCATCAAAACAAATCGCAGATTATATACCCAAAAAGGAACTAGTTCATGGATCTATTTTCTTCAAAAATATTCACTTTAATCTCTGGATTATTTTAGTATTCCACGCATCACATTTATTTATTGTACTTAATATATCATAATATTGTAACTTTTAGATACTCAAATAAAAAATATAGATGACAAATGTGAAGTCCCATTATTAATATAATTAATTGATTCTATGAAAATAATCATCAGTAAACAATATCTATAATAAATATTATTATATATACATATTAAACTGTATAACAATTTATTAATCTTGATAATTAAGCAGATATTTTGGTGTTAATGTTACTATTTTTACATTGTTTTCATTATTTGTTTTAGCGTCATACCTCATCATTTATTGGTTCAAAAATATTTAATTTAGCAGAACTAATTTGGAATGAAATCAAATTGGCTTCAGAAAATACAAATATCACTTTTCTCATGGATAATTTATTTTACTATACAGTATTCTTAAAGATTAATGAAACGTATAACTTAAGAATGAGAACTGTAGACCCATTTATGAGATTCAAGATTATTAGTGATTCATCTGCTGTGCCTGATTGTGTAAAAACAATGTACAATAATGATTTTGAAATTGAGCAATACTTCAAATCCAGAAATATATTTACTAGCTATCCGCAACAGATTAATTCAACCCAGGGTACTAACATATATTTCAATCAACATTTTAACTCTTTTCAACAATATCAATGTACAAAATCAATACCATCACCAATGGATTTTAAATTTAACTTAATATTTCAATCTACATTTTATACAAATAATACAAAAACCAATATTGCTTCAAATTTAACAAACATAGATACCAGTTTAACCAAACTTCCAAGAGGGAAAACTTCTCAAGCAACTTATAAAGCTTGTCTTAATAATTTATTACAAAATTATCCAAATAGTTTTAGAATATATACAGATGCATCTAAAATTCATAATAATGTCGGTATTGCTGTTGTATCTACCAAGGATACATACAGCTATAAATTATCGTCAGACTATACATCATGTGAAGCTGAAGCAGTAGCTATATTGAGGGCACTTGATTATGCATTGACAGAAAATTTCAATAATTACATAATTCTTAGTGATTCATTAAGTACCATATCATGTATTCAAAACATAAATATAGCATCTGATGTATTAAATAGTATATTATGCTTAATACATGCACATCAATTAAAAGGAAATTTAATGAATTTAATTTGGATTCCAAGTCATAATGCAATTGAAGGTAATGATATAGCTGATAGACTTGCAAGACAAATTGCCACATCGTCTACTGCAATCACTTATTCGCATAACTCTTTTATGGTAACAAATATAAAATCAAAATTTTTAAAATCATGAAAAAGTGTATCAATTAAGTAATAAATTAGAGCAATGAAATATAAAGTTACTTATGATGTAAAATGTAGGTAATAACTAATATGGTTATTAATATTTGAAAAGTATCCACCAAAATACTTATATGTATAATATACATATAACTATGACCATTAATTAAAAAATACAAAAGACTCGTCAAAAGTAATTATTGAAGTTAAATAAATGATTAGTATTGGCATATTAATAATGAAGGAAAAAAATGGTTACAAATTATGTCTTCTTTGACAATTATCTAAAGAATGATAATTGTTTATTTTTTACTAATGTTAAATAATTAAATTATACTGACTATAGAGATATCTAGCCAAATATATCACTGCACTCCCATCCTTTATTTTAGATGAAGACATAAACAAAGAAATATGTTTACATTTTTAATTTTTTTTACATGATATAGACGATATGGTATCAACTAAAACATTCAGAACCAAAAGTAGTGTATTAGTATTTATTTCATGACCTGTTGATTATTAATGTTATTTGATTTTTGAAAATTTAGTTATTATTTTGTTTTTGCTGTAATAAATAGTATAATTATAAAGAAAACAAATTTAATTGTACCTATTATACAACAGTTTTGAATTCCATTAAACCAGTATTATTTTTTTTCTTTTATATATATTATAATAAATTGAGCTTTATAAAAAAGTTGAATTATAGCTAGTACTAAGTTATGTTTAATCATAAGACACATGAAAGTGTTCACTAGTTCACTAGCACTAAGACGTGTTGCGATCATAAAACATGGGTTATGTTGAGTCAAATTAATAAAACTTTAAGGACAGTTTTTTTTTTTGAAAATTTACATTGATCCTGGAACAGTTGAAACTACCTATATTGTTATATATTTATCAATATTAATAATCCTAATAATTAATCCATAATTTAAAAAATAAAATTAGGTAACAACGATGAATGTCTAATTTTTATAGTACACATATCAAGTCATGAAGTAAACTTGTGTCATGGAATAGTGTTTAAATGGTTCTTATTAAAATGTTTTAAATTAGTGATACATTCAAATAAATTAATTTAACTAATTACTTAAAGTCTTAAAGTTACACTTAATAAATAATATGGTTGTTACCTTGTTAGACTTATAATTATAAACAAAAAATTACAATCATATACTACCTAACAGCTATAAACTTGAAAAAAATGTCATTTAAACCAACTTACTTTAACAATTAATATGATAAAATCATTTTAAGTTGTGATAAAAAAATATGCAGTTTTAAATATCCAAGCTTTAATTATAGGTTTATAAATTATAACGCATACAACTTCATCTATATAAAGGATGTACATTATGATTGCTATACGTTAAAGTGAACAGAATACCTACTAGAATAAACAGAACAGGGGATCATAGAGGGGAAGTCACCGAGTAACAGAACATGTAAGTCAGCATATAAAGTGCATCAAATATTATTAAAACCGATAGTCTCAAATACAAGTAAATAGATACTAACTCAACCTAAGCACTTGGCATAAGAAGTGTGATGATTTTAACGTTAATTAACTATTAGTTAATCTTGTTGGATTTAGTATTATTATTTATTATATTTTATAAATATTCAATACAAGACATGGATACCTACTAGGTATATTACTACATTATTATTTATTACATTATCTACTTTTTCCAAGGTATAATTCTCAAAATTCCAGATATGCTTGCAGGGCATAGACTTAAAATCATAATAGTATAACTTTTAAGATTTACGGACATGCCCAAAGCAGTGTTTATACTTTATTATTGGAATTTATTTTTTATACACATTAATACATTATGCCATGTACATTCATGTTATTATTTAAGTAATTATATTATTTTAGAGTAACTCGGCGTCAATTAAAAATAATTTACATCACTCGTATACAAATTGAATACATTACAAAGTAGATATATTATACATAAATGTTATGGTAAATGTATGAATATCGTTATATAAATATAATAATATAAAGATACGTAATATTCTAATTTTAGATATACATTATAGATTACCTTATGGCTTATACCTACATATTAACATATTATATACATATACTATACATATAACAAAAACAAAATTTTCTCTCGGTTTTTAAATGTATATAATCACTACAAACGAGAAATTAGAAATAAATATAAAATATTATTTTCATATTTTTGGTAAAGAGTACTTAATGGACTATTAACTAAAGACTGAATGTCTGAATGGGAATATTGGGAATGAATAATGATGATAATATTGATAATCTTCTTCGGAAACTCGTCAGTCGCAACGCAGAATGCAAACAGTGCTAACGACTATTAAGTACCGAAAAAAGCCAGCTAAACTAACTCGTTGGGCCTAACTATAATTCGGTAGATAAAATTGAAAATGGAAGTAATAGTTTATTTTGAGCAAGTAAAAATTTTAATAGCAGTCGGTTGGTACTTACCCTATCTGACACAGCAATTAGATAGGTACGATTCTCGTTAATTCATGTATGGTGTAAAATGTTATAAGCAATTAACAAATACCATTCATTATTAGTAAATAATTCATTATAATTTTGTGTGATTTGACAATTGAGTTAATTGACAATAATTTGACATTAATGTGTCTACTGTCTAGTATAAATTACGTGAAGACCCGCTTGAAAAAAAAAAATATGGTATAAAATATTATATAAGAATATACATTATACAATGACATTATGTCTATTCGATTAACCGTCATAGCCCCGGTCCCGACAGTGACGGTTAATCGAAGTTCTACTGTAATGTCATCTAAATTTCTATATTGTTAATATTATTTTGTTGTCAATCTAAAAATTAAATTAAATTTTATATAAATAACGCTACTGTCGCTACTGTTTTTCCAATCTCTAGGTGTTAACTTTTAATAGAGATAAAGTTTTTATTAGTTATTATTAATTATTTTTTCAGTGCCTATTTGACTAAATATTTTAAGATTATACGTATTGTGTATTATGTCTATGTGATTGTATTTTTGTCATAGAAGTTTCAAGTTTCAATTTGAATTATCTAGTGAAAATTAATATTAAAATATTCAATTTTATGTCGTATACTGTGGCGGTAATGAGCAAATACACAATATAACGTCATAATGAATATAATATTATGTACCTACTGGTTACTGGTAGTACTCATGGTCATTGGTCATACTTTACATAGGTACTTAAAAGTTTTGCGCTTACGGATATAAAATACATGGCGCTCGTTTTCAATATATTTTTTTAATATAATAGTACAGTGGTGCCCAAATTTTTTTTTTTATCGAAGGCCATAAAATAAATTATTTTTAGATTCTATGCATAGCGAAGAATGTTATGATTTTATTAAGCTGTGTGTGTTTTATTATTGATCTTTGTACGTGATTAATAGTCGAAAAAATTCGATTTTCAATTTAAAGAGTGGTGGTTATGGATAGAAAATTAGATCTACTTGGTACTACTTTTTTATTTATTATACCTAAAATTTAAAAATGTATTATAATATTCTCTATAAACATCTCATATTGAAACTAAAAAATATATAAATACAATTATTTTTTTAAAAATTTGAATAAATTACTAATGTATTTTGAACTATCAATAGAACATCGATAACGCCATATCGGGCTTCATATTGATAGGTAACCTTCAATCAACGTGAATCTAAAGAAAATATTTAAAGAAAGTTATCAAGTTTTTGTGAAGCAGTCGCCAGTCATCACTTTGAAGTTGTAAATATTAACTATTAGTTTTAATTGTTGTATTATTATAGAACACATACACAATACAACAAAGTTAAGTTAATAATCAACGGTCTGTAGGATATAATGACCTTTAAACTCAGATAAGGTGTAATAAATAATGTTTCTAAAATAATCTGAGCCGTGCTGTCCATAAAATGACTAATACAAAAGTCGTTAAAAATAAGAACAAAAATAAAAACCTTAATCACAATCTTAGAGCAGCAAACGATTTTTGTCCCATATATTAAGTGTCTTTGCCATTTTAACTAAATTAAAATATTTTTTTAACACCTCTGCTGAGCTCAGTTTTTTTTAAAGATAACAATGACAATCAAATTTAATTTGAAATATAAAATTAGGAGTGTATCGACTCTGTTATTTATACATAAAATAAAAATTATTTGCCATCACCGATAATCATAAATGGCATAATATCTTTACTGAATTAAGCAAACACAAAGCATTTTCCGATGTTATTGATTAATCTCTATTAATCTTCAAGTATACTCCTGATAATTATAGGAAAATATTACATTTTCAAAAAATATATCAATACAGTATACACCAAAATCTATCGTTCCTATGTACCCAATTTTTTATGTGTCAAATACACTTTTATATTTTTTATTTTTATATTTCATTTTTATTGTAAATTCATATTATTATTATTACATCATATATATTATTAAAAATATTTTATTAATAAAAATACTTCAGTGTCAATTTCCTTATAAGTGACAATTATAGGTTCAAAACTTTTAATTAGTGGATATCAAATATTTCGGGTAGCAAGTTCTTGAATCTGGTGTACGCGTTACTGTAGCTATGCAGTTATATTTTATGTAAGAAAACATTTTTATTCTTTGTTCTATAATTTTATTTCTGAATTGAATTATTAGGAAAAAATTGATGTTGAACCAATCGTATAAGAAAGTATGAATATGAGTTTCATTGAAATAAAAGAAAGTATTAAGAAGATTGAACACATTGCTTTTTCTGAGGATTTGAAACTGTTTCTGTTTGTTATTAATTGTTATGTACTAATCAAGTTTATCATCTGGGTGAGTAAAATGATTATCAAACTCAAGTGATATATTTTAGTACCTATTTAAAATATTCGTTTGAATAACAATTAATCTTTTGTATTTTTATTTAATATTCTATAATTTTTATTTTATTCTTACGTTAGATATAATTATTTCTAAATAGGAATGTTTACAATAGGTACTTTTGTAATAGAGTATATGTTTATTGTATCTATTTTTTTTTTTTTTTTTACGATAAATTGTAACTATTAAAAAATATATTTATAATATTTGTTATACATAGGTACTTTATTAGATTTTTAAATATTTTAGATTTACTTATTTAAATATTTTATAAATTTATGTTTTAAATTGTTGTATAAATTATTTTTCAGTAAATGAAATTATTATTTCTAAGTTATACATAATATGCAGATTTAACATTTGCTATAAATATTTTTTCAATTAATTAATTTAGTGAAGTATAATGAAATGAAGTTGAATAAGAAATTATTAATAAAGGTTTTAAAAAAATTCAATAGATAAATTTTATTATTATAATAATCAATAGTATACCCAATAAACTTAACAATAATTAATTATTTAGTTTTCATTAATATAGAATAAAGTAAGTAAAAAATTGTAAAGATAAATAAATCAATAATTAGGTGATATTATCATTATAAGCAACAATACAACATAATTAATAAGTACCTACTTACACAACCATAATAACATAATATAATATTATTCTCATATAATATATTTAAAAATCAAAGATTGTTTTTTGAACGAAAATGGATTTTTGTCAAAATTAAGGCTATTATTAACATTATTTAAATAATATAATACTAGACAATAATATGTTGGATTGTATGCATATTTCTTTTTAATTTTGAGTATCATCAATTCGATAGTTATTTAATTATTCAATTGTGTAAATTCGAATATACTGTGATTATTTAACAATCAATATGTGGTATAAATATACAAGATTATTACATTAGTGATATTACAATAGTATATTACATCTTAATCCGTACACCTTAGTAGTTCATATAAATTTATTTAGATAAAATCAGTATTATTATAGAAAAAAAAAAATGTTTTTATAATTGGGTATTAGCTCGTTTTATATGGCATTTCTTTTTTAACCCTATTTTTATTAATAATTACAATTTTTTTTTTAAATCCTCTTTACAATTGCATGTAATTATACAAATTTGTATGGTGTAGTTTTGCATTAGAAAAATGTCTAAACTAGTAATGATATATGGAGCAAGAGCCAATATATATATTTAATAGATTAAAAAAATTTTAATTTAAAACAAGCAAATCTTAATTTATTTATTTTATATTTGGTTTTACTTTACAATATATTATTATGATGCCGGTTTAAGATATTTATTGCCTGAAGTCTGGAACTTTGAGATAATTCATGTAGGTACTAATTTATAATATTTTGATTGTTTTCTGTAATTAAAACAGTATCTAAGTCCATTAACATTTAATATAATGGTAGATAGGTAAGTACTTAAAAAGATTTGGCGTCTATAATCTATATTAATGTCACTATGATTAATTATTTGGCATTGTGATTACCTACTTGTATGTAAAATTAGTTTTTAATTAAAATCGTATTTAATTTTGTAATCTTTAGAGACCACTTAACTATTTGATCAATCAATAAATTGTTAGGATGGATTATTTTATTGTTTCAAAATGTTTACATCATTTCCATTATTCAACGATCAAAATTAAAAGTTCTAAATCATGATTAGTAACACATCAAAGTGAAACATACAAACATTTCCACTTTGTTTTAAGATTTTTTTTTTATCTAAAATATGTATAAAAAAGACTTAATTATAACTTATAAAATATAATTGATAGTAGGTATTGTAAATATTTTTTTTTAAACGCATTTATATATTTATATAAATCTGTTTTAATTTCTATAAAATAGCGATTTCAATAAAAAATATTGTACCTTCGTAAAAAAATTCCTATTAAACTTCTATTATCCGTAGATAGTTAAACCCCAGTGATTATACCAAATTTTAGATAAGACTTAAGTAGTATATTATGTAATACACAATGCATTTTAGATGATAATATATTAAACCCAAAGGAATGTCATCACATACTTACACACATGTTCATTCGGATAGTGGTGGGATGTCATAGCCAGTTAACCTGAAATTTTTAGATTCAGTGCCGCAGACTATAGAATATTATTTAGGTATTTATTTTGAAAATTAATAATGATGATATTGATGATATTAATAATTAAATAATGTGAGGTACAGTCATTATATAATTAGTCATCTTGTTCTTTACAGATTTTTTCATCGGTTATACAATTTTATTATGAATTTTATTGATTACAAGTCTAAAAAAAGAACTATTGAATATTATACCTGCATTGTCATAATGATCTATATGAAAAATTATCTACTCGAAGTCGATTTGGCTACCTACTCTTCTATGAATTAAAAGTCAAATAATAATTACGTAAATTATACTGTTATGATTCAATAAGTGCTACAATTTTATATTACCCATTAAGCATCATATTTATTTACAGTTAAGGTCTACATAGTGTATTTGTTATATTTTACACAATTTATCTTAGGAGAACTTTATTTACTTATACAAATATTTTTTCATTATTTCTTATAATATTAAGTCCGATATATTCAATGTACATGCGAATTTCAAATATGCAATTATGATAAAGTTATATACAATTGTACTTAATATATCATATTATTATTAATTTATTTTAAATAATTTCATAATGCGTAGATTATCATGGCGTAATATAAATAATATAATATGTGCGATTTAAATCTTTAATTTTAAAAATTCTTTAGTATTTCAAATTTTTATTTATTATCGTTCACATAATATATTATTTATTTTTGTTTTAAATAAAATTATTTAATAATTAATACAATAAATAATGTTAATATTATAAGTAGGTTAATATCTGTCTTTTTTAATATAAAATATGTGAATATTAATGAGGCACAAACTAAGAAAAAGGAAAGAAAATTTATAATAAGCACTTTATTCTTACTAGTTGTCTAAATCTTTACCTTTTTACTTGAAAATACATTTAAACAAGAACTTTTGCAGGTCTCCTTAAAAAACAATAAATGTCATTCCAAAAATTCCAGCAAGTTAAAATTCTTTTTTATTTAAATCGTTTTTTATCAAACCTACTCATTGAACAAAGAATTTGTATAGATTGTAGATTTATTTCAATAAATAAAAAAAAAATTCAAATAGTGCGTTTTCAACTGATTTATAACAGCTTTACGATATGTTGTTTCAATTTATGGAAAACAGTGAAATACGTTAGGTAGTAATATGAATATTAGGATTTAGGAATACAAATTACAAAGAATAAAGAATAAAATAATATTCATTACCATTATTGCTTATGTATTTGTAAAATATATACGATAGATAACCGGTTTCGACCTTTTGTGCTGTACTGCTTATTATGCGCAATAGACATGCTACTACGCCAGTAGGTACACCGTATAGTCGCTAGAGCAGCGCGTGAATATTGACTACAGCAGAAAATTTGTATTTTTTTATTAAAAACATGCTTTTGTACTTCTAAAAGTACTAATAGTACTCAAACAATTAGGTTACGTTTAGTTAGTCATATAAACATAATTTTTGTACCGAAATAAACTTGAAAATTTGAACTAAAAATCTCAGAACACGTTTTTATACTAGAATTTGCCAATTTTACATCATTTATAACAAAAATTTAAAATATAAATAAAATTGGATTGATAATTTATCTAAAAAGCTATTCTTAAATTGTTAATCAACTTCTCATATTTATTTTAGTACTAAAACCATTTTTCTATGACTAACGAGCTCCGAGTGTTATTGGAAGTACAAAAATATGTTTTACGATAGATTTTTTCCAATGTGACAGTCTTATACAAAACGTTTGATGGATAAAATATACCTGTATTACGTAATAACGACTGGAATTTACTCGAGAAAATACAATATTTCAACATTATACCGTATTTGTGATACAGCTAGACAGCCTGAATACTATACGTCCATATGCGTATATTCCCTAACGCTCCTATAGCGGCCAAGCCCCTTGGGTGTTTGTCTGCTTACATTCACTTAACCTGTTTAATGCAATATAATATTCTGGTTATTATTACTATAATAATAGTATGACTTTTACAATTACTTCCTCAATATATAGTGAGTAATATCCGTCTCAAGCGTTTACTTTAAAATTTGCATAGGTATCTATACTTACTTTCAAATATATTCAAATATTAAACGTAGTTCAACGATCCAAGTATCCAACTATTAAAATATTCACAAATGTATTGGCCATCTGACATTGGTAATTTACGTCTAATCGAATTAGATATTTAAAAATAAAAAAATTAAAACTTGGCACCACTATGTCTACTGACATAAGTTTTATAATAGGTATTGTTGTAAATAATATGAAGCAAAATATAACAAACATTAAAACACTGTAATACTGTACAATAAATCATCTAATATTATTCATAATATTGAATTTAATAAGTGGAAAAAAATGAAAAGAAAATATTAAGAAAATAGAAAACTATTAAGTATAATAAAAACATGAATTACATAAGCAAATAAATAATTAGAAGGTCGGTAGAGAAGTTTAAAGTATAATAATAATAATTATAATAAACATAATTTTTATTTGAAAATATTGAACAAGATGGTTTGGAATCTAAAGTAATAAAAATTTAAAGTTATTGATTTTAAAATGAAATAAAAATAGCATCCCAAGGCGTGGGCCAAATAAAAATGTATTACGACGCTTTGAGCGTAAAATAATACGATGTCAGTATAGCTCAATGTATTGAAAGATTCCTGAAATTAAAAACATTGTTATAATTTTTAGAAATTCTTGAGAGGTCTAGAATATTTGGATAAATGAAATCTAAATTAAATAAAATGCAAAAAAATATTCTGAACAGTATTTGATTTTCATGTACCTATTATTAATCCAGATTTCAGATGAAACAGTTTCATAGTTACTATGAGAGGGAGCAATTTTCTAAAGTGGATCGAATAAGAGAGCGATAGAGGATTTCTAAAGGAATAGGATGCATGAATACACTGTAATTGCGTTTGATTAAGTTCAAATTACGGATAGTTTTATAATTAATTTTAAGCTTTGGTAATAATAAAATAAAAATGACTACACCAGTACCAGTAATGAGGCACTATGCGAACAGTGCAACGAAATAAGACACAATTGTCCGCTATACAAAGCGACGATATCCGATCTCGCCGCTGACGACTGTAAACAGTGTAACTTGGGGCGGAATGCATAATAATAAAATTTTTATGTTTCTATTTTATAAGCTGGCTGATCGGAATTCGATTGAACCAGCCGAACAAAAAACGGCGCTCTCGACGCCGAGCACCACACACAACTCTGTTCGCAGTCGGGCTGGGTTGGCGGGTCGTCAGACGACGTCTGTTGTTCGCCCCCGCCCCCGCCCCCGTTTAACACCCACCGATAGCGTTCGCCGACGGCCGGCAACCGTCGTGTCGCAGCGATCGTTGCTGCTGCCGCCGCCGCCACTATACAAAATACAGCTGCAGTTCACCCGGCGCATCGCCACATCGTCATCATTGAATCATTCCCCTCGCACCCGTCACGCTTGCCACAGTCTGTTGACGGTGTTGCTCGCTGAAGTTTACTATTCACTTCACACTTGTCACTCGTGAAACGGTCGTCGGACAGTGCGCATCAGCTGTGTGTTTCAGGTCTCGGCAGAACGATTTCGGCGACAAATAAAATATTACAATAATATTAATAACAATTAATTAACAACAGACGATATCGATCTCGCCGGTAAAAAGTCGGCAGGTCTCTCGCTCGTTGTAGTATCAAGTGTCTTTGTGACCCGCGTTTGTGCGTACTAACGTCATTCGCCCACACGTTTTCTCTGGTAATCGATTCTTCGGTCGAACGGTTCAGTACCTACCTGCCATATTTGAGGGAAAATTTGCGCACTCCAACATTTCCGCTACGATCAGACACGGATAATATTCCTTTACCCCGTCATCACACGGTAATTACACATCGCTATTAAACGTCGTTTAAGACGGTAAAATAATTCCGTATTGCTTGCATCAATAAACAATATTTTCCATTTAAAGTATTTTTATAGATGTAATAATATGATTGTGTTTTTGATTTTTTACTACCCAGACTACAGAGCGCAGTTAACGTTCCGAACACTTTTTATTCCTGTCTCGAGCGCAGACGTTCGCCACCGACAACTTCTTATTTCGTCTTGGAGGTAATTTAAAATTTTTTTTTTAATTGATAATTGGTTTTATACATTATCAACTGTCGTCGATATACATTAGTAGGTATATACGTCGTTAATAAACACCTTATCTGTAATCTGTATAGTTATTAACATATTAAACCTTAAATCTTTTTACCTATGTATTTCAATTTGTATGTACTTACCTACAATCATTATTTTTTAATATTTGTTTACGATTTTTATCTTAAATTAACGATTACCATAACCTTTAGACCGATTTATGCAGGTATTTAACTAAAACTAATCCTTTGTCATAGGTTTTACTTATACATTTTTATGCAGTGGTCTGAGTTTTTTTTTAAGGTGGGATGAGCTATAATTACATTTTTACGCATTTATTTCTATAAATAAAATTTCAAAGGATCTTTAATTTCGAGTACGATTTTACTTAAAACTAAATTGACTTTTGCCAAATTTGCCAACAAAAATATTATGTTATTTAACAAGTACGTTTTTCTAACCAATAGATTCCTTCATTGGCTTTATTATTAATAGCGGCTATACTGATGTCGGATTTTCCTCATCAGCAATTGGTAACAACTGCTGACTTTCACTTAAAAGTCGAAAGTATACGTAAAAAATAAAATTAATTTGTACAGGATTTTACGTTACAGCTGAAAGTTGTTTTTAGATGTATATTAATAGTTTTTGTATTCTTTTGCATGTCGTTATTAAGTACAGCTACATAGCTGTTATCCACATTAATTGCGGTGTACTTCCTACTCTAGTTCCTGTTCGATATCTATTTTTCTATTTTATTATTATGAATTAAATGTAATGTAAAATAGATATTTTATTTATAAAATATAACAAAAGGTTTGAAAACATTCACAGATCAAATTTTATGCTAATGCCTAATAATAATGCAGTTAGTGAGTGATATTTTTAAAATTTCAAAGAAATGTTGTTAATTATAGTAAAAATACTGAATGTATAATTTATAGATAAAACCTTTTATGAATAGGTGTAATACTATAGTATTCATAATAATTTACAGATTAATTTTTATACACAGTATAAGATAGTTATAATATGATACGTATATAGGTAGTCATATAGATAATAATTATGATGTTAATTTGAACAAACAAATCAATTATCTACCTATTATTATTACTTCTTTAAACTTAAATGTGATTCATAATAATTGTTTTGTTTTATTAATTTGCTAAAACATTTAAGTATATTTTTTTATTAGAATGTATAACAATATATAATCTATATAATGTCAAATTTATGTTTATTTGTATTGACTAATAATAAAGAACTTCAATATAAAGTTTACAATTTAAGCAAATTACACCTCATAGGTATACCAATCTAATTTCAAAAAATATTTTATTTTCCATTTAACAATATCGGTTTCTGAAATATCTGAAAAATTTAAGGATCTATATTTACAATTTAAATGTTTAAAAAAATGTATGTTTAAGTAACAAAACCTTTTTTAATAAATATATTAAATTAACTACCTACCATAAATATTATTTTTCTTGAAATTCATGATATTTAATTCGTAGATTTAAATTTTAATTAAATTGTATAATTTAATCCATGATCAATAGATAATAATATAATAACACAATAATCATAGTAAAAAATACTTATTACTGTTTTTAATTTATTTTAAATAAGATACCTATCTTATTAGGTACTTACTTATATTTTAGAAGTTTTAGTAATATAATCTAATAAATTATGATTGTATTATCCTATTCATAGCTAGGTATTATAAGAATAAGTCTATATTTAAGTATTTAATTTTTAATTGAACTGGCGTTCATGCCAAACTAACTTTTTTGTTTGTATCAACCACTTAGTTATTTATAGACATTTATTGATCAGTTAACATAATTTGTTAAATTTCTAGAATATCAAACAAAAAGCATCCTTGTAAATTTATAATTTTATTTTTCATTTAATAAAATGTTAATTTTTTTCAATAAATAGATATTTTACCAAATTCTAAATTTGTATTCTTGGAGTAGTATTTCTGGACAAACCTTTCAGCATGCCATATTATTTTTTCTTTTTAAAATAAATTTGCTTATTAATTTAAAATAAAAATTGTATTTTTGTATGTTTTCAACAAAAAAAATGGTTGATAATTTATATATTCGTGTTATTAATTAACTTTTGATTCAATCATTTTAATAGGTATTTTTTTTTTATTTTTTAACCTAACCTATGAATTTTAATTAATAAAGAGAAAACACTTTTTCTGTAAGACTTCTAAGTTTTTTAATGTTCACTTAAAGAAATAACTAGATACATGATTTATTTTTAATATTTAATATCTTTGTAGTTTGTAGTATTAGAAAATAAATAATAAATATAATAAAGTATCCATAAATTCATTAATTTAGCTACCTTCCTGAGTATAGTATTTTGATAAATTCTAATTCATAATAATTATTACTAAATAACTGTTATTTAATTGTAAAATTATATCATTAAATAATATTTTTTTGAACAATAATTATTTTAAACACTTAATAGATTTCAATTAATTAATATATACTTACAATTTTAAACTAGAATTTAACTTGTCACTATTATTTGTATACATATAGAGTAGAATCTCGGTAATCCGACACATATCAGACCATGCTACTGTTGGATTAACGAAAATGCTGAATAAGTGGGGAGTTCACAAAAAACGCATTTTTACTTATTGAATTTTACATTTTTACTCGTATTAAAAAATTATTTAAAAATCTTTTAGGTTGAGAACAGTTTTCTTTTTGTTTATTAGGATTAGATCTGTTATTACTTAGTTTTATCTAACGGTTTATCGTTTACGATAGTAAATTTATATATAAATACATATTGGTACATATAGGTTAATACAGCCGGATTACCGAGATTCTATTGTTTATTTATATATTACATATAAATAATTAATACAATTATTGTATTGTTATAAAAAAAGATGCTTATAATTTCAATATTCTGTTAGATGTGTAAAACCTAAATGACAAAAAGTAAAATTGTAATTTTAACATGTGTAATGTATACAATTAGGTAGGTACCAGAAATAAGACTCATATTTAAAATTATAATTGATAAACCACAACTAAACCAAAACTGATATTCTTGTAGTAGGTGATCTACTGTGGTATATTGATGTGTAAATTAAAAACTACTGATACATGTATGAGTACAAATAATATTTATTTTGGATTTGAATAATAATGGAAATGTATTATATTTTTATTGTATCATATTATAGCCATGTTGATACATTCAATTATACATCACTTATTTTAATATTTATTACTTAATCACTAGATTTTCATCAAACAATCAAAAATTAAAAATAATTCAGTTATTTCCAAAATACAAATACTTAAGTACTATAAACATTTTTAGTATTTATTGAAAATTTCAAAAAAGTATCTTGGAGGTTAATTGAAGTTCACTGTGCATTAATAAGATGATGATGTAAAAGTTTAAATGTTTATGCATTTTTTATGAATTTTCATTTAAGATATGACCAAATACATTTTATTATCTGGATGTTGGCTTCTGTTTATAGATAAATACTAAGCTATAAATATTATAGTAGAAGTAGATGTTGATGAACACAACAAAATAATTGTAAATTATCAACTACACCATTGTATAGTAGATCAGTTACTTTATCTAAAAATAGCAATAGATCATCTGATACTCAAATTCCTCAATCCCAAGAGTAAACAAAATATTATTTAATGTTGACAACCATATAATCGTTTTACTTTAGTAAGTTAAAATTTTGAAATAATTTTTACACTTTAAATAAAATAGCATTATAACTAGTTTATTAAACAAAATTTCATGTTTATAAAAAAAAAAAGAACATTTGATTAGTTAGAAAAATACAATCATAATTTTTTTTTCAAATTAAATAATAGATAATATTAATGTATTGATATTTTAAAATATATTATTGAAGTATTTTTTCCTGCAAATATTACAGTTTAGAATTTATTATTGTGATCAATGATCATAAATTAAATGCAGTGATATAGGTATACTATGAATCATAAAATAATTATTGACTAAAACTTAATGTTATTGAAACAATGAGTATTATATTATGTTATTAGTTTATGATAACATTTTTCATTTTTATTACTTAATTGAATTGCAATATTGCATATTTGATAATATTATCATCTATGGTTATTAGTTAGTGAACATTCTTATATAATTGTAATAGATACGAGAATTAACAATAGGTATCTTATAAATTTATAGTGTATGTTGCAAATAAAATATTTTTCATATAGTTATAAACTATGTGCAGTGGACATCCATAATTTTCTGATGTAAATGTCATAATACTCATAATTGTTTATTTTATATTTAAATACAGATATAATGTTTTGATATTATATTATAGTTATTAATGTTAGAATTGTTTTTTTGAATTTAAGTTTTAAGGTTATAACTCAAAAAAAAAATAAAAGAATATTTGTTATATAACAGTACAGGTTAAATGATATGTCATCAGATTTATAATATTCAATTTAAAATATTATATCAATTATTGTAACAATAATTACAATTAAATTCATCTGTTTTTAATATTTTAATTTTTAATATTGTAACATGCATACTGTAGTAATTAATAAAATTAGTATCAATTAATTTAAAAAATATAATTTAATTAAATAGTTTGCACATTGACTATTTAAAAACAACAATTAGAACACAAGTTAACTCTAGGTATTAGATGTTGAGTACTTGTCTTATTCCGCTTAACTCATCAAAGGATATTGAACATTTTAAAATGTTGAAAAACCATCACAATTGTAAAATTTTCAGAATTTAACTTGTATTAATTCGATGATTTTTAAATATTCTTCTATATTGATGCCTGTGGCCTGCTGATAGTTTTTTATTACGCTCAACTAATTTACTGATTACTAAAAATATTGATAATACTTAGAGTTCAAAGTTAGTTATTAGCTTATTTTAGCCAAAAGATCAAAAAGATGTGATATGTACTGGCCCCAAATTAATTAATTCTTAAGCAAATGCATTACTTACCTAACTTTTTTTTCATTGTCTTAAAATTACCTGTATGACTGTAATAGGTAGGCTAGTACTTATCTACTTATGAATATGAGATCATAACTTAAATTATATATACAATTATATAAGTATTTAATACATGCATACAGCTTGTAAAATATCTAAATTTTCGTACCTAGGTACTACACACATATTCCAAATCGGCCAAATCTGAATAAAAAAATCAATGCTCTAGAAATATCAATGCCTGTAAATTTCTTTAATTAAAAACACATAATATAAATTTAAATAGAAATATGTATAAGTATATTATTATATAACTCTGAACATAATTAAGTTGTTATTAAAGCAATAACTTTAAAATAGTACTTTAATATTTTACCAAAATAAATATTGTTTAAAAAATATTTTTAAAATTTTATACTACACACGATTTTAGGGGCTGATATAATATATTTTTAATATCTAGATAGATTTGTATAAAATAAAATAATTGTATATTTATAAAATGTATGATAAAAATAAAAATGTTTTTGTTATTTTTAACATAATATTATATATTATTATTGATTATTAATATATGTATTTTGTGAATTAATATTTTTATTCTTGGAAAAACCTATCAACTTAGCAAGCTATTATCAGAGTATTAAATCGCGTTAATTATTAAATTATTAAAATTTAAAGTTAAATATTGTATTTTCACTTTATTTAATAGGTATATTCTATCTGTAATTTAACGTAGTATTTATGATGTTGCATTATAGCAATAATGGTATTTTATATAATTTTAATTAATATGTTAAATTTGTTGGTACCTATAGTTTCAGACAATATAATTTTGGTGATGTGGCCGATGTACGTGGGTACACTGGGTACATAATAGTATTGATTATACTATGTATAACCAATGTTCAATGATATTAATTATAAATAATTATAATACGTATGTAGGTATATTGCATACATATTATGGATATATTTATTAATTGTCACGTTAAGTTCAAATTTCTGAGAAAAAAGGGTTGGTGACTACTGACTACACATTTAAATATTGTCTTGTTGCATGGTAACTACCTAAATGTAATACGCAATATGTGCCTCACTGCCTCGTACAGTCGTACGACGTAATAAGTCGTTGTCCGTTGACATTCTTTAGTTTCTTTATACACATGTATATACTTATTAATTTTAATATTATAGTTCTCACGAAACGTAACCAATACATTAAAGAACGGTGGTGTTTTTACCTCCTTTTTAAGATGAGTATTAAAAATTATGCTTTAAAAAGACAGGCTCATTATTTTAAAGGATCAAATCTATGATGTAATTGATATAATCATTAAACTTGAATATACTGCAACAGTTTTTAGTAGATTTACCAGTTATCATTTACTGCTGGATGCGCTTTTATTTAAAACGAAGTTATAGTTAGAAATTAAATTTCTTTGTTTGTGTGTTATTTAAAAATATTTAATGAATAAATTATAAAAGTCAAATAATTGTTCGTATTTTAGATGATAATAATCTTGATTTTACTCTCCTGCTTCAACATAGTGTGCAGTCTTTAATTTAATTTATTTATTTTATTATAATATTGTGAAATCTAACAACTTGTTATTTTAATTTATTCACAGCATCTTTCCCACCAATATAAATAAAATTCGATTAAATAAACTAAAAACAGCTTGTTGTATGTACCGTTGGTACTCATGCCAATGAAATTGGTTAACTCTGTATTTTTAACTCAGACCGCAGAGTCTACTTATTGCTTTATTGGTGACGATGTGAAACGCGCTCTTTAATCTTGAGACTAATTTTTTTACCTACGACGTTTAAAAACAACACATTTTTGTAGATTTTAAATCATAATATCTGGTATAATAGTGATTACTGGATACCTATAGTTACCTATATACAAAATAAATTTATTGGTATATGTTAAATATAAGAAAACGGAACCTTGACGTCATTGGCTTTTTTTTGGCAGATTCTTTATTCGGCTGTATTATTTCTACAATGGAAGGTGTAAATGCCGATATCATGCAATCTGGTTTGCAACGTCTGTGGGCCAAGCGTCAGGGTACAATCTTAAGCCACATGCATGAAATTCGGGATGAAATATTGGACCAGGGTCAATGTGCATCGTCATTTGATAACCAGGTTAGTTGATTTATGCAATTACGTAAAGTGAATTAATAAAATTTTTTTATAATATAATATAATATATAGGATTATTTTAGTAAATATAATACACTTAATGTAATGATAATATGCGTGAATGAAATATATATGTAGATTAAAGAATACGGAATAGAATTTTTGATATAAATATTGTACACAGTACTTATATAGTTATATAGTATTATACTCAAAGACCTTGTGGAATTGAATGTGTGTACAAACGTACAATTTAAGTATCTATATGAAATATAAAAAAAAATTTAAAATATTAATGAATTTAAAATGAGCGTAATTAATAGCTAGATATATTTATAATATAACATAAATGGGTTGTTATAAGGAATTTGAATTATTGATATAGTGTATTGATTATTGAATTGTAGCTTGTAGGAAGGCATATTTATTAAACATAATTTTCATTTATTAATATAATTACACGATTTTAGATGTTAATCAAAAATTGCAATTAATGTTTTCAATTATTGAAGTATCTAATGCAATAACAAAATTTATTTTTGAATTATTTGAATATAATTTTATTAACATTATGTGATAAAATATAATGAAATATAAATATTTACATATTTAAAAAAAATCTCTAAAGGATCCTGTTTAATATAGTTAATATTAGGAGAATAAATTTTAAAAATTACTTTAATTATTTAAAGAGTATAATATTTTGCAAAAGTATGCATTATTTTTGTTATCATTAACATCTTATTTTATTTTTAAATGAAACTAAATTATATAATTAAATTAAATTGCATAAATACAATAAAAAATAATTATTATAAATCTATAGTTTGATTCAGCATATAGATAACTATGTGGTATTTAAATTTAATTTTTAAATGAAACTTTTTTTTAAAATCTATTTGCTTAATATTTTACATAAATATTTAAATATGCAAAATCACTTAAATTTGATAAAATATGTAACATACAGTTTTAGATTTAAGTTATATGTTGTATGTATTATGATTTGTAATACTAATTTTTGTCAAATCATATTCTGAATATGCAGCTTCTTAAAAAATATATCAATGCACAAGTTGTATATGTTACTCATAAACTAATTCATAGTATTACAACAAAGTAACGAAATATAGTATTAAAATGTAAATTATATAACTGCCTGCAGACTTAAAAATTATGAAATTTTTTTTTAGTTAAGAGATTTTAATATTCAATAATATCCTATACTAAAATATATTAAACGTGTTACATGTGAAATTAAAAATTAAATCTATTAAAATGCATAATGATTTAAAATGTTTCTCTGACAGTAATGAGTTTTTAAATACTTGTTTGCATTTAAATAATTATTTGTATTTAAATAATTATAGGAATTATCAATTGAGAAAAAAAAATATGTGATTAAAAAAATAGTTATTGTTAAATACAAAATTACTTAATAAATATTCTAAGGACACATTTTTTATAATAATTGAAGTGAATGTAAATTATTTAAGGTCATTAATTACATGTATTTTTGAATTGTATGTAATAATAATTTTGGATTAATGTCTAATATTATTTCATCTCTATTATTTTGTTTCAAATTTATCTTTTTTTGGTGATAAAAATAAATTGTCTAACTTACTTTATTTGTTAATTATATTATTGGGGAAGTAAAATATAAGTAGTTATTTTACAAGAATATAAAATATGCACATTTTTATATTTAATATATAAGACATCTCTCAATAATATATTAAAACAAATCAGGTGTACTAAATATCTTAAATTTTGTTTGAAAATTAGATAAGAAATTTAAGTTATGATTTTATGAAGTTAAACAGTATAATTAATAAGTTATATTAAGTCATGTATAAATATTAAATATTATGTTAATTTGTCATGGTTGTATCATTACAATTTTATTTTTAGCCAATTGATGGAGAATTACTAGGGGATAGAGTCAAGTCTAGAGATGAAGCTCGTTACATAAAAAAAGTTAGTATTGTTTTTAAGTAAATATTTCATTACAATAATTGGTTGGTAGGTAAATTTATCTATACATAAATTATAAAAAGTAATAGAAAATACATGTTCATGATAATGATTGAAAATGGAAATATTTTTATTTTCTACTAAATAATAAATACTTATTTATGATAATTTTCATAGACTTTAATATTTATTTTAACATGTTATATACAATGATTAATTATTTTGAATATTTCATTGCTAGTTTAATTAAGCTTCAGCAAAAGCCATAAAATTTCAATACATATATTATATTGTGTTCTAGAATTTGAGTACTAACATTAATTTAATGTTGAGTTAGTGAGGTTTCAATGAAGCATCCTTTTTTAAAATTCATTTAAACTTATGATTTCATGTGGCTTCTGTACAATTATATTATTTTAAGTGGGTAGTATTTAAACAATTGTCTAGTAGTCTTTCTTTTTATTCAATAGTATACAGTCGAGTTTCTTATAGTATTCAATGTATACATGTATTAAAGTCTATTCACGCCTCAGGCTTATTTTTTAACAAATATGAAGTTCATGAACTCCTTTTACCAGAGCCCTGTTCTTGTCAGTTCAGGGTTGGTAAGTTATTATCTCTTGGTAAGTTATTAGTATGTTAAAATTATTTTATTTTCCTGTAAGTAATCACAATGTATTATGATGCAATTTATATACAAAAACACGAATGCACACATTGAGTTGTTACATTTTAGTATTTAACTAAATAATAAATATGTTGTATTCTAATTATAACATTTATAAATTATAACCTTCAAGTATGATTACAAAAGATTAAATGTTGTATTATTCTTATTATTTCTTATACCTACATTTTGTTATTATTCAATAAAATTATTAAATTAGACTATTTTTTTTTCTTTATCTATTAAATATAAATATAGATTATATAATGACAATAGGTTATGTAGCAGCTCAAATTGTGCATTTTATCACAAAATTATTATGTAATTTGCTGTTTTGGATAATTATTATTATTTATTTGGATTCAACTGTCATCGATACGGTGCCTGTTAAAAAAAAAAAAACATGTTCGCCAATGTAAATTCTGTTTACAGGACTCATCAGTTACATGCATGGTTTTTATATCCATGACGGACTCCATATTATCAGAACGAAGTTGCTTGTGAGTTTTTGTTGCGACTAAAAAAAAAAAAATGAAGTATTATCATGAAATACTGGCCAAGTAGCTTTACTACTTACAAAAACTTTAGAAATCTATATGATTCTAAAATTATAATTTACTAGGTAGATTTGTATTAATCGTATTTGTCATCTTGAATGGCAGAAACAATTTATATGTTAATAATTTATACTAAATTATAAATATAATTTTTTACTTAAATAATAATATAAAACAAAACTCTCAGATTTATTGTAGTATCTGGTTATGCAAAAATAGATGTTTAAAATTTGAAATTTAAATAGTTGATTCAAAAGTATTTGAAACAAGTTGTATAAATATTGAAATTTTCATTTTACTTATTATTGTAAATTTATAATTAATTTTAATTGTTCAATTAAATGTTTCGATACCATTTAAGTAATTGTTAATGGTACTATAACGCACATATATTTGTTTTTTATCAGACTATTATCATGATGCAATATTTTTTACTTGAAAAATAATAAAAAGTAAGAAACAAATTAGTTGTATAATTTTTTTGTTTTTATGTTTTTTATGTGCATCAATCTGAGGGTTTTGAGGTTATTAAATTTTTATAATTATAAAACCAACAATAAATAAACATCATACACGTGAGAAACACGTGATTAAATATATTTCATTATCTATTATTCCTAAACCCAATCTTCCTTTATAATTCTTAATATTACATTTTTATATTTTGAATTAAATTATTACTTATTATACAGTTATATTTTATCTATTGAAAAAAATCTAAAAACTTAATACACTTAGTATAGACTTTAAACTTATTAGATAATGTATTCTATATATCTAATAATAGTCAGTTAAACAGAAATTAAAATACTAAATTCTTATAAACATTATAGTACACAAAAAAATAAAATTATCCATACAATATTATATTTTTAATCTTAAATTTCTGGATATTTTCATTTATTTCATAAGTGTTCTGAAAATTATGTTAGCATATACATGTTTGAATTTAATGACTTTAAAATGTTTTAGTACTTAAACAATGTAAACTTATGATTTCCTAAGAATTATAAAGTAAATCAATTTTATCAACTTTTTTGATTTATCCAGATAAATCATTATAAATATACTTATTGATGTTTTAAAAGAACTATTCAAATTTTTTTCTATCGAATTTAATTTTCATAATACTATATATTATTGTAATTTAATATATTTACAAGAGATAAATAAAAATAATGTATCATTACCCTTTCATAATAATGTATTTAATTTTAACTAGAATTCATAAACTACAGACATAGGTAATAATAAAATAGACCTAATTGTATCTAATACCTAATGTTATTATCTGTTTTTTTAACATGTTATTTGATTTCTGGTTGAAAACTTATCTTAGTTTCATGATTAAAGTTATTATTCATATAAAAATGTCTACAAGAATTGAACTATAATGATTTTCATGTATTGTGTTTGGAATGAAAAATAAACACGAAATATTATAATTTTATACTCAAAAAAAAAGAAAAAAAAGAAACAACTGATAATTAATTGAAAATACATGGCGCGTTTTAAATGTTGGTAGAAAAACATGTGTGATTGATAGACTTTAAGACTAGAAACTTACATAGTGAATCCTGAACGTGCAACAAGGAGTTATGCTGTGGACTGTGGAGGATACTTGGAAACAACACAATTGGATACCATTTCACCTTCTGCTTTGTTAATGTTTTCTCTTAAATTTATCAAGACCACTTGTTTTTCTGCTACCATCAATATTGCGCTATTGGAAACATTTTTAATTATATAACATCATCAATAGTAAATTTTAGAAATTATATATCACTATTATTTTTAAATTGACATCTCCTTAATGCTTAAATCTTTTTCCTTTTATATTCAATCAATTTATAACCTTCAAATGAATAATAGTTTTTTTAATCAGTAGCTTTAAGAAATAACTAATATCTCCTTCAAAATATAAGTAGATAATCCACTTTTCTCAGTATAGAAAAATGTCATTAATTTTTATTTTTTAATGTGTTTTTTTTAGGAGCTTGCTGATACCTCTGATCCAGAAAAGATCAGTGTTTCATCTGCATTCAGCAGCTTAACAACTGCAAATTTTAAAAATTCTGATTTGTGTATTGAAGAAACTCCTGTGGTTAACCTGGATGGAGCTGAGCTCAATGATTTTCCTGCTAAATATTCAGTTCCATTATTACGACCATATGAGTTTGCTGCTGTTGGTGTCTGGATCCATCCAAATATTGTGCCTGGATTTAAATACAAAGTCCGTCCAATTGAAAATAAAGAGGTAATTGAACAGAAAAATGATAGTTACAGATAAAAATTGCTAATATGACATTTTTAATTTGTTTAGCGTACAAGATTCTTATTTGATAACAGAGCATTGGAATTAATAAGCATTGGTCGTGGTTATTCTAGACGTTTAACATTTGAAGCTAGTCCAGGGTTATTGAATAATAACGAAAATTATTTTTGGACTGATTCCATGCCTTCTGGTTATGCATTTCAAGTGCATGTTGTGTCTGTTGGTGACAACTTCACAGTTTTTGATGCAAATAATGTTGCTGTGGCTACTATTGAAGTCACTAAAATTCCGGTAATTTTAAATATGTTATATTCACTTCATACAATTTTTTTTTGAGTGTGTGGAGAAAGAGAGAGAGAGAGAGAGAGAGAAAGAGAGAGATTTTGGAAAAATATTTACTTACAGTAAAAATATCGGATCTTTTATCTTTTAGTTTGAAGCATTTAGAAAACTGTATAGGAGTGTAATAGTTTTATATTTAATTATTTTCATTTATATTATGCCAAATTAATAAGTACTCATAAGCTATAAACGTTTTGACTGATCATAAAAAAAATGTTAAAATGATTAATTATGTACCTAACATAAACTTATGAATCATTATAATAGTTAAATATTATTGACATTCTAAACACCAAATTAATAAATATATTAATTAATTATAATTGATTATTTTTAGAATGCTCAGAGAGAAGTCAATCATGAAGTAGTAGAAAATGGAGAGGTGAGGAAAAATGTAGAAGTCAACATTTTGTGCAAAGTAGATTGGTTCTATAAAGAAGATACATCTGCAATAACACCTGTAAGATTTTTGTATTTTTTTCAATAAATTACGTTGGTTGTGAATCAATTTTAGATAGCCTTATGTTGTCATAATGTTTCTAACCAATTTTTATTGTTCTACTTTTAGGTCACTGGTATTGCTGTGGCTTCTAAACTACCACGTGGATCAGCAAAGCTTATCAAGATATTAGATGCTTCTATTGGTTTTATACCATGTCGAGGTTATACTTTAATACCAGGTGTAGATGATAAACAAAGGCAATTGGTATTAAATGGGTGTAGTATTGGTGATGCTCCCACTATGTATATAATGACAGGTTTAGAACCATACGAATTGCCCGTGATTGGTAAATAATAATACATGATCCTGTATTACAGTGTAAAATAACTTGCTTTTTTTGTAGGCACTTACGTTGACCCAAGAATCATGCCTGGTTTTCATTATAAAGTACGTCCAACTGGTCATAAAAGTTATTTATTTGAAGGAAATGCATTACAATTGGTCAATATTGGAATGGGATATGGAAAACGTATGACATTTAAACCTGACAGCCATAATCTTAACAATAACACAAACTTCTTTTGGAGTGATTCATATCCAGAGGGTTATGGGTTTGAACCTCAAGCTGTATTTTGTGGCATGAAGTTTGATGTCATGGATGATACTCAGCGTATTGGTGAAGCCACAGTGTTCCGCAGTGATAATCCTCAAATTGAGGATCAACAATGCATTGTAAGGGTATTATCAAAGATTAAATAACATTATATATATATATGTAACATAAATATAATTTGTTATTTTAATTTGGATTCAATTCATTAGTGATGCATGGTGTAGAAAAAAGAGAGAAATAAGTATCTACTTGTCTTTTGTTCTTATGTAAATTGGTGAAATGAAACAAAAATAAAATAATTAGTGATAAATTATTGAATTGGTATCACGTATCTACAGTGTCATTTAATCTATAGTATTATTAATTTTAATTTAACATTGTAAAATTAACTTTTACATTTTAGGTTAAAGGTATAGCTGGAGTGACAGTGACCAAGTACATTCATGTGGATGTTACTTGTCAAGTGATGTTGAAGAGTGATAAATCTGATAATGAGTCTCATTCCGTTCGTGTTTCTGGTACTGCTGTTGTAGTCAAATACGCTAAGCAAAACGAGTCTAAGTTATTGTATATCGATAATGTTGGTCTTAGTTCTAAACTTAATTTGGTGTTTATGAATCAAAAGTCTCATATTATTTTCCAAGCTAAATAATCACGTCAGATAGTTCATAAGTTCAGCTTAAGCACTCCAAGACAAACATAGATATTTATTTTGTTCCTTTTACAGTTTATAAATGTGTCATTTTCTGTAAATTTACCTTAAGTATTTTTTATTGTCTTATGGTGTATTGGTTTAATATTTTCAATTTGTTAGACATTCGTTAAATATTTTTTATAGTTATAAAATATTTTATATTTTAATTTGTTTTTGGCATACAACTTAAATTTTTTGATTATTGCAGGGTCTGTGTGCTTAGCAAAATTTATAAATAATTATTGGTACAGTAATCTTTATATTGTCTTACTGTATAAATAATTATTTGAACTGATAATTTGATAATTAATCGATGGAGAGAGCACAAATATGTGTTCGGGGTTTAAAGTTTATTTTTGTTAATTAGAATAATATTTTAATAGTTTTCTTATCCTTCACACGTTGTATTGACTTGTGTGTTTTTTTTTTTTCAGTATTTAGTAGTTAATAATTAAAAAAATTTTAATTTTTATAGTAATTTTTACTAGAAAACAATGTATTTATTTAATTAATATTTTATGACTGAATTTCACGTTTATTAGCATAAACAATATTATATAATATTTAATATTATTCAAATTATTAAAATGTATTAATATTATTTTTCATTGGGACTATTACAAAACACATATATTATAATTTATTTAAGTTTATCATGTTAACTTATAGTAATTACATTTCTTGTTCAATAAATTAAAAAAAAATTAACTAGTGTTTTATTTGACAAAATTGATTTTGCCTGAAGTCTCCTTTAAAAAAAGCTTATTTGTGCAGTTCCTTCCCCTTGAATACAGCTCTATAATTATTTTAAATTGTAATAATGAATTCTTATTAATGTATTATATAATGTTATAATACAATTAATAACTATACAAAGCTATACTATTTGTAAGTCAAAAGTAAGTATGTATACATTTTGAATATTTTAATAGCACTAAAAAAATAGTTTTGATTCCAGAAATAAGTTTTGAGAACAAAAAAATGTGTATACTAATCAATAATTGATGGAAATTAATATGAAATTGTAGAATCATTTTTTTTTTTTTTTATTAAATTAAGGCTACAACATAACAAGTTATTATTCTATAGAGTATTTAAGGCTTATATAAGTAAATACTAATAAAAAATACAGTTTATGATTGTTCTTAAGGATTAGGGTGTCAGATTTATACAATGTTAAAAATTATTTATAAGATGGATTTTAGTTATGAATTTGATGATTTTTGTAGCGTTTTTGTTGAGAGTTTCTGTATTAGGTGCTATAGAAAAATTGGATTGTAATATTTTTTAAATTGTTAAAACCATTATATAATTTCTAGCTCTTTGTTGAAAATGTATTCAGTAATTGAAAAGATTTTCTAGCTGGAATTACTTTTTAAATTCTGATCTTGAGAAAAATGAATCCATGTTGATGCTAACAGACTTTTGAATGTATTTAGGTAGGTACCTACTGCTACAATTATAGCCTAAGGGTCATAATTGTAATTAAAGCTAAGCCATAAAATATTCATATATTTTCATTAATAAAGAAAAAAAATATTTTATATGGTATTTAATTAAATATTGACTAATTAAAAGTTTTTCAATTTTAATAATTAAAAAACGAATGTACCATTTGCTTTTTTCAGTTGTTCTTTATCCTATTACTGTGATTCATTTGTAAATTGCTCCTCTTTGTAAGTTACCTATTAAAAAAATCTTAAACATTTTGAAATACTTATCAATCTCTCATAAGAAATTAATTTACTTGTTTAACTTGTTAAAGTCAAACTTGAAAAGAAATTTTCATCACCAACTCATATTTATTCCTAGAGAATAGATACTGACATCAAATTGTTATTATTTATGGAAGACCCAAGAGCTCTCTATTACATGTGAGTGGGTGACAGATTATCTTGGAAAAAAGTGAGTGTTTTTGAAAACGCACTTTTCTTTTATGATTTGACTAGCGGGTTAATTTTAATAGGTATTTAATAAAAAAAAATAATAATTTACGAAAAAAATTTCATTATAAAACTTCTTCATAAGCTACATTTGATGTGTTTTTATTTGGTGGCAAAATTACTAAACATGTAAGCGTACTGACTAGAGCATACCTCATAAAATTATCCATGTGAAAAAGAGCTTAAAAATGTGAGCTCACAGCTTATAAACACTTATTCATCGATGTATAAAGGTGTACAATTTACACAGGAAATGTTGTTTTTTGCCGATTTCAATCCTTTAGAATCAAAATTTAAAAAAAATCCTTCTTTTGTATAGGTGAAATTATAATATTAATCTATATACCTTCATAATTTCAAATTGATAGCTCTAATAGATTCGGCTCTGCGTGACAGTTTCGTTTATGTAATATACAGAGATTATTGATATTATATTTAATATTTTTGATGTAATCCTACAATAAATATTATCTTGAACTCAAAAAAATATTAATTTATTAGAAACCCTTGTAAGTGATACGCATGCAACTCAATATTCAGTATTGTGAATTATGATGACCACCTTATCAGAAAGTTATGAATAATAATGAAATCAACGGAATCTTGTCTCATTGATATGAATACACGAGAGATTAAAATATAAGGTTACATCCACAGCTATATCAGGCACCAAGCATCTTATATTCTAAAACCTAATCGCAAGATAACGCTATGGCAATTCATTGCTCATTAGGATAACAACCAGTTACATAATAATTAATAAATTTAAATTTAGGTATTATCTGTACTCTGTAGTGACAACAAGCAAGTAGCAACTGCTATTTTCCGCACGTGTGAGGCTTGAAGCGTTTCCGATACCGATGCGTCGTTTTTAATTTTTTTGAACATATTCCGTAAGGTTGCGATGCATTCAAGTACTTTACCGTATTTACTCATATATTCGGAAAACTAGGAAAATCTTCTATACGATGCGACTAACTCCAGAGTGTTTATAGTTTTTGGTCCAGTGGCATACCCAGGGGGGAGCTTTGGGGCTTAAGCCCCCTCCAAAAAAAAATATTTTTACATTAAATTATACATTATTATAGCAATAATAGCCAAATATAGTATAATAATTATGAATTATAATGTTTAATAATCTATGTGGTAATAATAAAAAAAAATAAATAATTATTTAAAAATTAGTTGTAATTGTTTACTTGTATGTAAGGAGAGTAGAGAAATATTTAAGCCCCCCCCAAACAAAAATTTCTGAGTGCGCGCCTGTTTTGGTCACATACTATGTAGTAATAAGCACTATGTAGATGTACGTCGTGCTGTCGTGGTAATTATTGTAATTATTATAATTATATAATATATAGTAATATATCTAGTGAGTTATGACTTATGATTTTATGACTTCAATAAGCATTGATATTTTTAACTGCGATAATAAATTTTTACTTTGTTATCGGCTTATGAATAGTAAACCTCGTATATGGTAAACCTATTATCAAATGCATTTCCCGCGGATTTTCGTTCAGCAGTTATCAGCTAAATGCTCAATGTTTTTTATTATTGTTAATTTTGTATTTTTGTTTTGTATTCCGCTACTTGATAGTCATTAGTCATTACTCATTAGTCATTAGTCAATACTCAATAGTCAGTTAAACTCAGTCAGGCACTCAAATATTTGATTATATAATATTCGGATATTATTTCTTGGTACTTCCAAATTTTCATTTCGTATATTCTGTAGTACTTCTATCTCAGATTAGGTGTACACTGTTTTCAGTTAACTTGAATATTGAAAACTATTTACTAAAATAGTTACTGTTACAGTATTGTGATTTGCAGACAGCATTTGCAGTTAGACAGATAAGAATATTAAGTTACACTAACAGCACTTTGCACTATACTGTTATTGTTGTCATTTACTGTAAAGCTTTAAACTACTATGGATTCAACATTTTCTGTGTCTAAGGTAAGTTTTTGAATATATGAAAAAAATGTAATACTATCATTGGATGACTTTTCCTTCACATTTTCATTTATATAATCTTGTAGCATAAATTCTTATTGTACTCTAGAGCATAGGTTCTATATTTCTTTATGAAAATTGTTAAATATTAAACTTGAATATGAAACTGAAAGTCTGGTACTTGTATCCACCTATAATATAATACTATTAATACTACTATTGATTTTGATTTAATCAGTTTTAGTTTGTTAATTTAAATTATAATGTGATGTTACTTGTTTAAATACTTAACTATAGTAGATTATAAATTAATTACATTTAAGAAAATGCATAATTGTAAATTGTAACTCAAAGAATTTGTATTTGTTATTATTTCAAATTTTTTGAACTTAAAGGCAATTAGTATATCAAAAATTCAATTGTATTTATTTCATAATATCTATTGGCTATTTATATATATTATAAATATTAAATATCAATAGCTGTTATGTAAATTAACTTAATATAAGTTAAAAAAAATTTTGATTGTTACTTTTTTAGGGATGTTTTGTGTTTAAAAAACCAAACAAGGAAAAGAACAAAAGAAAAAGTAAAAAACAACTGACAACCAATCAACCAAAAGTTGAATTATGGCATACTACGTACATTGATATTTGGAATGATATTAAATCTAAAATCGATGTAATTATTGTTGAATTAATTTAATACATATGGTATACAAACAGAACATTAATGTACATCACTGAAATGTTTTAGGATTTAAATGGATCAATATACTCTAAGTTTATTTCAGACACAGTAGATTTCATGACAACGTCAAACATAACTACAAATCAAAATATTCCAACAGCATGTTTATTGACAGGTTCAGTTGTAAAATTAAATTAGGCATATATATGTTTTAATATAGTAGTTTTTTTTTAAAATTTAATAGGAGTTAATTTACCAGATCATGAATCTCTATTTGAATTACTAGCAACCAATTTAGAAAAATCTCAGCCGCCTGTTATTGTTGCAACACTGTTTTCTGAGCACTTTTCTAGTGTTAAAAATGCAGTTATAAGTATGGTGTCACAATTGTTACATACAAATAATGATGAATCTGATGTATGCCTTTATTTATTCTTTGATATATTATGATTATTTATAAAAATATTATTAATTAAATATATTATATTTTAGTCTGATGAAGAAATAGATGAAAGCTTAAACTCTGTTGTTAAACGATCTGAATGTACTATACCTAATTTAATTGAATGGTATAGCCATCAACCAAATGGAACTCGTATAGCAGTTCTAATAAAAGATTATGAAATGTGTCATCAGACAGTCTTGCAAAATTTCATTTTACTTTTAAGGTTTTTGTGAAATTATTTACTTATAATATTTTTGTTTATTTATATTATAGTTTAAATAGCACTATAAATAAAAAAAGCCAAAACAGTAATTTATGGCTCATTATTTTAACTTGGATTTGATTCTTTAGTATAGAGACAGGAGACTAGTAGATACTTATTTCTCATTTTCTGTTATCTTATATTACTAATTAGTCAAATAAAAATAAAAATAATGATTGATAAATAATTACTCGAGCATTGCAGAAATATAGTGTTATTCAATCTATGCTTAATGCTTATATATTATTTTAACCCTTTTTTTATATTTAGTTGCTATATCAAAGAAATCCCAATTGTTATGGCTATTGGTATTGCTACTTCTATATCAAACTTACACAATTCTTTTCCTCATCATGTGGTTACCAAACTTAAAGTGAAAATGTTTGTTAGTGAAGCATCTGTTGTATTTTTAAATAATATTATGGATCAGGTATAATTAATTAATATGTCCAATAAATTAAAGTATTTTTAATATTTATTATTAATTATGTATAAATATAATCTAGATTTGTATGCTTTTATATATTTTATATATTTGATGAATTTGATGATTGAACATTTTTTTTAATAATTTTTATTTAGGTATTTCTAAAGCCAGACTGTTCATTCTTCTTGGGTGGACGTATTTTGGAATATGTGACTGAAGTATTTTTGTTCTATAATTTTTCTATTAAACAGTTTATAGAAAATCTTAAGGTAACATTAATAACTTAATTCAAAGAACTCAAGAATTTATAATTTTACTAATAATTATTCTCATAGTTTTGTCTCATAGAACATTTTTATCGTAAGCCTCTCAATTGCATATGTGTTGCTCATGAATCAGCTCAAGAAGCTTTATTTGATTCTTTAGATAAAAAAACACTAGAAGAAATTACAAAACTGCGTTCTACTAATTATAAATTAAATATTGACAGCAATTTTAAAGTATAGCTATGATCTTAAATAATTGTTCAAAACTGATTATTTTACTAAAAATTTATTTTTAATGACAATTTCAGGAAAATTTTTTTCAATTAATTAAAGAATTGAAAGCTGGTATCAATGATTTTCATGTTGGATTAAGAGTATTATATATTTTGGTGTCAGATTTACCACATTCACCATTAGGAACTCAAGTAAACAAATTAATAACATTTATTTATAATTTTTTTTTTTTTTATTTCTAAAATGTACATAAATGTAACATATTTAGCTCAGAGAAATGTATTGTATTGCAATGAAAAAGCATATAATTGACAACCCATCTTACAAAACATGTCTACAATTATTAAAATTTTTGTCCAAAGCTGAGTTACTTGCTAAATTTGACAAGGTAAATTACTATTTTTTATTGTTCTTTATATTTGACATTTTATATTTGTTTCATATTATTTAGATAATTCAAGTTTTCAAGAATGTAAAAAATAATAAACAAACAAAAGCTGCTTTAAAATTAGTTCAAAGTTATGTAAAACGTTTAGAAGAGTCTCATTTGAATAATTTAGTTATTGAAAAAGATAAACCTATAGAGAAACCCAAAGAAAATTTACAAGCTACATCGAGATCACAGTTTAAAAGAGTATAATTTAATATAGTTATAAATTAACATTGTTTTATTATTATTATATTTTTTTATTAGAAACTTATGGAAAATGTTAAACATGAAGAAAGCCAGCCAATGACTGAGTTTGAAAAAGCACGCTCAGAAACTTTGGATCATTTTACGGAAGAAATATTACGTCAATTCCTTACACCTCCAACAACCATGCCTTTAAATGAATTGTTGATTTTTGATGATTTACCATTAATTAAACGTAAAATTGTTGGAGAAGACAGAGCTGCTCAATATACAGCATTTGTTAACCCTCAACACTATTTATGTGTAAGAATTCTTGATATGTAATTGATTTGCATAAACTCAACAAATAATTTTTATATCAACAGTGTGATTGCTGTGAATTGGAATTTACAGAACAAATATTCAAAACCATGCCAGATATATCTATTGTGTATAAATTACATTTAGAGTCAAGGTTTGACCAGATTAACATATATGATTGGTTACAGGTAATTTAAAAGCCAAGTCAATTTTAAATTATTTTTCATTACGTTATTTTTACTATACATTAGTTATTTTTTTAAGACGACTAAATAATTAATAATTGATTAATTTAACCTATTTAATTTGCATCAAAACATCTTTATAATTTTATTCTATTTTCTTTTTATCCTAATAATTTATTTTCATTATTGCTATTTATAAATTAATGTTATATTTGTTTTTAAGCTAGATGATTAAATAAATAAATAATGTAACTATTAATTAGGTTTAGTGACTATAAGTATCTGTTTTTATTTATTTTTTAGAAATTTATTTCAATTGTTAGTCCAGACCAAAACGACAATGATAATGATGACGATATAGATCCAGTATTACAGTATCCTTTTAATACGTTTTTGAATGATTCTCTGTATAGTATTTTTAGAAAAATTACATAATGAATAGTTAAAAAGATTATTAATTATTTATGTTTATTTGTAGACTATACTCTTACTTAAATTGTATTTATTTTATGTTTCTGCCATTTTATATTTTAGATTCTTAGGGGAGCAATGAATGTATTGATTTTACAATGATGTGGGTTTTTTCTTGTGTATGTGTACATAATAAGTAATCAATTAAATGCTTTAATTTTCAACTTTTAAAGTGTTTCTGTTAGAAAATCTGACCTAGTTTATACTTTAAAGAGGTAAAATTACTAGTATTTTTCAAAATAATTAGTAAAAACAAATAAAATATTAAGGAAATCTCGAATTTTTATAGAAAAACAGTTATTGACCAAATTAATTTTATATTTTTAATTTAACTAAAAAAACAAAAGTCTAGCTCAAAATTTTCACTGAGTGTTAGTATTTATTATGCATATTTTAATTTTCAAAATATTAAAATATTTTTTCTATAAATGCAAATAAAAAATGTATTGTTGGATAAAAATTCTAGAAAATTTATTAAAAGGTTCTTAAAAAACATCTCAACATTAATTTTTTTTTTTAATTTTAAGTTTATTGGTGTATTATGTATTATTGTAACTAATACAAAGAAAAACGTTCTGGTAAAAATTTGAAGTTTAAAAAATGATTATTCAACAAGATAATGAAAGTTGATGCTGTATGACGTCATAGAGCTGACCAGTGAGCAGCCGCCTATGTTTTATGTGTAAAAGTAGTTTGATTTATACAATGATTTTAATAACTTAAAATAGTATTTCAGAATTTTTTTTTCATAATCTTTAGACAATGGTGTGATTTAATATTGAATATAATATCTTGTTGTTGCATACATATTATAAATTATAATTCAGTAAAATTATTGAGTTTGTGATTTGTGTCAAATATTCATATAATAACCAAATTTTATGAAATTGACAATAATAGTTTTATCTATTATAAAAAAAACTAAAAAGTATATCAAAATTATAATCACACCAGTGTCATAAACAGATCAAAACACTTAAGGTTGTGTAAAAAAAAATTAAAAATATTATATTTAATGATTGAAATTATTGTGTTAATCTAGACATTTATGCACGTAAAACAAACACTGCTGTTTTGACTTCGGCTCTATTACATCACATGCATATTTTCAAACGCCTGTATCTCATTGAATAATTAGTGTTTAAGTGTGAGACCCACATCATATTTCTTAGATAAAGACATAATTTAAATCTAAACAAACTTGTTTTTATCGTTGTGATGTCCTTTAAGTTGTTTATTTACTAATTAAAAAATATCAAACATGTATTACAATATTTTGTTATAAGCATTTGAAGTTATAATTTTGATAACATTTTTAAAATATACTGATTATTTTGTAATTAAAAATTCATAAAAATGATCTCTTTGTATCTAAAATTTTAAATTTGAATACAAGACTATTAGTTTTTTTTATGTATAACTAAAATAAAATGTTTTAATTGAAAAGATATTAATTTTCTTGTGACCTTTTGAATTAAAATATTTATGACGTTAAATATTTACAAATAATATTATTTTTTTTTTTTCATAGATACTTGAAATATTCACTGAACATATTTTATATTATCATTTTCTATACATGGAGTAATTTTTAAATATTTTGACCTTTTGAATTAATTTAAGAAATTTTCAATTTTTTTTTTTATGGCAATAACATTATATTGCCAGGTTAAAATTCTTCACAATTTAATTCAAAATTCCACATAAATTATTCTTATATCTGTATAAATATGAAAATCTATTTTTATATGTATTTTAAGTTAAAATTTTTGCAAAAAGTTACAAATTACAATATTTTGTTAACATTTTTTAAAATTTTCAATTTTTATTGCTAAGATTTGAAAATGCCGTATAATGTTTTTCTTATGTGGTTTATACTAGAGCTATATCATTTTGTTGGGACTTAAATTTTTATCATATAATACTATGAATTCAAAACTATGTGTAATGATATTTTCAACATATTTAGATACATTTTAAGATATTTCTATCAATAATGTTTTATAGTATGATGATATTGACTCAAAAGTTAATAACAATAATTTAATTTGGTATAACTATATATTATGATAATTAAATATTAATAAATTCAATGTTTTTGCCAAATTAAATAAACTTACTTTAATATTAATAGTAAAATAAATTACTTTAATAGATATAATAAAAAAAAAAAATAATATATATATATATATGTATAGGGTCTGCTTAGAATCTTTTTTACATAAAATAATATATCATTAAATTAAAATTTAACACATCTGTTTAAGGTAGCTAAAGGTTCATACTTGCATAGTTTTAAAGCAATCAAATTTAATATTTACAAAAATTCAATGATTAATATTTACTTTTTTGACAAATATTTTTAGTTCTGTATTATTATTTATATTTTGTGTTAGATTAGCTTCAATTTATAATTATAAATAACTTTATTTTTTTATTTGTTACTTTTCAAATTATGTATATTTTTACTTTGACAAAATTATTATTATTTTTTTTTTTTAAATATATTCTATGTATGAATTGTTTATTAAATTAGTAGATTTTAGTTTTAGATTTTTAGGTTGATAAATATTTTATAATACTTTAGAAAATAATAATTTTCCTTAAGCATTTTATGTGTTAGATCTCGATTTGTGCGTGCTGTAAATGAATTGCAGCATTTGGGATACATACGGCCGTCCAAGTACAAAGCAGATCATGTGCAGCGCCTTACACATGGATCTTGCTAATTAATAATGAATAATGACTTATATTAGTTATTTATTAATGTCTGAATTTTAATTCTTATTTATTTTTCTCACTTTTTACCTAAAGAAATAAAAATAATTATTTTCCTTAATTGCACGTAATATTCATTTTTTAAAAATTTGTAGTACTTATCTAATAAATATTATTTATATTCAATATTCATTACAAAAAAGTCAACGTTGCTATTATGTTCGGAATGAGGACGCGCAAGCGGCCCTATGGAGTCTAATAATTAACCACAAGTTCCTCGATATAATCGTTTTGTTAATTATAAATTCCGCACAGATTCAGGTCATTTCCTAGTCTTATATATATATTTTTATGTATTATATACATATATTATGAATATGTGTTTTATTGAAAGGAAGGAACAATGAGGCTGTGTCATAGGTATTGGTAATAGTATCTATGTTCTATTTTATACTTACGAATATTTCCGCAAACATCACAAGTACCTATGGGCTGTTAGAAATATTGCTATAAATGAGAGTATACCTTCCATGTTAATTAATCGTCCCCGGCTAGGTTACTGCCGAAACTAGACTGTTTAAAAATCAAATTCGTGAATTTATTCCGTTACCGTAATTAGATTAACGGAACCAGGAATTGTAATTATAAGCAACTTTGTAAATATACTTTATTAATATGGGAAAAATTTGCATACATATTACAGATAATGCTGTAACTAGGATTTTACCCCTTGCAGTAGAGTGTAGACACTGATAGAATACGGGGTTCTTGAATTGGTGATTTGGAATTTAAGGGGCTGAATTCCAGCATAGATATAATTCATGTAGACATTCGTAGCACCTACTTAATGATAATCACCCGAAATAAATTTGCTCTTTATGTAAAGTATGAAATCAAAATCGTTTATTTTAAATTGATAATAACCACAAAAATTATTTAAATGACATTTTCACTTGACCAATTATTTTCAAATTAAAGCATTCCTTTTTGTCGGTGATTATGTGAAATTCTAAACGCTCCAAAGCATACGCTAAGGACTAAGGAGACCATTTACAGAGTCATTGGCCTGTATATTTATTAGGTACCTAACACCTAAACACATAGATTACAGAGTAATCCTTTTTGATATATAAACCTTTCCTTTTATCAGTTTATATTAGGTAAGTTTGTAAAAAATCTTGATAATTTAATAGATTCCTAATAAGTTGTTCTTAATTTTTATACCAGTTATAACTTATACTAATCGAAAAGTACTAAAATTAAGAAACTTAAGAATTTACAATAAATTAACAAATAGTATAAAATAATTTTAATAACTATAGGTAGTTTGAAATTTTAATACAAGATTCTTGATTAGTTATTTGAAGAGAAATATAAACATTTTAAAAATATTTAGATATGTACACATTTTTTATAGATATTTCAAGTTCAATTTTTTAAACAATTAGATATTTAAACAAAACAATAATAATTTTAGTTATTTCATTGCAGTTAAAATATTATTATTAGTAGGGATTAGGGATTTGAAACTTTTCACCAGTTAATAATTAGTGCATATGCATATTATTTTTGCTAACAGTATCATAGACGGTGATTGGCGGTATCAGCCCCCCCCCAAAAAAAAAAAAAATTATCGAAATCCCCTAAAATTATTGAACATTTTTCAGAGTATTAAATAGGTAGGTACATATTTTGTAACAATGCAAAGAAAAATTTAATTCCTCTCTAAAATTCAACAGTAACAGTATACAACATAACAAATATTTATAATAAGCTATTTATGTATACTTAATTCCATTTTATTTTTAAGATGATATCAAATATAAAAACATGAAATTATATTTTAATAATTATCTATATTAATAGATTGAAGCTAATTTTTTTAAATTTTGCATTTTATAGTAGGCTCACATAGGGATTTGTTGGTATTTGAAAAACGAATATTTATTTGTCTGTATAAGGATGCAGATAATAAAATAGTTATTATAGTTAGATATAATTTTATGTCTGTTTTTTATATTTGGTCAAAACCACTCAAATTAGTATGTTAAAATGTGTAGTTTATATTTAGCGGAATTAAAGACAGAATAAATCCACAAGCATTATTAAATTTGTCACGAACAACGCAGGATCAGCTTATATAAAACCTATATAAATATATTTACTATATAAAATTAAAGACTTAAAACAGATGACCTTGATGCAAATTCACAGTTTTTGTTAGATTTTTATGACATTGTCGGAAATAGATTTAGCAAGATCCATTATATCACAGGCTAACTTCTTTTAACTTACTTTTTACTTTTCAGTACCTACATAAATGTTGAGTTTACTTGACTCACAAAAATCTATCCTTTTATTATTTATATAGGTATATTGTTGCATTAATTACAGAAAACAAAAAAGTAATTACGACTGGAGAACTGAAGGTTAGGTTAGGTTATAGGTAAAATTTGAAAAACTTTTTAATACCAATAAATAAGTAGGTACAATGGTGTACATTTCATTTTTTATAAAGAAAAGAGGCGATTAAATTATAAATTAAAATAATATTTTGATGCCGGTATACCTCTACAAAGATAGAGATATATATCTACAAGCATGCACTCAAAAGCTATAATATAAAGACAATTGACGAATGACAAACAATATTTATTATTAATATCTACTCAAAAACAGTTTTTGTTATTCCACCATAATTGAAAAATATTATAAATTACCTTGACATTTTCATAACGTGTATATATTTTTATTTTAACCATAAAAAAAAAGAAAATCATTAAACTTTTTTTTTTCAGATAGGTATTAAGTTTTTGAATTTTTCTTTATAAATTGTAATCAAGTCTGACCATTTAATTTGTCCCCATATTCTGTCTTGATGAAAATTAAACCTTAATATGTTGAGAAAATTATTTCAAATTTCTTTATACTTTTATAGGTACTTATATGGTATATTATATATTTAAATATAAGTCCGGATTGGTTGGATTAATGATCCGTTGGTATAAAGACATGAAGTATTGGTGAACTACTTTTAATTTTCAAATGTATTTATTTTATTAAAACATTGAATGGTTATAAATTATAATGATTTATAAATAAATACCTAAGTATGATTACTACGAGGAGGATTTATATTATTTTGTTTTAATTTATCAAGTCATCAATTAAATACTTATTATACCCATTTATTAAATAGAAAATATTTACAAAAAAGGGCATCTATTTTAGGTTATTAACTTCTGAGAGCTATTATGATCAATTACAAAATCATCAACATTTTTTTCTCAAGATCTAATTCCTAAGCAAACGATACAATTCTGAAAGTTATATACGTATGTCATAAATAGTGTTAAACAATTTAATTAATTTAAAGTAAGATGTTACAAGGATAAGGTTCCTATGCGGATCAAATATATCAAGGGACATTAACTTAATTAGTTTCAAGGGCTTCACGATATTAATGTATGTATCAATCTATATTATATACAATAAAAAGTTTTAAAAAAATTAGCAACAGGGTTCTAAAATTCTGTATATCTACCTGAATATAGTTTCTATCATTGATTTGATAATATATTTTATTGCATAAAATATTACAGTTTAATATAAAATCAATGTTACTTTATATCGGTATGCCACAGATCAGTAGGGTTCAGAGAAGCACTCATTCTTAAGTGGGTTTTCGTTTGCAGCCGCAGATATAAAATTATATTTTATATTTTTATATAAAGTAAATACTAAAACTCAATGGAAGGTTTAACTTGGACTTTTTAAATCTATATATTATACAGACTCGTGGCGGTTATTTTAATGGTTATTATATAGATATACTTATATGAAATAACTGGCAAGAGTTCAAAATAAAGATAAAAGTAAAACCTTGAAATTGAATAAGCAAAAAATATTTAAATTATGCTATATTAATATTATTTATAGAAGTTAACAATGAAAATTTATTTGAAAAATGTAAATCAAGAAAAAAAACCGGTGGCAGTTACATCGTAAGATTAAGGATAAATAATAAATGTGAAGGTACCTATTATATGTTACGTTCATGGACAAATAATTAGAAAAAAAAAACCTTTTAAATTTTGTCAATTCGTTAAAGCTGTTAAAAATAAAAATAAATACCTTCACGTATACATTAATATTATGAATATGTAGTATGACACATATGTAATTTATCATATTACTTACTAATATAGAAATTATTTTAACACGTAGTTTTGATGAACAAAGCGACCACAATCTATAAAACCTTTCATGTAATACATTTTATATATTATTTTAAAATCGTTGTACCAACTTATTGCGTACCAAACGATAATTTTACGTTGGTTTTTTGTATTCAGTTAAAACGACCAAGCTAATGAATAAAGTTGGAATTTCGCAGAAAACTACTCGAACAGGAAAAAAAATCTGGTGACTTTCGTGTTTTCCATACGCTGGTTAACGGAAAATATTATGATTACGGTTACTCGTTCGTTGGTATACCAGATACGATGTAGACAGTCTTCGCAAACTAATACTTCGAGCCGGGTATACGTCAATCAAGCTACGTCATCTGTCTCTTCTTGTCCAAAAGTTGAGTTATGCCCAACTCACGGTGGATCGCATCACAGTTAGCAAACGATTCCACGACTACAACGGCCAATCAGAATACGATACGAGTGACATCATACAACAGACGGCATAGCTCTGCTGTAGCCTGTGAGCCCGGGTTCAGTCAACTCTTCAAACTTTATACCACGGTTGGAACGGCGACAGACTACAGCTGTCATGGCGTCCGTCGTCCGTAAAGCCGAATTCACAGCTATGTCGTCCGTCGCGTCGTGTGACTTTTACCGTATCAAAATTAGCCACGGTAATCGTGATAGATCGTTTACTAACAATGATCTACCAAAAAACTTCCAGAGTTGGGTTGAGTTCAACTTTTGAATACGATACGACAGACGACATAATAGCTATGAACCCGACGGTCTTAAAGTAGGAAAACGGTAGCTGCTGACCAAATTGGTCGCGCCGTCCGATTCTCGATCAAATAGTTTTGCGTCGGCATTCTTGAGTGCATAAAGTGTTGTGCAGTACTACGGCAGTCCGGCGAAACGGGTTTTGTATTCAGTTTACGTATAATTGTGAGTCTCGTTAATTCTAATTCAACTGTCAACTATCATTTGCCATTCGGCAGTTACCCGAAAATTACAAACCGAGGACTGTGCATTGAGATAACGCGTATATCAAGTCATCCATGCATTTTATTCACAGCTTACGAGCTCCTCGTAAGCACTATCTTGGATATATTTACTACCGCGGTTTAAAATTTATTGTAGTTGCACACTTGCACTTTGTATTGAAGTGTGCATACAGTAGATTTGTTTAAAACCTTAATCCAGTCCAAATAAAACCTATTGTCAGTTCGTATTACTCGTATTGTGATCGATAAGTTCGTAAATATATGTATAAAACAATCATCTCTAGACTTAATAATATTATGTAACTGATCATTTCAAAATTTAGATTTTGAATGAATGGGGATGACTTGAAGTTATCTCTGTAGTAATAAAAAAATGATAGAGACATTAGTGCCTAATGCAGTATTACAGTACCTATTACAACAATGTAACAAGCGACATTGTAATATGGACCGTTAAAGCGCGTATTGCGATAATTGTCGTTTTCGAAATATATACCATGTCGTGTATAATAAACGGCTCGCCTATTTACTTATTAACATTTGCCATTTGACCCGATACATATTATTATTATTACGATTTTGCGGACATAATATACACTTGGCCTATTTATTTTGACCGAAATTCAAGCTTGTGTATAATTTACTACCGCACAGTGACGTTGTTTTTGTGACAGCGGTACCAAAATTATATTACCTCGAATTTTCGCGTAACTGTTGTATCTCTTGCCATGATTACTATGTGGCTATAATATGTGTGTATTTAATGATGATAATTTATGTTTTTACAGTAACCTTAATATCGTGTGATCCATCAACTTAAGCGGATCTCTTGCACACAATGTTGTGTTTGTAATATAATAACGAATTTATATACTTATATTATATAATTACTATTTATTATGTTCTAATGCAGTTGTACACTGGATTGTATTGTTTAATTGAGTCTCATTTGTTTTTATCAAAAAAAAAAAATAAATAATATAAAAATATCATCTAGTGAATCTATTCAGTATATCGCATATATATTGGTATGCCTATTATAATGTTAAGTTTATAATAAGGTTACTACAATAACGCTATCAAGTAAATACTGTTTAATGATCAAAATAACTAAAAACTATTTCATTATTTTCATTTATATAAAGTAAAATAGGAAAATATTTAACGTAGTGACAGAGTTATTATGTAGGTTAAGTTAAACTTAAGTATCTATTCAAAACTATTTTTATTTTTTACCACATTTACTGGTCAAATTTCTATATGATATATAAAATAAAAAATGTAAAAAAATTTCTCAAAATTCTTATAACCTACAAGGTTATACGTTACATCAGTGATTTTCAGACTATGCTCCGTGAAGTCTTAGGGCTTTGCAAGAATACTCTAAGGTTTAGCTTAGGTATGCTTAGCATCCCAAATTTTTAATAATTTTTACTATTTATTTATGATTAATTAGTTCATATTATTTTAAATTAATAAAATATTAATACGAGTATTATTATACTTAAACGGAAGTGAAGTTACTTATTGTGATTTGTATTGTAAGTGTTTTCATTGAAATTACATCTCTGTATGAATCCTTCCAAAAAAGTTAATTTTTTTCTCTATTCTTCGTTTCTGCGAGAATTTCGATTTACGTATTTTACCTATTTTTTTTTTTTTTTTTTTTAATATAAACACTAAACTGTAATATAGCCTAAACAACCTAATTTATTTGATTATTGTTAAAGCTTGTGTAAGTCATATATGGGTAATGAGGAATGGCCGATGATCTATGTTGTTAAAAAAAAAACCTACGGAGCCTAAACATAAGATAATAATGCTTACAAAATATATTTAACTCATAAAAATGACGCATAAATAATTTATTCTTTAATTTGTTTCTTTATAATACTTATAAAATAAAATAATTTATCAAATCATTTAGAAAACATATAACGGATAAATTCGTATCTATATTATCTTTTTTGATTATCAACTAAACAAAATATGTGAATTTATCAATATTATTAATTTAATAAACACTATATAAACAAAATATTATTTTATTTTAATTTGATTCAGATATATCTACGCAGCCCCTTGAGCAGGGGTCTCCAAACTACGACCCGCGGACCGGATGCGATTCCCGAATAAATTTTCTCCGGCCCACCAAATAACGGAAAATATTCAAAAATTATGTATTATTTATCGCGCGCACGAGCAATTATCAGTTGTATTGGCTGTAATTTATAAATTATAAATGAAAATTAAATATGTTCATACATTTTGACCCGTTAAGAGTTTTTTTTTAGTTTATGTGATCCTCGGATAAAAAAAGTTTGGAGATTCCTGCCTAAGTAAGATTTTTAAAACTGCGCCTGTGGTCGTATAATTGGGTGTTTTTCGACGAAATAACTGACATTTGTAAATAAAAACATAATTATAAAATTGTGTAGAACAGAAGCAATTTATTTAACATCAATATTTTTTTTAAAAAAGCGTTGATTCGGACCTATACCAATTTTATATAGGTAATACCTACCTACTATGCATGTAATAATAACACAATACACGCATGAATTATGATCAATCGCAAAGAATCGTGTTTATATTATAATATGGTCTCGCATAAATCTGAATAGTAATCAACCACCGCGCGCAACGATACTGACTATGTATTACATTGGACGGAACGCGAGACGACATAATACTACGTATTTTCCATTTGCATCGATAATATTAACATAATTCTCATAAATTCATAATAATAATATTTATTTACAACCGGATGGTTTCTGGTGTGTAGATTGCCGCTCAAATTCCCGCGGTCAATGGCCGCAAAAGCTCTATACAGGTTTGCCGTGAAGCCCGGATCCAAGAAACCGTTTTTGTATATTATAATATTAACTCATAACTTATGAGTCATAAGTCATTAACTCACGCGCAGAGTGGAACAATTTTCATATTTTTATTCTACCGTATGAGAGGAAAAGTTGGTTTCAATCATCGCCAACCGCCGCCCGTGATATAACTGTCCATTGCGAAAAAAATCCAAAAATGACTATCATCATCATTATCATCCTTGTTGATGAGCGCAGTACGGTCTGCGCAAGATCAACGACCCGTATATGTATAGACAGAATAGATACATTTGTAGGATAGTTTTCGTTCTGAGGAAAAATATCGTACCTATACGTAAGACTTCTATAGAAAGATTGAAAATATGATTTGTAAATCATACGTATTTTGAGACTTTGTAGTATTTTAATATTATGATTTTACGATAATTGCATTAATTTCGTCATTTTACTCATAAGTGTAGCAGCAAAGACCTAATGTTTATCCTGGTTTTATTATTATGAATCAAAAACAATCAGAATAGTTAAACAATTATTATTTAACTGTTAAAGATATACTTATAAGGAACTCTAATATTTCATATTACTAATATTTATTTCACTTTAGTAATTTTTTAGTTGAAACCGTTAAATTTGTTAGCTAATTTGTATTATCACCCTGCTCCTCTTAGATTAACTTACTTTACACGTATAGAGTGTATCACAATGATCTGACACATTCAAATGTAATTTTAATGTTAATTTTTGATATCTCCACGATATTTCGTTATATATATATTATATATTTACTGATGTATAAAAAAATTGTTCAATGCTAAATATTTAAAAAAAGTATATTTTACTGTTCTAAATTATGATATAAAAAATGTATAGGTTGCTAATTGCTACATAAGATATGAATAACAGTCGAGGGTCTAATATAATATTTATTGTAGTCTCTCTCCTCATTTTTACCTACATATGAGTATATCTATAGTATTTTATTAAATATTTACACGTCAGTAAAAGTGTAAAATGATATCTTAATTAGACGCAATGCATTATTGTTGACTATCATATTTTTTAAAATTTAAAGTAATAAATACTTGAAATTTCTCATGAACTCATAAAATCAATTTTTATTAAACTTGAGCATAAATTAATAACTGTAGTTCAGTAATTGATAATTTTATAAATATCATATTATATATGGTTCAAAATTATTTCATAAGAATTCCCTGCTTTGTTGTTTTATGCATTGGTTAATGAAATTCGTGCTGTTTTTAATAAAACATATTTCATTTCACTACTTCATAGAATTATAAAACCATTTTATTTTTGACATTAAATCAATAATTTTATTTAGTAGATATTTGCTTAATAAATTTAAGTATTACCTCAATAATTGTATACAATCAGAATATTAAAATATTTAATCCATTCATTAAAAATAATTGAACTTCTATTAATAAATAATAACCAACAGTATATGGTAAATTAATAATAATAACATATTAAATAATATGACATTAATCAAAAAAAGCATGTAATCTAAACGTTTTTGCAAAAATGCATAGCAACCTGATTGAAAAACTTAGTTACGCGAAGAATAAGTGTATAAATTATAGACGTAGCGTTCCAGTGTTTTATCCTGTTTTCAGACTAAATAATGGCTTATCCCAAATTAGTAGTTATCAACGGTCCAAGAACTTACAAAAAAAAAATCATTGATAATATATATACATAGTATATAGAGTATATATATATATATTTATATGTAGGTGGTTTATTGTAATTATATAAAAAAAAAATGAGTGATATATGTATTTCACAATTAGTTAAAAACATTATTTTTTCTATATATAAAAATATACGTAGGTTTACATATAAATCATTAAAATACCCATGACGTATGATTAAATACGTTAAACATATTCGTATGATTCATTTAAGAACTGCTGTGTCGAACGACGAACGTCAGTTTACTGTTTCAGACGTTGTGTACAAATTAAAATCCAGTAGTACTTACCTAATGCTTTTGTGTATTAAGTGCTGTGCTCCCTGTGTATATAATATTATAACGTAAGCAATTTACGAAGTAGTATTATTATCACAATAATATTTCTGCATTCACAATTATGTATATTAGTAGGAAAATAATTATTTATTATACCTACCATCGGGTGACGGCAAAATTATTATTATTATACCTACTTTGAAATTCCGTAATATACCTATGGTCTTAGACTTGCAGTCGTATTAGCATTGCACTATAGTGATTTTCAAAGGTATTAAAACTTAAAAGTCACAGTATAATACTCTATTTGTATGCTCGCTAATCGTTATACTAGTTAACACGTGTTAATATAATATAATTTTTCTCTGAAGGTACTATGTGAGAGATCGATAGTTAGTTATATAATTATCTTGAGCGTAATAATTGATGTATGAAATTGTTAAATTTACTGTTTAACTATCTTTAGTGATTTTTAATTTCGTTTATTTGTTATAAAAGTAAAATTCTCGATTCTCCCGACAAAGGTATTGAGGTCAGTAACCCCAGTATTCCAATTGGCAACTCAATACAACAGACAACAGTGTTTGAATAGTTTATGCGTTGTTTCTTGAAAAGTCGTTTTTTCCATTAAAATAATCAAACCGCTTTGTTATTTACCATTTGTGGATAATACGAAAACGTAGTTGGTAATCATAAACAGTGTGCCAAAATATGAAATAGTTAAATGAAAAAATAAGTGTACATAAACAAGTTTTTATTCTTTTAATCGTATACCACATTTAAGTTTATAGTTATAATACCAGCTATTATCAGCGATACTTAAATAAATTATTTTTCTAAAATTTTTGATGAATTAATTACCACCGTTCTTTATATTATGAATCATGATAAAAACATTTTATTAAGGCGTGCAAATAAGCATATTATATAATATACACTAATATTAAAGTATAATTTATGTAACGTTTAAATATTATTTGTAAACAGAGGTATAATCTAAAAAAAAAGACAAGTGAGTATTTCTCTACCTAATTCATCTATATAATAATTGTTCCAGCTGGACGCCTTTAAAATATATTAAAGAATATAAATTTAATTTGATTTTTTTTTAATGTATTATTTCATCCAATTCCCAAGTTTTAATCAAAGTTTTCTTAAAATAAAATTATATATATTTTTAAATTTAACTTATTTTGTGATTATTGAACATATAAACATAGGTATTTTCAATAATATTTTATTTTATTCAATTAAAAAATGGACTTGATAAATACCAAAACAATAAAAAGTAAATATCTTAAAGTTACTTAAATTAAAAAGTTTTTATAATTGATAGATTTAATTAAAAAATGATCCGCAGTCAAAGCTAGAGTCTTTATTGGCCAAACGTAATAAACGGTGCTAAGGATGTTTATAAAGGAAGTTAGTGATAATGAGAGTTATAATATTAAAGGAAATACAATTTCTCATTTGATAGGAAGATATTATAAAATTGATGTCCATAAGCAGAGTTAGTGAATCGACATAATCAGGTAGGTATAATATAAGTTTGTTTTAGAAATGTTGTATTTAGCGATCTAATAGACTATTCAGACTGAGCAGCTGGTTAATAGACGTATAATCATGTAGAGTACAATTTGTATTTGGAAGAAAAACAGCTCAACACAGGAATTTTCTTTGTGCTCACTCAATCATTTGATGATATTATTCCTCAGCTATATGACGATTATAATTTCTTAGAATTTCTTATAGTGAAATATTAAAAAAAGGATATAATTTAGGCATTAATAAAATTTATTTGCTTTAATTTTTTGTATCAACATTTGTATAATAATTGTGGTGGAAAAATGTATATTAAAAATTAAAATAGTTAAAATCATATTATTATGTAGGTATGCATTATAATTTATATTGCCACAGTTGAGCCACTTATACTTTTTGTTTACACTAAGTATAAGCAAAAGTAAAAACGCTTCGCTATGTTAGTCATTTGTACAAATATAGATTCAATCGTTACAAAAGCATTTGATTTGCATTATTTATGTTTACTAATATGCATTGAATTATATAACTGTATATCTGTATGTATTTTCATATGAATTATTGGAAATTAAATGAAATATGAATTATTTTATGTTAGGCTGTAAAAGTATTTTCATGATAATGAAATGTCGCTCTTATATTTAATATGAAATAATTATTTATTATTAATTATATCATATTACTATGTGCGTCTATGCGTAAGAATTGTATACCTATATAGTGGCTATAGTTATATAAGTATGTATTTATATTATTATGTCTGTGTAGTAATCAAAATCGAATTATCTAATTGTGTTATTAAACTGTCAATAGAGTCATTACAGTATTAAAGGCGAAATACTAATTGTAAAAACCTTAACTACTAAATTTGACCTACATTTATTTTTATAATAGATACATACATCTTGTTTATCACTTCGAGTCTAGAACGGTATTTTATTATTACTATCGGAAATAATTTGTAGTCACTATGAGGATAAACAATCAGTTTGTAACGATAATCTAACGGACGCGTCCTAATTAAACCGTTAATTTGTGTCTATACTTTCCAGAAGTGTTGGATATAGATTTTTACTAAACCAGCATCTACCGTTTAACAATCCACTCCACAGTAACTATCTAAATTTATTTACGTATAAATACCACCTACATCGTTTATATAATTATTTTTATTATTTAATTATGTAATTTACATCCAATAATAATGTTGCGTATGAATAAATTTTTTTTAAATTTTATATCTAAATTATTTATATAGGTACATATTGTTTCTATACACATTCGTATAAACTTTGTTATAGTGTATACTGTACATAACATAATAATTACACATGATGTCAATTATGTCAAAATTATATTCTTTGCAGTCTCAGTGATCTGCGGAATAAAATATTTAAAATATCAAATCAAAGACACGGGTACACATACGCTCATATTTTAAAGGATGAAGTGGATAAACGTAGTAAATACCTTTACTTAAACGAATAATATGAAATATGAAATTTCTATACAATTATAATGGAAAATAAAAAAATTATTTGGTATAATTAATAATATAATTATATAATCTTGAGTGATAAGTTAAGTTCTATTTATAATCATTTTTATAGATAATACGATACATCATAGGTACCAATAAGTAAAGTATAATTTAATACTAAAACTATCACATTGTAATTTGTAATACACTAATAATGTGTAACCTAATCATAATGAATAGCGAGAATATTGTATTCTTTCTTAGATATAGTTATAGTATTATAAATATCATAGTTTAGCAGAAATATTTTATTTTATTTTTAAATTTAGTATAATATATCATTTAAAATATTATTAACATATTATATTCATTGTGAACAAGTCACTATTTATTTTATTTTATTTTATTTGACCATTCGGGTGTACAAATGAAAATAATTTTTGGCAGATAAATAAAAAAACTGACGATAATACATAAACTTATAAAGCTGATTCATTTAACGCAGGAAATTCATTATTTCATAAAACATTAACATTTTTGAAAATATTGTTCTTAATTTTTAGTTATTTTTAAAGAATATTTTTGTAAAAATTTATATTTTATATTGTTATTATTTAAACTTCAAATGAGCGAAGAAGTGGACCAACATTTTATAGGGGTACTTCCCCCTAAACTACTTAGCTTATTTTAATTTTAAATATATAATAAGTATTCATAAGCTACTCGTCTAAATGTTGAGTTAAATTTTTTTTATATTGAAATACTGTAAAAATATTTCGCTTTGGAATAATGAATTAAAAACATGTGAAATTATAACAATAAAAAAAGTAAAAATATTTTTTTAGAAAATTTTTATTTTTAATGACTTAAAATAGTGTAAAAAAAATATTAATACGACGGACAGAAGTTAACATGGATAATATCATACATTTTTATAATTTAAAATAATAAAAAATGATTACTTATTAAAAATAGTTAAAAATGAACGTTATCTACCTCATTTATAAAATTAAATTTTCGTGTTATCTATAAGAATTTTGTAAATAGTTTAGTATAGCCAGTATAGGAACGATTCAACGGATTTTAATAGTCACAGTAACGCGTAGCCGGGTCAGCTAGTTTATATAAATATTTTAATATACTACATAGGTATATGATTTATATTGCATATCCACTTATGTAATAAAATATTGATTGCCTGGAAGAATTTGGGGTTGAAAGAGCTTGCCCTAGATTTGAAATTTACAACAAACGTTCACTTAAATATTGTATCGTATAATCATAAATAGAGTCGCAATATGTGTGCCAAATTTCGAATAAAATTTCTACGCGCGTATAAAGCACGTTTACACGAATAGGAAATTGAGTGCGCGAACAAAATTGAACGAGTATAATATTATTATTATTTATTGTATACCGTGTTTGAAATAGAATTTGAAAAAAAAATTGAAAAACCACGTACGTTTCTAAAACCGTGTTTCACAGGCCATAGTAATGTAAACATTGTTCAATTAACGGAATTTTGCTAAAAAATATAAATATACATTCGATTAAAATCACACTACCCGCAATTTCTTATAGGGTAACCCAGGACTCGGTTAGTTTTGTTTTGCACTTCAATCTTCTATTTGCAGAAGCCAGTGGTTAATTCCTAGGAATTTTCATCCACTGTGCCAGAACATTATAAAATAAGGGTTTGATATGTTTATAATGGATCATATGTTTATATTATTTATATTAATTGTATTGTATGTAACGAGACTAATAATATTTATGAGTTAGTCGATTTACAGTTGTCTGAAATTATCTGCCGTGTATGAATTTATATGTAATATGTACTTATCATATTATTATAGAATATATTATAATACGTGTTCTATGTAAGCACTAGTTAGGTAAACATATCAATTATATCTAATTTTAATAATTCATAAAAAACATGATATAAAACAAAACCATACAGGTGCAAAATTTGTAATTAATTTTAATGTTGTTTATACTTATTAATATATTATACTAATATATCTGTAATATACTATAGAATATAAATTTTTTTTGTTACAAGTATGAAACAATACGTTTGAACCGGAATTTTAAACTCATTTTGCTCAGAGCTGTCTTTAGCAATTAAAAATATGTATTTATATACTCACACGCGTGTGAAAATTATACTATTTTCATATATAATAATTATAATGTACATTCTATACCACATCATAGTTATAGCAGTCTTATGTATTATTTTATACAGTCTTATTTGCATAATGGATACAGAAATCTACATATTCGGGTTATACTGCTATTTATATTAATAATTAATTTTTCATCATAAATATATATTTTTTATTGAAGTTAATATTGGTCCGAACGTCATCTCCCTTTCTACACGTATATAAACAAATATAAATAGGTATTATTCTTAATTCAAAAAATTGTCATCACTTAATAACTTTATTAATAATCGAAACGCTTATCATTTTCTCGTAAATAACTTCATATGACGTGTAAGTATTCAAGTGTATAACAGCGTTATATTAAATTGTTATCTTAAAATCGTATACATATAGTAATAGTATATGTTAGTAGTTTTTATCTAGACCTTGAATTTATTTTGTCGATTATTATAACAATATAACCAATATTATAAAATTTGTAACATTACAAAAATCTCATTATTTTATTAATGTTATAACATATAATAAATAATGTATATTGAAATTCATGAATGAAAGGTAACGTATGTGTCTAAATAAGATATATACTAATAACTGCGTTAAGATATTTTTTGATAATAAATAAGTAAATTACTGACTGCGTTCAGCCTACCAAAGCATAGTTATAGTTATATATTATGGTAAAGGAAATTTAGGCTGATGGGTATATTTCAATAATGTGGTTCTTTATTTATATTTATTTTGTGCCTTCCTATATTTGAGTTATAAGTCTACTGCAAAGTTATAAAATGTCCAATAGCTAATAGGTTCTTGTAAATAATACAACTTGTATAATATAATGTATCTATAGGACGCGATTATTGTTTTTATTTTAAATACTCTGTTGATCTTTTCTCTAAATATGTGTGTTAAGTACATAAAATAAAAACATTTTTTGATTTGCATTTTATATTAATAACTGGAGATTTTCGTGTTTTAAATATAAAACTTACTGTTTACAATTATCGCTGTTGACAGTGTATTCGCGCATTGCATAACAATCGGTTGCTCAGAACGACACTATTTAGCATTTAGGTCAAATTTAATTATTAAAACTGAAAACTTACGCGAACGTAGTTGAGTTTTTTTGCCTCTTATTATAATTTAGGTCAATTGTTCTTGATAAAATATACGATTATGTTTGTTTTAATCGCACGCCGGTATAACAGGTACTTCTAAAATACAGTATGCACTTTAGGATTTTTGTAAAAAAGTAATTTTATTTTAAGCTCCATAGCCTTGAGGAAAAGTAAATAATTACATAAATTAAAATTGATTAAAAATGTATTTTACAAAGGTTTATACCTAGAATTCACATTATTATATCAAATTTTATTTCCACCTGACCAAAACCAATTGTTGGTTTTTTGTTAGTAAATAAAACACATTTTCATTAAATTAAATGTTATGTTTATCTTTAACGGGGGGAAGGAAGTTATAAAGATATAATATATTATTATCATTTCATGTTTTGAGTCCAGATCAGGTTCTAGGATCGCGCACTGTTGTGACAAGATAGAATGTCTTATCATCCCATATACGTAATTGCATTTCAGTACTTTTTTTCACATACATGTACTAGAAGCGATGATTATGGTTAATTTTTTAGATTATTGCAGATAACTTTTAACTTGGTTGTTATTTATACTCAAATGTATACATATGCAAAAAAAAAAAAAATCAATTTTTGAACCAAGATTTTAGATAATTTATTAATATTATAAATACTTATGTATATATTATATTTATAAAGTGATATCAATAGATATTTTCTGTACTCATGTTTTCTTTATATCATTTTTTTTCCATCAAGTTTAGGTACATATTGTATTATTTAATATACCTCTAGATTGTAATTAAAAAAAAAAAAAGTATTTTGATATAATAATAAAATAAGATTATTGCATAATATATATATATTATATACATATATTTATAAATATATTATTTATGCGTAGAGCTGTATAGAATTAAATACAGTTAGTTATTAAAAGACTTTCTTGTTCCCTAAAGTGAAGAAACATTTATATTGTACTTATAGATACCTAACATTAAACAGTTATTAACTCGGCTAAGCCGGCCAGAAATAACCACGCCGTGCAGAGTGACGAGTGCAGTACTTCGGGATCTCAAGACTGTGGTCGCGCGTATAATATGCCTATACCTGCTCGTAAATGTGTTGGACGTAGGTACATAATATATCAAATACGTATTGCGTCGTGAGAGTGGTATTACGAAACGTAATCACACGAGAAGCTCACTAGCGCACGTCAGACGAGTTGTGTATTATACCTACACAACACTTCACCGGCTAAAAGCTGTAACTGTATATCGACGTACGTACATATAATAATACCATACCGATACTCCTCAACTCCTTAATAATAATAATAATAACATTAGGATATATTGATACATTTTATACACAGCCACACGTGGATACTGGCTGCATTGTATTATTATACTTGGCCGTGCACGCGCTTGCATTGCAATATACACAGACCTAGTGTTTTCGTGGAGCACAGCGTTTATTTACAAAAAGTCTTTTCGGTATTTTCGTCCATTAACTCCGTATGCATACACGTGCAATAATATTATTGTAATAAATACAATATATAGGTGGATACGTCGATTGCACAGCATCGTCTGATTATATATTATGTTATGATTGCCATAATATAAACACTATATACGTTACAAATATACATTTAATGTAGGTACAATGGCTGGGGGGACACGCCCGGGGTGTATTGAATGGAACAATGTGGGGCCTGATCTCTTATGGCTTTTTTTTTCCATCGGTGTACGTCATAACTGCACACTTTCAAAAAAAGATCGTCGTTCAAAACCACACACTTTTATGCATTAATTCCGCACAGATTCCCTAAAAATATACCATTCAATACCGTTACACTGATATTTATTAATAACGCACATATTTATCTAAAATCATATTATTGTTTAGCACTGTATGCCTATCAGTTAATCGCATATTTAATCAAAATTACAAAATAATAATAAAATATTTATTTAATGTCAATAAATATTTAATTTTTAACTATCAATCAAATATGTGCGGTTTTAAAATTATGATTCTTTCAAATTTTCATTTTTAAAAATAAACAAAATGTGTGCAGTATTGAACGATGTAAAATGTGTGGTTATGAATGGCAATTGTGCGGTTTTGAACGACGCTCTTTTGCATATAGCTATCAAACGTGTTTGTTTGTAATTTTAATAAATATCTTTGATAGATAGACGATAGTATACTATTTTTATTCATTTTAATAAGTAGATTTGTAAACACTTTTGCTGAACCATACTATTGAATAACATATACATAATACAGTTTTATTAAAAATGACTCATTCGATTTAAATATTTTATATGTTTATACCTATTTTAATCTTTTAGGTTTAGAGTACAGATACATTAAATAATGATACATGATACATTAAATAAACAATAATGTTTCAAATTTATTCAATGTTAGCTACTTATAAATGCTCTATGTAGTTTCCTTTAGTCATACCAACAACATCTATATAGTCAGAATTCAAATTCATTCCATGCATATCCGTTGTAATTGACTCGGTTAATGTCTTACCTTCTTTGTGGTAAATGATAATGGTGGTGCTTACGAACACAGTATCCTTAATATATCTCCAAAGGTCACGTGACAAGTGGTGTAAGATCAGGTGACAGTCAGGCGTAAAGCGTCATATAATTCATTTTGAATAACCCTGTAATAATATATGTATATAATATATATATTTTATGACCATGTATCATCTAAAACCATGGAAAACTGTAAACCCAGGGTGTATAACTTTCCACTCAATGGAGTGTATTTACTCTATCTACACTACCGAGCGCACTTGTAGATAAACAAATGATTAATAAAATTGTTATTATATAAACAACTAAAAATTCAAATTTATTTATAGGTATTTAATTTTAGATTCTGAGCAGAGCGATGAATATATTAATTTTATCAAGATGCGTCTATATTTTTTTGTGTGTATGAATTACATGCCTTACACAGTTACACGATAAGTAGTTGACAAAAATCTTTCGATTTTAAAAAATGAGGTGGTTTTGGATAACAATTTGAATTTGGTTTATTATTTAAAGAAGTCAAACTTAAAAGTTCCCAGCAATTAATTTATAATGAAAAAGAACAAACAAAAAACTAAAGGAAAATAACGGGAATTTTTAACGAAAGTTTAAAAATTTACAACAATCGATATTCACATGTAAAAAAATTATTTTTCTTTAAACAATTTTTGATATATTATTGTATTCTAAAAAAAAAAAACAACAAAAAATGATACTTAAAATGTTCACTCTATTTTCATATTATTATATTAATTATACATTTAGTATCATTTTTTTGTATATAGATGATAAGTTAGGTTATTTTCGGAATTTATCTCCTTTTCTCTCCATATAGAAGTTATGTATACGTCACTGTGTAGATAACTACCTAGCTTATACATTCTACATTGATGTAAATTTAACATTGTATTTATATTTTTTATTGGGTCATCGTCGTGAAAAACCGTCATTCGAAATCGGGTCAAATGTGTTTACTTGATGGTACTATTATTATTATTATTATTGTTGTTGTTGTAGTTCCCGATTTACAGCTACGGTACCGTATTAACAAGTCGATGAAAACGAACGGTATATAACTGTTTTTGTATTTTAAAGTAGATCGCGGCGTTATTTTTGTTATTAGGTATTATTTTTTTATTTTTTTTTTTAATTGACCATAATATGCAGTTCAAAATCACGACCGCGACGCTACGTGAATATTCTCAACAGTGGAGGGAAGCGATGGGAAGTCTAAAAAACCGCTTTTTACTGGATATTTTATTTTACTACGTTGGTCCAATCACTGTTGTTGGACGAACTTGTATTTCTGATAAACCGGAACATTTTGTTTCATTGTGTTAGTGCTTTTCGTTGTCGTACTCATCATCCTTATCATAAATTCAACAAAAATATACCTATAGTAATTTATTTAATCATAAACAAAATAATATTACTGGATAAGAGTATAACTATGTAGATATCTATGATGTTCAGTTACAGTTGTACAATGCGAGTACGCAACTTAAGCTAATTAAAAATTAAAATAAACAAAATAATGGTGATTGTATATGGTTGTAAAATACTCAATTCATTTTAATTATTCATTATAACTGTTTTTACGTTAAAAAAATTGAATTTTTAGCACATATGTATACACATGTGACTTGGACATGGATCTGGGTGTAATTGATGGATTTTAATTTTTAATCATACGTATAGCAGAAAATCCATCAGTCGAAAACAAAACGTGTACCGAGCATAATATTAAGTCCGTAAACATTATTTTATTTTAATTAATATAAATTTAAATTGTATATTTACTATTATTTATTAAGCATATGCATTAAATATGAATACGTGTGCTTTTAGATTAATTTTTCTTAACATGTTTACCTAGAACTTACGTGGTAGTGAAACCACTTAAATAATGAAACGCGTATTACCATGAAATCAAAACGAACTACCGTTATGGTGATTATACGGAGGCGTTCGGTAAAAAGGGAACTCGCGAGAAAAAAAAATGAAAATATTTTCGTTTGTATGTTCTCTATTCATATATACATAATATTAAACACTCATTGTACATACGGTATCGCATAAATTATACACGAAATTCCGTTATTGGTGTTTGTTTATGTTTATTGATTTCATAACAATTTTTTAAACGTACCTTATGAAAAGGCGTAGTACGTAGATGTAAATACGCGTTCACATATTATTGTAATAATATTGTATACCATCAATATAATGTAATATTTTATAAATTTAAAATTCGAATTTATGATCATCGACATAATAAAAAATAATTTAGACGTGTATGTGGGTTTGATATTAATATATCATTAAAATATAGACATATTACAATAAGTTATTATTGTTGTATACCTATACATAATATTTGAATACCAATATTATTTAATTAGCTAATTGTTGCATTAAAGATACTACAATACAAAATATATTTTATATTATAGGTAGATACACACTATTATTTTAATATTTTTAACCTAGATTGGATATATATTATTATTATACTAATAATAAACATATATATTTTGTTTGGTCATCAAAAAACATATTATAGATATGAGTTCATCAGTAATAGGTTTTTTTTAAAAATATGATAAATTATTTTATTTTATAAGCTTTATAAATAAGAAAATTAAAAAGTAAATTATTTTTTACAATTTATGTATATTTTATAACCATTATTGATTATCTAATAATTGGACTCCGTAGATATTTTTGGCGAGGGGTTGTTTGTTCGAATATTATGTGAACGAATGAAAAGTGCTCAAATGTTATCTGTTAGAAAGCTTAAACGTTTGAATATTATTTTCGATTATTCGAACATTTTTATTGTGGAATGAACAAAATTTAATTTTTCTAAACTGACTATTGAAGCGATCGCTTTATCTTACAGATAAGTATACTAGATGCCAAACTTGGATTATATATATATATATATATACTATTAGGTATATCATTATTAGATTATATTATTTCATGATACTATTTTATTATGATACATATAATACATTACACCACAATCGGTATATAAATTAATTCTAAAATATTATAATCAAAATTATACAATTAAATATGAATTATGTATTTATTTGCAAAAAATGTATTAAAAAGATAAATTATAAGCAATTCCTCTAAAAAATTTTAAAATATTAAAATCAGCATTGTTTTTACAGCTTAGAATAAGATTTTTTATGTTATCTTCTCGTTGTTGTTTGGACTCTGAACTTTTTTGGAAATCTGTTTTGAATCAATTGTAATTTCGATTATCCGATATCGTTGGAGTCATTGGAATGATGATTACACACACACACACACACATATATATATATATATATATGGCTGGTTTATCACGCGATCATAAAAGTATACCTATCTCGATTATCCGATATCGTATACTTATAATTATATGTTCAAATAGAAAAATATAACATTCGTAGGTACATAATACTATTCGAACAGATTTTTTCGAACACTCGACTCTTTCTCGATATTTTTTTTAACATTATAACGTCATCGGCCATTCCTCATTAGGTACCCATGTATGACCTTCACAGGAATAATTATAATAAGATATATTAGGTTGTTTTAGCTATATTCTAGTTTAATATTTATGTTAAAAAAAAAAAAATTGGTAAAATATTTAAAATTAATATTTTACCTATAAATAATAAGTAATAATAGTAATAATAATTTTAAAAAGCGTTATCATAGACATCCTGATAAGTATAATATTTCATTATTTATTGTGGTTCGCACATAGTGGATCAAGTATTAAAAGCATATAACAATTTTAATTTAATTTCTATTATAATCAAACCGGCAGCTGTTTGTACATCGTGTTAATCATATGGTTCTTTTATATTATAATATATTCAATAGGCTAATATTTATGATATATTAACGACTATAATAATTGTACAATTTTATATAATATAGTGTAGGAATAAAGTATTTTGTGTAATATAATTTTCCAATATTTATTAATATTCAAATTCAATATTTTTTATAAAATTTTCCTAAATTTATTTACATTGTGCTGAATAATTATACAAATATTAATCATGAATCAACGATTAATTACCATCTTATAGTGGTTTTCAACCTTTTTAACAATGCCACACACTTCACTCCTAAAAAATTTTCTTGGCATATCAATCCATACAATTAATGATTAAGCCTATCTTTATGTTTGTTATTCATCAATTTTTTCTAAATATCGATAATTATATTGGTAAATACATAGCTACTTAAAAAACTATCAATAGATTTATTGCGGCACAGAGGTTGGAAACTCCTCTATACCCACAACTAGTTTATCATGTTTTTGTATTATGTAATATATTTTTGCGACTAACACTTATTAGTATACTCGTATACTTGCCATATGAGATACTGTTTATAAAAGATAAAATAATAATTTTAATATTATTATTTTAACGTTTGTGATTTTTATCTTCAATATGACTATATAATAATGATTTATTAATAGTTAATTATGTATTATTTTTATTGTTTTAATACTAAGTTAGACGTTAGATGGATTTGCAGTAAAATTAAATAAAATTATTAAAATTGGAATTTTTTGAAGTTTAACTAATAGGTAGACACTACAATACTTAAAAGTGTTAAAATTAAATTGTACTGAGATTTCATACTAACAATTAGTAATTTTCATTATTCATATAATTATACTTGTAAAGTTTTAAATTTTCTTAATTTTGTATAAAAATTCTATTTTCATTTGACGTGACATTACTTACTATCTTTTATTTTTTTGTATTTAATTTAAATATACATACACTTTTTTTATTTTAGTGTTAGAGCAATATTATGTTGTATTAGTCATAGCCCATTAGGTATATTGTTTAGGTTGTCGTGGTGATTGAGTTGACATCTTTGAATGCTAAACTATTATGTTATATATTCTAAGAAGGTTAGAGTGGTTAGATAATAATGAAAATACATGGCTTAAAATTGACCCTCATAGAAGTCCTTGTATTATAAGACCTCACATAACAATCGAATAACTGTTTTCGGGTATCCTTCACTCTTCGGCACATAATGCTTTCACATTTTTGAAGATTTATTCGTGAGAAAAAGAAACTGTATATGCTGGTTTAAATAAATATTACGCACTATATTTTCTTTTAACACATTATTTTTAATGTTTATTACTACTAATACCAAACACCAGAATAATTTCTATACATATATATTTATAAGTTTAATAAATTATTTTGTTGAAAAATGTATTAGAGTAAGACATATATTCTGGTAAATAATACAGACAATACAGTTATATATTTATTTCATAAAGTAATTTTTAATCCTTAAATAATTTGAATAAAAATATTTTAAAATAACTTAAGAGGCATCAGCTATAATCATATTCATTACATAATAACAAATTAGATTAATAAATTAAATTTTTTTTTATTCATTCGAAATTCCTATTTAAGCTTTTTTTTGGGATATAATTAATATTGCAGTTCGAAAAAAAGCAATAGTTTTTGTTTGAACTAGCTTAAAAATTAAAATGAAGCTAATTATATTTTTGTAATTTATAATATAAAGTTAAATTTAAAAATAATGAATTTTCGTTGTAACTAGATACATAATTTGATTTATATAATACTCATATTACAAACGCGCATTGTGCACATAATACATCATAATAATATGTATATTGTATATTAAACATTTTAAATGTATGGAATTTAATAATTTATACATTAAATGCCAAATGGTTATTCATTGATTTGTATACAGATGCGATATTTTCAGACATAAAAAAATAAATCACTATAGAGATCATTCATGTATAGTGTCTACACCTACATTATTACGATGCATGCTGTAGTTGTATGTTACACGTAACTCATATATATTATATTATCTCATAATTTGTATTAATAATATATACAGACATATAGTTATCCCGAAAGTACAACAAAACTGACTGAGCTTGTCTCATATATTCACATAAAAATATGAGATGAATTTTAAATAGAATTAATTTGATATAAGGTATTTATATTTTTAATAATTTTTTCTTAATCAACGACATCATTACATCTGCAAAATCAAATGGTTCCTGAATAAATCTCGAACAGTTTTATCGCCATCAGTCATTACGTAAACATAATTATAATGCATGTACATGTAGTATCTACCTGCATGTGCATTGCAAATGTGTAAATAGTTCGTTGTTACATTTACATCACTTGGATTTTTTACTCTTGATTTTGGTACTTCATATATAGTACAAATACAATCAAATATTATTATAATATTATTCTTGTTTTGGATAAATATATTCGAAAATGTAACATAAAAATATTTTTATCTTTCTTATGGAAAATTAATACTTATTATGTGTGGAACATATTATTACAGTTAAGATTTGAATTAAGGTTGCACTCACTGAACTTATTTATTGTATCTCCATCAACTAATGTACGCCTTGTGTTATGCAATAGTTTATAACATCTTAAGTTTTGGCAGTTGGCACTACGGTAAATCGAATCTTATATTATATTACTTACACATTACATATCTCCTATACAGATTGAATAAGTTGATTCACCATTGCCAAGCTAAGCTTTGTTCACTCCTATGTTTTTCATTTAATAATGTGTTTTTTCAAGTTCTGATTTTTGGAATTTTTAAATATACTCAATGATCATATTTTCAATTTTTTAGATTTTTTATACCACTGAAGAAGTATTCTGTGGGAATACAAACTTCTGTTTTTCAAACAATAACCCCCTCTTTTACTATTAATTATTTAATATACAAAGTTGTATAACTAAAAAAATATTTGGTTAATATGTAAGTATTTTTTGTTAAATAAATTATATTAGAAAAAGGGGGAGGGCTCTCATTTGAATAATACAAGTTTGTGTATCCAAATGACACTTTTTAAGTTGATAGTAGAAAAAAATTTAAGATTTCAAATTATTGTTTTTAAGTAAGTTTATTTTAAAATTTAAAAATAAGTTTCATAATAACCGCAATATTAAAGAAAAAAGTGCGAAAGTATGTTCAGTGGAAATGTGGAATCACCTTGTGTAATACATACATCTCCGGATTCCGGAGTGTGAAACTAATCGCTACTTGTGGTTGCAGCCATACATTTGAGTATTATAAATAATATAATAACATGGAATAAATATAATTTAGGGTATATACTCGTATTATTTTGTACTCAAAAAAATTACTCATAACCTGCGTGACATAACGCAATAAATAATACAAGAATGGCGTGGCGAGGGCCGCGTGTCTATAATTTCTAATTCGTAGTTCGCACTAGTATTATAGGTACAATTTTAAATGCGCCAATTTAATGTACAATTTTGATTTTACGGTTTATTCCAGTAAACACATTGCTGTTGTCGATTATCAAAATGTATTCCATAAATATTGCGTATAAAAATTTCCTGCAGAGAATGATAATCTAAGGGCGTGTTTTTCATTCGTATTTGGACGTGAACGCCAACAACCTCCCCGTACACCCATCAGACGGTCTGAGCATTCGGACACTTCGATTACGGTCTGTTGTGCGGAAAAATATTATATCATTACGGGATTGTGGCGCAACGACGACGACGACGACTTGAACGAATATTATAATAATAATAATAATAATAATAATAATAATATTCGTACGAAAGTCTTCTTCGCCGTAAACGAAAGCACGTCACTAATATCGTTGTAATATAATATTATTATGGGCACGTAGGCGGCGCGGCCATCTCAGCGGCGGCGCTGCTGTACCGTTCTTGTCCACCGCCGCCGACTAATGTATCATCAACTATAATATATACTCTCCTCTTCACTAACGGGCCGCGGGCTAGAATCTAACGGGAATATTGTCGTCGCGGTCGTCGTCGTGATCGCGGCCGCCCGCCGCCCGCCACCCGCCGACGCAGCCGCTGCCACATAATAACGGTAATCCGGTCCGACCCACTCTCATAACGGGGCTTCTTGGCGGTCGCGGCGTACGGTAAATCTGGAACCTCCGCCGCCGCTGCCGCCGCCGACACCGGTTGCACTTGACCCGCTAAATAATATTATTATCATTATTATTATTATTATTATTATTATTACTATTATTATTACTATTGTTGTTC